>NC_135499.1:142565245-143165245 GCF_052857255.1 Amblyomma americanum | reverse complement strand
TTCTCGCATCAGCCCGACATCATAATTCTTAATGAGGTTTTGCATTAACACATTAGCACATAGCACAGTTAAGTGGATGTTTACATTACATGTAAGAGAGCTTCATCGCAGCGGTTTCTGTGCAATGTCAAAGAGCAGCTAATAAAATCGAATTCACGACATTTCTTTTTTCTTTTTGGCCATAACACTGGTTTCAATGCATCATAAACCATTTAGACTTGCATCATAAATTCATCATGCATGCAAAAAAAAATGAGAATCTCAACAGAAAAATGCACATCACGCCTTAATCAGCGGCCAATATTATTCACCAATGCATCAGAAACTCCACTCGGAAGTCATCAGAAATACCTGATAAGTGTGATGTCTGAAATCATTGACTTTTTATGAGAATCTCTCATAATATTTTGTATGGGGTGCTTTTGTATCAAGACCGGCGTTTAAAATATAAAATAAGCAAAGTGCTGTGCGTGAGAAAGACTTAAAAACAAAGGAACAAGGAGACAAGAACAGTTAGAAAAAAAAAACGTGTGGCGCCCTTATCGGATGATGAAAAGTGTACCATTCGCATCGGAAGCCGGTATTTCTCATCGCCAGTGTCTTTTTCCGTTGCTATCTGCTCGCACTGCCTGAGGCGACATGGAGCGAGATCTCATATAACGAAGACATAAAAAACAAATGGATGAAACAGTTCGAGACGAAAACACGCCACGCCGAGACCTTACGCAGCTGAGGGGGCAGCGCACAAGTGGCACCGTTTGCACGCATAGAGGATAACAAGAAGAAGGGAAAAAAAAGAAAGAGCGCGACGAGAAACCGTAGTTTTAATCTATGCTCACAGGCGTACAAAAGGCGTCGTCTCACGCTCAATTGCCCCAGACTGCATCTTTAGAAACGACCACGACGAGCGCTAGATAAAGAACGAAACAAATAAATAGAGGGCCGAACTTTAAAAATAGAAAAGGAAGGCCTGGGAAAAGAAGAAGGCCAGCAGTTCAGCGAGAAAGGAACGCGCGAGGCAGAGGCGACGGACCAGGAGGACTATGGCTTCGGATGGCGGCGGTCTGGGACGTCCGGCGCGCACTGATCCGCGCTCGCGGTTCCCCTGGGTCTCCCCTGTTCCCTTCCTCCTCCCCTCGTCTTTACCTCGTACTTAATGAAACGGAAGAAGAAAAAAAAAGGGGGGGGGGGGGGGGGTAGGCGGAATGAGAGGGACGAGGGCCCAGAGAAAGATATCGCTCTCTTCTCCCGTGCCTAGTGTCGTTGGCGATTCGCCTCGCTTCCTATCTCTCAACGGCGAGAGGTAAAACCGCGCGGGGAAGAAAGCTCAGCGGCGGCGAAGAGATGGCATCCAACGAGACCGTCGCCTCGTCGCGACGTCTGCAGCGTCCATCGGCGCCTGACCGGCGGGGAGACAGGAGGGGGGAGGCGGCCTGCAAGGAAAAAAAAGAGCGGACCGTAGGAAAATTGGTTCTTCTCGTTCCGAGACCACCGCCTCCTCATCCTCGTTGCCGTCCCTTCTTCTCGCGGTGGCAGCGGGCGCCCCGACGGCCGCCGGTGTTTTTGTCGCCGCCGATGCTGTCGCGTCCCGACGCCTGTCTCGCGCGGCAGACCTGGGACCGGTCGCGCGGAGCCCTCCCGCCGCCCCTGCCGAAGCCACGCGCGCCGAGGGAAAAGGAGCGTGGCCGCCACCGGCCCGCAACTGGGCACCGGCATTGTTCTCACGGGTTCGGCCACAACCAGTCGGGAACAAAAGTTTGCGGACTACGGGAACACGCTGAAGAACACACACAAAAAAGGAAAGCAGAAAATGAAGAAAAGGAAGGAAGGCAGGAGTGAACGAAAGAAGACAAGAAACCGAAAGGAACCAAGGAATAAAGGCAAGAAAAAATTGAAAAAATAACAAAAGAAGGAAAGAAAGAATGGGTGAAAAGAATCGCTTCTGGAGCAACAACAGCAGCAAGGAAGAAAGAATTTCCGGTGATGCTGCGGTGGCGTTCTCGGTGCTCTTTCCAGAGGAAAGCTACAGAGGAAGACTTTGCCTCCTGACGTTGGCCGCACGGCTAAAGCCGCCTCGTGCTATAGATTCGTGCAAGCACTACATCAGGCGGGTGGCGCTCTTTTGCCTACAGCAGTGGCAGCGAAGGCGGTGTCACTGCTGCGAAGCAAATACGCGAGTCCAATGATCCTGAAAACAAGCTCTGCCGATTTTACTCCAGGATTCGCTGCAGAGGCATATTATATCGAACAAAAGCGGTCAAGTTCTGCTGAATCTACAGCTGAGAGCAAAGTCCAGCTTTCTTGGAGATCACATTTAATTGCAAGGCAACCGTGGAATAGTGTGAGATATTGTAATGAATTTATTCATAGGAATGGTCTAATTAACCTTCCAAATCAAAGCGAAATCTTGCTTTTAAAGTTTGTCCTGTGCTCGTACCGAGTAGTTAAAGACTGCCATAAAAAAAAACCAATGGGGTGCGTTTTTGACGATGATTAGCTGAAACCTACGAGCGCCCCGAGGAGGATCTGCGGATATACTGATTGTAATCGTGCAATCTTACGACGTGCGAAAAAAAAGCGCTCGTAAACAACTTCCCGTTGAAAAAAATGCACTTTTCCAGAATTTCTGGGTATGTGCGCCATATTGAGTTAAAAAACAAATTCAGGGGGGCACTTTGTTGACCTAAAGTGCGGTGAGGCGAAAGCCTTTAGCGCGGTGCTGCTGCTTGTGTCACTGATGTATAGTTGAGATGTTAAATAAGTACAAAATTGTTTGTGAATCTTCAACGCTGGAGACACAGGAGGGCGTTTGGGAGGCATCCGTCTGATTCGACGCCTTTCTGCAAACACTCTCCAGCGTCCTAGGCAAGAACAGCACATACGTTGGCAGGAAGTAGCGTAGCCGTTAGCACGCTCGGCTGCGGAACGGAATGATGGTGGTTCGTATCCCATCGTGCACAAAGATTTTTTTCTCATCGAGTTGAAGAGCGCAACGGACGGACGGACGGACGCGAGCATGAGCCATTAAATGCTTTCGACTTAATACTCGTAATTAAAGCCGCCTAGCCTGGAAGTTACCCCAGTGTATGGGGCCGCTTGTTTGATAACGTGCTGCGGAGGGATAAAGGGTATGCGCTAAGGGGGGTGACAGAGATGGCCATCGATTAGAAGAGGAGGGCACAGGTTCGACCAAAGAGGAGGTGGCGAGAGCAGGTAAAGAAAGGTCTTTGGGAGAAGAGGCTGTCCGTGATGACCACCCATGCAGGACAAGAACATGTGGAGGACGCTCATTGAAAACAACGACCTCACGTAAGCCAAGTGGGATATGCTGAAGGAAGAAGAAATGCCGATTTACGCTGTTCCTTATCACTTTCGAAGAGGAGCCATCCTACTTTCGATGTAATATTAACCCCGGGTGTATTCATCTCCCTCGGCTACAATCTTCAGTTCGTTCGCGTTCCACTTGGTCCTTTTCCGGCGCAGTCGGCACTATTTATTCTGCGCATGCGACGCAGGCGTGTTGTTGACGATGTCGGGAGAACGCTACGGTCAACGCGCTGCGATTTCACCGCACACCCACTGACACACGCTTATAAAGGACGCTTCACGTTCACCGGTGAGAGGAACAAGAAAGAAAGCAAAAAACAAACAAGTGAAGAAAGTGAGGCGAGTGCGTGCGCACGCGCTGGAAGGCGGTGAGTGTTTCGTGAATCCACGTGAAGAGATATACCGGGAGCAGCACTCTATATTTTTGCATTATTTTACCTTTTTTAGCTATTTCTCCCATCGGCGGTGGCGGCCTCCATTAATTATTCAACTGTAGGCATCGGCCTGCGGCGCACGCGCCTGTTTGCGCTGCCAGGCCTACGCGTACGCGCGCGTGTGCTACGCTGGCGGGGGGGATTGCCGAGGCGGCGGCCTGTAGGTCGTCTTCTCCCCAGAACTCGAATCGCGTATGCTTGCGCAGGCCCGTCCGGTAATTACATTGACATAGCGGCGGCCGCCACTGGCTGGCTTGCTCTGCTGGCTTCTTTCCCCGAAAGCTTTCTGCCGCCGCCGCTCACCGCCGACGCTACCGCACGCGTTTCTTGCTGCTGCCGACGCGTTCTGGCTCCAGGCGCCGGCTTGTAGCAGTAGGCTTTGCCCACTCGTCTCTTCCCCCCTTTTTTTTTGGCCAACGTCGCGGCTTTTGCGCCGCGAAGCGGGGCAAACACGAATCCCCCGGATGGGATTTGACGGCGGGCCCCGCCCGAGTCTGTTTGCGTCGAGCACACACACTTCGGGGCACTCCGAGATCGGCCCGTTAAGTACGGAGGTCCGCGCGCGCTGCTCGTGCTTCGAAAGAGAGTGCGGCTCGTGTTGATACGCGTGCGCGAGTGGAGACGAGCACGCAATGCGATGCGGTGCGGTGCTACCGCTAATTCGTTCGCGATCCCTGAAACTCGGTCGGCGGAAATGACGCGCTCGAGTAGGCGGCTCAGCGAGCGAGAAAAAGCGTCCCGCGCGGGCTGGTGGCGGCTTTGTAGGTACATATACGGTCTCTGAACGATGTGTGTAGAACTAAAGGCGGGAAAAGAGATAGCGAGATTGGAGTACTCATGCAATGAATCCTCTACAGTCTGCGAGAACCAACAAAAAAGGAAGTGATAGAATGGAGATGGCGAATGTGTCTTTGATGCGCAGCCAGTGTCTCGCGTTGATGCGCTTTCTTTGAGTACCTACAGGGTCTGTCTAAAAAGTATCCGGTCTGATTTTCCCTAGCGAAGGGGACGGGTGGCAGGGTGGCCTCTCTATAGGCAGGGACGTTGGAAGGGCGGAAATAGTTTGCGACCGAAGCTTCGACGCAGTGCCTAAAGGAGATTGCGGTTGCAGACTTCAAGAGGGCCTAACATGCATGACAGAAGCGCTAGAAACGATGTGTTGAAGAATGAAGTTTCTATTATGAGGATCTCCAAGCAATTTTGTGTATATCTGCAATATTTTTTTTTATGATAGCAGTTCGGATGGTTTTTAGGCACACCCTGTATGTCAGTGATACGGCGTCCGTGCGCAAGATAGGAGTATCGTGTTGAGCGTGACGACTAGACATGGCCAACAAAGCTTAATGAGCTGTTTTGTTCCTTTGAAAGTTTGGGTACTCTTAGGTGTGCCATAAAATCAACAAACGAAGGCAGCGCTCAGCGACCTGCTCATGTGAAGCATGTATGATGAAGTGAATAACAGTCGCTGAACTACCGAGGTTTTCCTCAAGCTTTCACTGACAAGCCCATTTGCGAGCGATCGCAGTGCCAGTGAACACAGAGGAAGCAGTGATGCTTGCGCATTCGAAACAGATATGAACAAAATATTGCTTGGCACGCAGCAGTATCGACATTACAAGACCCACGGCGCTGCAAAGGTTCGATGAAATGTATCTACAGACCTCGTAGATAAAATGCAAGCGACCTTCTGAATGTCCTCCTTCGGCTGTGCATTTAAGGCGTCACAACCAAATATGTGCAACATTTTCTTCCAAACTAGTGGTAGTTCTTCTGAAGGATGCTTCTTATTGTCACCTCAAGTAAATGCATTTTGTACCGAGCTTTTTTTCATTGACGGTACTTTCTGTAACACCGTGATTGAAAGGGGCAAAACGGGGCATTCTCTAAGTACACTCTATACAAAAATACCTCTACGGGGAGTAAAAAAAGGAGTAAGCTGTCCTCTATCGCACACCGTTTTATGCACTAGAGGACAGATTACTCCTTTTTTATTCCTTTCTGTTTGAGTGTACAGCGGCCCCTCCGCTGTGGCTCAGTGGTTAGAGCGTTCGGCTGCTAACCGCAAATACGCGGGCGCGATCCCGACCGCGGTGGCCACGTATCGGTGGAGGCGAAACGCAAGGCGCCCCAGCACTGTGCGGTGTCAGTGAATGTTAAAGGGGCCCTGAATGGGGTTCTAGTAAAGTTGCGGTATGCTTGAATGATTCAAGGACGCCGCTTCACGGATTTTTTAAATGCGCTTTGTAGAAGCTGAGTTATTTGTAGTCAAAATTTGAATTTCACCGTCTTCGCGCCTTTCCCTCTCCTCTCGTCACATTTTGCACGCTGAAGCCTTGTCAAGCTGTCAAACTAAAACTTTTACTCCGGGTCAACGCCATCATTTGTACCATGATGGGAAGATAAATTGAATTGAAATGAATTGAAATGTCGGCGCTCGTCCGCCGGCCCCACCGCTGAGCGGAGCTTCCCGCCGGAGCTACGCGGCTTACTGGCTGCTTAGCTGCCTGGCGTCTGAAAGAATACATTCAATATCCATCTCTGAACTGGCGTACGCAGCCGCGTGCGGCGGAGGAGGGTGCGAACCTGAAAAAGTCGCCGGAAAAGGCTCGCTAAAACGTGTGATTGTGGGTTCTCTGCTGCGTGTAGAAGTGTATTGCTTGGCTCAGGTGTTCATGACAACGCAGTGAAGTGATTGAGCGAGTTGGTGTGCTCACCTCGGAAGATGTTTCAGAGCCTCTTTAAAGAACCCCACGTAGTCGAAATTAATCCGGAGCCCTCCTGCGGCGTTGCTCATCGCCCATGTTGCTTTGGGACGTTAAACCCCAGATTCCAAAAGCCAAATCTCGGTAGAACTATTCATTTTCATTTCCAGACCGTGCAATAGACCTTACTGTGTCAAAGTAGTTGAGACAGTTCAGTGTTCTTGCCGAGGAAAATAGACTAGGTACTGCCAGCACACTGACAGGAATGACCTCGCATTATGTTTTAGGCAGTCAGTGTCTTTGGCTTCGTAAACACGTCATGACAAATTTGACTGGGTGGGTAGTTTTGCCAGTGAAGTGTTGGAGCTAGACCCAACCCTGCATAGTGCTTTAAGATCATGTGCGCAGCGGTAGCGCTTGTATATTATTCCCCACTACGGCATGCATGGCGGCAACAGTGAAAGCACCTTGACCGTTTGCGTCAGTGTAGACAGCCTGCTACGAGTAAGCCCCCACGGGTAAGGCGATAGGAAGGATGCAGCTCTTTGATCATCCGAGCTTCGGAACTTCTCATGGCCCTATGATTCAAAATCCCGACTGTTTTACTGTTTCAAGTAAAATTTTCTGAGGTTAGCTGACTGTCATGCCATTCACGGCATAAACATGAACTGCTCTGGGCTGCTGAAAACGTGGGCAGCATAGGTAAAGAACGAAAGTTGCAGGGCTCGGGGAATATTATAACAGGCCGCCCAGCTCAGTATGTTTATGCGGCGCCTCTCATGTAGACCTCCAGAAATTGGCCACTGATTATGTCTCTATTTTGGTTCGGAGTTTCTTAATGGAAAGTGGTCTGCATAATAAGATTGACTGTGTGATCAGGCCTTACTCGTAGTTACGTGCCTTCTTTCTCCGGCTTGCAGTCTTTTTGTCAGGCTTTACGTTGTTTCAGGATGTTTCCATTCGTGCATTTTGTTCAGGGTTTTAACCTCACCTCTTCTCTTATTGCCTGCAGATGCATGGCTACGACACGGGGGACCCTGGCTGTATGGGCGTGCTTCCCATGGGCCATTACCTGTGCCCGGACGACGGTCTGGGCGCGCCTCCGAGCAACCTGTCGTCGCACCACTCCAGCCACTTGCCCGGCACGCCCTCCGAACTGTCCAGTCCCACGAGCGAATGACCTCCGGGACCCTCCCCGAGGGGTCGCCCAAGGACGCGAAGGCACGACCGCATGCGGCCCTGAGATCAACAAGAACCTCGCAGCCCACAAGGCTTCCCTTCGCCACTCTGCAGATATCGGCAACAACGCGTCCGCTCCGCTTCGAAAACGACGCGCTGGGGGGCGCGGCGGTCGTGCGTCAAGACACGCCACCTCCGTCAATGCTGGTGTGTGTAAGCCGGAAGTTCTACTCGTACGGCAAAGCTGATCGCAACGACGCAAGCGGTGAAACCTCGAAGGTGCTCCCCGAGAGCAAAGCGGCCGAGGAGCCAGGCGGAGAAGATACATGGGCGCATGGCGTTTTCAGGGAGGGTTTCGCTGGTCGTACACGTGGGGCCCGCATACGAGAGGACCAGGCAGGCAGCACGTGCTACGCGGGCAGTGGTGCGCCAGCAGAAGACACAACGGGCTCAAGAACTTTACTTTCTGGCACTCTCAGTCAGAGTGTTGCTCCTCCGGCGTAGATATTCTGAGGTCCTGCATCAGTCCCGTATTATCCAGGTGGGAAATACAGCAAGGAAAGGGCGCAGGAGTTAATAAAAGCTGCATTCTGGAGGTGCACGAGCACCCCATTCAAGGCCCGTGGCTGTACCAGTCGCATTGTTCTACCTCGCCAAAGTGCAACAGCGACGTCGAGGCTAGTAATCTTCCGCCTCTTCACAACCTCAAGGCTGAGGAAGACTAGGTAGTCGCTGTGAGAAGCCGTTTTTTCACACCCGGAGGTCGTCGACCTGTCCCCACTCGTGTTCCTGGCTGTCGAAGACGAAACAAGATAAAGGAAAGCAGCTACGCTAGTAATCATGGGTCGCGAGGGTCTCAAGCCAGTCAACGAGCACGCGCACTTGCATTTCCTGAAAGCAACGGTAATCAAGCCGCCTGGACACACCGCAACCTACACTCAGTACGTCGACACGGGATAAATATACAGACCACTGACGTCAACTGCGCTGAAACTGCTGCACGCGAAAGCGTGCTTGCTCTCTCCCTAATAGACTCCTGTACTTACCTTCGCCTCACTTTCGCGATCGCGAGCGGTCAGCGATATCGACGTTTCCGAGAGCGATCGACCGCCTGTATCATCGCGACGTGACCCCGTTACTCTGTACCCCCCTTCACGCTGTGTGACCGCAGATCACTATTTATTCCTCAGCAGTGACGGTCTCACTGTGTTTTTCAGGTGGCAAAAAGAAAGCCGCCGCAGCGGCTCGCTGCCCTGATCCTGAAACGGAACGTTCTGACTAAAAAAACTTTTCAGCAGATGTGCGAAGTTAATCAGAAAAAATAAAACCAACAAAGGTGTGTTTTAAATACTTAAGATCACGTTGGCTCCCAGTGCTAAGTCGTGTGCATGCATACGGGAGCCTTTTTATTACGTCTAAACCATTGTTAAAGAAGTGACAAATGTAAAGCTCACGTGTATTGCCTTTGTGCATCGCCTAAGCGTCTTATTTCATTTCATTTGTCTTTGTTCTTCACTTGTTCAGCGATCATCATAATTTACTGCCAGTATGGCGATTTCACTACCACTCCTTCAAAGAACTCTTGTTTTTTTTTTTTAAACTCGTTTCTTTCCTTACTGCGTACCGCACACGATGTATGTATTATGGACAAGCGTAGGGCCACAGTACATAGCACTGTTCAAGACCTCTCGTGCTGTGGCAAAATTGATTCCGAGCTTGAAAGTTTGCAGAGTTTCAACGTACTGAATCGCACTTTTTTTTTTCATACCTCTGGCTGCGGAAATTTGAAGGTTACTTGTCCCATGTTTTCTTTGCGAAACTCCGGCCACACTTTTTTGAGCGCGAACAAACTTATGTTACTTCGTTGACAGACAGACACGAAAATCTAGTCCCGCTCAAGAAGGGCCGAAGTACACATTACATACCCGCCTCTTGTTTCCCGCCTTGCAGTGTCGCAAGCGGACACACAAGTGAACAATTTTTTCCGTCACTATTTTTAGCATTGGTCTTGTGAGTATTATCTCTGTTTTCGTTGATGCTTGTGATTCGTGAATCGTGTGAGCTCTAAAGGTGATATTGCCTGACTTTCCTCCGTCAACTTGGCGTGTTGTGTGAAAAGCGCGGACGGCACCTCAGTTGTTCTGTTCCACTGCGAAGCTTGCAGCCTTGTACATAGTGAAGCATCGAGACACAAGATGTCGGAATGATACGTGAAGAATAAAAATACACATGCTCTGACCATGAACATTTGTAAGAAAAAAAAGGCATGTCTTGTCGGGTCAATTGCTTTGCATCCCACTGCCTGCTATACCTGAATGTTTCTACAGATGCCTTAGGCATTCGAAAGTATTCAAATTCTTTCTTTTTTGGTAGCTGTGCTGCGACTGTCTAGTTGGTTGTACTTACAGACTTGGTTGCTATGCGTTGCTTCGAAGAGATACAACTCAGAATTGGATGTAGATCGCGCAATGTCCCTGTGCACTCTTTTCTGTGCTGTGTCGTGTCTAAGCAGTGCGCAGTACGCAAGTAAACCATTTAGAGCGCTAGCTCTTACCGCGAACGTAACCTGCCTCTGCGCAGTGGTGGCTTTCAACAACAACCGTCTGCAGGTTGTTTTCTTAGGAAAGGAACAGCGCAGTCCTCGTTGAAGGCCTCAACCGCACCATGAGACAACGGAGGCAGTAAAGGAGGGAAAAGGAAAGCAGGCGCCGTAATGCAGGGCTCCGGATGAATTTCCACCACCCGAAGTCCTTTAATGTGCATTGACATTGCACTGCACACGGTTCTCGCTTAGAATTTCGCCTCCATTGAAACACGGCCGCTGCGGCGAGGACTGAACCAGCGGCACGTCCGGCCGGAGCAATGAATTCGACGAGCACGCGTTGTGCACGACAAGTGAGACGGACACCTGATTCATAGTGTGGTTCTGCATCAGCTATGCCCATTTCATTCTATTTCTTTAAAACAGAGTCCAAGTGTCCACCCGGTGATATAATGTTATTGCTCCTTTTTTTCTTATTAATAGTCTCAGCCGCGGCGGTCGAATTTCGATGGAGGCGAAATTCTAGAGGCCCGTGTACTGTGCGATGTCAGTGCACGTTAAGGATCTCCAGCCGGTCGAAAATTCTGAAGCCCTTCACTACGCCGTCCCTCACAGCCTGAGTCGCTTTGGGACGTTAAACCCCCATAAACCATTAATAGTCCAAACGCAGACGCGCACTGTGGTTTCAGCGTCCTTCGATGCTTCAGGTCATTGCAAGCAACCTCCGCAGAGCAAGGACACACGTTATTCGAGCTAAATGTGGCTATAGTCGGATACAACCCAAGAACGAAGACCGACACCATTGTCTGGAAGGGGGACTTTTGACGGGGAAAAGCCACTTCGTTCGTGAGTTGTATCTGACTATAGTGGCGTCGCGACACCGCTCTAGGGCCGCCTCAAGACTTGTTTCTTTTGGTCCCTAGGATATGTGTTAGGGCGCTGCCGTCAGCTTGGGTAGCTTCATTGCAGGTTGCCTGTTAAGCGCGGAGAGCGGACATTTCGCTGCCAGTACCGGAGCTGCTATGCGTGGGTGAAGCTCGCGCCAAAAGCACATAAGACGCCAGGACCTTCAAATTCTGTCCGACAGAAGCCACCTACGAAAGAAGCGCAATTCAAATTTTCGATTTATTCAAAGGCACATATCACAATTAATCGGAAAAGTACTAGCAGAAAGCAGCTAGCGTTCATCTTCCACATTACCATGAATGTGTTATCAACATATATTTGGCATTCTTCTATATTACATTTGGCCCCAACCATGGAAAGGTGAGTATGGCAGTGTATCCCTTTCGACGAAGGAGAAAGAAAGGCGTCGCCTCAAAGCCGCTTCCTTCGGTAGGTGTGCTATGCGTTGGCGCTGACGTCGGTCTGGGAGCCTTCAGACTCTCCGACTTTTTCGGCACATAGAAGTGACAAAAATTCTTTCGGAACTAAGAAACAATTTAAGAGAAAAGAGTTCCTGCCCGTGCCAACGTATACAGAAGTGACAGCGAGCGCTGTATGCGACTCCCACCCCTCCCCCTTTCCCAATTTCACTCTGAGAAGAAAAAAGAACTGAAAACCCGTGTCACACCCACATGGATGAAAAGACGTGCACGGGGTGCATTTTCGAGAGCAATTGTTATCCACCGGGATAATAATTTCACTAATGGCAAGCAAGTGAACCCTATAGTTTTCCGTTAGGACATGCTACGCTGACTCCAGTTACCAGCAAGGAAGTTCCTGCAGATGCCGGTCAAAAAGAAAAAAAATCGTCTTTTTTCAAAATAGTACGAACAGAAACAGAATCCGCAGGAACATTACTAGCAAGTTAACAATGCTCATGTACAGGTGGGGCCAAAAATATTACAGAGCACGCTTGGGCTGTTGAAATTTTTTCATGGCCTCCGTAAAGAAGGTATGACGGATTCTTGGGTTCATACGCAAGCACCCCTGGGGCATGTGCCAGTATATATGAATAAATTACATAGATAAATTACATCTCAATTTTGGTTAGATTCGAGAAGAGTTTGACGGCTGAAGCGTTCTTCGTATTATCATAGCCGGATCTGCAAAAAGCGCAGCCTGCTTCGAATAACTATAGTGTCGCCAGAAATTTAATCCGAGAGTGAGCTGGAAAAAAAATCGCGCGACCACCACGGTGGACAGCTTGAAACTGCGAAATCTGCGCATCGGTGTGGGGGCGTCTAGTGCGCCCGTGATTTTCAGGCTGCGCGCCCGGGCCGCGAGAGGGTAAAAATTATTCGGGCTCTGGTCTTGGGCGAGCTTTCGCCACCCAGTGTACCCTCTAATGCATTCCTCTGTTCGCGACAGTCAGGATAAAGAATATGGTTAGGATGAAGGTACTATAACGATGGAAAGAAATGCGAACAACGAGGTTCCTACATGAATTTCGATTCAAATTTCTTTTCATCGCGCTTTTACCTGAGTGATACGAAAAAGACGTTAGAGCATTCCTGGAATGTATTAGGGACGACTCTAGCGTCTTTTTGCAATGGCCGAATTAAAAGCGCAATTAAAAAAAATCGAACAGCGGGACTGGTAGGCGCCGCGTTGTTTGCGTTTCTTTCAATCGTGATAGTACGCTCATTCTAACCATCCTCTTTATCCTGACTGTCGTGAACAGAGGGGCGCATTAGATAGACGCATGCATTCGGTGGGAACGACTTTCAAGCATACCGGCTCAATCTATTCACAAACAGGCTGTTCGTTTTCGTGACCCCGTCTTTCACCTCACAAGGGAGCGACGGGCCAAATCATGACGTCACTGTTTCTTTTAGCCTAAAATTCCCTTTATAGTACTCTGTGTAGAGAAAGGAAGCTTACTAAACGTTAGGTTAAAGCAAACATGGGAACAATGTGATTTTGTGCGCCAGCGTGACAACAGCAAGGTTGGAGCATTGGGGAAATTTTAGCGCAGTTTTAACTTTCCTGGTGTTTGAAAGCCTTGAGTGACTAAGGTGCAACTCAGGGAAAGCAGCCGTGGCTCAGAGGGAAGCTGAAGCCTTTATGAACAGGTCAGCATAGTAACAAAAGGTGGCCAGAATGAGATTCAAACAACCATAGCGACGAAACAGGGAAAATGAATAATAATAATAATAATTGGTTTTTGTGGAAAGGAAATGGCGCAGTATCTGTCTCATATATCGTTGGACACCTGAACCGCGCCGTAAGGGAAGGGATAAAGGAGGGAGTGAAAGAAGAGAGGAACAAATAGGCGCCGTAGTGGAGGGCTCCGGAATAATTTCGACCACCTGGGGATCTTTAACGTGCACTGACATAGCACAGCACACGGGCGCCTTAGCGTTTTTCCTCCATAAAAACGCAGCCGCCGCGGTCGGGTTGAAAATGTCACGTAGTGCTCTTGTCTTTCAGCATTTCATCCAGCTCACGTCTTCTCTGAAAATTTGGTTTTCTTTGTTTAGATTTCTCTATAATTTGTTATTTCGCTGGATACTTCTTTTTACCGATATGGACGAGGCATATACGAAACATAAAAATTTATTCTTAACCAGTAGGTTTATTCAGTCGCATCCGTTATACTCATCAGACCGTCTTAGCTTATCCGGACGGCACCTCGCTACCTTTACTGATACACTGCCCCGAGGCGCGCAACTACAATTGCGCATGCGCGATGCTAAAACACTGTGATATCATCGACAATACACAGCCACTACCATCAAAGCAGCTTAGAATGAACTCCACTTATCGTGCAGTTTTTTTTTTTGTTCATGTCTAAACGTATTGGTGGGCCTGTTTCTTTTTAGGTAGCAAGCAAGATTCTCGAACAGTAGAGTCACGCATTTAGGATTGCGCATAAGATGAAAGAATCTCTAGCTCGTTAAAGCACGTTCTCCGGCTAGACAGTGTGGAATATGTAAATGCATACGGCAATGCAAAACAGAAGTTAAAACACAAGTGCTGAAGAACTCGGCTAAAACTTTACTTCAGGTGACGGAGGAGCTATCCACGGATTAACGTTTGCACTTTGCATGAATGTATATGTGCAGTCACGTTTGACCAGGAGCTACTCCCAGAGACTGGCTCTTGAAATATAAACTTGCTTTCAGGCTGGGCTAGAGACGCTGCTCCCAAAAGCGAAAGGTTTATTCTTTATGTTCTTTGTTTCCTTTTGCACGTGTAGGCAGTAGCTGGCTGAGCGATCTCTTATGCATGATGTCCAGTCTGGCTTTTCATGCTGCTTCCCAGACTGTCTGCGCGACACGTACGGCGTTATTAAGATTTACGACATCATATGAAATTCAGAAAACGACACAGAAATGCAGTCACTCCCACAGACGCTAAAAAAAAAAGAATGCAAAGGAAAAGACGGAGGATTTGCAGCACTTGATCGCCATGCATAAGCGGCTTTCCATCAACATCTGTTTTGAAAGGATGTCGACGCATTCGCATAGGAACGATTCAACAAGCAAAAATAGACGTTAGAAATATACCAAGACTTTTGATCAGCGTGCGTGCTGGTTTGTGTGCATAAAACAGGCTTCACATGCGAATAAGACGCTCGCTGATTTGACTTGCTTGCCTATCAGATGCTATCGAGACAATTCTTGAGGAGTTCGGAATGACACTGAGAGTAAATTAAGGCACTTCGGTGATGTGGGGATAAATGCCATTCACATTTAAGTACGGGACACGGTTATAATTTCTTTAACAAAGTGCAACAGTTCGCACGTACTGTACTGTTTGTTTGGCTTGGTTTATGGGGTTTAACGTCCCAAAGCAACTCAGGCTAGGAGGGACGCCGTAGTGAGGGGCTCCGGAAATTTCGACCACCTGGGGTTCTTACACCTGCCCTGACATCACCCAAAACACGGGCCTCCAGAATTTCGCCTCGATGGAAATTCGACCACCGCGGCCGGCATCGAACCCGCGTCTTTCGGGTCAGCAGGCGAGCGACATAACCACTGAGCTGCGGAACAGCCATAGCGTGCTGCCCTAACACAGTCTTAGTGCAATATAACGTTTGTCTGCAGTCATTGACATTATTGTATCAAATAATTAGCGCAGTTTTGTCTACAGGTTACCTACCGACTATTCTTGGATACAACTCTTAAGGGGGCTATTGACCACGTGCACATTTCTCACAGGCATTCTCCCGTTCAAGTAAGCCACGAAAACAGTATACCTCGACCCTCTGACTACACAACTGGTCGACCTCTACGGAGCCTGCAGCTTGTGCATCACCACTGATCCTCTCGCCTCTGGAGATAACAATCTGGGTCTTCCTCACCACTCGTTATATTGCCCCTCAAAAAGCTTTCGCAATGTATTGCCCCAGCACAGCTCATAATGCATTTCTCTGGACAGCTACTGGACGTCGCGATGACCTTATTATACCAAGCGGCTGCTTGACGGACAGCATACAACGCAACCGCCGTTCGACCGCCCCTGAGATGCGGCTTCCTCCCGCCTCTAATATCATGCGGACCGTGCGGAGCCAGGTTGCTTCCAACCGAAAACCGTAACACATTTTACCCGGTTGTCAGGACCTCCGGGGACGTAATCCGAAGCACGCCGGTATAAGGAGCGCTTATCTGCTACATCTCAAAGCGAAAGAAACTCAATACGACGAGCCTTACTGGGAAAACAGTAGCCGGATGGCCCTCCGCTCAGAAACGCCAATGGGAGCCGTGCCAGCTCACAGTAATCCAGACAGGCGAATAAAAAAAAAAGAAAGGTAAGGACAAAAAACTACGCCGTTTTACGAAGTTATGTGACTGTTCTCCAACGACAATCAACTCGAGTCAACTGGAGGCCCACTCGGGCTTTCTCCGGGCGTTATCATCTCGTCGGCCAGCGGAGTTTTTTTCTTTTTTTTTATTTTACCCAGGACACAGAGAAAGCAGTCTGCGTGCGGTCGTATCTTTTCCATCGCTTCGAACAAAATACTTTCCAGAAAAATAACGAACTTATGCTAAAAGGCGGCTATTGGCGGACAGATTCCAAAAGCATATTGCAGTCGTTGCTTAGAAGGTGGGTCCAGTTTTTGAGGCTCTATGATTGTCGTAATCTATTGTACACAGAAATCAATAAAAAGAAGAAAACGACCGAGTTTATGAAAACCGATGGGCGCGTTGTTCATCCACACTGACACGATGACGTCAAGGTCCGAACCAGCTGCAGACAAAAAAAAAAGTGGGCGAAAGTTGTATCTCGAGTGAGGCTTGGATATTGGCTTCCATAATGATCGTATTCTGGTTTCGGGTCTACATTCCGCGCCAATGCAACAGGCAGAAAGTTGACGTCACGCCTGAGTGCAACCGCCGTCAGTCGACGTCACCGACAAGAAACAAGGCGATTACCCAGGGAGACAGTGAGGTCAGTCGGAAAACCTTCCCGTCGTGCATTTCGCAACCTGGACCCAGGCAGAACAAGAAAAAAAGATCAAACACTTTTCGCGCCTTGCTACAACTGCCGCACTGTCCGTCAAGGTGCTTTTTTAGGGCGGCACCCGTCGACTCGTTCCAATTCGATTTGATTGACCGACGTTCACGTGCCAAGAAGACAAAAGACAACGTGCGCGTTGTCTCAACAAAGGTGCAATCATCGTGGTCAAACCGCAGTAGCCCCCAGCGGCCGAAGGACGAGCGCTTGTACCAGGTCGCACGCTTCGGCCTTTGAAGAGGCCTAATTGGAGGGCGGCGCACCGCAGTTGAGCGTGGACTATGACAAGTCGCTGCCGCGGTGCCCGCCCCCTGGCTGAAGTGTTGGTCGTTCAGCAGCACGAGCCCTGGACAACAAGGGGATCGCGCTGACGAAGACGTACAAACCGGCGCGCCGGCTGCACAAAGAAATGATTAATGACAGGCTTTAGAAGTGCCACGTGAGCGCGACTTGTATGACTGGCTCTGCAAGAACACACGGCGGTTTGCGCATTGTCCGTGACTACGTGAATAAGCCTCGTGATTTGCGGAGTATTTCAGCATACTAAATACGGCGACTAAGTACGATGTTTATCTTACAACGTCACTTGACAATGCACCCCTGCCGCCCAAAGCGTGCAAAAAATTGTGACAAGGGACCGCGCAATGAAGTGTTTGTTGTCTTTTCGTCATCTGTACCAATGGGTAAACCGTGATCTTGATCCAAGACATTAAGTACACCGTTTTTTTTATTATTCGAAAAGTACGCTCTTAGTTTGATTAACGGAAGGAAGGGTGAAACAAGAGAACGGGAATGCCTCAGACAGGCGCACCATACTTTCGAAAGCTGAAACTATTTCTTGTCAAGGTGTGTTTGCCAATGTTGGCGGGTGAGCTATGTGTGCTCTGTATGACATACTTAATCCCGTGAAATTCCTTCATCTTTCTCAGGCCCTCCGGTGTAAGCTCTGTACTTCGACTGAAGCTTGCACAAACACGATAAAATAAATAAGTGTGTATTCTCTGCACGGCTAATCTGATTGTTTCAGCTTATCGGGTGAATTATTTGTCGCCTGGACGTACAGGATAATTCATTTTCAAAAGCATTTTTAGTCTTCATACGCCATCAGCGAAAAAGGTAAATGAATAGACAACCATTAAAAACATGGTATAATCATGACACACACACACGCGCGCACACACAATAAATAAATTACCAAGAGGCAATGAATCGGGTCCTTTAAGAATGAACGTTACGCACGACTGATAATGAGTGGTGTAAGAGTAGGTTCGCGTCACGATACACCGTTCGCTTACTGCCCCGTATATCTATTTTCCTTATTCAGGACACTTGCAAGAGTCAATAAAGAGCCAGATTACCATCTCTTTTAGCTCTGCAGCCTCGCGATTGAAGAAAGCGCTCAGGCGGTGGAGCGGTCATCGCATATACTGGCCTACGCCAAGATCTCCAATCTCGTCTTAGTCAAACAGACGCTGCACCAAGCACGTACGCACGATACGTCATCGTGTCAACAGACCGAGTGGCCTAACGGCCTACAAAGGCTTTTTTTTCTTATTTTTATTTTTCTTATACAAGAATGAGAGCAAACAGAAGCCCCACGTACAGGGTCCGTACATGTGTATGTACGGATAGAAGAGGATTGTCGGGTCTTTTCAAAAACGTTCCAATTAAAACGTACTCGGGCGCGGGCTGCTGGTCTAATATTGACACCAAGCCGACTCGGCGTCGATTATTTCCAACCTGCACGTACTCTCCCGGCACGCATGCACAAGCGGTGGTCCAAGTTGGCGGTTGAATAGAAAGGAGAAAAGAAGAATCACTTCCCTCTTTATTGCATCCTTTGTACCGGCGTACTGGCAGGTATGAATGTACAGTCAAAAGTTTGCGGGATGAGGTTTCGGGGGAAAATTTCATTTCTTCGTAGTCAGGCAAAGCTGGCCGGTTAATTAAAAGCATACAAGCATGAGGAGACATGCGTGATATATCTACTGCAATGACTGGCTAGCTAGAAAACAGATTTTTTTTTTTACCGCGAAAACGCATCCTGCAAACTTTTATCCATGACTGCACGTAACACTAAATGTTTCAGAAGCTTTGACGCTTGGGTTCAATGCATGGCGTCAGATAGCCGTCGTAAACGAGGGCACTTTTTAGACTCTAATGATCCAATTTTCACTCAAATAGTCTCTTCATGTAGTGAACTTCTCGGGCTTATTGCGAAGTCGTCTTTGTAATTTCTTCTTTTTCAGAATACATCCCTACAGAACAAAAGTACACGGAGGTGCAAGAGCAGGTCAGGATTAGTCTTTTCTACGTTGTTGTGCACACCATTGTACCCTGTTGTCCTACCTCTGATTCCCTTTCGGCGAAAATTTAAGGCATCTTGAAACTCTTTTTTTCAGCCATTATTCGCGTTCTGTTCAATGTCTCGTTTTCTTTCGTGATCTGGGTTGCGTGAGGACGCCCGCGTTAATGAAGCTGAAGTGTGCCGGAATAAGCCAGCGGAACGAGAGAAAAACATGTTCCCGTCACGAACATGCTAGCGATAATGAGCATGATAGAACACGCAGCATGAAGATGTTTGACTGACCAGACGTCGCTCATGTTGCGCATGTTGCAGCAGACCTGCCTCTGTACCTTCCGGCGTGCTGTCAGTGCCGACAGGAATAGGCAAGCTTCAGAGGAGAAAAAAAAAACAGCGAAAAATTTGACAGGGACACGTAATTTCATTGCGTGTTGGCAATGTGATACCATTAGCAGCGGTTGATGCCTTTGCTGGAAGTGACGTCAGTTCCGCCCCAGTGGCGTCGCTTCCCTCCAATCAACGGGCGAAATTCATGAACGACGATTCATTTTGGCCCCGTGGGCCCTGTAATGCGCATTAAAACGTGGCTTCGAAAGAAAGTGTCCCAGAGACCTTTCACATAAGAACGAATTGTGGCATTTACCAAAATCAGGACACATGCAGGAAATAAGGCACATGAGGTAGTGTAGGAAACAGCTTTCGGCGGGCGCTCAGGGGCACACCTTGGAGTTCGATAAAGCTGGCAACATGATCATTTACGCAAGCGTATACAGGTTCGAGCGTTCTACTTAGGTGCAAAACGTACCGCGAGACTCGGCTACGCTACACTGCGCATTCGGTTCTCCCAGGCCGAGGTAGGCATGCAGCGGCTGACCCGCGCGCGCACAATGGAGCGGCCGGCGCCCCAATCCGAAAGCAATTTTCCTCGGAAACGGTCGATGAGAAGAGCCGCGGTCGTCATTAGGGATGTTTGCCCAGCGTCGCGCATGGACGCGCCGCACGTCCCGGCAATCGAAAGGCACTCGCCACCGGGGTTTCTGAAATGACGTCACCAGCGGTGCCTCGCCAGTGCTCCGCAAACGCAAGCGCGCGCTTATGTTTGTTGTTGCACGGATAAAAGCCGCCTTGGAATGTGGAAAGACGTGACGTGCTTTACTATACTCTCACCATGCGGTTGCCTGCGCACAAGGCCGACTCTCAGTAATCACACTCACTCCCGCTTGAATCCCTAACTATGCACCAGTACTCAATGGCCAAGAAGACCGACACACTCCAGGTGGTCCAGTACTGCAAGGATTCCGTCCTTTAATCAATAACTTACTTTTCAGGAACAGAAGTCAGGAGCTCAGGTCTTGCGCTCTGAGGTGACAGTTGCTGCCGCTTCTGAAGGACGGCACGGAAGAAAACAGTGCGCGTTTCACATAGCTGGGCTATGGTGTTGAAACACGTTGAACGTTTTGCGCCTTCGCTTATATTATCATTAAGTAAGACCAAGTACAGTCATTGCTGTAGCAGAAATTTTAGATAGATGCGCCTTGGTCTTGCGAATACGCCTCAGGTATATAAGTCTTAGGATAGCATTTATTTCACCGTTGTTACCGTCTGGTCACATATATTAAATGTATTTAGAGAGGTCAATCAATCGATAGATGTTCAGCAGCGTTAAATGACCAGCGCCTATTTAGCAAGTCCCAAATAGAATGTAATCCAGATTGAAGTTCCACGAATAGTTCATAGAGGCAAGGCATGTTGGAGCAAGGTGAGAAGTATTTTCTTAAAAATATTTTCAGTTTAACAAAAATTCAGTTTCTGTGTACCCTAGTGACGTCTCCTCAATGTTACTTAAGCGACCAGAAGCGTCTCCAAGTTTTGACAGTCATGCCAGTGCACATTTAACACGGTATAGGCGTGCCTGATGTCTTCTCACATTTAAACTCTGCCTTGCTTCAATACTTTCCTATGTAGATGCTTCGGAGTGACTATTCAGTGAGCCCGTACTTTTTGTCCGCGCTCCTAAACATCTCGTGAACTTTGAATAAACTTAATTATAATTTGATTAATTGATTTGAGTTTACAAATTTAGCGCCCATAGCAGCAGGAGATGCTCTATACGCAAGAGATTTAGTTTTGGACTTCGCAAAGTCAAAGTACGTATCAAGACAGTCACCACACAGGAATAGAGCGAGGACACATACAAAACCAGCTTACGAAACCACTGCTTAGTAGTGAAAGAAGTTATATATACTTTCATGAATAGTGGCACTATAAGTTTAAGCGATGTGGTCTGAATCAACTGGGCGCAAGGACATACACTACAGTGATACCCGCCTCACGGCGTGCTGCGCTGCATACCACCGCACAACTCCTGTATTCACGCTGGAGGCGCCTAATTTAGTGACGTTGAGGGAGCGTTTTTTCTCAGTCATTTGAGAGTTCCCTCTCAATGCAATAAATGGGTTTACCTACCAAAATCAGCTGCCACGATGAAGCTAAAAGGTTTGAATGCATTTTAATATATATGCTGCTTTGACAGGCTCAAGTAGCATCAAAGATCGCAGTCACCGCCGTAAAATTCCACGGATATATTGCTTTAGTCAAAGGTAAACGAGGCGTAAGTGGTTTTCGTGTCTGCGTCAAGCAGTCCTCGCAGCCAAGTGTGTGAATGTGTGGTCGAAATGCAGTTTAAGAGAGCGGATAAGGTTTGATTTATCGTAGTCAACGGGCACAGTAGCTCGCGTTTGGTCTCTCAGCTATGGGAATGGAAATATAAGCGATATTACCATTGCATTTTATGTTGAAATGCTTGTTCGGGAAACTCTCTCAATGACTGGCTTTTTCGGGGAGGGGGGGGGGGGGGGGGAAGGACACCTGCTAAAGATGAGTAGCTTTATATCACAGACAGGATATGTTCGGGTCTAGTTACTGTCCATGCTTCCTCGTAATGCATACCAATTTTCTGACATTTCAGGCTGTGTTTGTCTTCGCTTTTCTAGCGAACACTATGGTATGTTGCAAGGTCAATTCTATAAGGCTGCGGTGTTGTGCAAAGCCTCCTGTGGAAAATCAAGAAACAGCACTGGAACATTAAGGTGCTGCGCCAAGGAAAGCGTGTGCTTTTTTCAACTTGTCACATGTAATCTAACGTGCTGAGACTAAATCAGAAGTGCCCAAGTCGTGCGAACCTCACCGAATATCCCGATTCCCACTGTGTAGACGCATTCTGCTAAGCGCTTCCTAGCAAAAATGCTTTCTCTATACTAAAGCAACAACCTGCGCCCATTTCTCGTTCTCAGCTTGATGAAAAGCACCTCAGCATGTTCTTGCTCTTCGGACTCCCGCGAAACTCGCCTCGGGGTCAGCGACACAGATCCGGCGCTAAGTACATACCAAGAATTAAACCATCTTGCTGAGCGCTTCCCTTTGTGAGAAAAATACTCCATCTAAACTCACCGCATAAGCGTCTATAGAAGCTTGAATCGGCAGCAAGTAACGTCATCTTCAAAGAGAATCAAAGTAAATGCGCACCATTTAAACCTAATTTTAGTTTTGCAATTTTTTCCCGTTGTTGCGCGAGTGCAGCGAAGTGTCACGTAATCATACTCGTCGTGTCAAAGTGACGACAGTATTGCCCTGTCCGTCAGCGGAGCTCGCAACCAATGCGGGGATCATATGCAACAAAAATAGAAAACAGTGTGTTCATTGTGCGCGTCGCTGGGCTTGTAAGTGGCACTACCATGGTTGTTTTATGCGATATAAGCGCCACACGTCCCCGCAGCCACCTCCAGTGTCACGGCCACCTAAGCGGCATGTTGGCAGACTTCCAAGAAGACGTAAGAGCCCGCTGCCACTTGCCACGGTTGGCAGGTGGCAAAGTGGAGAGAGGAAAATCCCCCTCTTCTAGGAAAGAGGAGGGTGATGCCGGAAGACAGCTATTCCGGGAAGAAACTTGTAGCCTACTAAGCTTGTTACACGGAAGAGCCAGCTGCAACCTGCCACCTGCTACGGTTGGCAGGCGAACAAAGGGGACAGGGAAACTCGATCTCCACTTGTATGGTATGTGTGATCGCGCATGGCAGGTCATAACGAGGTCCTTGTGCTATAGTACAGGCAAAGCGGTGGCAATTAGGTGCCCCCTAAGTTATTGCAATCCTTCGGATAATTAGCTGCTGTGAAATGATACTTCGATGCATGACACTCCTCTGCCTAAACATGTTCATGCGGCGAGGACCGGCGAAACGTCCACACTGCGTGTATGCCATTTGTACAATCAAGCTGGAATGAAACACGAACGGTGCCTGTGAAAAAAAAAATCAAAACAAAGTATCTCACCTGCGTACTTTCAGCTGCAGTATACAATTACCCCGCTTATGTTTCTGGATAAAAGGTCTACCGAAGTACACATTCATGAATCAGTTGCAAAGTAATATCTCGCTGCAAAGCTGAACAGTATGGCATAGTGCGTGTTCTCGTTCCGTTCCGGCCTGACTGTACCTTTTGCTCGTAGCTGTTTCGCTGTCTGCCGGCCAGCGCGACCAGAGACGAACGGAAGCCACGTGTCCACTTGGCGCTGCCGAAGGTACACAGAGAGGGGTCGGACAGGGCCCACCGACCGCGGCGAGCTCCTCCGTGGCAGCTGTGCGCGCTTCCCTCGTTCACGGGACACTTCAGCGAGAGCCGCCGCGCTAAAGCCCCCTTTTCTTTTGCCTGCCTACTCTCCCCGCGAAGGGCAGAGTGAAGAGTTCGGGGATGGCTCGGAAAGTTTGGGTGTAGTTTGCCCGTTTTGTTCGGCTCGCCGACTCTCTCAACTTTCCGCTCCTGCACCACGCGGGGCTCGGTCGACGTCCGCTACACGGCGCCTTCGCGCGTCCACCCGAGGCCGATGCCCGCTGCGTTTGTCTCCGGTTCTGAGAAAACGCCGTCCTGTTCGAGCAGGGAAGTGCAGCACTCGAGTGAAGAAGACGCTTTCCAGATGCCGGCACATCGTCAGCAGCGCCGTGAGCAGCGCTCTGATGCGGTGGCAGTGGGCCGAGAACTGCCGTAGTCGGTCGCGCAGCGTGAGTGCAACAAATAGCACGTCGGAAGAGAAGAGGGGCAGGTCGCTACAGTTCGCAAGCGGAATTCTCAAGCACCGTCTCTGAGTCAAGTTTGCAAGACTCGGAGGTTTAAGCGCGTGCTTTCAGGGGAGCCACCCTTTACTTTCCTGTCACCGTTTGGGTTTCATCCTTTGTATCCATGTATTGCATGTATTGCTTGTAGGGAAGGAGCAAAATCTCGTGGCACTGAACAATCGTGCGTGACCGCGGGTGACCGTCAAAAAATAGATTTTATTTCGCATCCTTTCTTCTTTCTAGCTCTGTCTGTCTGTATCACTGCGCGTGTGCGCGTATGTGGAAGAAACCGTTGTTCCACGGATGCCCGGAATTCGTTACTCACTTTACGGGTCGTCCTTTGTTCATGTTAAACAGGATACAGCTTTTATCTATGTTCCTTCACCGGGAGACAACTTCAGCGCCACTCTCGACGAACGCCTTTGAGCGCGTAACGCACAAGTAACCCGCACAGGAAAAAAGAAATAAATAAAAGCGAACTGCTCGAGACAGCAGTTCGCAGAGTGAGAGCCAAAACTTTAGGGCGAGTCAAGAAGAGCAACAGCAGCTGCTGCACCAGCAGCACGGATCCAAGCCTGTCACTTTCGGCAGCTGCTGGGCTCTGCCTTCTTCGTGGAGCTATCCTCAGCTTCCGCGCGCAACTTCGCACGGAGAAAGCGGCGGGAGACAAAAAGGGCGTGCGGGAACGGCGCGAGCCTTCAAAAAGCCGGCGTCATCTGCAATGCCTCGCGAGCGAACATGAAAAAGAAGGAGCTTTTTTTGCTTTATTCACCGCGAGGCGGTCGGTGGCAGCAGCGCATCTAGTGACGGCTTCTAGAGCGGGCCCGCCAGCCCCACGCGACCCGGCAGCGGTGGCGGCGCATTCTTGGTGTCAGGAAGAGCGGGGATGCGCGCGCTTCCTGGAAGATCCGCCGCTACCTTCCCTTGCGAAGGTGTGCGGGCGGCTAAGAAGCTTCACCCCGGGGCGGCGGCGGCGGTGGAACCGAGGCACGCGGGTGCGCGCTTCGCATATCTGCAGAGGCCGCGCGCAAGGTCGCGCGCCGTCGGGCCGTTGATATGCACGCGAAAAATGAAAAGGCAACCCGGGCGAATAAAGACGTGAGAGTGCGAGAGAAGGTGGTAACGAGAGAGAGAGCGCAAGCGACGTGATGGCGCGCCGAACGGTTCCCTTCCGGTGCGCGTTCCGCGGTGGCCGATGTGATTTCTCGTCACGCGTACATAAAAGCAGGAGTGCCAGCACGTCACTTGTGGCCGAGGTGTTGTGTAAATGGAAGAGGTAGCGAGGATTTTTTTGAAGGGAGCGGCGATTGGGACTTAGTGTTTTGTTGTAATCGGAGGGAGACGGTGGGGGGTCTACCGAGCTTCTCCCTGGCTGCATGCCTGAGCTAAGGGTTGTTTTATAAAGGTAAATAAACGTGAGATGATCATGTACAAAGCTTCCCTAGAAAAACAGATAGCTTGAGGAAAGTCGTGGAAAATATATTTTTCTTCAAATTTCTTCCAGTTTCTCTCACTAAATGTTGAACAACGAAAACGATGATCATGATGATGATAACTATATCATGACGTTTAGGAGAAAGGCTGTGTCTTTGACCTGAAGGTTATGGTTGCTGAGTAGAGGAGTACTCTGGTAACGACGAAGACAGCCAGAAAGAAAGAAGTTACCCGGCGCTTTGCACCATATGAAAGATCCCCTACTCAGTCCTAAACGCAAACAGTGCACTCACGACTCAGTCGCCCTCCAGCGAGGAAAGGATCCGCTCCTTGAAGCATGGTTTTGGTGCTTCCCCCACACTTAACTTAGCAACCTCCCAAAGCAAGTTCTCCTCTATGTTGCAAGCAGGTCAGTTTGTTTGTATCGCAGGCTAAGCGGCCATAGTGCTTTCGGAAGCGGTCACTGATTTTTGTGGCCTCGCTATTGTGCGAGTACTCCCGACCTGAGTGCCCCGCCAAGCCCTTGAGAGCGACCACATGGCATGCACGAGGCAACCTGGCGGGCAGTGGGTATTCCTCGAGAGTGTGGCGATTTAGGACTGATCCGGAGTTCCCGGGTTCGAACCCGACCGCGGCGGCTGCGTTTTTATGGAGGAAAAACGCTAAGGCGCCCGTGTGCTGTGCGATGTCAGTGCACGTTAAAGATCCCCAGGTGGTCGAAATTATTCCGGAGCCCTCCACTGCGGCACCTCTCTCTTCCTTTCTTCTTTCACTCCCTCCTTTACCCCTTCCCTTACGGCGCGGTTCAGGTGTCCAACGATATATGAGACAGATACTGCGTCATTTCCTTTCGCCAAAAACCAATTATTATTATTATTATTATTATTTAGGAGTTCAAGCAACTCGCGCCATATCCGTCACTACTCCAACCACGAATTTAAGCCGTCCCCTTCGTAGAGAAACAGCGTAAATGTTCATGCAAGTACAGTTCAGCCGCTTTTTTTTTTACTGGCTTCAACATGAGGTGTCCTTTTTATTTCTCCGATTACCGAGTCCATAACAGTGTCAGATATTTTCGCCTGGAAGAGACACATTACAAATAGCATGGTCTTGTTTGAGCTCGCAAAGAAGCGAAAGCGATTGACTCTTGAGTACAATAGTCCAATGCAGTTTCTCATCGTGTTTGAGACGAAATATCAGAGATGTGAATGTAGTGGCTTGTTTCTGTTAGTTGTCAATTTTTGTTTCAGGTTATAAAAGGGTTTTTACTCATTGTTTCCTTATACTGACACTTGGCCAACGAGGTCCACCGATCTTCATGTGAGTGTATCTCTTTTTACTTTTTGTGTGCAAGGCTGTCAGTGCGGCATCCTTGGAAGGAACAAAACATTTTTCATAATGTCATGTATTTTGCTAATAAAGCAATAGGTAAGCAATGCATACGTGCCCACTCTCCAACGTCCATCCTGTATATAGGCTCCGTGCGCTGCAGTTTGGTGCGCGCGAGTGGCGCCACCTGGTTAACAGCGGTGGCGAAAGGCGGACGCAGCCGACGCAGCTCTCTGGTTCAGTTTGCAGTGAGCGAGGCGAGCGGTGAGGTGTTTCGTTCGAAGGCGAAAACAAACTTGGATAATTATGGGTGCTCGACCTACTGCTCTGTTTGGCAATGTCACAACAGCTATAAAAACACTGCAGCAAAAGGTACCGAATATATTGTTACGATGAAGTGGCAGTGGAACACGAAGTGGCCTCTCGCGTGAAAGGACGAACGAAGAAGAGGTGGTTAATGCAGCTCCCTGTTCGTGTTGGTGCTCCCTGCTAGGAACTCTTTATTCTAACCCCCAACACTTGTAAATAAATGTAAATAGTATTGCCCCGTAACAATATTTTAACACTTTCTTTGGACATCATGCATGCACGCTCACGCAGAGGGTCTGCTGGAAATGAGTACACTGTGGAATTAAATTCATGAGTGTGAACTGGGAAAGGGTTGACACTGACTACGGGGTTTTGAACGTGCCATCATTGGTAGGAGTTGCTTTAGGTCTTTATGTAGAGTTAACGAATGCGCTCAGTCAGTCACAGGAAATGGTCTACGGTGAAGTTCTTGGAGCTAGCATCTGAAGTTTGAGTCTTCGTTTGTTATGCTCATCTGTGGTTCAGCGAGTCAATTTTGTTTCTAGTTTTTTTTGTGCTTGTGTGTATGCTGTGGGAGCGACGTCGTACTTCTGAGTATACTTATGTTGTTTTCACGTTGTTCCACCTAAGGTTTTGTGTATTTATTTGAATCATTTTATTTCCTACAGGAGTTTAAAATTTTGTATCCTTATTTGTTGCATTTCTAAGATCTCAAATCCTGTTCTTGACGAGGGAAAAGAAAAATAGAGAGTGGTTCAAATTTGCCTATATATATTTCTTGGATTTCACAACATCGCTAAACCCTTAATTTCTGGAATTAATATTTTGATTTTAATGAAGTTTATCGTCCCAATGCAACTCAGACTATAAGAGGCGCAATAGTAGGAGGTTCCAAATTATTTGAACCACTTGGGTTTTTTTAACGTGCACTGACATCGCGCAGTACGCGGGCCTCTAGAATTATGCCTTCATCGAAATACGACCGCCGCAACCAGGATCGAACCCGAGTCATTTAGGTCAGCAGCTGAGCACCATAACCACTGAGCCACCGCGGCGGCCTTTCTAGAGTTAAGTATTTACCAAAAGAAAAATACGACCGAAATAATTCATGTAATTGGTGCCTTCACGAAATCCCTGAAATGAAAGTCCTCTAACTGTGGAAGACGCTTAGCAAGAAACCCATCGTATTTCTGTATGCTTAGAGTCATGCTTCTCTGAGGGGAATAAACAAAGTGAAGCAGTGAGGATCCTGCAGGATGTAGAGCATTATAATCTGATATGCGTAGTAAGTGCGTTTTTCGCAATTCTAGCCGACCATTCACATAGTGGATGTCACAGTGGGTGTAAATTACATAGCTGATTTCATTACCTGAGTCAATCAGACACTTGTTTCTCAAACTGTAAAGGTACTTAATTAATCTCAATAAGGTCAACTGCGCTGCCAGATATTGCAGTGCCGTCGGGACTGCAACACAATCATGGCTGCTCGGCATCGGTGATCAGCTCAACCTGAAAGCAATTGCAACTAAATGTAGCAGCGGTGGCGCCAAGGCCTTGAAATCCGCAGAGAAGCAGGCGTTGATAGCGGTTAGTGCTCGTCTGCTATGCGGCCGGGCTGACGCGAACGCACCGGCATGGAGGAAGGCGCAGGGCCACCACGGCCAGTCTCGAGGAGAGCGCGGGCTCTTCCCTCGAGAGACCGGCCGTGACTGAGCGTCCGGTTAACGCCGCGAGTGCCGCGAGGCGGCGTTGGCGATGTGGTCGCTGCCGGCGCCACCATACCAGCGCACGGAGCCCATACTTTGCAAGTCCCTTGTGTGTTCCGGACGCCTCTTGCGTAAGAATTAAAAATATATAGAGGAAGGGTCGACCCTTTTTTAATCTACTGAAAATTTTTCAATGGTTCCTCCGACCACTCCTAAGGTACATGATAAAATTCAACTTCAGAGTATGGAGCGTAATGTATATTTAGTGTCGGGAAACGTACAGAAATCTGAGCGTTTTAAGAGACGAGAAAAAGCATTATTTCTTTTTAATTTTTAAGCCCGAAGTTCAGAGCTACACGGTGCCTATCCTTGCCTTCATGCTCTCAAGGACACTGATTTGCTCTCGGTGCTTTCACGACTACCCATCGCTCAAAGGTGTTCAGAATGCCAGACAATAATGTGAATTTCTACTGAGTTGTCTGGCTAAGAGGACATTAAGCGAGGGCTTCCACCATCTCTTCACACTCACACACAACAAATTCGCGCTGTAATAACTAAGCGCTCCTTCAAACCAATACGGGCTGCAGTGGTGTCGCATTCCCGAGGCAGCGCGTAACACAGCATTTATCGCGGTTTTCTCTATCCAGGACGGCCGCCTCACGAGCCAGCGATCCACAGCAACGTATAAACAGCTATGCACTCTGGCACATTCTTTCTCCGCGGTAGCTCCGAGTTTGCTCTGGTAAGCGCAACTAGCATCGCACTAGGGGCGAGACGCGGCGGAAATTACAACAGCCAATGGATTGCCCCCAGAAGGAGCCCATTCCGAGCCGCCACTCAGCTCTCCCCGGCTGCTGGGCCAGCGTAAGTTGCAAGCGAAGTTGCGCGGGTCCCATTTTCCAGCGACGCTCTCGTTTCCTGAAGCAAACAGGAGGCACCGCACGAACGCCGGGTACAGCGCACCTTCCGGACGGAGGCGGAAGCATGCAAGGCGGGCCTTGCATGGGTGCACGACGGGCAGGCTGAGCCTGTCGGAGGCGCGCGGGCCATGTGGAGCGAGTGTGCTCACTTTCCCCTTGTTTCCTGTATCAACAAGGGACGCACCGTCGATTCGGATCAGTAGCGGGAAATCAGGGCGCTTGATTGACAGCTCGACTCCCACGAGCACAAGTGACAGCCGGTTACGTACGGATCGGCGCGGGTGCGATTCGTTGTTGACCTTGTGACCGGTTGGGTGAACTCGCGATAGTTGGCCGCTGGCTCAAACTGAGTAACCAAAGATGCAAAGATGAGTAAGAGGCGCGCGCTCAATTCTGGCTAGCGTAAAAAAAAGTTGTTGTTGTTGTTGTTGTTAGCCTATCAAAAGATAGGCTGCATTTGAGACTGGAACATGGCATCTTCGTCTTTGTCTTCGCCACTGCTTTGTATGCTGCGCGACTCAATCAGCAGTCAAAACACTACCTGCAATGCAGATCCCTCCCAACCCAGGTAGCCTGTTCTTGGCAGAGCGTATGGTGCTCCTCCTGCTGAACTCCACCCAGTACCACAGCCATTGCTTTTGTTCATATCGCCCATGTTTTGGGCCACGTGGGCTTCGACTCTCCGACTTGAGACGGCTACCCGAACCGGAGTCTAAAATAAATATTTTCTCTCTCGCTCAACACTCCTGCGATAACAGGCCGTACTGTTGAACAAGAGTTAAGACGTGCTCAAAACCTGTAACGAGAGCGGCGAGCTCGTCAATTTACATTACTTCAGGCAGCGAAGAATTCGATGTCCATCAGCGTGAGTGTCAAGACGCTGCAATGCATACAAGCTGCAGAATGGGAAGCAGGGTGGGAGGGGGGGGGGGGCGTCATTCGGAAGCAAGCGCGAGTTGAAGGCGCCCCGAAGGCGTTTCGCAAGCAATGCGGAGACATCCGATTTGGTTGCAGCTAATCTGCGTGTGACCGTCAATGGTTCCGCAATAACCTCACGGTATATTACTACAGGTTTGTCATTGTACGCTGCAAGAGGCGTTTGAGACCGCCGAGATCACTACATTCTGCAGTTGTGCGCCAGCCATCGCTGACTTTCACGTTGCGCTGTCGCAACTGCGGCGTCAATTTTTAAGCGTGAAATGCTTTTAGCTGCATTTATCTGCAATCGCAATTCAACACATTCTGCAAATCGATGCCGAATAAAAAGCCAAAACGTTTGTAAGGAATGTACCCACATACAAAAAAAAAGATCTTCCCCAGAGTTCAGAGCAGGCCTCGTAACAACGAATGCACGGAGCGAGCAGCTGGGATGCCTAACGCCTCACAACAGCACTTTAGGATTGTTGGTTTTCTTGTAGTTAACATCGCAGAAAGAAACGACGAGAAAGAGAGAATTATCTCTTTGTAATGTCTCGTCCTCGTCTTGCTTTCTGCGTTGTTAATGTCAAGATAACGCCTCTGTCTACACAGCCATCGGAGCACAGATCAAGCTGAATTTAGGACAAGGATAAGTAGCAGACTACGCCTCTCTATGGAGACTAAATGGACGTGCTCCTAATAGATGGCGGTAGTGAAAGGGCGCTGGTAGTGGCTGCGTGAACGCAGAGGCTGCACCGCCTGCAACAGTTATGGAAGGAGAATGGCACGAATCAGCATCATCGTCTCCTCACCAAATCTTCATGTTTGGCACGTTTGTTGTGCGCGTTCTGTATTTGTAGGCAGTAATGCCGTATCAGGATGGTGGTGCTGGGTGTTTCAAGAAACGGGGAACCTCTTCAAAGTTTTGCAGCGCTAAAAGAGCTAAGACATCGGAGAAAAGAAGCCCTCCACTGATGGACAACGGGAGCTTTATTCGGCCGAGACAGCCGAACGCGAGGCTAATGACGTAGAAGAAAAACATTCGAACGCGCCCTGAAAAAGCAGGTATACGACCTGGCTGAAAGGAATTCGAAGAGCATAGTGCAGCTCAATCTATGAACCGTCCCAGAACGGGCTACGCCGACCCTACAAAGCATTTTATGCTGAACCCCATTTCGGTGACGATATTTACCGCAATTTTTATATTAATAAGGAGGGCAATGAAGGCGAAAACTGCCCGGCGCCGGCGTCTGTGTGAATCCTACGCCTGCCAACTCTGTCAGGTGGCGGGTGGATTTTAGGGGAGTTCGCTCTCTTTACCTGTCACCTGCAAACCATCCCCCTTCCATCCGGCTCCTCCCCCTCTCCAGTTGTAGGGAAGAGGAGAGAGACGCCGGACTAAGAATGACTCAGCAAAAATTAAAATGAAGCTACTAACAAAATGGCTAAGACAACAACAGGTCTATATGTGGAAAATAGACAGCCTCCTTGAACTATCTGTGCGAAAAATAGGGCTTGCGAGATCTGCACCTTCCCCGCATTGCTCGGGAAGAGCATCCTGGGTTTCACAAGCCCCCACAGGTGGCTGTTAAACAGCCACATGCCGGTGCATCGACGCACCGCTTAACAGCTGCACCAGTGCGCCGGTAGCGGAATGAGAATCTGCCTCGATCTGTCAATGTGACGCGTTTTGTGTTGTTATCACAGCGGTGTTAGCACACAACGGTAAGTGTCAAAATGGGGATAATAAATAGGAACCGTTAGAGGAAGACACGGATTTCTAGACCAGAGAATGAACTCAGACCCGATGCGGTGGCTCAGTGGTTAGGGCGCTCGGCTAGTGATCCGGAGTTCCCGGGTTCGAACCCGACCGCGGCGACTGCGTTTTAATAGAGGCAAAACGCTAAAGCGCCCGTGTGCTGTGCGATGTCAGTGCACGTTAAAGATCCCCAGGTGGTCGAAATTATTCCGGAGCCCTCCACTACGGCACCTCCTTCTTCCTTCCTTCTTTCACTCCCTCCTTTATCCCTTCCCTTACGGCGCGGTTCAGGTGTCCAACGATATATGAGACAGATACTGCGCCATTTCTTTCCCCCAAAAAACTATTATTATTATTATTATTATTATTATTATTATTATTATTATTATTATTATTATTATTATTATTATTATTATTATTATTATTATTATTAACTCAGAATTGGAACAGAATCAGAATCGGAATAGATTGGCAAGTGAAAGAAGAATGGTATCGCATTTCCTTTTTATGTCATGTATGGATAAACTTCTGCCAAAAAAATTCCACATCTTTGTCAGCGCTGGTTTCAGTATCAATTTAGCCTCAATTTATGGGCGATTTTCACCATATATTTTCAACAATGTGAAATAAAAGAAAAAAGTATAGTCCTGCACCAGCCTGCATGAAGCTCTTCAGGCGAAAAGTTTCCTTTTTCGTGATTCTCAGAAAAATAGAAAACGGACGTGAACAAAACAGATTTGTCACAAGCAGTCTCGTACCGACATCTATACGCTGACAGCCCGTTGCGGGCCTCCATCAAAGCGCCCAAACACCGGCGCATGGCGCTTATGCGGCTCGGCTCCGGTCGCCGCCTGTCGGTGCCAGGCACGCTTCTTCGAACACGTTCCCCTCCTTCCTCTTTTTCCCGCGCGCCCAGAGACCCGTTTTCTTCCCTCAACACCGCGTGTCACGCACGCAACGCGTGTCATGAAATCCGCTAGAAGCCGCGAAATCACCGCTTGCCAGAGACAGCGTGGCCGGCGCCGCGTCGACAAATAGGCGGCTGGGCGGACGCCACCGTCGCACCAAATGCACAGGCGGCGGCTCAGGCACCGGCGGGCGCTATTTCTGTTTGCTCCGTTGATGGCGCTGACAGTTGCAGGCTTGTCGTATGCGCAGCAGAGAAGCGTAAGAATGAAATAATGCGAGGGCGCTGAGATACACTGAGAAAGTTTGTTACAAATAGGGAAGAACGAGGAAAAAAATCGAAGCGAGATATTTGGCAGCCAGTGATTTTGGGGAAAGCGCAAGGACAACTGAATCGTCATGCATCGAAAAGACAAACAGGCGAGAAAAAAAGAAACTGAAGAGAATCGCGGAAAGCATACACTAATCGGAATCTGACGTGATGAGGGTATCGAAGTCTGGAATTACTGCTATGCCTGGAGGGCCGGCGCGTGTAATATTAGAGGATCAGACGAGTACCGGCCGTGTAAGAAAGCAAGGAAAAACACAACCGTCTTTCCCCAGTACGTTCACCACCTTCGACAACTGCCGTGACGGGGCTGACAGGTTGATGCAGTTTCATGCATCTCATGCGAAACTGACGCCAGAGATTTCAACTCAAACTGCTACCCTCGACGCTTCAAGACACGTGGATAAACCGAAAGGATGTGTGACATGCAGCCACGCGTTACAATTTCGCAACTTTAAGGAGACGTTACAATATCACATGCTTGCTGCTTCCCCGAAGGCCGTAGTGGCGCAATGCAATTCCATGGGAGTGTCACCTATGTGACTACGATATCAGATAAGTAAATCTAAATTGTTCGCAAGCTTACGTACACATACGAGTCCGTCGCATCGCTCGACATACCTGCACAGACACTGCGCCCTTCGGATTAGGCAACTCAACACAGGACTCCATATGTTCCTAAGGAACAAAAGTAATGCCATTGAATTGAAACCGGTGTGCAGCACAGAATTTTCCGAAGCGTTTTATGAAGAGGCCGATAGCAACGGGAAACACTGAGACGCTGACTGGCAGCTGAAGTTATTGTATAAGCTGTGGTAGCTGATAAAGTCAGCGCCGGTGTGTGTACTGTTCACCTATACCGAACCCTATACTAGGCACTGCTTCTTTACTCCGCAATGATCCCCCCCCCCCCCTTTTTATCGACTTGTTTCTATGTCCTCCTTTAAATATTCCACACATTCAAAAAGGTGTGAGGCTGAGGTTGCAGTTAAAGGTGCTTTGAGGAACCATGCAGCCTATACCTCATAAAGCAAGTGAAATGAAACTTCTTACATAAACCACGCCGATGAAGATTCCGACAACACCCGGCTACCACGCAGCGCTCTGAGATAGATGAAAAAGTAGACACAAGCTTTCGAAAGCCCAAGTAAAAGATACATGCATTCGCAGATTTCTGATGGACGCCGCGCAGAAGCTACGGTTAGAGACAGGTGCACAAAATAAGCCGCGGAGGTCAAGGAGAAAAAAAGTGCAAAAGCAAGATCGAAAGCTGTGAGGCGCCTCGTGCTGAGTTATTCCTCATTGATTTCAACCCCTTTGCGTTATTTAACAATCATCTACATCTCTGCGCACGGATGTACCTCGGAGTGATCGACATACTATCATCGAAAGCTGGATAAAGAGTGCCACCTCCAAGAAGCGCCTGCACACGGAGGAAGAGGCGAGTCTCGAAACCCTCTCACGCACTACCGTCGAGACTCTGCTTCGGAGAACGCAACAAAGCTCGGTGCGGCCCATGCCGTACAACGGCGTGTCGAAGGGGGCGCCGATGAGTCAGAAGGGCTCGGCAGGCAGCCATCGGCCCAGCGGGGAGCGCCGGCGTCGCGACTACAGGAAAAGTGCATCAGCAGCTGCCCCGGCGAACGCTGCCCGCCCACCACAGGCCCTACCCGGGCAGCATAGCACACCGGGAGCGTGGAAAGCGCGAGCCGCTGCAACGCCGACACGGTGCGTGCTATATACGCCCGTGCACAACTTGCACGGCTCTCCTTGTCGTCTTCCTCGCGGTAACTGTTTTTTTTTGTTCGCTTTTGTAACGCCGTACTTTGCCTACTCCGCTCACTCGCTCCACCTCGGCAGTATCCTGGGATCTGTCTCCCGGAGCGCCCGGGGTAACGCGAAATGTTGCAGCACACTGCCTGACAAGCTTGAGAGCCAGAAGCGTCTATACCACTCTACGCTTCGTGTTCTATTTTTGCAGTTCTTTTCTATGTAGCTAATGGCGCACTGGGTCGAGCGACGCACAAAGCTCGATCACGTGCTGTTATTGATAAGAGCTTATATTAATTTTTGCAGCATAAACTGTTAGAGCCTAATACCCCCACTGCCCGAGAAGTCGGGGTTGCCGTCTGAATAATTGACGTCATTAGAAAGCAAGCTCACATGACCCATGACCCATTTCTTGTGTGCGAGTCTTGTGACCCATTGATTACTTAATAATATGACCCCTTCAATATGACCATGATCCCTTTACGCAACATGATTCACTTACACAGAGCTGAAACTGAAATGCGCGTGACACTAGGTGAAAGTCCCTTTAAATTCTTGAGTAACTATTTTTGGGTTTGCCTTAATGACGTAATGACAGCTCCCAACAGACAACGCTACTTCTACTTGTATACATCTGCGGCGAGATAAGCCCACTCGATGAATGTCGCCTGCAACAGGCAAGTCGAGGCCGGATTGCAGAGAACGCGTATATAGCGAACTGTTTCGTGGCACCGACAAACGACGAACTTTATGCTAGAGAAATGAATAAAGCTATATGATACAGCATGCTAGCTTATCAACAAGGTTGACCTACAACTCCCCTTACGTAAGCCTCCATTCTGCATTTAACTGTTTGCGTCTGTTTTTGTTTTGTCGTTCACAGAGAATAAACATTTTTTGCGCACCAACTAACGCAGAGATGCCTCTATTGCATGCCTCCTCTCGTGTTGTTTGTGGGACGCAGTAAAGCCATCACATTAGAATCAAAGAGGAGCACGTATTACGGCCGCCGCCCTCTGTTTACACTTGGCAGCCCTGGGAGCTAAATCGATGTGTTTACTACTGAGTAAACAGTTCTCATCTCCGTGCGAGAACTTTACTTCACCAAGTTGCAGCGATGAAAGGACGAAGTATTGTTAGTGTTGTTACATTCGTTCATGCAGAAATATTGTTAATGAACCCCCCACCCCCCCTTCCCTTAAATTGTTCAGTAAACAACAGAAAGGGCCGTAATACGCTAATGTGCAACATATAGGCGGAAAAATTTATTTTTTAAGTTTATCCCAGCACGTAAGTAATATTTGAGGTTACTTCTCGACCAGGATCTGATAGCATCAATAACCACATTTCCCCCTCTAACCCCCCCCACTCAACCCAAATTTTCCTCCCGCCAACTGTGCCTGTTAAGCTTCATACACGAAAAGTACTTGATATCTGACGTGACTTTGTCGTTCCTGCTTTTTTTTCTACGTTTACAGATCTGCGAAGCCTCTGTGGGTATTTTGTATCACGAACGTCATCAAACACGTTTTTATTTTATCGTTTTTGTGCCTTGTTTGTTACTGCAATCCATCTTTTCCCTAGCGGCGCCCTTTAGGTGTCCACGCTGCGTGAAATGGCTATCGCGCCTCTCCTTATAACCTACGCCTTTTTCTCCTCCCGCTTTAAAGCTTCTTTATTACATCTGAAACTGCCTATTGGAAAACGTAACAAGTCAGATTATTTTTTTGCCTTAGGCGTAAGTTGTGAAGACCTGTTCCGATAGCAGTCAATTAATATATTAGTGCTCAAGCGCACGGCTTGTGAGTAATTACTTGCATTATCGCCTTAAATGTCACCTCTCCCTCATTCAGCACAATCACTGGAAAGACGAATGATGCAGACACACGCAAACACTGACATGTGTTCTGTGTAGCGATAACACTGGAGGAATAATGTTCAAAGCGCTTTTTTGGACTTTTCTTGAACTGTAAGGTGTTTTCATGGAAACATTGTTGCAACACTCAAGTATCCGGACAGCTGAGGAAAGCCACCTCGTGCAAATACAACTCGCTAGACTGCAAGTGAAATTTGTGTGCGCCAAGCCCCTTATTATTTGTAATAATGGCGGTAATAAACAAACAAAAAGCGAAATAGGACCCCTAAAATATAGACAAACTTGGTATTAATGGATGTTTCACCTTATGTGAGATACTTGAGAAGATCATAAAATAGCAATGTGAAACGTGAACACAACGGCTCGCGAAAGCTTGCTTCCTTTCAACATCACTCATGTTGCGGAAAAGCCACTCCACTCGACGTCTAAGCGCGCCAAACTTCGTGCTGGTACCGGCTGCCGAAGCTCCATCTTTTAAAGCCAATAGCCGCAGAATAATTTCGCTACTAATTAATTAATGCCTCTGAAGAAAATATATTGATTCACTTAGTTTAATAAATGTATTTGTCTCTGCATGCATTTCTTCTCCTGGTGTACTGTGATGGGCCGGACTCATTGTGCGACACCTCAATTTTAAATTTGCCCATATTTTGAAGAAAATTGTGGTAACATACAGTTTAGTTCCTTTAGTTTAGTGTGAATTTTTATCTACTCATGTGAAGTCTCAATGCCAGGCTCGTTCCACACTGCAGCAGTGTGCCTAGTTTCGTGTAAAGAGCACATAATCTGGTTTTGGGCTTAATTCCGCCCTTTATGCTCCATTATCTTCATTCTTTGATGTCTTCCGAAGTAAAAGTCTACGTAATTAGAGCACGAAGAACAATACTATGCGATAATATAAAACACTGAAACGACGCTTTTTGCTTTTCAATATCGATAGAAATGCGGTAATTCAGAACTATTTTTTTTATTACATTGCTTCAACAACCAGTGTGGACTTCTCTTTCGGGCAGACCCGGCCTGCCCGCCTAGATTCGCAGAGTTTATTACGCGCGAAAGCATCTCTACCCAGCACAGAACCCACAGGAGCACCACTATTGCCCGCCACACGCACCTATTATGTCAGGCTTATTATGTATACCCGGAAGAAGTTTATTTAGTGTGCGTTAATGCACCGTCCCTGCACAGTGGTGCATTGTTGGTAAATTACAAAAGAAGTAAAGTTTGCCCGAAGTATAGTCGACAATGCTATTAACGCAAAAACGATAGACAAACCTGCGACTACTGAAGACAATACGACTGCTCCCAACAAAGAGTTAAGAGCAAGATACCTTGACTTTTTGGTGAAACGAAACAGATAAATAAGAAAGGTGGCCGAAACAAAACACCCACATACACAGAGGGCGACAGGGCAAAAGTGAGCCTCAAGACAAAGAGAGACTGATCCGTTCGGCTCGAAGACGCCTTTCTCATCGTCGAACTGGAAGGCACGCGCCCCCTTCCCTCCCACCCGCATCAAGACGGCGCTACTCTCTCTTATGACCGAAACAAAGCAACCGCGAAGTGTGAAGTTAAGAGGAAGCAGAGAGGAACATGCTCACACTCTCTCTCTCTCACACACACACACACACACACATTCGCCAGGCGCGCTCTCTGGAGTCACGCTAGCAGCCGGCGTATCAAGCTGAACGCGGTTCCAGTTACAGCTGCCTTCCCTTAGTTTGTGTGCGCGGGCGGGCAGCATCCTGCCGCCAGCGCCGCCGCGGGCCTTGATTCGAAACAGGACTGCCACGACCACCCTGAAGGAGAAGAAGCCTGTGCGGCGGAGGCGGCATGTCGCCCGAGCAGCGGATCCCACGCGGACCCACCGCCGATGAAACCCAAACTTCTCGGCCAGCAACGTGAAAGAGGAAAAACGCACGACGAATGCGGAAGAGGCGGCGAGCAAGAGGGGAGGGGGTGCAAGAAGGGAGAGTGCGTTCATTACTAAAAGCCCGACGGTACCGCATGCAGGAGAAAAAGAAGTGAGGCCGATGCAAAGATAGCAGCAGTGTGAGTAGTGGGTGAGAGGGGGCGCTACCGATAGAATTGGAGGCGAAAAAAAGAAAAAAAAAATGAGGAAAGCGGAATAGGAGGAGAGGCAAGGGAGCGGTTCCCCTAGCGTTGGAACCCGGGTAACCTCTCCTCCCCGCTTCCTCCTCGCCCGCAATCAGGCTAATGGGTGCACGGCGGCAACGACGCGGACGACGGCGGCTGCGCCGGGGGCGAGAGAGCGTCGGGCGCAGTGACGACGGCGGCTTCCAACCGGCGGCGGCAGTGGCGTCTGAGGCGCTCTTTTCCCGCTGCTGCCAGCGGCGTTCTGGATGACTAGCCTCTTGCGCAAACTTTGGCCGAGGAACCGCGGATCGGGTGACACCGCCGGGACATCCTTTCCTTATGATTTGGACGATGCGCCTGCCTGCGTGCCTGCCCGCCCGCCTGCCTGCCTGGCTGGCTGCTGCAGAAACGCTCCGACTGGGTGGCACACGCGGTGGCTCAGGCAGGGTTGTTCCTTCGAAACCGCGAAAGTGGAATTCGTTCAGGCGTGTACTGTGACGTCAAGCTAGACATTTGAGCACAGCCGGCGAGCGTGGGGGATAGACGTTAAGCAGACCATCCTTCCGGTGGCACGAAGCAACGTGAGAAGATACTAGGGATTACCCCATACGGCGCTACTCCAATAAGTTCCCAAAATATATACCTCCCGAGTTGTACCTTTTATTGCTAAGGAGTGGAATTGAGAGATGTTGCATACAAATGAAACTTTACACTGTGCACTATACATGGGCATCAACATTCAATAAACTGGTTTCCATCAGCGGTGATGCACATTTGCCAGCAGTCAGTATAGTCAACAGTAATGTTCCAGTAGGAGTCACAAGCCGTGTAGGTGCACTACTATGCCAGCATAGAACAACGTGGACGTTTTTTTTTTTTTGCACCCACCTTACAGCCAGCTCCTGGCGCCATCGGACTTCAAGTTCAACTAGAAGGTAGACCAAAAGGGCACGCGCCTAACGTCCAGCTATAAGGCCACCAATGCAGTACGCCATTACTGTCATCAACAGCCACAATTATTCTTCCAGAAAGGCATTCAGGGCAGACAAGGATTCATGGGTCGCTCTTGATGGGGACGGTTGGAGGGTGGGCGATCACATTTTAGCCACGCATTTCTAAGAATTTACTCAGCGAACAAGCGAGGTACAGCATAGTTTCCCTATTTAAAATTTCTCGCTACGGGAGGAGGGAATTCCGCCTTCCTTATAAATCCACCCCTGATGCACAGAGTAGTGCACCCCCGTTAATGGGACCCCCGTCGAAAAGTGACGTGGCCCCGAAAAATGCAGCGTTCCAAAATTTTGGTTCAGCATAATGAGGTTCAATCCATTCCCTTCGGAATAAATTTAAAGCTCGAGAGGCGAGACGTATCCAATATCTTTCGTAATATATGGCCAAAATTAGCATGTCTGCTTACCTACCATCAGATAAAGTGGCAAACAGAGGAATAAAGGTTGGGCGATAACACACCCTGTTAGCTCGATGTACACAGGGCTCACTGCGTTGCATACGCTGTAAACGGCACACCAGCGCCACTAGTTGTTTGCCGTTCCATACCACCCCTCAAGTGGACGCACACACTGTGGTACCATCTACTGGCAACATCTCAGTGCGCGTCAGCGCTTGGCCGGAAAAAGAAAGTTTTCCTGGTGAGTACATGATCAGCATTTGTTTTTCAGGCATGAGAACTACGAAAATAGAGTAAAATGTAGAAGTTTATGCAAGGTGAAACAACTACTTCGCATGGTGTCGGTGCTATGACAACGACTGCGTACATCGCCTACAGTTCGGTGTAAGAGCCATATTATTAAAAAAAAGGCCAGCTGCCGCTTATAGTTTGACGTGTAAGCGTGCGTGCGTGCGTGTGTGTGTGTGTGTGTGTGTGAATTAGAACCGAACGCCACTGTTCAGAGCAACCTATCGTGTCCCAAAATACACAGGCCACACTGGTTCGAAGCGGGCAAACATCGCGCCGCCATGTTGTCAACGCAAGCCGTAACATGCCCGTTGCGTACGCCTGATATGGTTTGTAGCGAGCGTATGCGCGCAAAACTTGATTATATTCTGCGCAGGCGTAATCGCTACACGCAGTCACACTGCGTACGCCCAACTAAACGTTTCTAATAAAATAGGGATGAAATTAACAATATCAACAAAGGTAGCCACACGACACATAACTGCAGAGAGAATGCTGCTTCTACTAGAGTTAGCTAGTTTATTTTTGTCTATTATTTTTAACTTTCAAAGACAACACTCTCAGGATACGAGGCACGTCGTAGTGATATGCGTGTAGATTTCGACCGCCTGGACTAATTTTAAGCTCTGTCTCGCGTCTAAGAAAGCTAATCACTCCTGTTTCGTTTAGACCATGTTGACACATACATTTATTCCGGTCACTACGATCAGTACCTTCAGTAGCTGGTGGAAATGCAAACAAAAGCGCTATGAAGATTTTTTGGAATAATGAAAAGTTCACCTCCTCAAAAAAAAAAAAAAAGATAGTTCATCTGCTGTGGCCAGTCTTCACATGATTGAGATAGAGAGAGGTTTATTTACAAAGTAAGGCAGAGAGATGAGTTTGAATAACGATTGTCTGGTGTACCACTACGCAATAGAAAAGTGGAAGGATAGAAAGTGGAGTAGATCCCTGTTTACTAATGTTGGTCAACATATTTTCCTACATCTCGGCGCTACTATTTGAGTACGAAGTAGCCCAGCTTCAACAGACATCAGACAATCGCAGTTGTTATTCCATGTTATAAACGCAAACACCCTGTTTTCTGCCACGCGCGTTGCTGTACGCTACGCGTAGGGCCTCCTACCTTTTGTGTTGTTCGAAAACGACAAATAGTAGTGCTCGCGTGGTTTATAGAAGTATTTAACAGCCATGCAAACTATTTTCACTATTTACTAGCAGTGAAATGCTCATCATTTTCTCATCGAGAAATGGACGGAGAGAAGGGGAGAAATAATACATTTCCGCCCGAATCTAGAACGTGCTGGTACTTAAGCAAGATCAGATTCGGGTTGGGGGCAGCCAAGTCTTGATTTATGCCTAACGTCAAATTAAGTGTTCAAGTTCTGGCATCCAAAGCTTAAAGCGAGAATCAGAAAACAGCAACGGACCATTCAGAACGAGTACATATCGTTATGTGACAAAAAATAAAGGACTCAAATGAAAAGTATGCTCTAAACTAGATGGTGCTAGTGTAAGTATCTCGTTATTATATCCTCAGCCTCGACTAAGAGCGAAACAATAATAGTACTAAAGAAGAACAAAAAGAGAAATACAATGTGCGCTGAAGAGGGAAAGTGGAAGGAGGACGCGTTGGCGACAGACGGGAAGGACTAGTGTCGGTGCCGCAGACGGGCGTTTCGTATGATGACATCTCGGCGACAACGGACCAAAGGCAAAGGCCCTAAGACAATGTTACACACATCAACGGCGGCTGCACTTAGGACACACGCAGCAGCGATGCGGACGGGACAGCGGAGCGTGCAGCGAGCAAAAAATAACGAAACAGAACTGGACAAAGACAAAACGAGATAGAGCGAGCGAGGGAGAGATAGAAAGCTCGGAGCGAGCCGAGCCGAGACAAGTCGACGCTGGGCGAGGCCAGCAGCAGCGGCGGCTCGAGCGCTGAGAGCTTGTCCAATCAATACGCGAATGCTTTTAGGGTGAGAGCGGCCTGTCCCGTCCCTCCCCCTCCTCCTGCTACTCTTGCCCCGCGCATCGCTTTCGCCGCTCTCTCCCCCTCGGCGGCGTGCTTTCCATCACAGCAACGGGGCCACGGGGAGAAGAGAGCTTCTGCTCGGCGGGGCCTGGCAAGGAGCGCGCGCGCGCGCCAGACGCTCTTAAAGAAGCGCTTCCGACGGGGAGCAACTGCGCTTACGCCGATTGGCTGCCTGCCCACCGCCGGCGCTGCGGCTGCTGCTCCTGCTGCTGCTGCGCTTTGGGAAGCGAAAGCTGGCGTACGCTGACGCTGGTTCCAGGGATCGCGTAGCGTACAAGGCCGTTCGCTGTACTTCGAGGTGAGCGGTAAATGGAGAAGGGGTGAGGACAAGCACAAGACGGAAAGAAGAACGTCTTCGTCACGCTAGTTTCTTCATCACAGCTGCACAGCGCTGCGCTACGCATGCAACTTGCTATGAGGAAGCTGCTGCACAGATCTGGGCTGTGTACGCAAGGCACTGTACATTGCGCAAAAGGGTAGCACCCATTTCAGACGTGGCAGTGCCATTCGAAGGCAATGTTACTGTGCGGAGAAGCGATTAAGATCCTCGTAAAAACAGCATTGTGGATAAAGCAACCCGACGCAACCAAACGTGGTTGTGCAACAATACGTTGGTACACCCCATTCTGCACCCAGGCACAGATACATGTAGACACGAATGCTAAGACCCCCCCGCACAGACACGATCTAAAGTACAAGGAAAAAACAGGCTTGTTTAATGTGGTTACATGCCGTCTCAGGCCCAATTTTAATCTAAGATCCATGAAAACATATCACATAGCTATTGCATGCACAGTCGTGACCCCATGATAAGCAACAAACTTTTTGCACATTGCAAATTTTCTGGTGATTTATGCACTAAATTTGAGAATGAGATTTGGTTATTAGACGCCAAGACCATGATTAGTTAGAAAACAGAAAAAAAAGCGCAGCTTTTCACCAATAATTATGGAGTAATGAATGAATGAATTCTCAAACTTTATTCTTTTTCATATTGCTAACCACTGTGAAAGTTACTGACCTATACGTAACAATACAGGAAGAGAAGGTGCCTCTCGATCAATTGGGTACAACGTTCAGTTAGAGTGCTTTGATGAGTGTATGGCATTGTCAGTGATAGTAAACTCGAAATTCTGTAACTGATTGGCATATCATGGCGAACATGACTCCGAAAGATAATTTGTCCTATACGTGAAGCAGCCACAAATCAACTGTAACAGTTAACCATGCACGTGTAATCACTCCACGACAGCGTCAGATACACTAACAATGTCCGAAACTCAGTTGTCGCGTATTGATCAAACCAACTGGGAAAGTGTTTACTCATTCTTGGAAAACTGCATCGTTCGCTGGTAGTGTGCTTTATTTTTCATGCGATAGGCTAAACCAAGTAACTGATCAAATAATCTCTAATTTTCCTTTTCACAGATCTCGGATTCTTTCTACTACATATGTATAAAATAACCCTTGTTACTTGTAAGCGAACGATAACAAGAAGAAGCTGATTACTCTGCCAACACATGATCAGAACTCCCTGTCCGACGTTTACTGCGAGTGATATTATATGCATACCTTGACCGACTCTGAGCGAAGCCGAACTGAATTTTCATGTCGGGCCGAACTATGGCACAAACATCAGCCCCCCAATCATTTAAACAGCGCTAGGGGAAAAAATACCACCAAGTGATTCTTTTACTTTCACTCAGGTGATCATTGGTGCTTTTTCGCTCCTGTCTCGTTGCCCCCCCCCCTTCCCCCCGCTTCCCGTAGAATCACCCTCGACAGCGGTGCGTCGAAGCGAAGCCGCCAAGAGAAGCAACCGCCCCAGGACCCGAGAGCGTTTTTAACGCGGGCCCCGCGAGATTCCACCGTCCCCGCGGAATATCGCCGGCGTCGCGAAGCCGGGACAAATCCTCGAGATCCCCTGCAAAGTGCGAGGGCTCAGCGGACACGAAGCCCCCACCGTGGAGAGCGGATCACCAAAATGGGCCTCGTTGCTCCGGGGATGCTTCAAATGATGCCGCATCAACGACGCTCCTCCAGCTGGTTGGGCGAGAGCCATACGGGGAAAGCACCGTTCCCAAGGCTTTGTGCCTCTTTCCTCTGCACGTATAAAGGACATAAAGAGCATTTGTTGGCAGCACAGCTTTTGTAACTGGAGCATTTCCACAAAAGCTTCACTTTCTTCCTCCTTCTGTTCTTCCCTTTTCCAGGTGGGGAGTTGCAGGCTGGAGACACACTTTTTTCCAGTCGGCCTCTCTACCATTCATGACACTGAAGCCTTTTTTTTTAATTTCTCTCTCTCTCTCCTTCTGTAACACATGGGCTCGAATTGCGTTCCCGTCAGGGCCTTCAAAGCACGCATTTCAAAGTCAAGTCGCTAGCAGTACTTTTCTAAACGTCCAATGCTGCAACCTGGAAGTTGCAGGCAACTCCTGCATTTGAAGGAAAACGTCTCTTGAAGGACGGTTCGTAGTGCCCATGCCTCTGCACTGACAACGTCCAATTTTTCAAGCTACAATTAAACAAAGCGCCGGCTCTCAGAGTGATCGAACGTAAGCACAACTGAAAAGAACTAGTGGCGCAACTGTAAGAAAGCTGGAAAAAGTCAGCACAAAATGACACAAAGCATAATTAAAGTGCTGAAAACAACGCTGCGCGCACTATAACTTATTTTCCCTCACAACGACAGTTGTTCACTGGATTTTCTTCAACGCAGACGGCGACGCGGTTGAATAAATAAATTGTTAATTGTGAAGTTTTCAGCAGCTACATATAGGGTCTGAGAGACGCCGTAGTGGAGGGCTTCGGATTAATTTCGATCAGCTGGGGTTCTATCGCGTGCGTTGACGTCGCGCCGCAAACGGGCGAATTTTGCACTTCGTCTCCTACACGCGGCCGCCGCGGCCAGGTGTGAACCCGGGTCTTCCGGCTTAGTAGCCGAACGCTCTGATAATTGAGCCATCGCGGAAGGTCCAAATATTATAACCACGTTCACCTGCCACGGAGCAAAATAAAATGCCATCCAGATGGACTCGAATCAAAAGGAACATGCGCATGGGCCGATAAGTTGACACAGTCGAGGGTGCGCCATCTGTTATGTCGTCGGAGTTTTTTTCCCGGAGAGGGTGAAGCTATGGGAGAGGGGGATTGCCACTTCCATACGCCGCTGAGGAGAGCTAAAGGAAAATTTTATTTTCTTGTTTGGTTATCGGAGAGAAACATTCATCTATCTAGCCGAAATGAAGCGGCCCTATTGGCGATGTAGCTTTACACTGTACTGCACCGAATGCTTCCGAAGTGAGCGAGACCTTCCGCCCTTTCCCATGCTCCCAGACGCTTCAGAAACGTCGGCATCCGCTTCGACGCGGTCGTCACTTCCTCTCTCGCCGACGTGACGGGCGCTGAAGAAAGGCCGACGCAACGCAGCCACAGCAGCCGTCACGTCCCGATCGCCGCCATCAACCGGCACGGAGCGCCATGCCCAAGGGCTCTTCGGAACCGAGCACGCGGAGCCGTCTAGCGAAGCGGCCGGAAAGGAAGCGCTGTCGGGTCTCGAACGTGAGGCCCGTCATCACCAGCAACAATGCAGGGTGACCCTGCGACGTGCCTCCAGGCGCATTTCTTACGGTGCCAACCACCGCCGAAACGCGCCAAGTGCGCCCTGCACCCTTTCTGAGCCGCGCAGAAAGGAAAAAAAAAAGTGAGAACGAATATGACCCTCCGAGTCTCACGTCCGACGCTTAGGGCCTCGGCTCCCGTTGTGAGGGCGCATGGGGGGTGTCGTGTCTTAAAGAAGAGCATCGGAGGGAAGTCGTTGATGGAACAGTCAGCGAGCAAAGGTCACTTGGAGTCGAGACAGAATGCGAGTAGTGGAGCGGGATGCATTGACCAAAGGCAGATATGTAACTTGCGTTCAGAATATACAGCAGCCAGCAATACATCTTCATTTTCTTCTTGTGGCACATAGAGACACACTGGAGACCCGAAGCCAGGTTCATGGTCATGGTCTCCAGTTAATGTATTGAATTATCTGTGCCTTACAACGCAAAAAAATAGCTAGATATACTAAAGACTCCGTATTTTGCTATGCCCACATGAAAAATTCCTATTTTGTTCCCAGCGTCTGACAACAAAGTAACGATGAAACAGCTGGATAGTAATCACGTGATGTCTTGAGGGAGAGCATAAAGAAACGGCATATAGTATTTGGATTTAATGCGTTGTACGGTGTTACAGTTCCCCCAAGTGGCACCCGAGGAAACCTAATGAAGCATCAGTGTTCTGAGAAATTTCATATTTCACGTCACACTCCAGGTAAGGTGTGCACAAATTTTTGGAGACTGCCCACACTTGGGGCAAACCATAAATAAATGGGCTCACAAAAAGAGGCACTTCTAAAAAATTCTCGATCATTTAGTTATGCTATAGTCCTAGATGAAACGCGCACAAATGTACTGTGAAACATTCTACGCATAAAAACTGGAGTCAAGAGCCTTACGAATGCCGGAATCGAAGCAAGCCGTATCTACAGCTAGCCTTGGGTGAGTGTGCTTCATTCCCATTCCATTCCTCTATAAACTGCACCCCTCAGAATCGTACCCCATCACCCTCCTTACGTCCATCCAGCTGCCATTTCTCTGTCTTCAGCTGTATCCGCGCTCACTGCAGTTATAACATCGCGACCACCGAAAACACGAACCTTCGCTAAAGACGCATGAGCCACCACGCAAATACACGACAGGATTCCGAGCCTAATTTATTGAGCGCAAGGCAGCGTCCGATACGACTTTCAAGCCCCCCTCCCCTCCCCCCATCTTCGCCTAACACCCTACACTGAAGTGAGGGTTCGAGAGAAAAATTCGATAAACCGAATAATGAAAGCGCCGTCCGCACAAAGTCTCAGCGTATGAATACCAGAAAGAAAGAAAAAGAAAAAAAAATGAAAAGAGCATATGCGTCAGCCGTGGTCCAATATAGTGCCAAGAGAGAACAAACCAACAAAGCCTACGTAGAAAATGATACCGAGAAGGACTTCGAAATAGCGCTGTTGTTTCAGAGGCGCGGCGGCTCCCACCAAAAGCGGCGCTGCGGGCAAGGTTTGCTCAGCGCCAACGACGCGCAGGATTAGCCGCGTGAGGAGGATGGGGTGGAGGGGGTGTGGAGTGCGCTTTGCCTAACTATGCGACTCGCGCACGGGTTCCAGTGAACCACACAAGCCACGCTGCTGCCCAAAGCAGTGGTGTGCGCCCCTTGCTTGCGCCGGCTTTTCAGAGAGAGAGAGAGAAAGCGAAGGGGAGTGTATACGTGTTTGTAGTACGTCTGGCGAGGGCAGCGATTTTCGAAAGGCGCGCGCGCCATTGCACTTGCGTAACGAGTGCCGCAGAATGTCAATCACAGCCTGCTTACACTACGGATCGTCCCTGCGCAAACCGAGCCCTCCGGACAGCGGAGGAGGCCGGGATACGTTTGTGCTGACGCTCCCTTCTCTCGCGGGCCTTCTTCCCCTCTGCTCTGCGACGAGTGTGTCGCCGTTGTTGTTTTAAGGCGACGCGGTCGGGGGCGCCCGAACTCAGACGCCGTCGCGCACACACAATCCGCGGATATGCTTTTCCAGCCGCGGGTGGTGTATACGCTGGCGTCAATCAGGGGCGCCTGCTGGCCAATATAGCGCGTTGGGTGAAAGCGCGAGACCAAGATACGTCGCCTTCTGAAAGCCCCGACAAGGCGTCGCGTCTTATTATACAGGGCGGGTTTTCGGCTCGTGAGCGATCTAGCTTGTATTTAGTGGTCGAAAAATTGCGTCATGAAGGAGTTACGCAATCCCCCCTCCCCTCCCCCCCACCCCAGCCTCAGAAAAAAAAAACAGCCAGCGAGACTATCTTGGAGCTAGAAAAGGGTGGTCATTATATTTATTAAATATTTAAACACAGATTTATCACTGCTGGAGCTGCGCAGATAGACAACGTTTAGCCCAGCTGTGAGCCGAAACTTGGAATTATTAATGCTGAGAACACTTACTAAACATGTCACTTGAAGGCTTAAAAAATTTTCGGTTCCTTTCCATGTTCTGCAAAAGAACAGCGGCGAAAGCCGAGACGCTATAAGCTCTGCTGCGCTTACACACAATAATACTGGCAGAACATAACCCTTTGCACTATTAAAAGTATGTACTACCACACAGCACATAGAATAGGCTCACGATAACCAAAGTGTAGCCCCAAATTTTAAAAGTCAACATTGCAAAAGCCCATTCCAAATCCCAAGTCCTACAATGTGCGATTGTCAGTGTTTTGTGTAAGCGTTCTACGTCTGCAGCCCAGACTATAACCGAATACAACTTAAGTCTGCAATGAAGCTCCACCCGCATTCAGGAACGCCGCACGGAATTTCCACCACGGCGAAAAGTAGTCCGTTGTGAAGACTTCTTGTTACCCAAAGAAGAAGCGAATCACAAGAAAAAAAATATTAATAAGCTCTAGAAATTTGATACTTGGCTTCTTTAATATAGTCAACCATTAAAATGTTTATTTCTTTACTGTCGCAATTAGCCAGTGCAGTAATACAGTATGCCGAGGACCATGGCTCAGTGTTAAGTACTCTTTTAACGCGACAGCGTTAAGGAGCTCGTGTCGCTGAAAAGCTGGTGTAGTCGGCGTCTTTGACCGTGAGCGAACAATGGCGCATCTCGGTGGACACCTGAACCGCGCCGTAAGGGAAGGGATTTTCCTTCCAGCGAGAATAGTGACAGGCGTCATTTCCTTTCCTTAAAACCAATTTTCACTTCAATTTTCTTCCCTTACGGCCCGGTTCGGGTGTCCACGGAGATATGTGCGACAGGCGTCCTTTCCTTAAATTGTCCAACGGGCCACGCGTCGCGCCGAACGGGCGTTGGCGTTCCGTGGACTCCTTTGCAGCACTGCAACACGCTGTCGCGTCTCACTTTTAAAGACGAAGCTTAAGCGTCCTCCAAATTTGTATATGGCAGCGTCTTCTACATCGGTCAGCTGCTCAGCACGAGGACGCCGGATCCAATCCTCGCCAGGGCGACCACGCTGCGATAAAGCCGAAATGCAAAACAAGCCCCTGTTTCTGTGCTGTGTAAGTGCACGTTAAAAAACGCGAGGTGGTCGAAATAAATCCGACGCCCTCCACTACGGCGCCACTTTCTCTCTTCCCTTCTTTCGCTGCTTCCTTCATCTCTTCCCTCATGTCGCGGTAGATGGGCCGAGTAAAGATAGTGTGAGACAGCTACTGCACCTTTCCTTTTCTTATAACCAATTCTGTTGGTTTCCCTCTTCACGTCTTTAATAATATAATTGGTTTTTGGGGAAAGGAAATGGCGCAGTATCTGTCTCATATATTAGCGGACACCTGAACCGCGCCGTAAGGAAAGAAATAAAGGAGGGAGTGAAAGGAAAGAAGAAAGAGGTGCCGTAGTGGAGGGCTCCAGAATAATTTCGACCACCTGGGGACCTTTAACATGCACTGACATCACACAGCACACGGGCGCCTTAGCGTTTTGCCTCAATAAAAACGCAGCCGCCGCGGTCGGGCTCGAAACCGGGAACTCCGGATCAGTAGCCGAGCGCCCCTAACCACTGAGCCGCCGCGGCGGGTATTCACGTCTTTGCCTTTACCGAGTCCGGGATAAAGTCACACGAACATACGCGCGCCCAATGATTTCTTCGCCAATAACGACTATCGCCATATTATAGGCGTAAGACGCAACTCAGATGTCGACACGTAGGACCTCCTGAATAACAAAGGGGTGAGTTAGGTGATTCGTTTAAGCAACTTCCTCACAAACAACTGCTCCTTGAAAAATCATGCATGTAAGCAAAGGAATCGAAGCACTAATGAACAGTGAGGTTCAGAGAAGGGTCAGCACAGAATCGTATCATTTTTACATGGAATTAAATGAATACAAATCGTGAACGACAATCCATGGCGATAAAAATAATTATAAAGATTCCTCGCCCAACTTGCGAAGTCTCCTCCGCAACCTACAACACTAAGGCGAAAGAGGTCAAGGAGAAAAGTAAATAAATAAAGAAGGAACCAAAAGGAGAGAGAGAGAGAAAAAAACATTTATTGAAATCTCAATGAGATTAGCGGTGGGCCGTCGTCTTCATTGTTGACGTCTGGCCTCTTCGCAAGGTCGGGCCCCTATTCCAGGGGAAAACCGTTGTGAAATAAAAAAAAAGAGAAAGTAGAAAGTTCACTCAGATCAGATCTCTTCGCAAGAACGGGTTGAAGTTTCTGACAAGTCCTGAAATTACGTTGACCCCGGTTGTGGATTTCGTTGTTGCAACTGTTACTGCTGACGTTGTCGGCATGTAACTTCCGCGTTTTGTTGCTTGTAACACATTTGTATAAACTGCATACTTTTTCTCTCTTCCTTAAAGCCAGGCTTATATAACTCTTTTATACAAAAGAACTCATTTCTTAGCGTTTTAGGCACATAAAACCGAGCGCAGTGAAAAAGCTAAACGCGGGAAACTTGCAACAGATTGAGCGCAGCGCAACCTACGACCTTGTTCCCATAAATGAGACGTGAATGAGCTTCGTAGTGGGCTAGAAATATCAATACTTCAGAAATTTAAGAAAAATATATCCTCCTCGCCTCGGCTTGCACGTAACAGAAATAAATGAAGAGGACCTAAGTGAAACGAGGAAACTGGGAAAGAGCAGAGAAAAAAAGAAATCTCATGATCATTTGCATTACTGTCCCATGAAAAGCGGCTTCTCTTTAGTAAACTTTGTTGACAACATGTCATGATCCTGTGTTCCATCCTGCCTCTTCGAGTGGCTTCTCTTGGTTGAACGGCACTGCCTCCCGTCTCCGCAATAGCAAAGGTAGGCACGAAACGTAACACGTGTAGGAGTGGGACAGCCGAGAAATTATGGTCTGGAGCAGCTCTGGAGCAGAAAATTCGGTTCTGGAGCAGCCACGGAGCAGATATACAATCGGCCTGCAGCGGTGGCCAAGTGGTTGAGCATCCGCCTCGCATGCGGGAGGTGCGGAGTTCGATCCCCAGTGCCGCCTGGTACCCCACCGGTGGTACAATAAATACAAGCTTTCCCCTGGCTTGGTACTCGGCTTGTAAGGGGGTGAAACGCTTGGAAACTAGGTCTTTGACTTGAGTAATCAAAAATACCTTGTGCCATGGCGCTCTTTGCCCATAGATGCCCTTGCGCCATAAAAAAAATCCACCCATCCAGATATATAATCGTTTTGGAGCATTAATGAACACAGTAAACGTTTGTAAAACTAATTCGCGTGTCTCAAAATATGGGCGTGGTGAAGAGATCACGCGCAGCCCCCCAAAAATTTGATAGTTGTTGTGTCTGTCACCGCTGTCTCCAGAGGTTTTTTTTTTTTTTGTGCGGACATTCGGATATACGAAAATATCCTGGGAAATTCGAAAAAAAAGTGCTGTTAGCCAGTGATTGTTGATGCAGTTTTTAGACTGTTGTGTATACCATGTCACGAACAAACCTCTGCGCTCAAGCGCTGCAAAGCATGCCTCTCGCCTCCGCTTAGTGCCACTCGGTACTTCACATGATTCTGGTCGACACACGACTCACACATTCCCAGTTCTGAACATAGGCGGTGAGTCGAGCGCAGTCTGTTTACAAGAGCAGGGATGGTTGGGCACAAGAGCCTCAAGAGGTTGGGCCTTCGATCCATCACTCATCATCGTTCTTTCAAGGCGAGAACCTTGGGGAGCGGGAATATCAAAATTTTGGTAGCAGACTGAATCGAATAATTCCGAATATAAATACAAGCACCTTAACCTAAAAACGAAACATCAATTGCAAAACACAGCCATGAAAATAAACATGCGTTGCAAAAAAATTTTATTTCACACATTATTTATACCCGTAAGGCCTGCTACTGGGCACGGAAACATAATAGCAGTAAATTTTGTTTTCTAGACCTAATAACATGAATTCCATTCGTAGAACAGTATTTTCATGTTGTTATAATGTCTATAATAGTTCGATGTAACATATATGACAAAGGAGCTTAATGAATGCTGTCATAGAGCATGCAAAGATCTCGTTATGCACTGAATCGTGAAATATTGCAAGGTGGCCAGGAATCTCCGGGTTGGCGGAGTGACGTCAAAAGTTGCTGTTAAAGCGCTGGCTGGGCAACGCCTCCGCAAATGCGCGCCGCTCTCGACGGGACGAAAACCACCCGGGCCTCGCGCATCGGCTTCGCCGCATTGCAAGCTGCAGAAAGGGGCAAAATGCTTTCGAAAACTTGAGGTGATAAAATAAAAGTACGCCGTAACATGCAGCATGCGGGTAGGAACACTACCTACAAGGCTATTGTTTCTGTTAGTTTTTTATTGTTCTCCTGTGGCTTAAAATTGTAAGCCACAAATTATAATAAGCAATAGGGAAGTAATTACTCACTGACATCCACCCGTGCGCAGCCATACGGCTCCAAAGGAAAGCCATACAGCTTTCGCGGAAACTTCGTAGTTAGAGAAAATTCGCCCTGGTCCGGGGTTCGAACCCGGGACCACCGCTTCACCGGAGCAGTCGCTCTACCAATTGAGCTAACCGGGACGGAAGCTTGTGGCACGGCGAGAGCGAATTGATCAATAACTCGAACTAGGAACCGTGATGGTAAAATGTTTTAGGGGAAACCCCTAAGGTGGAGTAGATTTGTAATAAGGGAGTAATTACTCATTGACATTCACCCGAGCGCAGCCATACGGCTACAAAGGAAAGCTATACAGCCTTTTCAGAAACTTCGTAGTCAAAGAAAAATTCGTCCTGATCTGGGGGTTCAAGCCCGGGACCACCGCTTTACCGGAACAGTCGCTCTACCGATTGAGCTAACTGCAACGGCATGCTTATGGCTGGTAGAGCGACTGCTCCGGTGAAGCGGTGGTACAGGGTTCGAACCCCGGATCAGGACGAATTTCTTTAACTACGAAGTTTGTGAGAAAGCTGTATAGCTTTCTTTTTGTAGCCGTATGGCTGCGCTCGGGTGGATGTCAATGAGTAATTACTCCCTTATTACAAATCTACTCCATCTTGGGGTTTCCCCTATAACATTTGACCATTGTAATAAGCCAATACAATAAGGCGAAATATTTCTTGCGATAAAAGCGGTCGCCGCGAACCAATCGCAAGATCGAGCGCACACGTGCTGTAGCTTTGCTCCGTTCCTCCCAAGATACAATTTCGAGCGCGCCGCGTCTCTTATAGCAATGATCGAAAGTTACAGGAGCACTACTGCCTCTTCTCCGAAATCACCGACGCGTTCGTTGACACTTGTCCACTGCGTCGTGGCCCAAAGCTATGACGGGCCGAGTTGTCGCGCATCGTTTTCCGATCTGCGAAAACGCAGCGGCCGCGCCGGCTCTCGACAGCCGTCAACGCACTGGTTTTATGCAAGGCCTAGTATAAAAGTGTGTGCGCTTTTTCCGCATGCTTCTAGTCCATTCTACGAGTGAAGTGCAAGCTAAATGATGCAACAAGCACGAGATACTGCAACTATCGAGTGCCGTTTGGAAACATCGCGACAGTTTGCCGCTAGCTTATGAAAACAAGACCCGTAAATTCCGAATGTTCAGAAGGGTGAAATACCTCGAACAAAAGTACGGTGCGAACCAAGTATGTCTCTCGTACATCTCATACTAGTATGTCTCTCGTACAACTCATACTCATACTCGTACAACTCATACTCGTATCTCTCTCATACATCTATATGCACTATTGGCAAACCATTCGAGATTTTGTACTTTCGTTCACTCCAAAGAGAGCCAGAAAGAGCTACATATGGTCAAAAAATCCATATGTGCCACACCTGGCGTGGGCGCAGGTTGCCTCAGTTTTGGAAAATTGTGCTTTTCGTGCAGCGATGCGCAAAAAATCTTCTATCTAAATAGTGCAACTGGCGAAGCTGTCACACCTTAAGTAGTTTTTAGCGATCTGAGACGTCTGTTCCTTAAGCGTGCTAGGCAGCGACTTCACATTAGAACCCAGCGGTCGCGAGTGCTCCAGTACAGCCTATCACTATAAAACATTACACCCAGTGGTCTCGTGGAGGACACCAGTGAAAAACCACTTAGTCGCCCTAAGTTATGATGAAAGCTCATTAATACGCAAAATCACCTCAGGCTACCAGAGATGTTCCCGATCGTGGATTCTTTACATCTATGTCCTACAAGACCTGAATTCGTCCTAAATATTGGAGAAACATTTCACGTGTCTCAACTCCGCCACATAAATAAAAAGGAAAGAAAGATGGAGATACACTGGAAATAAACAGCGCAAGGATAAGAAGGCGGTATGCCGCCGTCCGCAGTGCGTAGCTGTCAGGACGAGTGCCACCGTCTTGCGCGTACCGCTATTCCGCGGAGGCGACTGCAAATACGCTAGCATGCTTGCAGAGAAAGTAGCTTCTTACGCAGGAAGATCTACGGTAAAAAAACACTGCGCAGGACCCACGAAGCGTAACGCACGCACACAGAACCAGACACGCCTTCTAATTCAACATAACGAGTGCACGAACGCACAAGAAAACAACCACTGAAAAAAAAAAATGTATGCAGTATACAGGAATACATCAATTTATTGGAGCAAGATGAAATCATACGCTCTAATCTAGGACACTGATGTCGTGTGCATTATAAGGCAAGTGACTCGAAGAGACCAGGGCAGGCGAATGGGTACAAATCAGAAAAGATATACAACGAAATCCGGTTCATGTAAACATTCGCACGTCTAAGTTTTTTCATTCCACGTTCGGCTTTTCCACATATACACCCTTGATGCAAAAAAGCCAACCCACAGAGAGTATACACCGGCGTCCAAATTGGACAAAATGTGCAACAAAATCTAGTTCATCAAAACGTTCCCATGTCTATCAGGGCGCTCTCATTCCACGTTCACTCCACGCATACACATCTTTCCAGCAGAACAGCCAACTCATAGAGGATATATCTGAGTACTAATCGAAAGACAGACACCACAAACCCCAATTCATTGAAACGTTCGCATGTCTCACTGCGCGGTTTCATTCCGAATTTGGCTTTTCCACATATCCACCGTTACCGCACAAAAGCCAACTCACGGGGACATAAACTTCGATTACCAAATGCGGCAACATACGAGTACTGTGCACTCAGAGCATCACGTCATAACATGACACAGCCCGTTATTACAGCTGCAATCAGATGCAGCTGGGATTAGCGCGCCTTAAAACCGGCAACGAACACGTGCAGTCGGGCAAGACTTCAACCACGTCACGCCAACAACCTAGAAAGGTCACGGATAAGCGAAACTGTTGAATTATGAAAGTCTGAGCACGTGCACGTAGTTAACAAACGACACGGTGACAGCACCCAGGCTCGAAGTTTCTCCTGGCTATTTGCTCTTTAAAGTGAGAGCGCGCAGGTCGAGAAAAATGACTGCTTGCGATAGCGTTCTGCATCACTACGGGGCGTGTTCATTTGCCGTGTGAGACAAAAGGCATGCCCGCATTATGAGCGAGCATAATTGGACACCTCGACAAAGTCCATAAATAACAAAATAAATATCACGCACCTAAACGCGGGAAAAATATGAGCGCGAGCTCATTACGTTCTCTAGCTGCAATTCAATGAAATACAGGGCGATAAAAAATTCAAAACAAAGTATACTGTAAGTATCCTCATACATCAAAACAATGAACCCGTCAACAACTTAATGTTAAAAGTAGAAAAAATAGTGTAACAAAACAGCGTGTAAAGTTTCTCACGGGCCCTCGGTGTTTTTATGCAATTTCAAAGAAACAAACGAATAACAAGCGCTAGCCAGTACCACAGTTTCAAGTATGTCATGATCAATAAGCACAACCTGGCGGGGTCCCGTGTTCTTGTACAGCACAAATAAACCTTCCAGTATCGTGGCTGCAAATTCAAGAAAGTGCAGAGGCCATATCGTGCCAAGTAGCACGTGATGGAATACAAACGAAGCGATATAATTCGATCATCATTTTTACCGGGCTCATCACTGTCGAGAAAGGGAAACGACAGTTTTCTGTCTCACTACACTTAAAGTATGAATGGCAGCCACGTTACTTAAGTTCGCGTGTCCCAAACCCAGAAAGAAAAGTATCCAGAAATCCTGGCTTGGCCACCAAGCCGGCGCACTCGCCAGATAGAGCGATTTGCTGAGACCCTCATATCTGTACGCCTCCGGTGTTGGTAGGCCACAGGTAAACTACATTGAATGTAAACATCCCAGACAATTATAGCAACTGCTGACAGAACAGGAGATCTGGCAACTGTTCTTCAGTTGACTACGGAGTAGACGCGTCAGGTTCGGAGAAGAAAGCTTTTGCTGCCGTCCACTTGCTCTTCGGAAAGCGGGTCTCGAGGGAGAACCAGTCATCGCCGTCTCCTGAGAATATATAAGAAAAGGGGGCGAAGGAGTGAAGACAAATATTAGACACGGCGCAAATGAAAAAATAAAAAGAGCAAAAGAGAGAGAGAGAGAGAAAAGAAGAACGGGAAGGCAGGGAGGTTAACCAGGCGATGCTCAGTAGGCTATCCAACACGTGGGGAGGGGAACAAAGGAAAAAAGAAAACGAAGAGCGAAAAGATTACAAAAACCTTGGCACAAGCACTAGCAATATGGAAGGTAGAACATGCGATCGACAATTATTTACCCCAAAATAATTGCAAGGCATAACTGTGACTAGTTCTCGCGGGAAACAAGGTATTCAAAAGAGTTTCCTCACATGCTGCGTGTACAGTCCTGGCCATAATAGAGAGCTTTAGCCGTACTGTACGGTAAATACGGCAACTTCTACCGCACGGCAAACGTTGGCTAGGCAAGCCTGGCAGCGGTAGCAACGGCAACGCGTTGCCGTATTTGCCGGACGGCTGTCCCGCTACGCTAAACCTCTCTAATATTACCGGAGAAACCTAAGCAGCGCCAACAAACGAGGAGGACAGAGAAAGAAAGCGCGTGTCTTTGGCTTTCTTTCTTTGTCGTCGTCTTTTTGTTTGCGCTGCTTTGGTTTTTCCCGTGATGAACCAACTAGCCTACACTGCCACTCTTCATAATATTACCGAACACGCTTCGGCGATGGTACTCTCGTCGCGCATTACCTAACGAAAATTAGGAAATAGTTTATAAATATGCCGCTAGTCAGCTTGCGCATGGACCCAAGAAACCACCACATCTTATCCAGTGACCGGGTGAGAAAATTTAAAACACCAAAACGTACTCCGTAATATTTTGGCCGTACATGTACTATCGCGATCAGAAGTTAACGGGACGCGAGTATGCGGAAATGTTTTTTTATTTCGGCTCGGTAACGTAATCCAGTCACCTGATATGTGCCAAGATATGAAGGGACGTGCATGCTCTTTCCGCTGGTGACTATGCTACGTGTCTGGCTAGCGAGATAGAGCTTCAATGAGCTTTTTTCTTTGGACACGCGTCCCGTAATATTTTGATCGCGATAGTACACGTACACTCCAAATAGTGATGAAGCAAGAATGAAGGAGCCGAGTAAAACCACTTATACAAGTGGCCTTTAAAAAAATGTGGCAATCGTATGGGGAAAATCTTAAAACGGGCCATAAACGACGCTCACCGAAGCAGAAGGGATACGGCCTTCTTAAACTGCAACAGTTAAAGACTATTGCCGTGTAAGCCCAACGTGCACGCTAAGAGCCACCAACTGGCTGAGGCATCATATATCAGTTATGGTATATGGGGGTTCAACGTCCCAAAGCGACTCAGGCTATGAGGGACGCCGTAGTGAAGGGCTCCGGAAATTTGGACCGCTTGGGGTTCTTTAAAGTGCACTGACATCGCACAGTATACAGGCCCGATTTTTGACCGCGGCGGTCGAATTTCGATGAAGGGGAAATTCTAGAGGCCCGTGTGCTGTGCGATGTCAGTGCATCATATGCCATCTCCAACACGAGCAACATGGCTGTGCGCACTGGCACACTTACGATCGACTTCCAGCAGAAGTACTCGCTGCACGAGTACTGTGTTCAATATTCCGGTAGCATAGAGAAAGATATAGGATAAGGGACAAAAAAAAAAGGCATTCGCTTCAACCGCAGCGAACAATCAGCCCGCGGCCGCGCCCAGAACACCTTCGCGAGAACCGTGTAGCGGGCAGAGAAGCGGCCGTCTCAGGCCACCATCTGCTCGCGAGCTCCCCCAAAAAACACACACACACGCACAAGGCGAAAAGCAGGGATAGCCGGGCACTCCCCGCGCTCCATCGTGGCCGCGTGACGCAAGGAAAACAGCCGCGGCGGCGGCGGCCACGTGGAGGGAGATAACTCACGGCGGCACGCGGCGCCGAGACGCGAGAGTACGCCAGCGTCGCGCCGGCCACGTCCGGCCACAGGATCGGAGGAAGAGAGACAGGCAGGAGGCCGACACATACGCACCGGGGGAGAGAGAGAGAGAGGGAGCAGCGGCCGCAGGAAAAAGCTTGCGACGACAAGCCGACGGGTACGCCATGAAGGGGGGGGGGGGAGGGGAGGGGGGGCTGCCGGCCGCCGAACCGGGGCCGCAGAGCTCGGGTCCGCGCCAGCGGCGCGCGGCGCCTAATGGCAGCAGCGGCCGGATGAAAGGCGGCGTTAAAAAACCGGAGGTAGTAGCGGCGACGGCGGCAGCACCGCTGTTGTCTGTGCTCCCCCTCCTCCCCGCACGCGCTAAGTCGGAGGGAGCGCGCGGTAGAGTGCGTGCGTGTTTCTTGCCCCGCGTGCCCTAATTAGATTCATAACTCCGCTGGGACGCGTGCGGAGGCGGAAAGCCAAAGTGCATTAGGCGGCGGGTAGCAGCGCGCGCCTGCGGAGGCTGAAGGCCGCGCTCTGCTCTGTCGGACCCCCCCCCCCCCCCCCCCCCCCCCCCCCGTCGCGATACAAACGCGCTCGGAGGGGGAGGATGGAAAAAAATGGGGAGCGCGCCGCCGCCTCCAATCCGTCACAGAAAACGCGACGACCCGCGCCGCAGGAGCACAGAAGGCTTCGCAACACGCGCGAGTCGCCCGCCGCGTGAGTAGCCCGCCCAGCCTTCCCACGGAGAGCCCGTTAAATGCACTCCCGCTACGGCGAGGGGAGCGTAACGCGTGGGAGAGGAGGATGCGGAGCAGAGAGAGAGAGAACCAGAGGCTGGGGGCAGCGAACGCGCGCGTATAAGTGCATTCATTTGAAGTTCGAAGGATGACAGAACGGCGTTGCACGCGCCACTGCTGCTGCTCTTACTTCTGGTTAAGTTTGGAACTATTTAGGCGGTGCCCAACAGACGTGAGAAGCGCTGCTCTTGGCACAGATGCTCGCCTAGCATGTGCAGAGCGTCAGACCAGTCCGTAACGTGCAAATGTTAGCGCGTAAGACCCGTTTCACGTGTGTGCGATGATTTCTGCTTGCGACACTGCGAATTCCGTCGGTCTGCGACCGGGGAGCACCGCCGATCTAGTCGCAGAATGCTTGAGATCGGGTTTCGCCCGGTTGGAAATCGCTCGCAAAGTCGGGGTGTTCGGGCTGCGACTGACCAATGGGGAGCGCCGAGACTGCGCGCGACGTTGGGTCACGTGGGAGCTCTTGCCACGGCGGAAGCAGAACTGTTTATTCCAATCTAGACGTACGAAATATTGCGTTGCATCTAAAAGTGCGCCGGTCATAACACAATCACCACATTCTGTGTAGCGTTTCTATCGCCTTTGGTTATGGGTTGCCTATGCGAGCATCAAGCAACCTTGCGTGTCCCTGCGACCGAATTCGCTGGGTACGCGTTGCATGTGAAAGCACCGACCGAAAAATCGCACAACGGTGTCACCGACTTGACCGAATATTTTCGTCCTACTCGCAGCATGCGAAACGGGCCAAACGCGTATGTCTGTTTTCACGTATGGACAAACCGGGCGACTGCCGCAACAGTGTGCTGGGCGAAAATGTGCCTCGAAATAGCCCAGCTCTGCGAACAAAAGTAAAACGCTGCGAACAAAGAGTAAAAGGGTCACATTCACACATCAGGCTCCACTATTACGGAAAAAACGTCCTAGATAAAGCGACATAAGCGAGAACCGATGAGCGATGCAACATCACCCGGAATCAGAAATTTACAGAGCACATCGCGATTTCAAACGATCAAAAACGTATCGCGTCTCGCGTGGCGACGTGAAGCAATTGTTACCTACCTACAGACTGTTCCATTTATTTTGTCGAACGCAGGATCGACAGTTAGCGTGGGCACAGCAGGGTCAGACTGCGCGAAGCATCTCGCACATGGAAGCGATTTACGACTGGATGCCTAGCGCGCTGTGGACTGCCTCAGTTGGAGCTTTTAGTTGCGACCTCCCGAACATTATGGTGCCTGCCAGGGTACAGTGTCGTCACGCACGAGCCTCCTACCGTGCGAGGAACCTGAGCCTGGGCAGTCTCTAGTGACGTTTTCATCCTGTACACAGAGATGTCAAACACCTGCTATTTGGACTTTTGCGGACAGGTGGAGAGAGCTTGTGCCACCGCTTCTACTGCGCTTGCACATGGTACACACAACAATCTAGGGAGCAATGTGGCGAAGCCAAGGAAGCGTTCATCGAGGAGGTCTATATGGGACGGGTGTCCGCGCCATCATGTTCCGAAAAATCGCCAATCGCTAAAGCATTGTGCATAAAAACGCCGGGGATCCGCGTCCCAAGGCAAGTCGTCTTTTGACACAAATAAAAAAACAAACGAAAAAAATAATAGAAGCTACCAGAGAGAGAAACTAATTTCGGTGTACGGATAAATAATGCTTAGCCCTTGATAAAGGGCAGCCATATACTTAGATAAGTCATAGAAAAAGCATACATATCACACCCTGGCCACCATCGCGGTGGTTCTGTGGTTATGGCGCCCGGTTGCTGACCCGAAAGCCGCGGGTTCGTGCCCGGCCGCAGCAGTCGCATTTCGATGGAGGCCAAATGCTAGAGGCCCGTATAACTTTGCGATGTCAGTGCACTTAAAGAACCCCAAGTGGTCGAAATTTCCGGAGCCCTTCACTACAGCATCACTCATAGCCGAGTCGCTTTGGGACGTTAAACCCCATAGACCATGAAATATTATACCTTGACGGCAGATAACGATCAGCTAAAGGGCAGACACCGAACATCCCGATCGGATAAATGTAGCAGAGACGAAGATCCTGTGACCCGCAAAAGACACAGACTCGCCGCTTGCGCGTAGACGAACTTGCAACTGTCAAGCGGGATGGGCCTCGCGGCGCCAGCAAATGGGGGCGTAAAGTAGACGGCTGAAAACGCCTAGTAACCTAAAAGCCCTTCAACTTAAACCCTATCGTAAACACCGCCCACACAAGAGCGAAAACTCGCGAAGCAGCTCCAAACAACACGAGAAGGCTTGTTTGGCAACAGACAAGATTACACGCAGGATATAAGAAGCACCCACACGTGTACGCGACGTGGGCGCACACAAACAGAGCGGATATTATTCTACAAGACCCATTCCTGAAAGTCCAGAAGAAGTAAGACAAAGCCCACGACGAGGCTTTCGTCGGCACAAAGAAAAAAAAAACAGACAGCAAGCAGGAACAGACAAGACGAGTCGTACGTGAGCGCGCTTTCCGGGAGGTGCTGAGCAAGAGACAAGAGGGTGAAAGAAACAAAAGAAAAATAGTGAGGCCGACGCAGTTATAGCAAAATGTGGCTGGTGAAGAGGAGCGCTCGGGGCGCTGCAAGTAAGAAAAGTCCGGATGAAAAGCCTGAGAGAACCACCTCAGCAAAAAACCACCAGCAAGAGTCCGCGCTAGACGCCTCGCAGTGGGAGAGGGGCGAGAAAAGGGAAAAAAAGAGGAGTGGGGGAGGGAAGCGGACAGCTCAACCCAGGAGCAGAACCATCGCGTCGACGCGAGCCCCTCTTAAGGCACTCCTCTCCACGCACCGGCAAGCACTCAGGGCGGTGACGTCACTTTCGAGAGGACACACACACACACTCTCAGCGCGGCCCATTAGCGACGTTTTCTCCCCACCTTCCCCCTTCCCCGACCGGTCCTCTTGCTCCTCCACTATCACCTCACCCTCGAGGGTTGAGGCCTGCCGCCACCTTTACACCTCATGCCTCCTTTTAAACAACGGGCCCTCAAAAGGCGGTTACGCAGCCCGGTGCAGCAAACCGAACCCACTCGTCCCGAAGAGGAGAGGGTGACAGAGGGGGAATGCTGGATCGGGCTGCTGCGCCTTCGCCTCCCTTTCGCCGTCCGGGGACGGTCGTCGCCACAGTCACAGCGCACCCGAAAGTAGCTGCTCTTCTTTCTTCCTGCGGGCGCAGCCTCGCCCCAGTGTTCTCCGAGTGCAGCTCAGATGGGGCGGGGAGAGCTCGCACGGCCCCATCCCTCGACTCGGCGCCTACGCTCGGCTGCCTTAAGCTGCCTGCCCTCGGAGCTCACCCGAACAGCGTAGCCGGGTGCGCTCGCCCGACTGGCACACTAAGCGCACGGCGCGTTCAGGAGTGCGAATTTTCGCTTTCGGGACGAGTGCTGAAAGCAGCTTGCATCCATTGACTCCCGATTAGTGAGATGGAAAAAAAAGGAAAGAAAGCGGGCAGGAGGAGTAGTATGCAGCTGTTCACAAAGTTCAACAGCGATGAACTCTGACATGGGTAGGCAACTGCGTGGAAAGCACCAACTCATGTCACGCGCTCCAGTGCACTCTTATAACTAGACCTTAATAAGCGTAGTACAGCAGGAAATAGCGGTTCGATTTGAACAGAATAAAGTGCAATGGGGTAGAACAGCCGGCCACTGCTCTGTGCCTGTGGACGCAAAAAAAAAAAAAAATTAGCACTGGCGGACGACTCTCACGCGTAAGGCAGTCAGAGTGACCATGCTATAACTTATTTCCTTTCATAGTCCTTCTTGTGCGTCACTTTAAGAACCGACGAAGAAGATAGCGATTTCCAGCCTCAGGCAGTGGAATACGTGAATCATCCGCGGACACGCGCTGAAAATCCGAACACTGATTGGTACAAAACCAGGAGGCTAGCCAATTGTAACTACACCCGTGGTCTTTAGATGAACTTCTCAGTGCTGTTCAAAACATGATTTCAACGGACAAATAAGAGTTACTAAGGGCTACGATAGCAGACTTGCTTTCTCTATCACTGAACCGCTTCGCATTTACAAGAGAACTATTTCAATGTGAATAGCCGACAGCGCACTTTCTTTTCATCAAGACACGGCCAACGCAGGTGTCCGCCGAGTAGCACAAAGCCTTGCCCGCTCAAGTTCCACAAGGCGACAGAGACGCATACACACACACATATACGGCACAAAAATCTTAACCAGCGGTCAGTGTCTGGGACTTTGAAGAAGTCCAGGCTGTTCCGAACCCACACATCCCTGACGTTCCTGCAATCGTCACGTGGCTGAAGAACGCAACCTCCCAGGAATCTGACGCAGCAAATTTCTTAAGGAGCCTAAAAACTAAGTCCTGACCCAGTTAGCTCTTAACCCCGGGTCCTTCTTTTTGAACTGGCGGGTTAAATACAAGCTTAGTCAAACGCCCAGAATATGACATACTTTAATAGCAACGACACAAAGTTCTCAAGCACTGCGACATAAAAGCCATGGGACAGCCGAAAATAATGGCGTTGTTTTGGACAGTCTAGGCACCCCATCAAACTGCACACCCAATGGCTTGTACAGTTTCACAAGTGGTTGCCTTCTCATACATCTAAAAATAGAACACTTGCAAATTAGAACCAGAAGAACGTGCACTGCGTACGATATGATGAAGGCAAATTTGATATAAAAGCCGTTAGTTATTCATGAAGCTGCAAAAAGGAGCTAATTCTGGTGGCCGGGAAGGGAGCAGGGTAGACCAGTCAGGCGGGCCGACCGTCAGTGCAGACGCATATGCGAAGAATAATAGAGAGAGGGAATAAGCTTGGAAAGGTTCCAGTCACGCAAAAGCTTTTAGCAACAAAAAGCAGGCAGGATAAAAAAACTGAAAAGTCAAGAAGAAAGAATTACAGCCAAACAGTCGCAAAATAAAAAAAAAAAGTAATGAGCGAGTTTGGGGAGGGAGACAGGATGAAAGGACGGAAGGAAGGAAAGATGACGCGGGTCGCCATCGGAAGTATCGGGATGAACCGGAAGTGGGATAGCTGAAACCAAACCGGAAGGTAGCGGGAGAGAGAGAGAGAGAGAGAGAGAGAGAGAGAGAGAGAAGGGGGAGGGTAAAGTAAGGAGCCCGCTCAAGCCGCGGCGTGCCGGAATGGAGGCAAAAGAGCGGAAGAAAAAAAAGAAGAAAAAAAGGAAACACCAGAGTTTCCGGCCCGCCGGTCACCAAACCACGCAGGTCCCGTGCCCACCGCCGGCAGAACAGATTAGCGCAGAAATAAAAAAAAAAGTCCACGCAACCAAAACGGCGGAGGCGTGTCTGCCGTCGAAAAGCCTCGTCAAAATGCACAGAGCGTGCGCTCTGCCCGGCACAAGCACATGGGGCGGATATCTAGGGCGCCCCAGGAGAGAAACCACAACGCATGCGTGTGTATTTTTATTGTTTTACTTCTATAATAGCAGAATTAAGTAACGTGGGATACGGAAATGAAAGAAGTAAGGCTCAGGTACCTCAACGCGTCAAATTCCAGATTAAGGCGTTTTATCCATTTGCAACCGTTCGTCTCACTTACTGCGACTCGACCTGTTTTTTTTTTATTTCACTATTTGCACTGTCCACAATCGTCAGTCTGCCCCTCAACATTGCACCGCGCGAATCTCCAGCGTTCATAAAGCACTTGATATAAATTATTTGAACACGCTTACTCGTCCAACACGAAACGAAATTCTCGCGACAACTCACTCACACGATCTGGCTCACTGGGCGATCTGTACCCTGCCTTCCAGCACGCTTCAGTCGCCCTAAGCCAAGACACTGTACACCCTGCATTCTTTTTTCCTGCATACTGCACACGTTTCAAGACCACCACCACTACATAGGGTCGGAGTTTTTTTCTCGCACTCTCACACTAGCATTTCTTTGCCACGGGGCTCGGATCGCCTCGCTCTCTTCGCCGAGTTCTCGAAGTCACCAGATTTGGAAGAAAAGAAAAAACCAGGGGAGGAGGTTATGCGGTTGGCAACGGTACGTGTGAGTTAACGTCTGAGCGAGGGCGGTAGTTTTCTAGTTCAGGGCAAAGATTCTTTTCTTCTTTTCCTCTCGTGGACACATTCTGTATGCAGGGGTTTGTGTGCCTGTATGCATATATATATTTTTTGTTGCGTTTGCCTCTCGACCAGAGGCTGGCTGCTGAAGACCACGGATCTGTCACGAGAGCCGAGGGTGAGTTTGCTCGCTGCATATATGCATGGACGTGTATGCAGTACCCACAAAACCCGCCGCCTCCCTACATACTGCTGCGAGGTAGTAGGTATTCACAATGCAGACGCGCCGGAGAGTAAAAGAAAGATGACGCTGTCTTGCTAGGAGCAGAGCGCGAGACAAACAAAAGAAAGCGCTGAACTAAGCAAAATGCTAAATAACTAAAAAGCACTTATATATACTACGAAAAAGGAGCCGCGGTTGGCAAGCACCCAAGTTTTTACGTTCCATCTTCTCCTTTCCTTTCTTTGCTTGGACGGCTCGAAAAAAGTACGTAAAAACAGCAAGCATCGATAGAAGAACAAAAGAGCGCCCAATACTGCAAAGAAGAAAAAAAAAATAAAACGCCAACAAGGCGTAAGAATGTTAGCGCCGCCAAGAATACCCGGCGGAGAAGCGCTCGTCAAGAAATAAATGTTCTCACGGCAGTACCAAAAGCAAAGGCAGCGAAAGAAATAGGAACAAGAGCCCGAGCTGAGAGCGGGAGAGAGGATGCAGGAGGAGAGAGCCAGGGAGCAGAGCTCGGCAACGCAACCACAGCCAGATTTCTAAACAAACAAAAAGGCGACTCGCAAACGTGGTTGGCTGTCGCTAAGCAACGAGGGCGGAACGCTAGGCGACCAATCAAGGGCGCTCCTCCTTTTAGAGAGCGAGAGCGCCGATCGAAACAAATGTGGTGAGAAAGGGCACGAGAGGATGTCACCGCTAGAAAAAAAAAAAGCTAAACGGGAAGTTGAAAAGGACTCGCCGCATTTTTTTCCTATGCGTTGCAACAACGCCATGTTGGATGGCGTAAGAATATCACTCCCGCTTTGCCCACGCCAAAAAAAAAAAGGGGGGGGGGGGGGGGGGAACGCGGGTACCGAAAGTGCAGTTGCACAGCAGCGAATAAAAACGCCGAATCGCAAAAACAACTGCGTGAGCGAAGAAAAGCGGAGGATAATAGACAGAAGCCAAAACGCTTAATGCAAAAACTGAGCTACTGCACTATGCTGGAAATAATAAAAAGCGGCATCATGATGAAAACTTTTGTCGAAGAAAGCAAATCGCAAGCGAATACGCTGAAGCGGAAGGGCAACACTCATTGAAGGAGCTGCAGGAAGAAAACGAACCGCGTTCAAGAAAAACAGCTCACAATCTCGAAACACGTTGGAGAGGTTAAACAGAGGAGGGCCAGCGATGAAACGGCTGTCAACACTGGTGCTTCTATGTCCAAACACCGCAGGTTTCCGTGCGTTGCTAGTAACAGCTCGCACAATTTCGAATAGGTTCGTTTTACTCGCAGTAAAATAACGAAAGTATTAGCACTGGACGGCCACTTGAAACTAGAGAGAAAATCAACGCCATCTACGCTTAGACTAGGAAATAATTAAGCAACTAAAACCAGCCGATAGAAGCGTTCCCCTAGAAAGAGAGATCATGCCTATTTCAATTAGGCAAGTCGTAGAATTACCCGAAAATTAGTTGCTCCCGTTGCACCAAAAAAAAGCATGTAAGCGATTCAATGCCATACGCGCGTGAGGTGTTTCTAAATCAGCACACAACTAAACGAATGCGCACATTTTAACAGTTATTGCTAGACGCGTGCAAACAGCACTTTTTCAAAGCTAAATCGAATATGAATGGCGTTGATAAAACCGACTGGAATACGAATTCAATATTGTTACGAATATTCGCTACAACTTATGAAGTTATAGTTGTCAAAAGACGTTGTCATCGATCTAAAAAAATTGTCATCGATCTACGACGGGGACGCAACTCGAAAGGAGTATGTTACCTCTATGATTTCCGTGTTATACGCATCGGAAACAACGATTTGGTAGCAGCGACCGCCAGTAAACAGCGCCACCTTTCAGCAGACGAGAGGGGCGAGAGCCATGTTTGAGTCATGGCTCCAAGATCAGGCATATAGGCAGGGTTTACTGAACCTGCCGGAGCCCTGCCGCAAAGTATTCTTATAGGCAACGTATGAGCATTTTGAAAGGCGCCAAACGAATAGACCATGTCCCAGCGCAGAAGAATTCATTCCGCACTGATCGTTGCAGCACACTGTGCGGCATCGATACAGGGCGTTTTGAAACAGCCGCTACGCCGGGCCTTATTCGAATTTCAGAACGTATACGGTTGATTTTAAATAATTTTGAACATGCACTATTTGTTCAGACCACGCACGAAAGCACAGAAACGAGGACAGGGAGAAACGTAGACAACAAAAGGGCTCACTTGCAACTGATCATTTATTGACATTGATGCAAGTTTATACAAACATTCACTCATGACGCCATCCAACTTAAATACCGACATCAGGTGGCCGAAGCGCGGCCACAGGTTAGACGACGTGATGAATAAACGTGTCTGTATACTTGCATCAGTGTCAATAAATGATCAGATGGAAGTGAGCGTTTATGTTGTCAACATCTTGCCTTGTCCACGCTTGTGTGCACTCCTACAAGTTTCAGGAAAATGCAACACCAACTAGCACAACAATCCGTGCTCTTTAGCACTATTTGATCCATTCGATTAATCAAACAGGAGGGTATTCTATTCACTATTCGAAGATTTCGAACATTTACACACAGTTGTTCCTTCACCTACGCGTATCTAAATTATCAGTTTGGCCCTATTAAATTTGTCACAGCCATTTCAATGCCTTTCAAGACAGCAGCGACGCCGTCAGAAAGACTGCCGAGGCTTCCTTCCAATTTTGTTCTACCTCCATACATTGCCTTTCAAGGCAGTTTTCCTCCTTCCAAAGAAATCGTCTCGACTATTGTCTGCGACCACTCACCATGTAAAGCATGCTTTCCTGAACCAACGAGCACCTGGCGGTGAAGACTATTCACCGGCACTCGCTTGCACTGTAAAGCCTGCTTTTCTGCACCGTACTCCACCTAGCAGTATAGACACCTCAGTCCCTTATGCATTTGCCCAGTAAAGCGTGCTTTTATACACTAGAACCCACATGGTGAGGCGGACTACTCTGTCCCAACCCACCACCAAACCATTTTGCCCTGTAAAGCGTGCTTGTCCGCACTAAAGCCCACCTGGCGGGGAGGATTACTCTGTCCCTCCACCTACCAAATCAGCCCTGTAAAGCGTGCTTTTCAACACGAAGACCTATGTAGTGGAAAAAACTATTTTGTCCCCCAGCCCACTTGCCCTGTAAAGCGTGCTTTTCTGCAAAACTATACACCTAGTGAGGAAGACTACTCTGTCCCCCAGCCCGTTTGCCCCGTAAAGCGTGCTTTTTTGCACTAAGACCCATCTGACGGAGAAGACAAATGTGTCCCACGCGATTGCCCTGTAAAGCGTTGTTTTTTTTTTTTCTTGCACTAGAACCAACCTGGCAAGAAAGCATGCCATGGTCGGGTTTCGAGTTGCTGGTGGCTCAAGGAAGATTATCGAGGGCTCATTTAAAATTCGATAAGATAAAATATTGCGATGCCAGGCGTGATAAAATAAACGTCACTCCTGTGCAGTCGGAACGTAGGCCGTTCAAGTTTGAACCAAAAGTTCGGCATTGACGCAAAATTACTTTCTCAGCATTCGGAAGTTGTCGATTGGAGACAAGATCGGTATGTACCAACAAAATGCGTAGATATCGGTGCGCAATGTTTTTGACTGAGCTGTAATCAATGTTTAGGTTTCAGATCGTAGCACGAAACCAGCATTGCAATACATTTTGCAGGCCTTTAACGGCAGGCAACGAACGTTTACCACGTTTTCCAGGAAAAAAAAAAATCGGAAGCAATCGCACTTATTTCCCTTTGGTAGTAGAAGTTTCACTTTTGACGGTGCACATGCAAATTATACCAAGACAATAAATTTTTACTTCTCATATGTGTTAAAAACCGAACTCCGAATTTTTCATTACAAGTACTTTGATGTAGTTTACTGTCAAATGAAAGTGGAAGGTCAATTCAGCCACTTGCACAACCGCTGATTCTAGTGAACTGCAAGAGGGTTTTAAGCCAGTTTTAGGGTGATTTTTTAAACTTCGCAGATGTTTCTTTTAAACGCTGTCATAGATACGTCGATGCGGTCTGTTGAGCTGGATTGTACAGCTAGGCGGACATCATGTACCTCATTTGGATCAATAATTATACGACTGACTTAAATGAACTTTTTATTTCAGATTTTAGGGGGCAAGGTTATATTGCGAAATTGATGGCCGTCGACATTAATGTGGCCCATGTTCTATATTCTCTTAACAGGCAATGTGGTTCGAAATATCCGACGTCAAAAATACGCATTCTAAATCTTTTTTTTTTCCTCGCGCAAATATGCCCTTTGGCATAAGAGGGTTATAGGTACGTGTGCAGGCCGATTTCGGCTACGAACGCCAACAAGGCCCGGTATTGGAGCCCATGGGTCCAGATTCGAGTGTCCGGTGGTCGGCTGGGGTGGCAACCCTGAATGTCGAGGTGTCACTTGCGTGGCTCCCAAAGTCCAGGGCAAATTAGTATTAAGTGAGGTAACGTCGCCTCTGTAGCAGAAGCGGGAGAAGAAACTTGAGTTGGCTTTCCCGCATTACCTAACACTAAAATGGCGTCGCTAAGCGTGATATCGTCGCTGCAATGAAGTTAACTTCTACGTCATCAAATCCACCAACTGCACCCGTATTTGAGGCTTAAGATATGCAAGAGACATCATTTTACAAATGCGCAATGCGGCAAAGCCCACTCAATGAGCGTTCAAATGTGTATTAATGCGACAGCGTTAAGGGTCCCGTGTCGCAGAAAAGCCGGTGTCGTCGGCGTCGGCGGCGTTGGCCGTGAGCGAAATATCCTCCTCCTCGCAATGTACGCCACTGCCCCAACAGATAGCGTGGCTCCTTCGCTCACTCTACCCTATCTCCCCGCGACGCGCGGCGAGCACTTACCCTCATTCCTCCCCCACTCTACTCTACCCCCCCCCCCCCCCCCCCCCCAGCGCAGCGACCATCCCCTCAGAAGAGAGAGATAAAAGCACGCACTGTGCCCCCCTTTCCACTCCCAACAAGAATCAACTCGCGCGACGGCAGCGCCTCCCGCTCGTCTCGTTCGAGCGCTGTGGGACCGTGCGGGCACGCAGGAATCGCGCGGTGAGCGGCGAACAACGCAGCGCACATCCAAAGCGCGTTCGCCATGAAGCTTGCGGCTTGCTGCTTGTTCGTACGGCGCGGAAGCTATGCTGGCGTTCGTGGCATCGGGTTTGTCGAGAGCGATGTGCCGACGAACTACGACTGCAACTTGAGTCCCGCGCGTTTCGGCAGGGCGCCTGGCAGCGCTTCTACGTGGTTTGCCGCTCCGCGCGTACGTTTCACCGTACGTAGCAGAGCGATTTGTCCAACGGGCAAGGCGTTGCGCCGAACGGGCGATGGCGTTCCATAGACTCCCTGGCAGCGCTGCAACACGCTGTCGCGTTCCAGTCTGAAAGGCGAAGCTTAAGCGTCCTCCATTTTTTTTTTAATTTCGATATTTCGAACCACACTGCCGATCAAAAAAATTTAGCCACAGCTCACCTTCGATGTAGACGGCCATCAATATTGCAATATATCCTTGACCCCTAAAATAAAAAATAACAAAACTTTATATTTAATTTTAGCTAATTAATCATTTAATTATTCAACAAAATTGTTACGAAGACGACGAACAAGAGGGCAGTGGCGCGGGTCGGCGCGCTCGCGCTAGGCCCGCAGCCATTAAATCATATTTCATCTGTCATCATGTCGTCCTGTTCCTTGGCTTGCCACGTCGTAACATTTGGTGGAGGTGCCGGGTCATCCTGGTCCCTGGAGCATCCCCGCCTTCTGCTCGCCTTGGTCGTCGGCCGAGGGGACCTGGACTCCGCCGCCCGGCTCGACATCAGCTCGACCTGACCAGAACCGACCAGCCGCTTTTCCCCGCACCGTCCCCAGCCCCGACCACTAGACACGACTACAAGGACCAGACAAACAACGACCCGAACCAAGACGGCACCCCGCTCAAGCTGTCTGGCGAGACCATAAACCTTGACCTTAGGCTCTGGGCGACCGACCGATGGACTTGAAGCTCCGGGGGCAACCGTTCATCAAGTCATCTCGTTCATCTTGGTGTCAAGCCTTTCATCTTCTTCTCTCCTTTCTGGCCATGCTCACCGTTACCTCACCCTTCAGAATTCAAGCAATCGATCGGGACGATCACTCGGTGGCCCCGGATAATGTTACGAAGAAGACGAAGAAGCGGGCAGGGGCGCGAGGTACATAATCTCGCGTCTCGCTGTACAATGCAGCTAAACTTTCCACACCGACGTATTTCTTACAGTTTGCAAAATAAAAACTGCAAAGGTTAAAATAAAACCACCCTGTATAAACTGCTTTACCAATCGGGATTAGGCAACCTAGAGGCAACATGGCGACGGTTCGGCAACTCAAAGTATCAGCTTAGACGTTTCCGGGGTACTCTGCAAAATTATAAGCCACAGCATTGTAAGCTGTGCTACAGTTTCCCAAAAATATTTTGCCAGATACGAAATAGGCCGTGGTTCTCCCAGAGAGTTGCTGTCAGGTCATGCCTGCGTAGCACGTAACGCAATCTTTACGGCTAAAGTATGCACGGCGTCAAGCATGACATAGGGGGCGCCTGAAAGTACTTGCTCGAAGTGGTTGACCAACAGCCACAAACTGGACGTTTCATTCTCTCTTATGTGAACTTCAGTTCCCACGGATGCCCCGGAATCTCACGGAAGATATAGTCAGAAGGGAAATTCTTACTGTCGATTTTGTACACGCTAGCTGGTGACATCTGTACTTCGCAACTTGAACTATCGGAACCCACATCCGCAAGCCCACTCCGCCATGTTCATCAGCCTCACTTGGCGGAGCACATTTCCCGCGCAGATGCAACCATCTAACAAAAAACAAACGATGTGCCACAGGTTTAGCGTAATTTTTAAAAGAACTGCAGGATAAACAAACAACATAAATCAAGAGGCGTTTGGCGATACTGTCCTAAGGCGTTCAAGATGTACCATCGGAGAGCTAGATATCGCGAGGGACTGGAAGAGGTAAAATCGGAATAGTGCGGCTGCCCTCGCGACCAGCAGACATCAACAAAACTTCGGAGCAGTTCGCCCACCGTTGCCTTCTGATCGACGCGCTATTATACAGACCAAAGCACCTGCTGGATATCGACAGCAAAAACAGTGACCCGGATGCGACTGAACAAAAGCGAGAATTGTGTCAGCTTTGCTCCGTGTTCGCTGGCACAAAAACAAAAATATGATCTCAGTGCCTTCGCCTGGCCTGTGCCCGTCAAGTAAAGGAGCTGATCCACACACAAAGTAAACTTTGTAAACGATGATGACACGTAGTGCTAAGCCTACGACCCGCAATACCACAACATACAATACGTTGAAAAGAATTCACAGATACCAAAAGAGGTGAACTTCAATAAGTCGCGAGTGGACCCATGCCCGTGCCCAGCTCCTTAGTTGCGAAAGACGTGATTCATGGGGAGTGCACTTTGCAGGTAACATCTGCGAATGTCGCGTTTTTTGTGAGGGCGTTAGGCAAAGGTCGCGCGAAAGAGATCGCCGAGTGTAACCTGGTACGAAAGCTGGTGGCGATGGGTTCCAGCTGCATGACAATGTTCCAGTTCGCAAACGCGGCAAGAAAGCGCATTTCGTCTTGCGAAATGTGGCAATACGTCACCATTCGCCATACTCACCGGATTCGGACCCTACTGAAGATTTTCTCTTCCCTAAGTTGAAACTTCAACTATCTAAGCTGTCGACGTTACGACACTGACGACATACAACCAATATGAGGCGGGCATTCTACGTCGCCATAAACTTTCAAAACGCTTCGAACAAGCTATCAGCCAAGCAAGTGCTACGTGGAGTCAGAAAAAAATTTGGTGCAAACGAAGTAACGCGTTTGATTCATTTTCGAAGACTGACCTGAGATTTTGTTTTCAGGCTGCGCACTGCTTTCATATTCCCCGGTACGACTATGCAGGTATCACGTGGTCGGTGTCTTCCGGCATAATCCTTTTTTTTATAAATCACGAAGCAGTCGTCCCAACCTTTCTTACCAGCGAGGCGGAAAGAAAAGCTTTCAACTGAGTTTGAAGTGTACAACGCGTCAACGTTATGAATACAACACCAACCACACATGAGACCACGTCAATGAATCTAGAACAACCTGTTTTCATTAGCCCTTTAACGTCAACTACGAGCTGCACTCGTCATGGGGAAATCGTATCACTATCGCAAATGACGAGTCACACTCGTCCGGCCCAATGTTGCGTTGTTGCCTGCGCCAAAGGACAGTTACAATCTGCAACTGCGCTGGTTGTAATTTTGAACGCTAGAGGGCGGTAGTTGCCTATGAAACTCGCTTTGAGCCTTTTGTGCGTGTTTTAAGCCCGACAACAGCCACTGTCCCCCTAAAATCACCAAAACAATTAGGCGATTTGGGTACATTTTTGCCGGGAAAAATTTGGCGGTTAAAGGGTTATACATAGCACCCTGTTAGTATAAGCGCACGGCTCCAAAGCAACCACCCTCAAACAAGCCTACAAACACGCACGCCTCTTTAGTACCCGCGTAGCGGGGAGCTTTGCATAAAGAGCGCAACTCCAGTCACAGAAAGCTAAACAACTTGCACGGCAGAGTTGAAAGCCTCGCCACAAGATGCAGGACGGCAATGTTGCGCTTTTGTCAGACGGGAGCACACACCGCGCAGTCCGCCACAGTGATGCAAAGCACCGACCGGCTCATTGAAAACGCACCCACCGGTCCTCGCAGATCCTAGCAGGAAGTGATTGAAGTATAGGAGGAGGAGGAGGAGGAGGAGGAGGAGGAGGAGGAGGAGGAGGAGGGGGTTATGTCCATTCGCTGCACTCACTCCCCTCGCCACAGCTGCCAAAGCTATCGAATTGATCAGCGCGGTGCGGGTGCGGAGTCACCGCTGCTGCCACCGTAGAGCTTTGCCCTAACTCTCACGCGTATGCCACGAGAGCAGCAGGCGAAACGGCGAGGACATTTCGGGATAAACTCCGCCGGGCGCGCCCCCGTGAGCTCACGCGGCGAGAGCGCGCGTCCCCAGCCTTTCTCCCTCCCTCCCTACTACCAACCTTTCCTTCCCGCGCACACGGCAGAAGAAAAAAAAAGGAGGGGGGTCTGCTATTAGGAGACGAGAGCGGCCACTCCTCGCCCGCGAAACGGCTAACGCGCAAACAGCGCGCTCGCCGCCGCAAATCCCGCGCTCTAATGAATAAATTAGCCGCTGCGTCGGCACGGCGGAGATTATCGCGGCATTTGGGGATTATGTGCCGGACTGCTGGGGAGGTCCGAATAAAACCGGCTAAGCACGAGAGGGAAAGGCGGCCCGGACGGGGGAAATGTGCTGCATAACGCGGCCCCAGAAAAGGAAACACGCGCCCCATAAAACGACGGGGTAATGCGGCCACCGTGCTCGCTGTAGCGGCCGGAGCTCTATGCGGACGGTCCACCAGAGCGGCTACTCCTCTGCTACGCGCATGGATGGCGCCCTGCCAGCGCGCACGACGATGCCAAAATGCTATGGCGGGGCCAGGCACCTACCACTTTTCCCGTCTCCAAGCATTGAGTCGTCAGCTGTCGATAAAATAAACAATGTAAAAGCGCCGCAGGGAGATGCTTGAGAAACTGTGCATGGACGGCGTCAAAGAAGAGTCTGCCGCAGCGCAGGTAATACGGACAGCCACAATGCTGCTCGTGATCAAAGATGTTCAACTCCTCGACGCCGAGGGCGTTTGTAATGAGGCTGACGAGGGGAAAAAATGCTTCGTTGAACAGTGGCCGAGTAGAAGCAGCGGAGATCAAATTCCACAAACTCTCCACTTTGTTTCTTTTCGTCCCTGAGCGGTGGTTACTGTTGTCCATATACCCACAATGGGTAATCCCCGACTCACGGCGTTCCGTTCTTATGTGTGCTGTCCACCTCGAAATTGCACAAATCGCTGCCACGTAACGGGAAACATACAAATAAATAATAACGAATCAAACAATACAAAGTGAATGGCGGAACAGCCACTCATGGACACGCCGTGCTACCCCTGCACTGCTGAGTAATACACACGGTCGACGCCCTAAGGCCCAAAAAAACACGAGACAAAACAAATCTGTCAAGTGTGGGTGCTTTGCTGTCTAACGCGTTAAACTCGGCGAAAGCTGTCGCTGTGGTGCTGCCTGTCTTTTCCCGGTGCCTAGCAACCTGGACTACAACAACGAACGCAACGGGCGCACAGTCACGTGCTTGGCACTTGTCACACGTGATGACAAGAGACCATCACGTGAGCGGAGCTGACGGTCTAAGCTCAGAACCCGCCAGGGAGGGCTCCGCAAACAGCCTCCGATGCAATACAGGCTGCTGCGTATCAGGAAAGCGCTGCCAGAGCTGCGTGACCATTTTTAAGGGCATCGCACACACGGCACTCGCAACTGACGTTATACAACATGAAATGTTGGGCGAGTCGGTCATACGGCTTCTAAAAAGGATGGCCGACTACACAGACAAAAAACTGAGGCTACGATGGTTTCATCTGGGCGCAGCACTTTAATCCGCATACCGAAAGAACCTATCCCGAAAGCAAGCAACGCGATCAGCATAGCAGGCAAGTCCTCCCAGCGAATTGACACACTGCCGCTCCGTTTCGGGAGCTGCTCCATCCAGCGGTTACCAATTGGCCTGAGAGCTCGCGGCGAAGTGTGCGTCTCAAACGCTCCGACAAAGGATAAACGAGGCCCACCCTCCTCTCCTGGAGACGGGAGAGAGGCAGGCAACGCAGACAGGACGCCGCCAGACGCGGAGGCGAGAACAGAAGGCGTGGCGTTTACCCACGCACTGCGCTGGGACAAAATTAAACGCTGATCCGCTCCAACTAATCATCCATCCCCAGTCAGCTCGCTCCCCGCCCATCACGCGGAGCAGCGCGCCCAAGATGCGCGCGGAACGGATTAGGCAAATTTTCGGCCGCCGCAAAAGCTTGCTTTGGGCTTCCCGCCTCTAGCGAGTGGCCGGTAGCCCGATCGATCGGCTGAGGGTATATCGAGTCAACTCGTGCGCCTGAACAGATGATCAAAGAGTAAGAAAAACAAAAACTAGCCGCTACTCCTCGCGTATTCAATGCCCTCAAATTGAGCCCGCGGAGCCGCAGTGCGTTTAAGTCGGTCGCCGCGTCGTTTATAACAGCTCGGGCTAATATGCAGTACTTTAATGTCGTTTTGGAGCAAGAATTTATTGAACAAACCAAGTAAAATGCGCAAATGCAAGCAAAAGTTTTCAAGTTACACGATGGGATAAACGGATGCCAGAAAACAGCGGCTCCCAATCTGAAAACAAGGTTCTATAGTTCAAAATTTAGTGAAGAATTTCGTCTGATGTAAGCCAGTACAGGTGTCTTCGACGTGAGTAGTATTTCGCAAGGCGTACCCGGGAAGGGAAGTAGAGGGAGGGGGAGAGGGGGGGGGGGGGGGCTTGGTGCCGCTTCTATTTTTTTTATCACTAGGACTTGTTTTCTGTCTGTAGCGCACTCCACGAAAATTTAAGAAAGTCGAAATAGACGACTACTTTCAATGGAAGGACAACGCAAACTTTATGATAATAGCAGCTCCGTAAGTGCTGTAAACGAGACACAAGCAGGGATGCAAGGCCAAACTCTTAAGTGGCAGCTAAGGTATTTTAGCACATTTCTGCCTTGTTTGAAATGCAAACAAAAAGGTTGGAAGAAAAAGGCCGCATGAACTTTAAGCATTTCGAGCTGACTTCGACACTCTTCAGACTAAAGCGGGAAGCCTTCAAACAGTTTACGAGCCAGCAGAGCCAAGCGAAAAAGAATGCTCCCCTAGCGTACGGTTTTGAATTTTCATTTCATGGACTGTGATAAAAACTAATAAGCCCTGCAAAGCATGCCGACCGGAGAACACACGCGATAAGCGTTACGCACGAATTCGTCCTAAAAGGTTAGATCCGACCATGACCTTTTCCAATAAATGAAGAATTCCGCGCAGCCCCCCCCCCCCCCCCCCCCCCCCCCCCCAAGCTTGTCTCATAGATGGAGACTGGCGTCGCTGTCACGGGTAGGTACGCATTATTGAGAGCAAAAGTGTGACCCCCCCTCCCCCCCCCCCCCCCCTTCAAATTCTGACTCGTGCCACTCCCGAGTGGGAGCGCCACCTTACAAAGCGCTTCTGGTGTCGAGACCGTCGCAGCGGGCCCGTCTCGACACCAGAAGTGATTTCTCAGGTGGCGCCCCCACGCAGAGTGGCACGTGTCAGAACTTAGAAAAGGGGGGAGGGGGGGCTTTACTGCGCATGACGGTACATACATCATGGGCATCATCATCACATCATCATCTTGTGGCGCCAGTGACCACTGAGGAGCATGTACTTTCAGTACGAAGACTGTAAATGTGCACGAAAGAGTGGCACTGGCCACGTCCTTGGCGCGTTTCGAGAGCAGGACACTCTCGGAGGACCTTGCACTCGGCTCTTGGTCATAAAGATTAAGCGTAGAAGCGCGGACGCTTCTGCGTTTTTTGCGCTACATGAGTCTTGATTCGCGGTTGCGACAGGCGCGCTGCTCATGTGGTTATGTATACATATATTCCCATCTCTCTTCTATCAACATCGTCACCCATCCTATCCTCTTCCTTTTTCCACGGGGCAGAGTAGCAGACCAGATGATGGAGAACTTGGGCCGACTTCTCCGCCTTCCTCTTAAACACACCTCTCTCTACTAGCTCGCGCTTTTCCGGCTAAAAGCTTCAACAATTTAGTTTCGGTTTCTGGTTTTTTACCCACATGAACTGACGGCCAAGTTGCGCAGTCGATCTCCATACAGCCTAGCGCATGGATGAACGTGCGCAGAGACGCACACGTAAATATCGATATGAAGTAAACCAGCGCACACACCTCGTTTTTTTCCGCAGTGAAGGTCCAGCAGGCATTCCTGAAAGGAACGAAAGAAAAAAATTAAAAAATTAGCCACCGCATCTTAGGTGTGCACCGCGATGCAGTAGATACAGACAGCTCATTGCACGTGTAGCCTCGCACAGGTATACGAGAAAGAAGAATCGACACCTCTACACATAGACTGTTAGCCTATCAAAAGATGGCACATACTCACACTGGGGGATCGGCCCGATTCTTGGCCGATCCCCCAGTGTGGGTATGTGCCATCTTTTGATAGGCTAACAACAACAGCGACTGCTGGGCTGTTAATGACCACGGAAAAGCCAATCCTTCCCTCCTCCCTCCCCCCCCCCCCACACCAAGAAGGCGCACATACTTGAATCTCACACTGTTCCCCATTTACACACTTTGTACTGAAAGCGAAACAATGCGCCTAAAGGATATACCTCGTAAAAACGGCTATTAATGGTCATCATTAAATACCAACTCCTCCTCCTGAGGAGCCGGAAGCGAGAATATCTACTTCTCGTTAAATATTAACCGGCAACATTTTATGCCCTCTCTCCTGCAATGCACAAAAGAAAGCGACGGTCGCCGAATGCAGCTCCAACTGTCGCAGTAGCCGCGTTAACCTCAGGCACCGCATCTTCGTATTTTTAGTAGTTTGTTCTGTTGTGTCATTTAAATTTTTCCAAGCTGACTTGCCAGTTAGACTTTTTTTCTTCGTCCATCCCTGCGGCGAGACACGCTTAAACATACTGAAAGCAGACAATCCAACAATTCTTTTGTTCTTTCTTTTCTAATATGAGGACATATTTGCTACAGCTACATTGTGCGCTCGGCCTGCCGTACAAAAATAACCCTCTTCTGTGCCACGTGCAGCGATGCAGCTACAATTATAGATGACGCGGCGAGGTGTAGGCAGCGTTCTTCAAGAGAGAGAGAGAGAGAATGCACTTTACATGCGCGAGTCGTGTGTTAGCCGCGAATCTGGCAGCGGTCTTGCCGCGCGAATGTCAGCACATCACGGCGACATTATTTACAAATGACCGCCAAGACGTGCCCGAACTCCACGAGTCGCGGGATCAAACGCGCGTGCCTTCGAGGCACCAGGAGACACTTCGTCATCCGTCCACGCGAGGTCTGGTACAGGACATAGGCATCACCTTCTTCTTCTTCTTCACCCCAGGTATATGGCACATACCCACGCGGGGGGATTAGCCAAGGTGTAGTTGAATAAACAAATAAGTTTCCATGGAAGATGATGACAAACAAGTAGCACCAATCGTGAATTTTGAAAAATCAATGAATAAAAACAAGAGAACAATATTGACAGTTAAATAACAAACAGCATTTTGGTGAAAAAGAAGAGCTCGTAGAATTTTAAAAGAATTAGCACATCAACCTACCAGTTGCAATTATGTAATCGTGGAGAAACCCACAAATAGAACCCAATGCAAATCCCTTGGCGTTCGCACCAAACGATCGCCATCGCATATTCTTCTTCTTCTTCTGTGGATTATGGAAGGATGTAAAGTGGGAAGACACGGGCTTGTCTACCGGAGGGCTAGCCTCCACGCCCACTGCCAGCATGTCATAGAAGGAGGTGGGGGAGGGGGAGAGGATTGATTAAGAGAGGGTAGGCGCGCAGGCGCAAGGCCCACACAATTCAAAGGAGAAAGCGTCAATTCAAATTCAATCCAATCCAATCCAATCGGCCAACGGAACAGCAGCCCTGCACAGCGCGAGTGTGGCGCAGGCCCATGTACTACACCGGCGACGGCCCGGAGAGCCAGGGCGGGAGCGAACAGGACCCGGCCGGCGACCGGCAGCTGTGCCTTCCGCCGCTGGCCCCGCCGCCGGACGCCGAGTCCGTACGCGCCGAGCGGAGGAGGACGTTCCTCACGTTGGGCCTGTGCGCCGCCGTGCTGTTCGTCATGGTCGTTGCGTACGTCTCGTTCATGACGTCCATCGAGACGGCCGCGCTGTCCAGGTCCGCCAGGAACGCCACCTCCTTCGGCCACGCCCACGACCGAGAACAACCCCGTCCGACTACGACGCACCACCGGCCACCGCGGCACCCGACTGGCGACAACGCTTCGCAGACAGACTTCTAGCACCTGCCGGAGTCGACGCCGTACGGTCAAGTCCCGTGCTTACTACTTCAATGTGCCTTGGCTGTATCCAGACAGTAAAGGGCCGGGCGCGGGAAAGGCGTGCGATGAACTACTGCGCTTTGTGTTCCTTTCGTTGTTCCTTTCACAAGCTGTTTCGTCCGTGACCCTGAATTTTCGACACGGCCGTGCCTGTGCTACATGACATACTCGTTTTGCCTTCACCGCTCGACCAGATGCGTAAAAAGAATCCTCGCCGCGGTTGCATAAGCACCACAAATGCGGATGAGTGCGAGCCTCTTAGGACTGCACGTTGCGATTCGCATGATTGCCGATGCAATAGACCCTCTGATCCCACCATCCAGTGACGACAGGCCGAGCCAAAAAAGGAAATGATGGACGATTTCCGTACGTACAAAATTTGTGTGGTTTGTCGGTGCGGCATCTTGAGCGCGACTTATACGTGAAAAGTATGCTTCGATACAACGAACTCTGTGCACAGCTTTATAGGCAATCGCCAACTGACCATTTCAAAGCTGCTGTTCCCACAAAGCAGTAAACAGCACCACGACACGAGTTTGTTGATAACGATGACAAAACAGATTCTGGACGAATAAATGAAAACGATGCCTTAATCTCAAATAAAACATTTCTGTCGAAAGATTAACATAAACACACACGCGCACAAAAAAATAAAAATAAAAATTGCAGCAGAGTTGAGATAGCAAGCCGCAAACCATACCGATACTGTGGCTGCTATAAACAGTAGACAGGTGGAAGCAAAGCGACTCTGCACAGAGTCATAACGGTGGCGCGCGATACGAAGGAGGAGAGTCCACTTTATTCCGGCGAACCGCCTATCTTCTAGCAGCTTCATCCGCGTTCGTGGTACTCTCCGGCGGGTCGGCCGTCGAGGTGTCCCCTTCGAAGGCGCCGTCGTCGACAGTGGAAGGGGCCGCTTCGTCGTCCTCCGGGACGGTGGCCATCCGGTCAACGCGAGGCGCTTTCGTTTCGTTGACAGTGACAGTGGCGATGCCGGCGGTGTGTCGTTCGGCCAGCATGAAGAGCGCCGCCACGACCGCGCACGACAGCAGCACGAACATGCCGCCGACGACCAACACGATCGCCCCGTCGGGAGCTGGCGGCGCCAGGGACGCAGCGTCGCCACCGGCCTCGACCGCCATCGCCGCTTTGGCTGCACCTGGCGGAGGCGGCTGGTGTTGGGCCTCCGCAGCGGCTGCCGTCATCTCAGTCTCTCCTGTCGCCGCTGACGGCTGTGTTCGGCGACCAGTAACGAGACGCGCGTGTTCAACGCCAATACGAAGTGCACTACCACCGCGAGCAACGTTGAAGGGAACACGCGCGACCGCACGGCGCCTGCAGGCCCAACATACGCGCCTGTGGCCGTTGCAAACGGAGGCACGCCCGGTTGAGCTTGCGTGTCGTACGCTCCGCTCGGTTCGCTCGTTTGCATTGCCGTTATTTATGCGTTATTTATAAAAAATGTTTAAGATCGGAGCCAAGGAAGCTCCGTCGTGCCTCCAATATTCATAAAAGTCAAGCGCCTGATCGACCAGCATCGCCACGCGCTCGCCTGTTCTCTTTCATACTGCACGCATCTGAACCTTGGTTGCCAGGCGCATGCGATGGCAGGGTTGGAGAGACAATAGAAAACGGTTGATGGTGATCGACGACACGTCCCACAAGAGGAGACCACAGCCACCCAGGAACAGTTCAATGGACCGCAAAAATTAATCTACTTGAACAGGAGGCTCTGCCGTGGCGCTCAACTAACAATGCAGAGGCTGACCAGGAAGGCGACACAAGAAACAAAGCAGGCTTCTCTGCGCCCTTTAAATGAAAGCGCGGGTAAAGGCTCAGTCCGACGGTTCCCACGCAAGGTCCACGCTACAAATGGCTCATATAAAGTGAATTCTCATTAATTCGAACTCGCTTGATTCGGAATTACAGTATATACTCGAATTCACGCATTAGTCCCCCCTCGATTCGAGCTCCGCATAACGTAAACAAATAATTTGGTCGCTTCAAGTTTGAATTATTGAGAGTTGACGGCATAATGCGAGGACAGACGTAGAACACAGCGCGCGCCATCGCCTTACATAACAGGCCAGAGACTGAACTGAACAAGAATGCTCACCGGCTGGAAAGAAAACGCTGCGGGTGCGAGACAGAGCCCGTGACAACACACCTGCCAACACAGTCGCCGTCCCGTTGGTGGCCCGACGACCCCTGTACCGGTTCGCAACCTGGCAGCCGGTCAACGCGTGGGTCTGTTTTAGATCGGACAGCTTCTTTCAGTCTTCTTTTCGGCTCTGCTGCTGCTGCTGTTGTTAACCTCATAAAATGGCACATGCTCACGCACTGTTATAGGCCAAGAATTTGGGTTCACAGAGAGTTTTTTTAGACTTTTTTTAGACGAATTTTTTTCACGGACGAAAATGAAATAAATGCTGGGGAAGACAGAAGTAGACGAAAAGCAGAACCACCGAAATAAAACCTGAAATGCAAGAAAACACGCAGGAGATGGACACTGTTGGGATACGTAGCTGAATCATTAAAAAAAAGAAATAATACTAATAACACTAATAATATTAATAAAATGTTATCAGGGGAGCCGATTTAATTCCAGCAAGAAATTTTGAACGGCCGTTGTCCGAAAGAGACAACTACCTCTCCCAATCTTCTTTTTTCTTCTCTCACAAGCGACGCAGACTCATGTTCGAGAATCGAACACGAGGCGGCAAAATTCAACGACGAAGTTAAGCTATGGAAAAAAAACAACAACTAAGTAACCAGCAAAAACAGCGAGCCAAACACAGGACCACTGATCACCCCTCGCAGGAGCGAGACCGCGAAAAGAAAGGTAATGCAGAGAATGCGGACACGCTTATCATGCGAACATTCTTTCATCCATTTGAATAACAAGTGCCGCTAGTAGCGGTACGAACGAATCTAGCTCCGCATTTGTGATGAGGTTTATACAATACCAAAGCGAGGGCCAAACCGCCCAAGCTACCCACCAAGCTTGCAACAAGGGTACCCCTTTCGGTTGTCTACTTGACACCGTTTCGTGGTGCCGGGGGCAATGAAGGCGACGCTTATTTCGTCCTACACTGCAAGCCTGCCTGGTTATTTTACGAGACAGTGGACGGCGCAGCAACAAGCCGAAATCACGAAACCCGGCCAAGCCGAGCCAGAGACGACGACGGCGCCAAGTGCGGTGGCCCAGGCCGACGCAGGGCGGGAAACGGTTAGGCAGGCAGCGCACGACGAACGCCACGCCGATGACCGCCGCGCCGAAGACCGAGGCGAAGACGCGGTTCGCGCCCACCGTTTTCGACGAGGAGGAGGAGGAAGATGACTCGTCCTTTTCCAGCTCGACGACGCCGCTTCGGCCTCCGCCACCGCGCAGCGTGGTCCCCAAAATGGCACTGGTGGCCTGTACGCTCGCCTTCGTCGTCAGCTTCGTGGTCTCGGTCGTGTTCGCCCTCGCCACCCGCGGCAACGCAGTCGGAGAGCACAGCAGCACCAAAGCCCTGGTCCAAAAGGCGCCCGCAGAGGTGGGTGTCTCAAGAGCACGCCGCGACGACGCTGGGGCCTCCGCGTCCGAACACGCGCACCTGAGAGCTCGAGGGGTTAACCGAGTGTACCTGGCCAGGCTTAGCGAATTAGACGCCGCATTCGCGGGAGCAAAACTTTCGCGCCCCGCCATTTCGATCATGCGGACAGCAAAGGTGGCGGCTGTTGCCATGGCAACCGCCAATGGCCCGTGGCCCCGGTTCCATCATTCAGCTCGAAGTAATGGCTGCAATGGCAGAAACGCGGAGGCTAACGAAAAGGGTGCCACTTAAATTAAGGACAGCGCATCGAGCTACGGAAAGAAAAATGGTTCGTGTAACGTTAAGAGACAGGAAGAGGGCAGAGTGGGTCCGGGATCAAGCACAGGTTAGTGACATCCTAGTCGAAACCGAGAGAGAGAGAGAGAGAGAGAGAGAGAGAGAAATGGGCTTGTGCAGGGCGTGTAATGCGAAGGCAAGATAACCGCTGGTCCTTAAGGGTAACGGAGTGGATTCCAAGGGAAGGCAAGCGTGGCAGGAGGCGGCAGAAGGTTAGGTGGGAGAATGAGATTAAGAAGTTTGCCGGGATTGGTGGTCGCTGACACAGGACAGTGTTTATTGGAGAGATATGGGAGATGCCTTTGTCCTGCGGTGGGCGTAGTCAGGACGATGATGATGATGAATGGCTGTGGCTCAAGGTCGAACGCTCTTCTCACTGTTTAGAAAAACAACGCGCCCAGCACCTTGTTGTCCTTTGTTCGTACTTTCTACGTTTTTTTTAATTGGCAGCTTGCAACGGTGATGGCGTGTCAATCGTCTATCCCGGCTATCTTGGGTATTCTGTGACAATGCAGTAGAAGCTACGAGCGCGAGGCGATCGGTTTGCACGCGCGCTTTGGCGCATGCTTGGCCTGAAACAACCACACAAATCTAGAAATTTCTGGCTCGTTCTTGCAGCTTGTGATGCAGTGTCACATAAAGTTCGCGAAAATTCGAGGAGCGTTCAACGCGTGAAATTTTCCACAAAAGTTTCACATAAAAGCAAAATCTGTCTCCGCGAGGGACACCACTGTTGGTAACAGGGCAGCACGTTGCTGTTCCGCCATGACGAAGCCATTTAATAGGGAAGAAGATCGCGGTGTTGGAAGTTCTACAAAAGAGGAATTAGTTTAATAAAGCGCAGGGTGGTTTAGAATTTGGCGACAGAGCTTGCCCATTTGTTTTTCAAAAAAGAAATGCGTGATTCAGGAACAAGTTCGATGTTTATTCCTTCGCTTTTGCGCGTTTTTCAGCGTACAAAGTGGGTTTCTATGAGGCTATGAAGGTAATGAGTGGGGCCGCCCACTTGCACCGAAGCAGCACAAGTAATCGGCCCAATATTAGAGATGGATGGCTTCACCCTGGTCATTTGTAGGACAGGCCTTTGCCAATACATTTCCAATACCGGGTCGATTAGCTGTGCTGCTTGGGTAGCGGAAGACTGTGCCCTCCTAACGATGCGGCGCCACGGAGCGTCGAGTCTAGGCGGCGCGAAAAAGCTATCCCATAACATTGCGCACAAGTTCCGTCAATACTAGGACATTATCAAAAGGCAATGGATCAACTAAACCCGTAGCAATAGTTCGCTGCCGCAGTCGCGCATGTTGGAAATGTTCAGGCCACCGAAATTACCTCGGTTAACCTACAGTAGGGAATGCCTCACAAATTGTGCTGTGGCCGCGGCATGTGAAAAAAAAAAAAATTAACAGGCCAGTACACTCGGAAATAAAAAACAAAATTACGAGCTGACCATAAAAAATTTCCGCGAATTCCATCACTAGCTGATCGCTCAGTTCCGCCTTACAAAGGTGCTAAAAAATGAGGCGGTTAAGCGTGAGCTATCAGCGGAATTCGCAGCACCTTAGACAGCCTGTCTCTGAACACGCAAATCGGAATGGGTGGCATTTGAACTTGACGTTCAATCCTTTAACCGCCAAATTAATTCCTGAAAAACGTGCCAAAATAGCCCAATTGTTTGCTCATTTTTTGGCGACAATGACAGTTGTCAGGCTTAAAACACGCGCTAAAGGAGCAAAACGCGTTTCATGGGGGCAAAACGCTAAGGCGCCCGTGTGCTGTGCGATGTCAGCGCACGTTAAAGATCCCGAGGTGGTTGAAATTATTCCGGCGCCCTCCATTATGGCACCTGTCTCTTCCTTTCTTCTTTCACTCCCTCCTTTATCCCTTCCCTTACGGCGCGGTTCAGGTGTCCAACACGATATATGAGACAGATACTGCGCCATTTCGTTCCCCCAAAACCCAATTATTATTATTATTATTATTATTATTATTATTATTATTATTATTATTATTGAGAACTAACGCCCTCCAGTGTTTGAAAAATGACGAGTACAGCTCGGGGTTGGCGGTTAAAGAGTTCAACAGCCGAGTGGCAGCATCGTGGCTCGCCTGTTTTAAACGTTATAATTAGAACAGTCACGTGAATGAAACCCCGGCGTCCGTGTGTCGGCGTACAGCCTCCGAGAAAGCAGAAAAAAGCCTACCATGCTTATGGCATCGAACCCGCTGCGGCACGAAGAGATCAGATTCACTTGCCGCTGCTTTAGACATCATCAGTCATCGCCGTAGCCTTTCTGCGTGCGTGTTAAACTGCCAGCCTCTCTCACTGTGCCTTGGAAACAGTCGTCTTCATCAAGTTTCATCCGTGCGCGATACAGTCCAGACGCAAGAGCACGCATACACTTGCTCGTGCCAGCCCAAGTTCGAACGCGTGGCCGGTTCTGTGCAACCGGTTACAAATGCAAGAGCACGAGGGCACCTAGACACGCGAGCCAAAGTTGCAAAGCGTGACCAGTTTGAAGCCTTCAGTTGATGGCATTTGACCGAAGCCTTCATCAAACTGGATATCTCATTTTAACGAATTGGACATTATTCAGAACGATTTCAAAGAACAGGAAAACATGCCAAGCAGCCTTTCTCCTCGCGTATTAAGGCGCGCTCACATTAGCGGGAAAACGCGCAACGCAAGACGTTTTCCGCGTGCCGCTTCCTGCACAAGCCGGTTTTTCTCCCGCGGACAGCCTGCTGTGCCGTCCCGCAGAGCGATGGGTTCGGTACCTATTTTTCCCGTGCCGCTGACGAAAACAGCCAATGGGCGCCGACCGTGAACCGTCACGTCGGTCCCAGTTCAGTGACCCCGTCGGCGGAGGCGGAGGCTGCGCGCGTCCGGCCGGCCGGGCACTCGGCGGCTGCTTTGCCAGCATGAACATGCGACTTGAGACGGTGCAGAAGCGACGGTGCAGAAGCAGCGAACAAACAAGTAATAAGTACGTTTACCGTAGCCAACAGCTCATCGCTCGAACCAGCCATCCTCGAGACAAAAAGGGCGACGGGAGGGGAGCTAGCAGACGATCAAGACGACGACGCGAGAAAAGGGTGCGCTTTCCAGTCTTCTCTGGTGTCACGTGACTATCCCCTTCTCTTTCTGCTCGTTCGGGTCCTCCCTCAGCGCTTCCTCTCTCCACATTCCAAGACAACCGCAGCGAGAAAACGCGCGCAGTGTGAGCGTCATTCTGAGGAGCTGCGGGGCAGCGTCGACGTTGACGCTGTGCCGCTGCGGGAAGCTTCCCGCTAGTGTGAGCGCGCCTTCACACTGACAGCATCTCGCGCTGTGACACTAGTTTGCGCAGCAGCGCACAGGAGGCGCCACAAAACCGTGGCAGTGGCGTCAGTTGGCGGCAATGCGCATAGAGGGCGCCAGGAGTCAGTGCGCTCACGAAACCTGAGCTCACCTGCTAAGGCATTCCCCTCCGCAGCAAACACATTGGTCGCCGGAGAATTTTCTTCTCGCGTCCGACAGCTTCAGCTTCACTGGCGCGCACTTCTCATCCCGATGCCGCTGTCTGACCTTCTCGGCAGTCGTTGAAGCATACGCTCCACTTCACGGGCACGCAACTGCGGACCTTCACGTAATCGTCGCTTGCGCTAGCGGCGACGTTCCCCAAGTTCCTTCTCGACTCTTTCCGACCCAAATTAAAACTCTTCAGTAGAAAAAACCGACAACCAGAAACTAACATGTGCAGGGGGAGGATAATGATAAAACATCAGATAATAAAAGTTTCGTGGGTTCTTTATGTTTATTTGCATGATTCTAAATGGAATCAAATGGAATCATTGAGACTTAGGGGGTGCGAAATGCTTCGTTTTTGTGACTTCCTTGAAAATTTAAATAAATATCATCTGCTTTGAGACGACGCTATTTGCTGGAATAGAGGACGCCACAGCTCTTACCAAGAATATGCGAGAATGACATGACAAACAGCTTGTACCTGTTGTTATTTTATGATTTTGTGTAGGCCAGTGTGCCGTGCTATGTAGCCGGAATTCTTGAGTTGGTTGAAAACACGCCCTGGTTCTTATGAAACATGCCGTGTGAGAGGCCGGGCAACCACGCTGCCAGTATCTAGGTTTCCAGCCTCGAGCCCGTAGCATCTACTTGCTGCAGAAATTCAAAATTTGTAATGGGAAAATCGCAAAGGTTGAGTCGACGTAGAAGCGTTTGCAATATTCGTACGGTGAAGGTGCTCCTTTCAGTGGAGGGTTCTTGTTCATGAATTCTGCCTTGCTCAGCAGTATTCTGCTGCATCCACAATAAGGACTTTTCTGTTATGACTTTCTCGTTCGCACAACATCAACTGTTGGGCGAGTTGGTAGGCTTTTCAGAAGTTGAAAGCTGTATGGCTTTCAACCTTCAGCGTAGCAGTTTTCAGTTTTCTGGCATGGGCTCTATTTCTAAAGGTTCAATTATTAAGCGTTATGCTTTGTATTTGCGTTGCTGTTATTGCTGACCTACTTGCGATGAATGCTATTTCTTCATCATCGGATGAATCGATACCTTAACAAGTCTGGTGGGCCGCAATTGAAACTTTCTTTCCTGCGTGAAAAGCGCTTCCGCTGAATATATGCATCTTCTAAGGAAAACAAACTTTTATTGTAACGTACAGACTGCGAAAGAGGCAACATTTACACGCCACAAGTAGTCACAAGTGTCTCAAATACGATCGCACTGACTATTCCACAATAAGGCTTCCAGGTCCCAGCGATTCCATTTGCAATCATTATTATTTGCACAATATTGTGGCGCTCGTGAATGTATTTAGCCGAAATAATTTATTCGCAAGGAGTAACGTGGGGCACAACTAAGTGCCCTTACACGTGATTAGAGGAAAACAAAAAGGTTTTTCTTCGAGGAAGTAGCACCAGGCGATGGCTACAGCAAAGCGTACGCAGTTTCTATATCCCTCTCCTACCTACTAGCATGCGTCAGTCAGGAAAAAAGACGCTAACATATGTTGATAATTTGCTAAATGTCGGAACTACTACAAGAACAGAAGGACTTTCACGCTCAATTCAAGACTGGTGGCATCTAAATTTCGTGATTTCAATTCGAATCATGGTCTTGAAAGGGTTAAGGATACTACCTCAGGCGACCTAGCTTTGTGTCTCGATAGCCAGCGAATGAATGAAGACACGAGTCCCGCGGCAGCTCCTGCGGCGCGCTCTGACACCACTGTGAGGACGGCTTCGCTTTTCTCAGACACAACATGGTTGCGCCTAACGACCCACTCACAGCGCTGTAAAAAATATGGGAACATTTTGGTAGGATTTGGTCCATAGTGGTCAAAACGGATGCAGTACTGGCGCTTTTGTAACAAATTTACATTTTACATTTGCAGAAAAAGTCAGGCTAGACCCGAACGGCAGCGACGTACTTTGTTCGAACTCAGCCGCCCTGCTGGCAAACAGGCTATGTCGCTTGCTAAATTTACTGCACCTCATAAATAGAATGCGCCCAAATACAAAAAAAAAACTTTCACTCTCCAGCTGATTTTTTTATTTCGTTGCTAAAGCCATGCACATCTTTTTATATATCACACACACACACACACACACACACACACACACACACACACACACACACACACACACACACACACACACACACACACACACACACACACACACACACACACACACACACACACACACACACAGACAGAGAGAGAGAGACAGACAGATAGACAGACAGAGAGAGAGAGAGAGAGAGAGAACGTAAATCTTAAAAACTCCCTAGCTATCTTGGTGGCCTGTAAAGCGTACTTCCCCGCGCCACGGGTCATGCAGAGGAGAAGACCGCTTCACAAACACAACGAAGTCGCCACGCTGGTCAGTGTGAAACGAAGCAGTAGTGGAAAGAGGATGGCCCAGAAATGTCCACGTCCAGCAACTCACTCCGCGCACTGTTCGCTGCGTTTTTAACGTCGCAGCCGAAGCCGGCGCGCTTCTGTGCGACAAACCGACTCGTGGACTCGAACGTCTGCTTACCATTGTCATGAAAGGAAAGATACTAGGCGACACTGGAAACGGGCTGCACTCCGCACTGCAAAACACACACCTCGCGAAATTTTGTTCGCGTCCGCTAAAAACGCGACTTCACCACAATCCATCGTCACAAAGCATTTACAAAACAAAAATGATCGATGGGTCGACCGACGGTACTGCGTGAGCATGATTCGTTACCGCTGCGTCGGACGACACGTTGAATTCGTTTGTTTTCTTTTTAATTTTCTTCCGTTTCACATGACACATACAGATTCGTTCTTTTGAAATTACATTTAATACGAATTTTACTGCTTGTTTGTTTCTTCCGGTTCTGACACATCTGTTGCCTGTACCGCGGCCCTCGGCTCACCACTCGTAGAAAGAACTGCTTTCTGCTTCCATCGTGCACTCGTATCAACGACAATCGCCTTAAACCCACTCCAAAACCACTGCTCGCTGCGACCCCTTTGTACCCACCACAAAACCGACACGTCCCTTCCACGTGGTATCCTTCCCGTGAACCCGTCGGTCGCTTCGGGTGCAAGTGTAACAACTGCCACAGTAAAAGGGCTCCGTTAGCAGGCCCGCGGGGTCTTCTGCAGTGTACCAGGTTTGTTGTGTGATGTGACACCACAAGTGAGTTATACCCGGCCACTTACAGCCGACATGGATTGTGCGTGGTGTGTCATGAACTTTATCTCTCTTCCTCTGCCGGTTCCGCTGCCCGGTTGAGGTTTGCAAACGTCCCAACTATCATCAGCAGCAGCCTAACTACGCCCACTGCAGGGCAAAGGCCTCTCCAATTTCGCTCCCATTATCCCGGTCTTGCGACAGATTCGGCCACCTTATCCTCGAAAACTTCCTAATCTCATACGTCCCCCGCACTTCCTGCCACACCCTGCTACGATTGCCTTCTCTTGGAATCCAGTTGATTACACTAACGATCCATCGGTTATCTTGCCTTCGCATCCGATGCCCCTTTCATGATTTCAACCTCGCGCTTTTCTCCTGGCAACCGGAACGCAACACCGAGTCCACCCAAAGTGAGAGAATCACCTTGCCTTTCTGAATAACTGCATCTTTTTCCGCCTGGCACTGTAAACAAAACAAAAAAACTTTTTACGAAACGGCTACACATTGAGCGATGCTTTTGGATACGCAGCTCTAGTTACTCTTAGCGAGTCGCATGCCAATGCGAAACTGTATCGACTACACCGCAAGTAAACGGGAAAAAATGCAGCGCGCGTTGCACTTGTCCCGTTTATTCGCGCTCCATATTCCACGCGACAAGCAGAGGTATTCGTTCATTCCTGCCGCACCTGAACGAAGGAGGCTTTCGCCATTCCATTCCTATCCCGAAGCTTAGAAGAAGAAGAAGAAGAGCGCCACGAGGGAGAGGGCCGGCCGCAGCAGCAGCAGCGACAAGGCCATCACCGCGCTCCCGCGGTGACGACAGGGAAGAGGAGCTCGGACCGGTCCCGGCCGGTGCCCGCAGCGCAGCGGCTCCACGATGGCGTTCCGAATGCCGACCGCGATGACCGCCAGCCAGCTGGACTCGGACGAAGACTCCGACATGGTACCGCCTCCGCCCAAACCTGGTGCAGGAATCGAGCCCAAGCTGATCATCATCGTGGTGCTGGTGACCGTGGTGGTCTCCACCGTTGTGTCCCTCATCGTGGGACTCCTTCTGGGCACATCCTCCTCCGAAGACACCACGAACTCCACGGCGGCCCCCGGCAAGGCCGGCGGAGCGGTACGAGCGGGAAGGTTTGCACAGGGGCCGGCGCCCACCCCGTCAGTGGGTGGTAGTGGGGCTGTGCTGATTCGCCCAACGCGGGGGCTACTCTATTACGCCATGATCACGTGACAAGGAATATGGAAGGAAAGGGAAGGGACCTTGCATTAGAGCCTCCTTCGTAGGTCCTAAGCGTCGCGTGATGTTGATGGCGCAGCAGTCTACCCGTTGCGTATGGGAACTCGCTATGTTTACAGAAGGGGAGGAGGGGGGGGGGGGGGGGGCTTTCTTTCTTCACGTCGTCATGACGCAATGAAGCAGCCCCCGCACCATATACTTAGAAAAGGGGGGGGGGGTAATGACAGCAGATGCGAAAGCTGTTCAAAAAGATACTACAGGGGGACACTAGTCAAGTCGAAACGACACGTATTTGCACCTTGCCGCCGTGACAACTGGTTGGTAGACTTCCGGTTTTCGGTTTCCGGTCGCGTTTTAGGTCCTTGGTAGTGCCGTCTCTGGTTGGACGGAGGGACCCTCCATTGCAAATGCCTCATAGGAATGACGCAACTGCTCATTTTTCTCAGAAGGCCTGAATATGTAGGGTTCCCGGATTTTCATTTGCTGTTTTCTCGACAATGCAGTCGCCTTTCCGAGCAGAAAACAAAAACAAAAAACGTTGGTAGTGTTCCCAAGGAATGATCTGTCCGTCCTACTGAATTTGTCACTTCCCTCTAATGTCCCGTCAAAAAGCAGTAGACCTTGCTCAAAGCAGTTTTTTTTTTTTGAGCACGGAGACCAGCCAAACACGAACTTCTTTTGACACCAGGCCCAGGACAAAGAGCATAAACCGCCTTTTTTTCACCAGATGATGTGGGGACGCCCGAAAACCTAGCGTAAGACAAACTCACGTGGCCGAAGCAGTGGCCACCCGGTTCCATGAAATGTGTACTTGAAGTGGCAAGCGTGTGCTTGACAGCTGCCTCCATCTGTCGCATGCGCATGTGCAGCAGAAGCTGGTGGTTTTTCAACTAGCGCAGCTCGAGGAGGAAAAGCTCGCAGACCGGCCGTGTGAAAGATTATGCCTTGCTCCGCAAAGGCATGGCTATTGCAAAACGCGGCAATACAGCCGAGGAAAAGGGCGGATTCTGCACAGGCATGGCGAAACGAGAAGCTTATCCCTGAGAGCGACATGAGCTTGCCACATGAGAGACATGAGTGCCGGAACGAGCCTTGTCGCCACACTTTGTCGTCAGAGTGCTTTTCAATAGTGCCGACAGTAAAATAATATCGAATTGACTTTTTTTTTCTTTTTGATAGGTTGCATGCAGGATGCGTCGGAACCGGTATCTTGTATGATTTTTTCTCAGAATCTATGTCCTCTTCAAGAGCTGAAGCCATTATCCACTGACGTGCCACTGAGTGGAGGGAAGGGGTAGGACGACGACCGCTTTAAAAATTAACTGCGGCGGCCTGAGAAAATACTGCGAAGTTCTACTTAGACGGAAGCCGACTCACACACACACACACACACAGACACAAAAAAGGCCCGTTACAACCTGCAGGCCAAGCAAGTTGATTGTTGCGCCAGAAAAAAAAAAAATCAGTGGTCTTGGTCGGTGCACACGAAAGCGACCACTTCCACAGTCACGGTGTCTGTACGCAGCGCACCTCATTCAAATCTCGCGGGCACTCAGGCAGCTACCGCGTTTCAGCGAATCGCAGCGCATAGGGATGGCGGGCAAAGCAAGCGCCATTGTGCACTGCGGCCCTCACGCACAAGCAGTGTTGGCGGTAACGCGTTACAAGTAACGGCGTTACCGGTAACGCGTTACTTTTTTGGTAACTTAACGTATTCGTTACCATCTCGGAACTGTAACGGGTAACTTGCTTATGTTATTTTTCGGTAACGTGAGGTGTCACGTTACTATTACTTTTAAGGCGATAGCCTTTAATGGCTCATACTCGCGGTGACCATCTGTCTGTTACATCGCCACCTAGGTCACGTGATATGTGACATTAAGGTCACCGAAATATCGATAATTTGGGTAAAAATTGCAAACGGCTTTCGCCTTCCCGCAGTTAAGAGATATCTAAGTGCCTCCAACGAATTTGATTGCAATTGTCCCCCCATCCGGCCCCTTTTTTAGAAGAAAAAAAGCGCAGAGCACCTAAAGGATGTTGCAAATAAGCAAAATGTACACGTGTTCTCGACGACCCTTGATGCGGCTCGCATGCATGCCAGAAAACAACTGCCCTTGACGAAGCACCCAGCTAAAATAAAAAACTGAGTACCCATAAAGCAGGGAACACGTGCACGAACACGCATTTACACACCGGCCTTCATCTACCTCCCCTTCCCAAACCAGTCCACATACAACCAACTAAAGAGTGGAAGCATGCCAAGCATTTTGGAAGATGACATTTTTCAAAACTATTGCAAATTTGTTGAGTGTTCAGCGATGTTTTCTTTGTGAAGTTAGAATCGATGATGAAGCGTCATTTTGCGTTTAACGTCACATTCAGAAAATGTGCCACAGAGTTAGAAGCGATCACATGTAGCTCTAGAGGCAACTCTAGGCCACTGAAGCATTGCTAAGCTCCTGCGCATTTGTGCAAAATATTCTCGTTTAATCAGGATTCCGGCTAACACCGTTTTTAGGGCCAGAAGTTTTATGTGAAATATGAGCTTTACAAAGCTGTTATTGTGAGTTTTGCAGCGGAGACGCACCGAATAAAATTTACGGCCATGGAGTAATGACAAAATAACGTGCGGTACTTTTTTTCGGTAACGGTAACGCGTTACCTTTTCTTGTAGCTAACGTGGGGCGGTAACGCGTTCCTTTTTCTTTAGCGCAACGAGCAGTGTATTTAGTTACCTTTTTTTTTTCGGCAACGCCTACAACACTGCGCACAAGTCCCTTCCCGATGTCGCAGGTGTGCCCCGCAATGCCCACGTGTCCAGGCGGCACGCCGTGCACACCCGGACTGCCTTGCGCGCCGGCACCGCCGCAACCGCCATATCCGCCGCCGCAACCGCCTCCTCCCCTGGGGAGAAAGAAGCGCGCAGCGATCCTAGCGGCCGCGTTCCAAAGTGGCGAAGGCCCTTCACAGGACGACGAGGGCGACCAGCGATCACTCGACGACGACCCGGCCCCTCCCGACACGTCCGCTCCTAGCGACTCGTCGTCGTCTTCTGACGACTCCACTGCGGCGGACGACCCCACTAAAGTAGACTCGCCGGTGCCTCCTGACGGCCTGGAGCCGGTGAACCCAGACCCGCCAGTCCCTCCAAACCCGCCAGCCCCGCCAGCTCCGCCAGCTCCGCCAAACCCGCCAGTCGGGCCAGCCCCGCCAGCCCCGCCAGGCCCGCCAGTCGGACCGGTCCCGCCACATCCGCCGACGCCAGGGCAGCCCTGCCCACCCACACTCGTGTGCCCGGGCTTCAACTTGCCGTGCACGCCGGGAAGCACGGTAAGCGCCAGCAAGTGCGTCGCACCGCTGGAGTTGCGGCTGTTTTGCAAACGGAGCGGCAAGCTAGCGGGCGTGCTCCCGTGAGGGAGGCGACAAGGAGAGGCGAGGAACGGCGGCCTCCACCCACGCAATTTTTTTCAGCCACACCAAGAAATGTGGTACAGTAAGTACCATGTTTCAATGGGACATCCCGCCAGTAACGAAAGAGGAAGTAACGAAAGCCTTAGGAGCAACGCAACGGGTGAAAGCAGCCGCTGAGGATCGGGTAACAGCAGATCCGCGGAAGGACGGAGGGGAGATTGTGTTGTAGAAAAACTAGCCACCCTGTATATACGCAATGACTAATGACCTCGAGCGTACCAGAAGCTTGGAAGAACGCTAACATCTTAATCCATAAGAAAGAGGACGTCAAGGGACTTGAATGCTGGTACGCGATACGTGAGGCTTAATGTCCAGAACCGACACATGACGCTACGCGTAGGCCGTGCACTTTCCAATTTTAACCGAAGGTCTCCTCGATTTGGCTGCACTTTCTGCACCAGTTCAAGAAGTGCGGCACTCTCGCACTCGATTTGACAGTGCAGCTAGTGCCACCTGCACTTCGGCACTCGATTTGGCCTCGTGCTGCACGAGTTCTTCTGCACTGCTGCACTAGCCTCCCGGCGAGTTCTCTTCTCGTGCAAGTAGTGCAAGGTGCTTGGCGCGCTCCGTAGCAGACGACTCCGCGGCCGCTTGTTTTGTGAGCGGCGTTTAGACCATGTTTGAGACGGCCGCGTACCCGTGAAAGACGCGGCATCTGCGCCGGGCCCTCACCAAACAGCTGAAATGACAGTGCGCGTATACGTGTGTGTATGCGCGCGCGTGTGCGCGTGTCTGTGTACGCGCATAAGCGACTGGCTGGCATGGCGTATGGGTTCGCATCTTTCTGTCCAGCCTCGCACGTTGCTTACACCATTTCTCTTTTGTGTGCAATTATTATTATAGACGCAGCACGATGGAGCGCTTCCATAAGAGGCAGATTGTGAGATGTTTTATAGTACGTGGGCGATCGCAACGTTTGTGGCTCGCTGCGACATCAGTACCTCCACTTACGACAGCAACTGGGCTTGAGGTCGCCGTCAGCCCACACCTTCGCCTGCCACTTAGCCTCTGACAGTCACGTCGCCGTCACCGTCCGCCGAAAGTGAACGCGATTGAGTTCAAATATAGATCAGGCAACTCTTGGCGGACAACCGCAGTCACTTTTCGATAGGACGGAAGCAGCCTGAATCACGCGTATGGACTGTAAAAGATCGTCTCGAGCGGTAGTCTGAATAACCTGTCTAGTTAATTGTTGCCTCTTCGAAGTAACCGTTGAATCAGTGACGGTCGACCGGCCTGCGCCCCTTTAAACAACGCAACGGAATGAACGGTGTCAAATTCTTCACCACTTTTGGAATTAACAAAGTTCATAGCCGCTCCACGAGATGTGCCTCTTGGAGCAAATACACAGCGTGCAATGCAGCTAGCACAATCTCGCGCATATGTGAAAACACGCGAAAAACACCAACACGTACATGGCCGCAGCAGACGAAAGTTTCTGCACTTTTGCACTCGATTTGGCCGCTGCACCGACAGCACTAGTGTCGGGCTACACTCGCGCCGCAAGAACTGGCACTACACTGACACGGCACTTTTGTGAACTAGTGCGGAAAGTGCAGCCAAATCGAGGAGACTACGAATAACACCGATTATAATAAAACAACAGCTACCTATGGCACACACACACACACATATATATATATATATATATATATATATATATATATATATATATATATATATATATATATATATAGCATAAGAGGGTTCTCGCAGTTTCCGCCCTCGCCGTTAGATGACGTTCCACGTCACACTCGCGGTAATACAGGACGTGCTACGTCTGCCGCTATGGACGAGGGTGGCGCTGGTGAACACTCTCAAGGTTCGCTTACACACAATAAATATAAATACCCACGAGAGCAGCAGATTGGACAGTCGTCGCCGTAGCTCAGTTGGTAAGAGCACAGGACGCGATATTCGGAGGTCGTGGGTTCGGATCCCACCGGCGGCATCGTTGTTTCTTCTGCTGCTTTATAAGTAGCCTTCTTTAAGCGATAGATTAATTTAAGTACTATTATCCCACTAATTAGCGCTACACACAAAAAAAATTAAAACATTCCCCTATGCACCTTGGTTTCGGCGACTGTTGGCTCCCTTCATCTGTTTGTCAAAAACGAGTCCCTCATTTCCTTAACATTGTATATATATATATATATATATATATATATATATATATATATATATATATATATATATATATATATAGGTGTTTCAGGGAAGATCACTAATTTTTAATAATAAGGTTTTTGAGGTAACGAGAGGCAATTTGCGGCATAGTAATATGAGTGTTTGCGGACGTCAAAAAGAGGCGAATCATCTTAACTACCTAAGTGATTAACTAAACTCTAATAGTCAACTTTTTAACTATTACCAATAGGCACACGATTGCGAATAGAGATTTGTAGCCGGCCGTTAGTAATAGCCGTATCAGTTTTTAGAATATCGAAAACGCCATTACTCTCGCCGCTGTGGCCCAAACTGGGTTAAGATACATACCTTCTGCATAAAATTAAAACAATAAAAGCGTAAAATTTTCAGCACAATACAAACCGTACGAAATAAAGGAACACGCAAATTCACACTAATTAAGCTTTAAAGAGGCGTTGCAATTCGCCAATGATATCTTCAGACTGAAATACATGCGTCGGCAAGGACAGTTCTAGGGCAAAAAAATAAAACTATTTAAAACTATTATATTTCGAGCAGACTGGGGGCAAGCGAGTGTTCGTGAACATTACGAGTTATTCTTACTGGTGGAGGTTTAATGCAGTGGGGGTTTACTTTTTCCTGTCAAGATGTTGCAGGGAAATGTCAGTCGATTTATTTTCCTACAGGTTTCCAGTGTTTTAATGTTATTTCAGTGCACTAACCACATTAACTATGATGGGGAGTCTTCTATATTTCCCAAGCAGCTTTCCTGTTTTATCTTTCATGCTGCATGATACCCTTTTTTGTGTAGGGGTCCCACAGTGGTGAGGCATGTTCGAGTAAACGCCATATACAAGTATCATAAGCTCATTTCTTTAGGTGAGCTCGAGCAGATCCTAATTTTCTTTGTGTAGCTTTGTGTGAAAGCGTGTGATATCCATATCAGTTTTTAGAACTTCAAAAACACGGTGACCCTCGGCGCTGTGGCCCAAGAAGGTTTGGCTATTTCGAACAGTTACATGCATTGCAGAGGTTGCTTTGCCTGCAAGCTTCTCGAAATCGCATGTATTCTGGCGAGATGTGGCCAAAACTTGTTGGGCCACAGCGCCGACGGCAAGCGCCAATTCGAAATTCCAAAAACTGATATGGATACTGCTTATGGTGGGCTACGCACCTCTCAATAATTAGGGAGCCTAACTGCAATAGTTAAGAAGTGAACTGCTCAATATTAGTTAACCAGCCTGCTAGTCAGCACGTCTTACCTGTATTCTGATGTACTACACCGCTTACAATGCTATGTGGAAAAAAAAAAGCGGTCTTCTAACTCAAAAAGCCTATTTTTTTAAATTGTGTAAAGTCTTAGGTGAGACAACCCGTATATAGCGAGCCACACACACACGCACGCGCTGGCTATAAGGCAAGGCATAAATAAGTTATACGTAAGCGCACCAATATATATATATATATATATATATATATATATATATATATATATAAAACGTAGCCATAAAATTTACAGACAGCTAAGCCACCGTTCGAGACAACCGAGAGAGCAGCGCACAAACGATCTGGGCATTTGACTGCAAATGCAAGCCCCAACAGAACTAGCAGGAACAAAAACGTTTTTTTTTTTTTTACAAGAACAGTCCGGCGGCTGAGAGGCCCGTATTGGCCGCTGCACAGGGACAGGCTTAAGTCATTCTTGGAAGGGGGCAGTTATGTGTGCGCGTGCGTGCATGCGTGTCGAAAGGGGGTCTAAAAATGGGGGCCAGTATGGTTTTCGTACGCAAACTCCCCCCCCCCCCCCCCTTCCAAAAAAAAAAAAATCCGCCACTGCTGCTGCACCAGGCAGCTGCAGAGAAGGTGCGGAAAAGACACGACACGACCCGATGTCACTCCATGGCGACCCTATAGAGAGACACCTCAGTGGTTAAGATTAATACCCCCGTTATATGGCATTCCTCAAAAACTCCTCTAGGAAAGCTGCTTCACTACAAAACCGGAGAAGAGCAACGACACGGCTACACAGGGCAGCTGAAAGTGCAACGAGCACTGAACTTTCAATTTCTTTACACGATGCACAACAAGGTGCCAGAAGTTTCAAAGCTGGAGATGAGTGTTCTGTTCTATTCGTAGAGCTCAGAATTTTACTTACTGCCTCTACACGAGAACCTTTGTCAGCTTTACTCAGCAACAACAAGTTTTGTTTATCACCCTGGCCACCACAGACATTCGCTGTTGCTTCTCTATATTTGCTACGTTAATATCTGAACATAAAAGATAGTGTCCAAATAGTACCATCAAACTTTTTTTTTTCCATATATATCTCGAGCACTGCCACCTGCACACATTTCTTTTTCATGCTGGATGGCACTGCAGTAGAAGCACCTTGAAGGCCGCTCCTTGGGCATCATGTGCCTCGAACAGCCGCCGCCTCCTCCACAGTTAGTCGCAGCAGAGGCGCAGCAGTTACGCGGCGTAGCTGCGCACAGCGCACATTTTTATCAAACAAGACTCGATTCTCAAAGGCATTTTCCGTGTCTGAGTGTCCCGCCTACAACACCGCGTCCTGCTTCGGGAGGATGTCACAAACTGCATGCAGAAATGAACACGTAGCTGGGGGGGGAGGCACGGCAGACTCGCGATGAGCAGCAGCTCAAAGAACGCCCGACGCTTCCATGCAACTGCGATGTTAGAGAGTTATAGCATAGCGCGACCCCCGGTCCGCCACCATAATCAGCTTCTGCGAGGCTCCACTGCGCGTGCAAAGAACGCCCACAGGGCGCTAGATGGCGCCACGTGCCTGTCAGGTGTAGGGTGTATAATTGGTTTTTTGGGGGAAAGGAAATGGCGCAGTATCTGTCTCATATATTGTTGGACACCTGAACCGCGCCGTATGGGAAGGGATAAGGGAGGGAGTGAAAGAAGAAAGGAAGAAATAGGTGCCGTAGTGGAGGGCTCCGGATTAATTTCGACCACCTGGGGATCTTTAACGTGCACTGACATCGCACAGCACACGGGCGCCATAGCGTTTTCCCTCCATAAAAACGCATCCGCCGCGGTCGGGTTCGAACCCGGGAAGGCTGTATCGAAGCAGTTTTGTGCGCGCCTGCCACGTCGGTACCAATAAGCGCATATCAATAGCGCCTCACGGAAGCGGATCGCAGATCGCGCTATGCTCTAACTCTCTCTTAAGAACGTGCCGCGGTGCGACCTTGTTCACCGCGGTTGTGTTGATCGCACCATTCTCGTGTGCAGTGTCCGGACCCGACCAAGTGCCCGCCCCAGCCCTTCTGCCCCAATTCCATCACGCCATGCACTCCCAACCAGCCGTGCACACCAGGAGCAGCCCCGCCTGGTCCGCTAGCACCCAGCCAACCGGGCCCACCCGGCCCGTACCCACCACCACCATACCCGCCACGGGGCGCGCGTCGAGGGAGCGACAACCCCAAGGGCCACACACGAGAGCGCCGTAGCAAGAGACGTGGCCCCAAGAAGGCGGCGGCGCTGCTCAAACGGGACCGCGACACGGCGCGCCCCTCCAAGCACCACGCCGGCGGTGGAGAGAAGCGGCACAGACAGCGCGAGCCCGTGGCGCCGGGCCGACGCTGCCAGGCGGTCGACCTCTGTGCCGCCGATGGCCGGTCCTGCCCGACGCGGGGCAGGTGCACTGGGGACGGCCGCGAGTGCGACGTCGGCAACGCGTGCGCCCCAGACGGCGGCGACTGCGAACGCCGATGCCCTCTGCCAGCTGGGACCAAGGAAGGGCGGCAGCATCAGCACAACAGGACGTCCGGTGAGCCAGCAGGGCCTCAGATGGTCAGAAGTGTCCCTTCTTACTTCTATAGAATGCAGCAGCTCCAGGTAAAATGCGGCATTTGTGTTGGCGCCTGTAATTTATCGAGCCCCTTTGTAACACCTTGAGCCGAAAAAATTTCCCCATTTCCTTTTTAACTCTTGTGATTCCCAGAATAGGTCATCACTGCAACAGCGGCCCACAGTGGTTTGACACGAAAAGTTTACTTCACAATATTTTTAAATATGCCAAAGAATTGCGGCCACGAGTGTATGAATGTAAAAAAAGTCCCGGCACTTCCGGCACATCATCAGGAGGCATTCATGATTGGCTGTGGTGCTTTTTATCGATTCTTGCGAGTTGAGCTAGGAGAACCAGTCGGCCCCGCAATCGTCATTGATAAGCTGGCTAGCTCGCATGTATGTGTGTCAAAGTAATGATAACGGGAAGGGGGGGGGGGGGGGTCAAATGCATTTATAATGTCGTGGTTCTCGGCTATCCCGTGCTACCACTTTGTGCGTCTCTCGCACTTTCCAGCCAACTAGTATACGCATTATAACGAGGCTCCATTCGAGCCCAGATACACTAAACCGAAGGAAACTTGCCCCTATCTGTTCCTCCTCAATCGCAACTCAAGTTACATTGATGCAACTTGTTAGCAGCAATTCGCATGCTGAATGTTGTGCCTCGCACAACTGGAACGACATTCCATGCCAAATGAGAAGCGGCAATTTTTTAACATTTTTTTAGATTTGCTTCCCGAAAATACACGGGCCTCCCACATTTGAGAACAAAATTCGGTCACGTCAAGTTCCACTTCTGTCGCGACCGGTGTAGCAAACGTGTGTCACTCTTGCCTGATCGGCGATGACTGCAGTCATCGCCGATCGCTGTTACTGACTGAGTGCGTAGCATGCGAGGCGGGCACTTTGAGACGCCGCTGAGACAAATCACCGAAAAATGATTTGCCCGTAACAATAGAGTCCTTCTATCAATTCATATACTGACCAGATCAGACGGCTTGAACTTTTGGTTTCTCTAAAAAAGACAGGCACCATAGCCTACACTGTGTTTCGTGGCCGTCAATGTGACCGTTCTAGTTGAAACTGAGATATTCGGCATTTAAGGGGGGAAGAGTCTTAGAAATAATTTTTTTTTATAGTCACAACTATAAATCTTCAGGGAACATGTATTTTCGCATGCTGAGTCCAAATATGTAACTGAATTTTATGTAAAACAAGTCTTTGTGCACTTATGCAATATGTTATGCAACTTTTTGCCAAGAGTTTGAAAGAAATTCTGCTGCAGGAAACATGTTAGACTGCATGCCACTGGTTTCTCTTGACATCAAGCTATGCAATACGGGTAAAATTTTAGAAGGCGAGCTATAAGATATTGAAATCACAACAATACAAATTTTTCTTGCAGTTTGTGAAGTGGCCAATTCAAAACCCTGTAACTCAACTTCTATGATAGGCAGGATAATAATTATGCCCTTATTGCATAGCTTGATGTCAAGACAAGCTAATGGCATGTGTTCTTACAAGTTTCCTGCAACAAAATTTATAGAACGCTCATGGCAAAAAGTTACATATTATGTAAGTGTACAAGGACTTGTTTTACATAAAATTAAGTTATATATTTAGAATCAGTGCGCAAAAATACGTTTCTTGAAGATCTCATTATTATGATTTCATCAACAAAATTTTTTTTCTAAGACCAGCTTGCCCCCTTAACAACAAAATTACACTGACACAATGAATAATAGTTACAGGGTTCAAGAAATGTGCTAAAAAATCTCGCACTTGTACTGTGACCCCAGCTAACTAAAAAAATGAAGGGAAAATGCAAAAAAAATTCTCCCGTCTGAGGTACGACAAGCAATATTGATCTGATTACACAGCTTCATGTCTTTTACAATATTTTTCTAAACATCTGATTTACAGCAATTTCTTATAGTACTTCCAAGCATCAAGTGAAGAAAAAAATGTTTCCTGAAAGGGTGCGCTTATATTCTGGCTTTTAGGTGTCTCTCTCTTCAGCAGAATTAGCTATAGTGTGTGAAGCAAGTGCTTATCCCTTGTGTTCTTTCTGCCGCCAGCTTACATTTTCTCTGCTTTTCTACGGTCCTTCGCGACAGGCTTGTCTAGCCAACATTTAAAGTGGCACTGAAGATGTGTCCAGCAAGGATAAAAAAAAAAAGGCCAAAATGCTTTTCGATATTGCGCCGCCCATCATCCTCGCGCAAATTATATTTTTTAAACTACCATATGTAGCCCCCACAGAGATCGACTAAAAACAACCTCTGCGTTTTCCCTCTCAACTCATACACCGGACAGAGTGAGAAAAACAAAGGATTACAAACCAGCATCACACTCCACCCGCGAAAGCATCACCCAGTGTGAAGCAAGGCACGGTTGTTTACTTTTTTTTTTGCTCCTCGCTCTCCCACCATGACTAGGAGCGTGTGGTAAGCGAGACACGCCACAGTCTCCTGCCGGCTGCGGTCTCCAGCCAGACCCAGTCTTTGTCACTTCAGTTTTTGGCGAGTCATGACAGCCCGTTGCTGCTGACGTCACCTTCGCTGCATGATGTCGTGTGCGGGGTTTCTCGAAAAAGCTCTGCACCGCAGGGCGCCGCGGTGTGTGAAAGCGGTTATTTTTAAAAACTACTCGTAAATCATCGGCTCGCTTCTGAAGACTTTTACGTGACATGCGCACTCTGTTGCATTCACTATACACGCATTTGATAGCCACTTTCTGAACCGCTTTTCATGGACCCTTAAAATTAGGCTTGCTCAGCCACCCTATTTCTGCCCATTTTTAAGAAAAAAATTAAGTCACATTATTGCATTCTATACAGCATCAGTCAAATGAAGTTTTCAACCCACAGATTTCACAAAATAAACCTTGTATGGTGTACCTGTGTATGCATTAGTATCCTTCAATGATCACCCATTTTCACCCAAACATTTCCAGTAAACTGTGGCCAAATTTCCCTTTGCAGAAGCAAGATCTAAAGCAGGCAAGTCAACCAGCAGCTCAACAGCGGAGGCGGCTGAATAAAGTGCAGCGGCGGAAAGTGAACAAAAAGACTAATGGGAGTAGCTTGTTCCCATACAAGAAAAAAAAAAAAAGCTGGCTCATCCAAGGCTGCACACGGTACTTTTCATCTTTCTTGTCACACAGCATGAACACTGCTGCTTGTCCAACATGCTGCTGCCAACCAGACTGGTCTGGATTGTTTTACCACTGCCTGCAGTGCAAAGTGCAACACATACTCTCTCTCTGATGTACATATCACAGAGCTTGAAAGTCCCGTTGATGGATATTCAAAAGTGCATGCTGTGCCTAAAAATGCTCAGGGTTATCACTGCAGCAGCAGGTGATAATGCTACACAGCTGCCCTTGAACTACACAACATACTCAAAGCTGACAAATGTAAACAACTGCGGAATTAAGCATATGCACACTGAGGTGACACTAAGGGGGGAGTCCAGTCCAGACCACACTAGGTGTGGCACAAGTCAGGATAAAAGTCAGGGTGCAATTGGAATGCATGAAAAAGAAGGCAACCATAGTGGGAACCCTGTGCTTGCCACTCGAGCCTTTGTGATAACTGCAGGTAGCAATGAAAAAAAAAAACTTTCACCTTTTGCGCAATCTATAGGTCTCCTGCACTGAAGTTTTCAAGGCGTAGTAGCGCCACCTCTCTGCAGCAAAAAAAAAAAAATTTGATGGATAGTACAATTAAGGCAAGCTCTGCTTATGACGCAGGGCGTGTCACCGACTTTTACGCATACTCACTTCCTTTTTCTGCTCCGTCATGAATGTGGAGAAGACTTAACACATCAGAGACAACTTCAAAAATGAATGCTGCGGTTGCCTTCCACGGAAATGCTGAAAGACTCGGGAATCGACTATGTCGGTCTGGCCAAGCAACCCTAAGTCCCGAAATGTTGCCATCCCCACTGCTGCATCATAAGCTGCCATGAACCAGATATCAATCCCAATATTCGTATCCTTCAAAACTGCAAGCAGCAGAGCAATGGGTGCACCGGATACAGGCAGTTTGATGAACTGGTTAATAGAGGGAGAGATGAATCAACGCATCAAATACACTGAATAGAGAACTATTTTAGATATAGAAAGTTACCGGGGAGGGGGGTAATATAAACATCGTTCGTGCTATGCTGACTGCTTCGCCGTACGGTACGTTGACCATCGCGCTAGTTTTCAGCAGCTGCACAATTAAATACTATACAGCGGCAAGGAATGCCGTCACTAAAGGGGTGCACACTGCGCTGGGTGCGGTGCCGAGGAGTGTGCAGCGACAGCACAGGGAAAATTTGGTCAGTTTTTTTTTTTTAGCCATTATGCATATGTCTTCGATTTGTTTAATATGCCTGTGATAACCATACTGGAATCAGCATTCCCTCACACTTTATTATTTTCTTATGGCCTCAGCCTATCACAGGGACTCCAAAATGAAAGAAATGAGGGTTGCAACACTGCGCTTGGCACTCGAGCATTGATGTTTGACATGTTGCAGCTGGCAATGCAAACAAGCTTGTTTTTCATTTTCACTTAACTTGCAAGGATACTGGTACTTAATCCATACTTGTTTTTTACATGCTCAGACAGTGTTCACATTTCTCACCAAAATATTTTGCCCTGTTAACTTTCACCCTGTAAATTCAGACACTGATCCATGTCATAAAACGTTTGTGGGGTCCATTTCTTTCTTAATAATCCTTTTGAAAGAAAATGCCGCGCGCGTTTATATTTCTTTTACCTTTTCCTGCATGAATAAGCCTTGAAAGGAACCGAGAGAGAGAGAGAGATAATAAAAACACATTTTCCCTAGAGCAATCAATGATTCTGCCTTCTGGTTGAAATCCTTAGTCTAGAATATAATTGGTAGTCGCAATGGCCTTTGGTGGTAGTGGTAGCTGGCAGAAGTGATAAAGTGAAAAGTGTAATCCCAGCTGCAAGAAAGTAATTGGACAGTTTTAGTATAGCTTATCGTCCACTTAAGTTTCCGCACCCAAAGTTGTTGCAACACAGTGATGTTCGTCTCTTCTAGATTTAGTGGACCATGGTTTGTGCTTCAACCATGAAATAAAAATCACTAGCGACGCCACATTACAACAACTGAAAGCACTTGCTCGGCGATGCAAAGGAAGCATCAAATTTCATCGAAAGAAACACTGAAGACAGCACTAACCATAACATAAGATGAGAAGTTATCAAGAAAAAATGCCATGCACTTATCATAAGTCATCTTTTCTTGAGGTGTGGTCACTTGGCAGGACATACCAATAAGGGCAAAGTTCATCTTGTCACAGTCATCTCGGCTTGTTTTGTGTGATCTTTATAGCGCCCCAGAATTTCAATCCTCGTTTCTTTTAAATCTCAGTGCTCGAGAATTTCACTAAGAGACAAGATCTTTTCATTTCCACCGTATTCTCATGACACTGTTTAATCACTTGCCATGCAGGCCACATTTCGAATGTGGCCTGCATAACGCACCGGCCACATTTGAGCGGATGATGGCAGTCTCTTTCAGGACTTCAAGTATAGTATAGACTTCAAGTATAGTACTTATGTTTCACTTTAAAGGCGCTATGGTATCATAGTGCGAAAGCACTCATATGCTCACGAACACCGAGCAATAATACTGTTATCTTTGGAACTTGTGCCGTTGCCTAACAACAGCGATGCCACGTTAGGTGAAAAAAAATCTAATCAATATCCACGACTGGGAGTCGAACCCGCAGTGGCACGAACAGATCAGCTTTGCAGGCCGTTGCATAAGAGCACTACATTATCGCCGGAGCCGAACACTCCTCGTGTTGAACTGCAAACCACTCTCGCGCTGTGCATTGCACACCACCTTCTTCGTCCACTAATACTGCCTGTGTTTTCACACTAGATAGATAGCTGTGCTAGCTCCTGCAACCTACGTCAGTGTAGGAAAAAAGCCATATTTGCTGCCTGATGCTATCAACGCATTAATATTCCTCCCGAACCTACTTATCTTATTGGTTTTCATATTTTTGGTCATTTCCGATGTCGCATTTTGGCTATAAGTGCACTAGTTGCGACAAGGTATGCTAAAACGCATTCGTTACCCACAAGCTGCACTGACTATGTTGCAGATTTTCTTCTACAGGACGTTACCCTTCACCATGGTGCCTCACAACAATTACTCACTGACTAAGGCTGCTATTTTCTGTCAGAAGTTGTTAGTGATATCCTGTGCCTGTCTTATGACAGCACAAACTGCAACCTATCATCCTCGAATCAATGGCTTTACTGATTACCTAATCAAGCACCGACTATGTGATTTCTATCTACCTCTCAGTTGACCACACTGACTGAATGATCGGCCTTATGTTACTTCTGCCAACTATTCTTCCTGCCACAACATCTCCAGTCTTTGGCCATTTTATCTATTTTTCGGCAGGCAGCATACATTTTCTTGGGGCCCAGAAACTGCAAACACCTGTTGCCGCCTCATCTACTCAATACACACGAGATTCTCTCGCACGTGATGCACTGGCGCTCCAACTTACACTCACCTCTCTGTGTCCCGTGTCACGTAACTATCAGAAGCCGGTTTATGAACGCCAGCATCGGGAGGTCCACATTCCTCCGGGCTCTCTCAAAATCTCTTCTTCCCTTGCACAAGCCCTTATTGCATGCTTCATCAGGTGACCGACACGAGCTACAAAAGCACCTCGCTCCATTCTCCAACACCGTCCACACACACCGCGACTGACATTGTTCTTGCTGTTGGGTTCAAGCCATACCACGCAGCTCATCTGCATCGAGCTTAGAACTGGAAATGTGTTTTTGTACCGGAGGGCAGTCGTGTCAATAGGTGCGGTCAAAGAAAGTGCTTATCATGCTAGGCACTACCGTTTATACATGTCCCATTTTTAGATACATATTCACAACACATTATTGTCAAGTGAGATGCATTTACGATTTTTCACACTAAGTTTCGCTGAACTATGTCGCACGAAACAGAGTGAGCTCCACAGCAAAGCAGGGCATCAGGATATGGTCAAGAGGAGGGGAAGGAGTGGGGGGGTGATGCACCAGACCTCTGCACTAGGTGCCATTCACCCCAGTGATGCCACTGGTGGCAAGTAAAAAAAAAAAATGCAAGCTGTATTTACCACACCTCAAGTGGCAGTGTCTGTGTCACTGCAGTCAGTCTACTTATAAGAGCTCAGACTTTGACCATTTATCTCCAATATTGACTTTCTATCTCTGCGGCTTTTCCAAGTTAAAAAAAATAAATTGAATGACTCACATACAAACAAAACCAGCAGTCACTGAAACCAAGCAAAGCATACTGGAATCTATTTTTTATTACCATTTTCTCATTTGTGTAGTTAATCAATGGGAAGTTAACAGTGTAACCATTTTTGCGCGAAAGATGACTGATTAGAAAGTAAAAAAAATTTGGAGGAGACACTTAAGCTTTGCCTGAAGGGTACGACGCGATATCGTAATGGGTTAATGCCCATTATATACGGATATGGTCATTCCCGACTGTACATTCATAGATCCCTGGGAATCCTCGTACCACTCCTGGCACAGTGGTGCAGCAGTTAAGTGATGTGTCATTGCCATACGATGACAGGTGCCGCCACCAGTGGGTCTTGCCTGACTCAGGTTGCTCTTCCCTAGCAACCTCTTGCGACCAATCATTAATTTAACCCATTCGCTTCCGCGGCTTCGACGGCCATTCCCGCGAGCTGTTCCGCGCAGCTTTCGGCGCCACGGACTGCCATGTAAGGCGTCGTAAAGAAACCTCCATAACTCCGGCTCTTGCCTCCCACGTGAACACCTTTTGTTTTATTTTGTTTGGGAATGTTTTCCGGAAGCACTGCACTCAGAGTACCTTGAGAGTGTGAAAGGTCTTGAACCAGACGGGCATGTGAAGTGCCACTCCATCGTCACTCTCATCGCCGCCACTTTCTTGGTCAGATGTAGATTCTGGATCGTCATCACAGTCACTTTCATCACCAGTGTGGAACCCCAACTCGAGAATTTCCTCACACGAGAGGGCTTTCTTCCTTCGCGACGCCATGCTCGAGACGCAGGACGCAGCAAACAAGTCAACAAAAAAGCAGGGACGCCAACTTCTTTTTTTTTTTTTTCAAACAACCGAGGTCAAAAATAGTGGACAACTATGTCCATATGGTGTTAAGAAGACAAAACAACCCAACAACAGTGTAGAGGGAAGCGCCATCTATCGGAGCCTTTTAAAAACGAATTTTTCCAGAGGCCGGCGAATCGCCAGCTTATCGCAGTTTGGCCTTTGCCGATGCGGCCGGCGGATCGCCGGCTTCAGAAGCGAATGGGTTAACTGCCACCTGCCACGGTGGTCAGTTTGCTCACAATCCGGTGGGCAGGCTGTGATGACGCCACAAGGTCATGTGACCCAGGTGGCTCCTCCGAGAATTTTTCGCTCACAACACCGACACCAATGACACCACCGATGACGCTGGATCTCCTGCACTCTGTCGCATATAAACAAGCATCTGACAGTCAAACACAACTGCCGACATACTGTGGGTATCCTTGATTTGGCCGCACTTTCTGCTCTTGTCCACAAAACCGTGCCAGCACAGTGCCAGTTCTTGTGGTGCGAGTGTAACCTGACACAAGCGCTCAGAGTGCAGCAGCCAAATTGAGCGCAAAAGTGCGGGGCTTGACATGTGCACAGGACTGTGCTAGTTCTATTGAACGCATTGTATCTGTTCAAAGTGACACATCTCATAGCAGGAGCCAAGAAACTTGCTAATTCCAAAAGTTATGAAGAATTTGACTTCGCCCTTTCTGTTCATTATGCAAAGGGGGGCGTGGGTCGACCGTGACCCAGTCAACAGGCACTCATTGCAACAAAATACTACATGCAATTTGAATTCAAGAGGTTATTCAGGCTCTCACGCGAGACATTAGGCCGTTTGTGTGAGTGGTTCAGGCTGTTGCCGTTCTACCCAACAAGTGTCTCCGGCAGCCTGGTGATCACAGTTAGTCGATAAATTGGACTAATATTTGAACTACACAACTTGCATTCACTGTCAGCAGATGGTGACGGCGGAATTACTGTCAGAAACTGATTGGCAGGTGAAGGCATGGGGAGACTAAAAGGCGAAGGCGGGGCTCACTGGTGACTTCAAAGCATGTCGCTGCTGCAAGCGGAGGTGCGGATAATGAGTCCCAGCGAGTCATCCCAAACATCGCGATCACCCACATGTTAAAAATTTTCACTGTCAGCAGATGGTGGCAACGGAATGACTGTCAGAAACTGATTGGCAGGTGAAGGCATGGGGAGACTAACAGCCGAAGGGCGGGACTGACTGGTGACTTCAAAGCAAGTCACTGCTGCAAGCGGAGGTGCGGATCATGAGTCACAGCGAGTCATCACAAACATCGCGATCATCCACATGTTAAAAATCAACAGCACTCACCTTCTGTCCCTTATACTAATTTTTCATCATGCTGCGTGTAATAACAATAACTTTCTGTTTTTATTGCACACGAAAAAATTATTAAATCTAAGCTTACCGGCTTAGAGCATTAATCAGCGAAAGCTGATTGGCATTAGCAGCCGAGAGGTCTGGAGTGGCAGGCCCATTTTGAAGTTTCACAACACGTGACTGCCCCGTTGGGCGTCTCACAGGCCCGTTTTGGTGCCTATGCTCATGTGCATACTCTTGCAGTCTTTGGTACGATCACCTTCCTGGTACACTTCCCCAAGTTCAGGCCTTGCACGAGTTCCCAGTGTTATCTTATTCAGTCTAAACCCTCCTTTGGTTTCCAGGAAAGGAAAGGTGCATAACTGGCTCATTGAGTCAGTGGACACCTAAATCACCCTGGGAGAGGTGACCATGGTGTCCCCCTACAAATTGAAGCAGTTAAGCACCTTTCCTTTTCTGAAATCCAAAGAAAGAATTTAGCCTCCCCTGGTTTTAATGGAAGGAAAGGCCCATAAGTGGCTCCCTCCGGCAGTGGACAGCTCAATCACACCTTGAGGTATGTGGCAGTAATGTCCACCTACAAAAACTCTTACACAGCTGTCATTGTACCCCAAATTGCTTCTACTAAAGGGCTTGTGCAAAGCTATTACAGCTCTAACTGTAAAAGAAATGGTACGAAAAACAACAAGTGAGGCTGGATAAGAGAGAGAACCCATGTGTAGCGCGCCTGCCAGCCAGGTGGATACACTGGCATAGACATGCACATGCGCACACAATGTCATTTCAGCTCTACACAGCTCGACACCCAGCGGTGGCTCAGTGGTTAGGGCGCTCGGCTACTGATCCTGAGTTCCGGGGTGCGAACCTGACCGCGGTGGCTGCCTTTCCGTGGAGGCGAAACGCTAAGGCGCCCATGTGCTGTGCAATGTCAGTGCACGTTAAAGTGACCCCATCCCCAGGTTTTGGAAATTATTCTGGAGCCCTGCACTACCCCACCTCTTTCTTCCTTTCTTCTTTTACTCCCTCCTTTATCCTTTCCCTTACCCCCTTTCCCAATATGTGAGACAGATACTGCGCCATTTCCTTTCCCCAAAAACCAATTTTCATTTTCTGCACAGCATAGATGCCCCCTCTATCTCAACACGGTTGTTTACTAAAACATGTATGGTAATGGAGCCCTCAGCTATGGAACATGCCAGGCACCTTGCACTACTTGCTCAAGAAAACTCGCCAGAAGGCTAGTGCAGAAGTACAGGAAACTTCATGCAGCCCAATGACAAATTGAGTGCCAAAGTGCAGGAGGCAATTGCTGCACTGGCAAATCGAGTGCGAGAGTGCGGAACAGCCTGAACTGGTGCAGTAAGTGCAGCAAAATCAAAAAGACCTTATAATTACTTGCGTAACTTGCACCCTAGTGTAATTTTTGCACCCCTAATTTATTAGCCGGTTATATATATATAAAAAAAAACACTTGCTCACATACAGTCAAGCCCACTTATAACAAACCTGACGGTCCCGCAGATTGCATTCGTTATAACTAGGGGTGTGCGAATATTCGAAATTTCGAATACGAATCGAATATGTTTGATATTCGATTCATATTCGCATTCGAGAATTTCCGAATATTCGAAAATTCCCGAATACTCGCCAGCGACCGTATACTGCGCAGACTTTCATAAATTCGACCGTGGGAAAACCGCAATATCTGGGCAAATTAGCTGATGATCGAGTTAAAAATTCCAGGAAAACAATGCATAGGTCCTATTCCCTTCCTTCTCCGCCGTTTATCAGGCGGACCAATCGCATTCCCACGCCGCTAAGCTTGACCTGATGTGAAATTCCGCAAGTGGGCTTTCCCACACATCACACGTGCTGCGAACAAGATGGCTGATGGCCCGCTTCGAACAACCGCAACGCGAAATCGCGCTTTTTTTTTTAACCCTTGCTTAATACGTTACATATTTAATGCCCACATCCGAAGAATGCGTCCTGTGGCTTTCATAGCTGCCTGAGCATGACCTCCGCCATCCAGCTTTGTAAACTACGCTATGCGGAAGAGCCTACTTGCGGAATCTCGCGGGAGCCTCCTGAAGTGGCGCGTCGAGTTGTCACAATAGGGCAAGCGATCCTGTAAAAATCCAAATCCCGCCTATTGCATGGTGCATTGTAACCCGCGCACCTCTTTAGTGGGCGTAACGGCAAGCGTGACAACGATCGGAAGGCCCCTGTCACTAGGTCAAAAAATAGCCTGGCCGCATAGTTCCGGTTTCTGAGCTTCGCCGTTGCCCCGCGGCAACTGCTACTGTTGGCCCGCGCATTCGCCGGTAGTCCAATCCCAGCTCCGCGCGGCTTTTGGACGCCGACTGGCGCGTCGCAGGTGATTTATTTTTCCTCTTTACAAACTGTCCCGCCGTTCTGACGCAAGTGTGTGTTGCCCGGCCCTGTGCTTCCATTTGTGTTGTTCTTCCAGCACTCCAAAACGAGCGGCTTGTCACGGGCTTACAGGTGTTAGCGCGATGGAGCTGCCTCATAAGGCCTTACTGCATCTTCGCATTTTCGGCTGTTTTTTTTTCTTTTTCGGGAGGCGCCGGGAATTCTATAAACCTAGGCCTTCGGATAAACTGGGCATTTCTTCTGGCCCCTTGAACTTCGAATTAATGAGGTTTTACTAGTCATCATGCCATTTTTTGTTGCCAGTCTTGTCATTCTATGGATCTTGTTTTGCATGACCTATTTACAGTTTGGATACTGTTATGCTGTCTAATCAATAGTATACATTTCTGTGCACGTTTTTTTTTTATGCAGTACTGAGGCAGTCTAGTTTTGTTTATTTTAGTTGCAAGGACCATGCACTATGTTCAAAAAAATAAGGGCAACAACATTTGCTTGTTTATCACTTTCTGACATTTTTTTTGTACTGAACAGATATTCGATATTTGATTCGATATTCGAAGCCATTTTTTCTTCCTATACATATTCGATCTGTAATCGAAAATTTCAATATTCGCACACGCCTAGTTATAACCGATGTTCATAGTAAGTGGACTCTCCTCTCCGTGTTACAGCCACAAATATTAAGTCCAGCAAAAGTGACGTTTGTTTCTTTAAAAACACATCATGCATGTCTATTTCTTCAAGGCAGACTCTACCGCTGCATTTTCCAGGCTCTCCATGGGATGGTGATGTTCTCCACACCGAAACCCTCTGGGTCAAAAATCTGCTTTATGGACGGGATGTAACTAATCGTGGTTGAAGCGTCCACGGCAGCTGATGGCAGGTCGGACACACTGATCAGAGCCGTACTCCATCAGAGTATGGCTCTGAGAAGTTGTCGTCTCAAGGACGTGGTCGTCAGAGGCGATATCCAGTCAGCTGTGCATCAATGGTGCACTGCCACAAATCTACATGCGTCTGATCACGTGTGCTTTCGACAGCATTTTCTATGGTTCCTAGGCTCATGCAGCCACTAAAGTAGCACAACGCACACGCACGAAAGGTGGAACCGACTGGCCAGGCTTTGCATACCACAGCTGGGCCAGCAAGGCGTTCTAAGCTCTCAAATCGCTGCTGCTACTTTATCCATGATCATGAGGAGTAGCATCGCTTTCGACGCTGCCCTTGTCTCGTGCACATGGTGCTTCTTGCTTCCACTTTGAATAGCTTTGCCCAACCAGCGTGCATGCAGACAATTATTGGCCTTGTATGTCATCGGTGCTCATGTGACCTGTGGTTACGTACAGTTCAATGCCACCTTTTTATTTTTTTTTTTTTCGGTCATCGCGTTCTTTCCAAAGCGGTCTCGCGGGAGCTGAGAGACGGTCTACGGTCTCCACGCTTGCTAAAGCGAGAGTTTTCCAACTTCAGAGACAAGTCTATGTTGCCTCCTCTTTCGCTATAACCGAATAGTGAAGCCAGAGTTGCTCTTTGTATCTGAGAATTGCCATTGTCCTAATGTATATTTTGAAGGTAGCACCGCACACGTTCGTAATAAGCAAGCATTCGTTACATCTGCAGCCGTTATAAGTGGGCTCAACTGTATTTTGTGCTCCCACTGCATGCTGTTTACTCGGCTCACTCGCATCACTCGCGGTTTACTCGCATCAGCGGTCACTTTGCTGTACAAACGGCTGCGACAGCTAACTTCCAGTAACCCCCAGAGCATGTGTCGTGTCAGAATCCGTAACTACCAAACAGTTGGCTGTTCTGTTTGTCGCTGCTCAGCTAGGCCGCATGCGAAGGTGCCGTTTTACTGCCTTATATCTCCGTCTGCCTCCGACTGCTGGCCTTGTGATTGTGTCGTACCGTATTTACTGCTCCAAGCTGCGCCCATGCCGTCATGCCATTACATGGGGAACTACATAACATGGGCCTGGGGACAGCATGAGGGAGGGGTATGTTTTATTTGATTTGATTTAGCGGGTTTAAAGTACCAAAGCGACTCAGGCTATGAGGAACGCTATACAGTCGCCTACCGATTTTTCGGACTAGAAGGGACCCGAAAAATGGTCCGAATAATCGAACAGTCCGAAAAATCTGTGAAGTACAAAAAAATCACTTTATTGAGACGAAATCGGCTGAAAAATGTCACTGATTTTACCTTGCGGAAAATTTTTCTTGCTGGCGGCGAGTTGCGCCTGTATTTGCGCCAAAGTTGTGCTTTCACTGTACACGCTAGACAGCAAGGTCACCCCATTTAGATGGAATACTTCCCACGCTTCTTTGACGGATTTGGCGGGGCCATATTGTCCACAACCCGAGTGTGCATCACACCGCTCGTCAAACACATGCAAAGATACGGCACTTACCATTTAAAGCGGCTGAACCGCCAGACACAATAACAAAACAGCGAACGGATGTAACTTCGTGAAGACTGAGCGCCACTCAGTCGACGCGGTCAGAGAAACACAGGTGATGAAACGGCGAATGGCGAACGCATGAGAACTGCTGCGGTGGCTCAGCGGTTAGGGCACTCGGCTACTGATCCGGAGTACCCGGGTAGGAACCCGACCGCAGAGGCCGCGTTTCCATGTAGGCGAAACACAAAGGCGTCTGAGTGCTGTGCGATGTCAGTGTGCATTAAAGATCCCCAGGTGGTCGAAATTATTCCGGAGCCCTCCATTACGGCACCTCTTTCTTCCTTTCTTCTCTCAGTCCCTCCTTTATCCCTTCCCGCCGAGATGTGAGATAGCTCCTGCACAATTTCCTTCCCCCAAAAACCAATTTTCAACGTATGGGACAAGCGATAACTGCCCGCGACGTCGGCAACAAAAGTGACGGCGATGACAATCCGGCTGCCACCTCGAAGTGTCAGAGATCGCAGGGACCTCTACTGGCAACAATGAGGTAACGAAAGTATGTCAAGCCAATCCAACTGCAGCGTAAATCCACCTCAACCCAAGATGGCTCCTTTTGCGCTGGCGAAAAGCCGATAAGACGGCCGATTTTGGCCCGCAAGCGACTGAAATAAGTCCGAAAAATCGAACTTTCAGACTTTTGAAGTCCGAAATATCCGTCGCGAATATGTATGCGCTTCTATGGGGCGACTGACGGTGCCTCATTGAGATCCGAAATATCCTGCAAGTCCGAATTATTGTAGTCCAAATTACCCGTCGGTTACTGTAGTGAAGGGCTCCGGAAATTTCGATCACCTGGGGTTCTTTAACAAGCACTGACATCGCACAGTACACGGGCCTCCAGAATTTCGTTCCCATAGAAATTCGACCGCCGTGGCCGGAATCGAACCGGCGTCTTTCGGGAGGGCTATGTGTCGACTTATATTTGGAGTCAACTTTTTTTTTTCTTTCGGCCAGCAAGAGGTGCAAGTTGCGGGGTCAACTTATCCGTGGCAATATACCGCATACATTGCGTGTTATGATCCTTAAAAAATTTTTTAGGACGTTCTCGCAAAATCTCCGCGCAATTTGTGACCCCTTTTATGAAGCTTTCATTACCGAAAAAGAAAAGTGCATAAATTATGCGAGTAATTACGGTATTTATATGCTTAAAGCAGCCCTCCCAGGAGCTGATAAAAATCATCTGAGCATACCACTTACCTCGACAAAATTAGCCAGCAGTAGGGGGCTCAGTTCCTTTTCTAATACAGTGCGGTTGTGCTCGTTTCCAAAGCAGCAGCACACGAGCGTGGGCAGGAGTACTTGTGTGAGCTTTGGATTGCTGAAGTACTCAAATGGCAGCGTGCACAACAGTTGCAGGAGAGTGGGTTGTTCCCCTGACTGAATTACAGCCTGCAAACACAAAAAGAAAGAAAGCAAAAAAAGCATGCTGCATTCCTTTGCCCCCTTACAGCAAAGCACATCTGGATATGATATTACTGTCAGCAGGCACAGCTAGTTCTCACTGCTGCTGCAGTGCAGTAAAGTATATTAATCCACTGTCACAGTATCAATGCTGTAAATGTGAATTACAGTTGCCAATGGCCTCTGTCCAAAGGTGGTCACCTATTTTGTTGTTTAACTCAGTTTTTTAATACAGTGCAAGAGGTCTAAAAAATTAAAGTTAAGTTTATAACGGCTGTTGCAGCATATGCTACACAATTTCTTGCTTATTCAGATGATGGCACAATTAATGTAGCAGAGTTGAGGGAGTTTAGCTTGGGTCCCCACTCCTATTTTCCCAAACAAATGGACGAGGAATGCAGGAATGCTTGCATCAAGCAGCTGCTGTTATAAAAATGGAAAATAAATACAGTTTAATCCTACTATGAGAGGCACGGCTGTAATGACCAATCAGGAACATGACATTTTTCACACACTTGGTTGGCCACCCTATCTCTACCAATTAGCGGATCCCTCTTGTAACAGACGCCGGATATAGAAGACAGCCGGTAAAAACGGACAAGTTATCTGTAATTCTGATCAACAATCTCACTTAAAATGGCCAGATAAAATTGTGGGAGTTCTGCCCAACTTCTTCAATTTTTGTTATATTCTACAAACAAAGGGCCCAAAACAAAATTCTGTATCTATTAGTGAATAAATTCGCATTTCATTTTCTTTTTACACAAGAAATTTAATCATGCTGGTTCAGCAGCTCCAGAGAAAATTCCTTTTTCTTTTTCTATGTTCAGACAGACCAACGGGCTAAAGCTTCCTCTTTGAGGTCACTGTACGCAGCAGACCACTCCAAATGACATTTGGGAACCACATTTTGCTTTCAAAACTGAACAAGCTTCAGCGTGAACAGCAAGAAAATAAGCAGCAGCAGAGCAAGCCCCCACCTGGTTGTCCGGGGAAAGCACAGCGAAGTGCCCAACCAGTAACACCACCTGGTGTAGGAGTGCCCATTCTTCCCAATGGGCACAGTACCACAGTAGGTAGCTGACAATGTGCCGCAGCTGCAAGGACATGCCTTCGGCTCCTAGCACAGCCTGCAGGAGGAAAATATTGAAAAGTGATATGGGATGGGAGAATGTGGAGGTAAAGCAGGTGTTCCTCAAACACAGCACGCTAGCCAGGTGGGGGGCATGGCACAAACAACACATTCAGTGCAATAAGACAGTACCGAAGGGCTCATCAGTTTGCCACTGTTAACAACGCGCAAAAAAATTTAGCACTACAGCAGTACACACAGTAAGAAGAGTGCAATGATAAGACAAGGACAATACATACACAATGTAACAAGCACTCATCTCATTACGCATGTATAATATTGCTCGTGTGTGTCGCGAGGCTTGTACAGCAACAAAACCAATAAGCGAGGGTTAAGAGGCCTACAGCTCATCAAGAGCACTGCATCTGCAGTGAGATTCTGCAGTCGGTGCTTTTTCTTCAAGATGGAGCATGAAAAGAATGCTCCCTCCAGCACTGTAGCTCTTCATACACTTCATTAGCCATTATGTTTCGTTTTCTCAGCAATACACTGTGCCATGCCCCATCGATAGCAACCTCTGATGTCAATACACAAGCAAGAAGATATCTGCCTACCTTGCAATGCTCCATGACAAAATTCAGTAAGCTCCTTTGTCACGTAAGCATGAAGTCAGACTGTCATACTAAACTTTTCAGTAATGTTATTCAAAGAATAAAATTACCACTACATAGTTCCACCTGCTTTGCACTTTATAGGTACTATAAGTTGTGCTAATAACGAGTAAAATAAGATCTGTGCGCAAGATGTCTTTTTTGCTGGTTTTTGTGAAGAAGTATTTGTTTTTAATTTAAATTCCTTGCATTCATGTCTGAAACTGTTCAATTTATTTCACAACCAATCTAAATTATTTATATTCAATTTGATCCTCACACACGCTCTAAAATTTATCAACTCATAGACAAAAAGGTGAACACATTTATGCCACTTAGAACCACATTATGGTTTCTTTAAAGTGACCAAAATGCGAGCAACAGCATGCACAACACAAGCACACTCGCTCACCTGGAACATGGTCAAATCAAGACATGCGATGTGGTTCAGCAGTGTAATGGCGGCACTGGCGATGGCCAGCTTCCCGGGTGACAGCAAGGTAGGCGTCTGGTTTCCAGCGCGCCACCCAGATGGCACTCCCATCTGTAGCAGGGTGCCATAAAGTAGTGACACAGACCCAGCCAGCTGGGTGACTCCAATGGTCACTGCCAGTTGCGTCGAGTCTTCCTCCTTGCGATGCTTTGCTCGACTGAGAGAAAAAAAGCAATAGTCACATGAAACTAACTGCTGCTCAGGAGGCACTCGTAGACAGCGTGACCATATCAGCGCTGCAGATGAGTAATAATGTACAGCTTAACAGATTATACACTTGAAGTATACTCCTAATGTTAGGCACTGATGGTTTACACATTCTAGGAAACTTTAGTCCATTCTTCAGGTGTTGAAATGCAGAAATAACTCCCACTTAAATCCACTAACAGTCCAGCTGAATAAGCAAATACTGAATTGCTGGCTGTCTACTGTAAGTGAGGCAAGTATTATACAATGATGCCAACCTTTTGGCGACAACGTTGGCCAGGCAGGCAACAAACTCCATGGCCTCCACCAAGAACTCAGTCAGCTGAGGTGTCTCAGAACCACGCACTTTGCCCAGGCACTGAGAAAGTTTGTCCACGGTTCCAATGCTGACCGAATAACTGCAACGAGAAGAGATTACGACAGGAGTGCAAACGTTGAGTAAACCATATGCGATACAGATTGACAGGCTGAGTACAGTAGGCCCGAGCCCTCGCACTGCAAGGCTACTTTGTGTCTGCTATTCAGCACCTTCACTGTTTTGCAGTGCTCCTGTGCACAAGCACATTTGCACATTTTTCCTTTCATGAGGAAGAGGCATGTCATATGTATTATATAGCAGTATCATAATTTTAGCTTATGTTTAATTATCTCAGCAGCAATTAGCAATTTTAATATGGCTCTCAGACACAAAAAAACTAACCGTTTTGCACTTTCTGAATAGAGACTACATGTTGAGTCAGTGCTTGTGGCATGTTTCAACCATTTCCAAAATTACTGTATTTATATGACTGTAAAGGTGTATCCAGACGACGGACCACAGACCTGTTTTGGCCCGCGGACTAGCGGTCACATGGGGTATAGCTTCCGGTCTACGAGGTCCGCGCACGGTCCACAGACCGAATTGAGCGAGAAATGCAAGGGCATTTTATTCTGGCGGCGGACCACGAACTTTTCAGCCTACTCGCACACATCAAGTTTGGCAACAACACCACATTGGCTACAGTGCTACCGGAAGTCGAGGCGACACCAGTGAAAGTAGCTTTGCATCCACTGTTAACATGTCAACATAGTCGAGCGACGCTACGGTCTACTTTATAGCCTTAGTACAGCTTTATGGCATGTTGACACTTGGGCATTCGGCGGCGAGAGTGAGCGAAATTCGTCACAACGTGGGCGCTCTCGGCATACACAGATGTGGTTAGAATAGAGCATAAATGGACACTGTCTACGTACCATATACCGTATTTACACGATAGTAAGTTGACCTATTTTTCAAAATCTTAAAATCAGAAGTGGGGGGTCAGCTTAAAATCGAAACTAAAGCATAGTACCGTAAATAAAGGCAAGACAAATGAGATATCAAGCCTGCTACAGCGTGGTTGGATTTTTGCTGCACGGCTCCGTCGCGTCGCTCTTCGTGCTGGCCTTGAGCAGCTGCTAAGATGCTAAGTCAACGCGCAGAAACGGCATCCCGACCCAGTGCGAGACGGCCGATGGTGGTTGTCAATAAGCAGCAAACCGCACTAGCGCACTCCCCACACGTGGCCGCAGAATGCGTCTGCTGATAAGCGGCAGCGGCCCAATAACGCATTCACATTCTACTCTTAATAGGTGTCGTCCAAGTTTTTTTTTGTTTACTTTCAACCATGTGCTCGGCGCTCAAGAGAGCGCCGATAGTTGAGGAAGGGCCGCTGTTCCAATCGCGGCGGCACCCCCACTCGAAACCACAGCGGCGCCGGGGAGTGTCGATAGCCGATGGAAGAGCCGACGCCGCTCACGTGTAGTTTCTCTTTGGCCCTGACGCATTTGACTACTGCCGGCCGCGTTTTGACAAGTATTTAATGTAGTGCTTCGTAAGTCATCATTTGTACTCCAGGTACAGCAAGCGAACGGCGCTCGTTCATGGCTACATTCGAGATGGCTGTCATTCTTTACGCCGAAGAAACGAACAACTGCGCGCCGGGCCGCAAAGTTCGACGTTCGCAACGGGTGATCAGGTGTGGCAGCCGCAGCGAGGCAAAATTTTCAGCTGTTACACACGATGTCGTGATGTGGTTGAAGTGCGAGATTTCGCTGCACGACGATGTTAGAACAACGAGCTGCGGGGACCGCAGCAGCGATCACGACGGCAGCGCTGGTGAGGACGATAGCGCAAGTGTGGGCGATTAGTCCAGTGACTAATACATTTTAGTTTTGGAATGTGCCCACGGGCACACCCACGCGCGGTAGCCAATAGCGGCTGGCAATAAACGGCGGTCGCTGGATAATGCTAGCGCGTTCAACTATTCAAGGCCAAGCTTAAACAATCTCGGAAGTTTTTTTTATTCTTCGGAAATGTGATTTTGGGGGGGTCGACTTACATTCGAGTCGACTTACAATCGTGTAAATACGGTATGCATATGCACGCTTATGTACGCTTAACACAGGTATTTTTCGGGACACTTAGCTTAACACGGGTATTTTTCGGGATGTTTAGCATTTCTCACATTTTCACCTTTAGTTAGGCGTATGAAAACACAGACGCGATAAGCTCAGCCTAGTGGCGCCATCTGTTTGTTAGGATGGGAACTATTTCTGTCAATAAAATCGCTAAATGAAAAAATAAAGCAAATCTTTCACTCATACGTCTTTTTATAGGCGAGGTGAGACCAAGCGAAAAATGGGTGCCCCATTTATGGCCAGTGAACGCAACAAAAAAGGCAGTATAAGCGACGAATTGAGTACGAAGCAAGCGGTCCTGCTTTGAAGCGTGCCGCCATGTTTGTTGCCATGGGAATGCAACTTCCTCATTGCCGCGGCAGAAATCTGTCCCGGACCGATCAGGCTTTCCACTGAGTATTTAGGCGGAATCTGCCGCGGCAGTGGATTCCGCTTGCGCTTGTCGCAGAATGCCGAAGCGTGAGAAGAGTGTTGCTGCAAGCGGATCACAGAGCTTTGGCATGCCTTTCTCAACCAAAATAGTTAACCTGTCTGAACCTCCCGCGCTTCCTGACGTCAACCGATGGGTAGTGGCTAAGTCTAGCAGCTTTGAAAGCTTCGTGCGAATTTTGTTTTCCATGAACATGCGGCACAGTGTAGCGGCAACGACGAGTTCGTCGTGAAGCAAGAGGCTGCTTCGGCAGGCGCGGCCATGTTGTAGAAGCGGGCGGAAGTCAGACGCGGTCGCGCCCTGATTGGTCCGTGCTGATATCCCATGTTGGCCGCTTCCGCCCAGCGGCTGACCGCCGGGCGATGCTAAAGCCGGCGTCATGATCGCGGCTGACCGCGTACTTCCGTTGGCAACTGACTGATGGGTGGAAGGATGGACGACACTCGCAAAGAAAAAAAAAGTTTTTCGCACGTAATTTGTAGCGCCCGTCCGAAGTCAGACCCTTTCATGGGCGTTGGCTGGGACCGCGCCGACAGTACTTATCTGTATTTCCGAATTAACAGGGCTCGAATTAACAAGTATTTAGCTGCGAGTTTCGGACGCTGCACGGAAATAAGGGTAGGCAGCCGCCACGATGGCCGCCAACCCTTTACCCACTCTTCCACGGTTTTATCTGGTCCCATCTTCTGTCCCTGTTTAGGACATGTGCAGCCTCTAACTATGCGGAGGTGCTTTTTTTTTGGCCACGTGCTGTATGCCAAGCCGCCCAGACGCGGTGGCGCATAGTTCGAATTATCCGCAGCGGAACCGACTCACTTTCGAATTAACGGGCTTTTTATACACAGATCTCTATGGAGCTTGGCCAGACTGAGTACAGTTGAATCCCGCTACAATGAAATCGACAGGACGCGCGAGAAATTTCGTTGTCGCAAAATTTCGCTGTAGAGAAATTAACCAAAAATGCAAGGCAATAACTCCAGCAAAACAGTTTTATTGCCAGAAACCTGTGAGCTTAGCCTGCTTGCATTTCACTGCCAGCAGCGGCGTCACGCGACTCTCGCACTCTGTTAACAGCGACATCGCAACGTCGCCATTGTGTGTGCCAAGGAATTTTCTAATAACGTCGAAGGTATCCAGTACCTGCGATAAGGCTGCCGGGGCAGGTAAATCTTGAGCGGAGTTGTCTTCATGATCGGACGGCTCTTCCAGCTCGCAAACACTTTTGATGATGTCTTCATCGCTTCGTTCCTCGTAGAAAATCACGTCCGCGTCAGCGTCGAGGAAATTATCCAGCGCTATGTCAGCAGGGAGGTTTCCAGCTTCCTGGAGCAATTTCAAAGTAACGTCAATCCCCAGAGTCGATAACGATGGTACACTTTCCGCGGCTGCAGTCCTGCTGGTCGCCTTGCTGTCTACAAACCCGGCGTGCTTGAAGCAGTTGTGGATCATGCTGCACCGTGTTGCTCTCCATGCCGCAGCTATCATTTCTAAAGCCATGAAAAGATCGACTTTCGTCTCCCTACCAGTGTCGGTGTTCAGGAGAAGCCGCTGGATCAACCTCTCCCAGTAGGAAGACTTCATGCTCCGGATGATGCCTTGGTCCAGGGGTTGAATGACTGAGGTACAGTTCGGCGGGAAGAACTTCAGCTCCACACTTGACAGCTTGACGTCGTCAATGCAGTGCGCTGAACAATTGTCCAAGAGCAAACAAACCTTTCAATTTTGTCGATTTTGTCTGCTCATGTCGCGGTCAAGTGCCACCACCCAGTCAGCAAAAATGGCACGGGTCATCCACGACCGGCTCTTTGCCACGTACTTGACAGGTAGGCTCCTGTTCCCCTTGAAGCAGCGCGGCTTTGCACTTTTGCCAATAACTAACGGGGGATGTTTGTCAGACCCATCCACATTTGTGCACAGCAGTGCAGTCACTCGTTTCTTGCTATGTTTGCCTCCGTGGCAACGCTGCCCTTTAAAGTCAAGCGTCTTCGCTAGCAGCATCTCATAGAAGAGGCCCGTCTCGTCTGCGTTATAAATATCAGACGGAGCGTAACTGCTCATTATGTCAGTCATGTTGTCCGCCGCCCATGCTGATGCGCCGTCAATGTCCGCAGATGCCAATTCACCGCACAAAACCTTGCCGACGATATTATGCCTTTCTTTAAAGCGATTCAGCCATTCTATGCTTGCCTTAAAGTCGTTCAGCCCTAGCAAACAAGCATAATTTAGGGCCTTCTGCTGTACAATTTTACCGCTCAGGGGCATGTTTGTTGCTCGCGTATTGACGAACCAAGCATAGACAGCCTTGTCAAGCTCTTCATACGTTGGTTGCGTCACTTTCTTGTGCTGCGGTGAAGTGCCCGATGAAAGTGCCTTCCTAATGCTGTCCTTATTCTTCATAATCGTCAATAGCGAGCTCGGCGCGATGCCAAAATCTGTGGCAATAATTGCCTTCTTCCCGCTTTCCAATTCGGCGATAATTCTATCCTTTTCTTCTAGCGTAATAAACTTTCGCTTCTTCGGTGGCGGCGACATGGCAGAGGCGATCGACGAGATCAGACTGCAGCGAGAAATTGACGATCAACACACACCGACACACGAGAAATGGCAGCAAGGGCTGCGAAGAAGGCGGGGAGGGGAGGTTGGCGACTAAATTTGGATTCGTTTTTGGCCCTCGTACGGCCGGCGGCCTTCGCACGGTGCCAACAAGTCCCCTCGCTGCTTCCCTATGACGAATAAACGACTCCCAACCAAATTTTTTAATAAAGAATACATGAAAATGTAATAAACATACATTCCATGCATTATTTAGCTGCTCTAAGCCACTGCTTTAGCAGGGAATAATCTTGTACAGCACCCAACTTTTGAAGAAAGGCGGGCCACTGACCGGTGAAGGCTCGCGAAAAATTCGTAGAAGCGAATGCGTGCTCACAAAGTAATTCGTTTTCGAGGGAATTTTAATACATTAACTCCTATGGGGATTTCGCGGGGAATGAAAAATACTTCGTTGTGGCAAAAATTTCGTTGAAGCAGCATTCGTTGTGCCGGGATTCAACTGTAGTGTAGTTCGAATTATCCGAAAAAAATTCTAATTATCGAGATTCGAATTAACGAGCTTTCACTGTACACGGTGTGCTATGGATGCAAAGTTATCAAAACTGGAATGCTTTGTTATATCGAGGATTTCGTTATACTGAAGTTTGTTGCATCAAGGTTTAACCGTATAAAGTAGAAATTGCATGAGCTTGTCAAAAACAATTACATAGTTTGATATAGTCAATAATTCGTAATATCCATGTTAATTATATAGAGGTTTGACCCCATATGATAAGAAATCTAGCGGGACTGCACAGAAGAGGCATGGTGTACAAGGCGTCGCAAGCTGCAGTACATTCGCCTGAGCATTAAAGGGGAGCCTAGTAGTTTAGGCCACAATAATGTAAGAATTATTTTGCCCTTACACCACTACTACCACTCAAACATTCACATTACACACTTGTGACCATCCTGCAAGTTTCTTTTATTCAGTCAGGTTTTTTTTTTTTTTTTCGTTCCAGTACTCGCTCCTTTTGTATCAGCCAGGCATTTCTGTAGTGAGGAAAATTCGGTGAGGAAGGCTGATTCACCTGATGACGTCGAGTAACCTATGCAGGTGGTCGTCAGAGGCCATGAGCTCCGAGTCTGAGCGAGTGACACCTTTCAGTGCTGCCCGCACCAGTGCCAACAGTGCAGCCACCGTCGCATCCTGGCCCGGCTCAAGGCGCCCGCCACAGATTGTGGCCCACTCGTCTGGTACCATCAGCTGCACATTGCAACCCAGAAAATGGTGCAAGCTCCTTCATGAATGAACAGCACATGGATGCTTTTGTTCCAATCTTACACTCTTTTCACTTTAAATTCAGCAATGGCAAAATAAAATTAATTGTATTTGTAGTTTATTGTCTCATATGACTTCAAACATCACAAGTTACAACTTTAAGAGTGTTTTGAGTTTATTTCTAATTAGTACGTGGTGTGCCATGTTCAAATTGGCAGAAGCTGAAGAAAAAAGTATGCATTTGACTACCGATAAATTCTATCCATGCAATATATTAAGTTTAATAAAAGCAACAACAATCCACAAGGGCAAGAAAGAACACATGTTTAGCTTCAAAATAAATTTTACGATGCCTCTAGTATTCACTACATGCCACAGTGAGATACCATGACTTGGTTTTTTTAAGTTTTCAGTATAAAAAGCTGACACTAGCGTAGACAAGCATATATATGCACGAATATAGCAGTACTGGCTCATTTCCGTGATTCCTGCTCAATGCACACACTGATAAAAAACCATGCAAATAAACACTACTGCAGCTGCAAAAGTACCAATCAACAGCAACTGCACCATACCAGGCTCTGAGCCATAACTTCAACACAACGTGTAATCACATTCAGCAGCTCACAAAGCTTGTATATGCAGGTAGCCCTGCTTGTAGCTCCTTTCGTTCTTCTCTACAATACATTTACTACACATCGGAAGCACGCACTACACGTCACAGCAAGAGCATATTAAAGGTGTGCGATGAATTAAAGAGCAAGAGCAACGAAGCATTGTCACAGGTGAGGCAAAAAGGAAAAGCAGCGCTAACATGAAAACAGCAACCAGAGAAAAACAATGCAGCAAGTTGACCCGATTATAGAGACACACTGTACTCCTCTTCCAGATTTTACTAGGAGGCCCAAATTGACAGTGAAAGAAGGAAGAAAATATTCAGCATTTAATAAGTTGATGCACCATCAGAGCGAAGGACTATTTGATAGCAGTTTGTAGTTATACGACATAAAGGTGTTTTAGAACCCATAAACATAGCTAAATTAAGAAAAAACTACACGAAACAAATATCTATGAGAAATATTTGTGAGTGCTTGCATACAAGTGCACTTACAAGTTCTGCTTTGAAGTTACATAAGCTGCGCCAAGCACTAAGTCTACACATGCTTGATCACTGCAAATCTGAACCTGGGTCAAAAGAGGTGATCAAGAAGAAATGAGTCACTGCGATAGAATGACAAGTGAGTACTAATAAGTTTCAACATAATGACCCAGCAAACTGAGACGGTATATTGAAACTGGCTGGCAAGCTATTGAAATGAATTCAATTACACTAGATGGGATTGCATTTTTGTCATGAACAGTTATGTTTCCTCACTGATTTGTCATCAATCTTCCACTGCCTTTATTTTGCCTTTTTATGATCTAAAGATGGGTCATCAGGCCCAAATCTCCATCTCTCAATCCCTGAAGTAACAAAAACAAAAATAGCAGCTACTCACATTAAGACGGTGTGCAAGTATGTCTAGCAGGTAGCCAACACGATTACTAAGAACCAGGTAGTCACAGTTGGTGTGGCTCTTCTCGCATGATATCTTCAGCACGTTGCAGGCCCGCACAAGGCACCTGAAACCATGGCCAAGAGGCCAAAGCATCAGTTCTCTGTCATGACAATTCATAACCACAAACCCAAACTGAAAAAAAAAGAAGAGGTAAATCAAATTTGCTCACACATTTCTACGAGCTAGTCTCAGACACGCCGGCTACCCCACAAATGTGCTTTCTACTGCAACTTAAGCTTGCAACTATTTGGTTACATATACGTTGTAACTCACAAGGCATTCATTAACCTCAGCAATAAACTGCATTTTGCAGACTAATATCTTGTTTAGAATTCTTTGGATAACAATCGCATTCAGTGAAAAAAAAGAAGCATACTGAATGCTGTCATGAAGCATTGATAAGGTGGCCATGCAGTATCTACAGATATCTGCAAACTGAAGGTCAGCAATCAATTATCGGTGCAGCAAAGCGTAGTGCACTGCTGGAAAATTGCAACAAGACGGCTCAAAAAACAACAAAAGCAGCAGCCCCAGCTGCAATGCCAGCGGGACCATCCCTTCCAAGCTCCCTCCTGACACCGGAAGACAAAAAACCAGCTGGAGAATGGTGCCCCAAAAGCAGCATTCACGACAACAGGCAGTCCGCTTAGCCCTAGCGTATGTTTCGCTGAGCTGCAAGCTCCGTGAAGGGCTTGAATGCTGTCACGAATTAAAGACACGAAAATGAAACCAAGCAGTTAGTTGGATGTCCCAGCCTGTGGGCCGCGCCGCACACAGCGTGGTTGCACGGGCTGTCTTTGGGGCTAATTTTTCTGTCACATGCTTTTTTCTGATCCTCTGCTACCAATGATGTACAGTTTTCTTATTGCAATTGACAAAAATTAAAAATGGAGCAAAGCGGGCGCCGCAAAACAACCGTGGCAGCACACATAGGATGCAGCCCCTTTGAACAGCGGCCTTTGCATAGTGGCTGCGCCGCGCCGGCTCCCAACAGCCGTCAGCGTATGACTGTATGCAAGGTCTACGATTGTCGTTCGTGGGCTTTTGCTGCCTTGTTGGCAGTCAGTTACATAAAGAAGGGCAAAGTTACTTCATGTTACAAGTTCAAGACGCCGTCACTTCGAAATCTTTCAATGTTTTGCAGCAAGTTTAGATAAACAGAAAAGTGGTTATTTCTGAATGTTTAGTAGGTTCGAATAATGAAATTTAACACAGTATAATGAGGGGCCAGTTGGTCAGACATATTATAAACAAAAACATAGCATATGGACGGGAGAAGGGCGAAGACAGGACGGTTGCCACACTTACAACTGAATTAGAATGAGACGGTAAACCACGCCCCATCCATTACTTAATGCGCATGCATATTAAGTAATGCGCATGTGCATTACTTAAAACAGGGATAAAAACAAACTGATAATCCTAAAACGTGTGGAAAAAGAGCAAAAAAAGAAAAGAGAAAGAGCGATAGATGATAAAAGGTGCTAAGAAAACTCAAGTGTGTTTTAAAAACTTCAATTCCTTTTCTATCAGATACACAGATGGGGTACTAATGCACGTGCCTTCACTGCATATCGAAATTTCCTGGGCTTCCAAGATTTCCCTAGCCAATTGGTCTTTACCACGTCCTACAATCTTAGTACGATTAAGCAGGGGCAAACATGCCTCTTCACTTCGGCAACAAACTGGTGAACACATACCAGAGCACTGCAAGAAGTGCAATGGTTGTTTTCCCCTGCTTAATCGTACTAGGATTGTAGGGCGTGGTAAAGACCAATTGGCTAGGGAAATCTTGGAAGCCCAGGAAATTTCGATATGCAGTGAAGGCACGTGCATTAGTACCCCATCTGTGTATCTGATGGAGAAGGAATTGAAGTTTTTAAAACGCACTTGAGTTTTTTTAGCACCTTTTATCATCTACTGCTCTTTCTTTTTTCTTTTGTTTTTTTTCCACACGTTTTAAGATTATCAGTTCGTTTTTCCCTTGTTTTAAGTCATGCGCATGCGTGTTGTTGCTCTGGGATGGGGCGTGGTTTACCGTCTCATTCTATTCAGTTGTAAGTATGGCAACCGTCCTGTCTTCGCCCTTCTTCATCCCGTCCATATGCTACGTTTTTGTTTATAATATTCGAATAATGAAAGTGTGGTGCGATTCAAATCGAACAGCAAACACTATTCACAAACAATTAGAAGTTTTGAATGTTCACACATCCATACACATAGGTAAGGTATCCTTACCGTGGGGGCACAACAGGCTGGAGTTCAGCATTGGACTTGAACAGGCACCCCAACAGTTCAGTGAGGCAAGTGAGGCCACCCAAGGCACGGAATGTGTCTCCTTCAGGGCTACCTCCCAGCGTCAGTGTGCGTTCCAGTTCACCCAGGGCTCGATCCAGGCTGGACACCAGGGCACTATCCCAGGGTCCCTGACCCTGGCTGCTCAGGCACCGCGATATTTCTTTCACTGCCTTGTTTAGCCTGCATTGCAACAAAGGGTTGCAATCAAAAGGTGCTTGCACAAGTGAAAGTAACGTCACTAAACCTACGGGGCTTTTCGAAAAAGTTGCAAGGCCACATAGGATGTGACTGGACGAGTCGTCAAGCAGTATGGTTACAGAAACATGTTGCCATTATCCGTCAACACAAGTATTAATACCCACCAAAATGGATAGCACAACATTTAGCTCGACCTGAGGCCATCTCTGATAAAATTACACGCCATAAAAAATCAGGTGGCCTTCATAGGAAACTTAGTTTTTGAGCACATCCAGCATTGCCTTGAACATTAGCTAGTAATTTCAACGTGCACGGTAGAAAAACCCTCATGAGAATGTTTTCAATAGCTGTCACAGCCTGGTCTGCATCACTTTTCACTACAAGCAGTGTTTGAAAGGAATCGATATCTCACCTGAACTTGCTCTTTGATTCTGTGGCCTTTGGTCTTTCTGCAAAGGCCTTCTCGTACAGCTTTCCCCTGCAAGTAAACATTCAGTTCATTACAGCAATCCACCTGAAATGAGCAACCCTCAGTGAAATGAATGGCCGTGATTCAATGCTGCTTACTCCATGCGAAATTCAACTTAGCAAAAACAAAAAAAGGCAAATGCCAACAGAGGGCGCTCACCTGCTGGTCATCTTGTGCCTGAGCTTCTTGCAGCGCTTACGGTGTGTTTTTTGCCGCTCCCTATCCAAGGCTATGCTGGGATCAATTTGGTCAGCTGAGGCATCAACAATATGCTTCAAGTTGTAGGATTCCTGAGGAAAATGAGAAGTTTTTGGCAAGGTTTCTTAGTCAAAGTATTTTAGTACACCTGCACAGGTATGCAAGAAACAATTAAAACAACACGTTACGAAACAAAAGCACCATGAAAAACAACTTCAATACTGGCTCATTCCTAATGCCCAAGGCACTCCTGCACTGACATCAGTACTATATCAACCATTCAGTAAGTTCAACTACACACAACTTACAAGCTTTTCAGTCGATGGAGCCACTTCTTGATACTTTTCACGAATGGCTTCCTGGTGTTTCTTGCCTCTCAGGTGACTGAGCAGATACACTTCAGACCCAATCTGCAATGCATGCCACAATGATAAAACAGATTATGTACCACAAAAACTATTAACTACCACACACACCAGAACTGACACAATTTACACTCCCAGCTTGTACAATCCCTTTGTACAAGTATAGGAGTTCATACTGTAAACAGCAATTTGTTGAAAACTGAAGAAAAAGAATCATGTACTGCAATGGCAATCTTTGCAACTGTTGCACAGATGAATGTCACATACGAGACGAAACAGTACTTCTGTCGTCATCATTATGATCGTTACCACTGCGCAGTTTCTGCACGACTAAACAGTTCCCAGCATATGAGAATTTGAGCTGTTGACTTTTGTTCGAAGTCCTCCCCTGGAGCTCAGACACTTCTGCCAAGCAGTGTGACCACATTATGCCACATTTTTTTACATTATGCATTTTACATAACTTTGGCAAGAAGTTCTGGGCATATTAGCCAACCCTGAAAAACTAGCAGCCGTTGCCAATCAATGGTCAACAGCTGCCAAACTTGGTATACCTCCAGTGATACGGCAGAATAGACGGCTTAAAAGCTGAAGTTTATGACAATGGCCACTGCCGTAAGAGACAGGCTAAGGCGGCCCGATAGCAGTCACGGAAACAAGTGCCACCCATATAAAAAATCATATTAGCTTTCGCAACTTTACTGTTACTTCTGTTCAGTTACAGCTGATGCTACAAATGTTGATATTGTGATGCCCATGAAGAGGCGATGCCTATTCTATTTGGTTGGCATCGCTGACTATGCAGAACGAGGTGCATGCGGCTCGTGCTCGGCAAGTGGACCCCAGCTGGTTTCAGTCGCCCGTAGCGGTCTGAATAAACCCCTGGTCATAACATCTTAGTCGAAGGTGCTGGGTATATAGGTTCCCCGAAGATGGATCCCCAGCTTCACTTTCGCTGGAATCGTCGCATTGATGGACTGCCGCTTTCTGTACCCATGATGTCCCCGGACGGCGACGCTCCGAAGTCTGTGCTCAGCAGTTTGTGGCAGCGTTACCAGGAGCCACGGTCGCTCGCGGGCTCATCCAGCAACGATGTCGGTGAATGGCTCACCCACTACCAACGGGTGAGTCGCTACAATACGTGGAACTCCTCCACCCAGCTTGCCAGTGTCATGTTTTCCCTAACCGACACGGCCCTAACGTGGTATGACAACCACGAGGACTCTTTCACGACACAGGACCGCTTTGTAGAGGAGCTCAAGAAGTGCTTCGGTGACTCTGTTGCGAAGAAGCGGGCTGAACAAGCGCTTGCGCAAAAGGCTCAGCTTCCCGGTGAGACATGTAGGAAGTACATTGAGAAAATCATAAAGTATGCAAGGTCGTCTCTCCTCTCATGGCAGAAGAGGACAAACTTGGCCACTTACTTAAAAGATTTGCTGAAGACATCTATAATTTTCTTATCGGAAAAGCAAGTCTTGAGTCTGTGTCCGACGTCATCCAGCACTGCCGCACATTTGAGACATTGAAAATGCGTCGCATCACACCGAAATTCGGACGTTTGGCCCGGGTAACGACAGTGGCAGCTGTAGACACAATATCGTCGCGTGATCTGACTTCCACGATCCACCAGATCGTTCGCGAAGAGTTGACCAGGTCAGTGGAACTCACTTGGAATTCCTCAGCAGTCCCCCCTGTGTATCCCGCGCACCCTCCTCCACCAGCCGCTGTTAACGCAATACTTTGAGGAGCACCCCGACGGCTGCGGCCAAACAACATACCACGATCGCCAGCACCAGTCCCACTTTTACCAGCCTACGCCTGCCACATATGACGAGAACTTTCGGCCCGATACTTCTTATGGTGACTACTTGCGGTACAGCCTGGTCCTGGTCCCTCTCTTGTGTGTTACCGCTGCGGTCAGCCTGGTCACATGAGTGCTGTGTATAAGTGTCTCCTTGGACATAAAGTTTTGTTTTGGTGGGACAAAAATGTCCAGTTTTGTGGCGCGAGTGGTGAATCGTTGCCTGCAGTTGGAGTGTGTAGTGTTAAGGTTTCCTTGAGTGGTATTGTGTTCAGCATGAAAATGGCGGTGCTCGCTCAATCGACACACGTCATTCTTGGGCTTGACTTTTTGTAGATGTGTGGCGCTAACGTCAACTGTCACACCGGTGAGCTCAATTACGACGGGTTTGACTCTATATGAAAACCAAATTTTTGTGTGAACACGGCATCGTTCTTCTGCAGCCTCAAAAAGGAAGCGACAGTTAAATGCCCGACAAAATCTAGCGCAACAAAACCACCCACACAGTGTCACCACACCTCCGCTTTTTGCCACAACTGCTTCGTGCTTCACGCTGCCCAACGCTGCAAACGTTTGCCCCCCTTTTTCCTTTTCCCCAGTCGTCACAGCACTTTTATCGCCTTCCCTTACTCAGCGGCTTGTACCACCTTCTTTCCAAATTCACAGCCAGCTTTATTTTTTGTCTTCCGTGCGTGCGTTTCATAACCCCAAGGCTTTAAAAAAAAGAACGGTCTCTCCTCACAGCTCATGAGCTTGGCGGCTAAGCCAACACAAAGCGTGCCATTTTATCGTCTTCGGTATTCATTTGCCTCCGACTTCGGAGTTGCGATTACAGTGTTACACATGTCTGCTGCCCTGAGATGCCCTGGATTGCACGTGTGCTGTGAAGTCATCAATCTGCAGAAGTACCTCACCGTGGCCAGATGCTTTTTACTATAGAAAAAAACAGCTTGGAAAATTGGTTTTTGAGGAAAGGAAATGGCGCAGTAACTGTCTCACATCTCAGTGCACACCAGAGCCAGGCCATAAGGGAAGGGAGGAAGGTGGGAATGAAAAAAGAAAGAGGTGCCCTAATTTCTACCACCTGGGAATATTTAAGGCCTACTAATATCCCACAGCATACAGGCACCTTTGCATTTTGCCTCCATCGAAACGCGGCTTCCGCGGCCGGGTTCGAACCCAAACCCATTTCCATATTAATGATGTCTTTACTGTAAACAAAAAAAGAGGTACAGTTCTCTACAGAAGGCGAAATGGAACTGCAGTTTCACTTCACCACATCAGAGTTTTTAGTATGTCCGAGTTTACTATAGCAGGGTTCTACTGTAAATAAAACATGTGCAAATATGAAGCAGGCATCTGTACTTACCAGTACATTGCAGAGAGAGCAGATCTTCTTTGTGTCATAAGGTTGATGATGAGGAGCATCATCATTGTTGGAAGAGCACTTACGAACACTGAGCTCGAAAGCCTTCAGCCTGATCTGCTCAATGTTTTCTTCATGCCTTCGGGCACTTTCTTCTTGCTGTGAAAGTCAAACAGAGCAGATTTTCCAAGTAAACCACACAAATGAAAAGAATGTGTTTAAATACACCAGAACCTTAATGCTAAACCCATCATTTATATATATATTTTAATCTTACATAAATTTTTTGTCAATCTGCAGCCAAAGTGTGTTATCTACAATGGGCAACTCTTTGGGCAAGTTAACAACCTCCCAAAACTGTCACAGCATACCTGCTTGCCCTTTTTACTAAGAAAAACATCAAACCAAAGACAACCTAAGCCTTAAGATTACATGTGTAATTTAAACCCCCAACAATAACAGTAACATTACAACTGCTAACATATAAAACAGCGAGTCAACCTTAGTGCATGGCATCAGGCTGGCTGTTGCTATCATAAATTAGGCCTACATGACCAGACAGCCAGGGAACTAGAAAAGCCCAAAAATGAGAAAGCTGACAGGCACATCTGGAACACTGAGACCACGCAACACTCCTGAGAAACTCTCGTGTACAAGTAACTGGTCTGTATACAAGTCTAATACTACTAGTACATGTCATTCCCAGTAATTTCGTTGACACATAAATAACCACTCTATTAACAATGGCTGCTAGTTTGTTGATTAGATTAGTTTGGTTATTTGGCAAGTGATTGGTGTAGTTAAACATAAGAGGTAAGCTGGAGTGGAACAGCTCTGCTCGTTTTATACCCGTTTTCCCATGTGCCAATCTCCTGCCACTGCCTCTGGGTTTGTGTTTAGAGTCCCGAGTAGAAAATAAATACCCAGAGAACTAAAAAAAAAAAAGCCATGTAACGTATGATAAGACAACAGAGTGCACTGTTCACCTTAAGCTGGATCTTTTTCTGCAGCTCTTCAGCCGTGGCCAGCTGTGCTGCAGTCAGGGCAGTGAGACGTTGCTCCCGTTCTCTGTAGAAGCAAAATGTGTCAGCTTTGAAAAGTCTGCTCTTGGTATCAAGCCGGTGAATTATAAAAGCTCCCAACCTTTCATTCCTTTTTCCAAAACGCGCCAGAATCCAATACTACCAAATCATTTGCTGTTCAGTTCACCACTAGTATGCCAGGCCGCAAACAAAGGCGCTATTTTATCACCTTTTATCTCCGTTTGCCCCTGACTGCTGGCTCTGTGATTGTATTGTGGCGTGTTTATTGCTTTTAGCTGCGCACACGTCATCATGCCATCCCGCAGGCAACTACATAATGTGAGGAGAGGCAGGAGGGGGTATGATGCCTCTTATATTTGGACTAAACTTTCTCTTTTGGGCAGCGAGGGGTGCGAACGGGGTCGACGTGTAGGTGTCAATATACAGTACATATTGCATGTTATGGCATTTCTAGAGTTTTTTAGGACATGTTCGCAAAATCTCCGCGTGATTTGCGCATCCCCTTTTTGAAGCCTTAATTTAACGAAAAAAAAAAAGTGTCCAAATCATGCGACTAAATGCGGTATTCTGGCCTGACACCCAGAACCTCAGACACTGGCAGAAACCGCTCTTTGTTGAAGACTACCACAATTTTTCAGCCTTTCGGATCTCACCCCCCACAATGAATCGGACGCCAGGAAACCAACCAGATAGCCTCATGCAAGGAAACCTCATATAAAGGTCAAATGCGACTTGAACCTTCACAAGAAGAACTACTCCTTTCAAGTAGCTCGACCTCTACGGGTCACAAAAAAAAGTTGTGATTTAGAGCAGAAAAGAGTCTTACAGTTGGACTAAAACACCTTTTCCTCACCTTTCTTTCTGCTTCAAAAGACTTTGACGAAGCTTTTCTTTCTCTAGCTGCTGCAGTTGAACTTTCTCATCTTTCAACTTCCTCTTCTCTTGTATTTCTAACAGCTTGGCCTGACGCTCAGCCTCCAGGACCTTGCGTCGCTCCTGCAAAAATTTTACAAGTGGTATTGTTTGTCGAGTTGATTTTATTAGTCGTGTCATTACTATAGGGATGCACTGAGAATTAATGTAGAGAAAGTGGTCCCAGAGTAAAAGTTGCGGTAGAGTACCGCTTTTCATAAGCACTAGAACTACATAACTAAGAACAGATCGCTATTACTATGCATTAGAGGAGCTAGTTGTTAAAAAAGACTATAAATTACGATGAGTACTAATACAATATCAAAACAAAAGTGTCATAACAAATCATAACAAAAAATAACTTTAAAAGATATAATGAAGTGCACTTAAAAAAATAAGTACACAAATAGACATTCTCAATTTACGCAGCAGAAGACAACACGTAATAACAGGAACATGATAATGGTAAATGCAGTTCAGAAAAATGCGTGTTTCAAGTGAGTGCCTGAGTGACAGTTAGGATGACACAATTTTGATTTCAGAAGTCTGAGCATTCCAAAGTTTCACTCTGCAACCAAGAGTGTTCAAGCATGCACCGGTAGATAATCTAAACTTACTTTTCAATACATAAAGATCTCATCTGGCTATAGTCAAGGTGCTAGAACCTAATCATGAAGCATCCCTACAGTTAATTGCCATTATTCATTTGCACAAAGACTTTCCAGAAAAATAGAAGGCTGCTCAAAAAACAAAAATGAGAGCAAAGAAAGATTTTTCTGCAACTAACCTCTGCAGCTGCTTCTTTGGCGGCTTTTTCCTCTTGTCTCCTCTGCCTTTCTTCCTGAAAAAAAAAAAAGGATTCAAGGACACAGCAACACAGTTTGCTGTGGAAAGAGAACTTGTCTAGACTGCTGATCAACACCCACACGTAAAGCAGGTCACACTGACACAATAACAAAAAAAGGGGGGGTGAAACAGAATCGCAAGCTTTGCAAGGTGCTCAAGCCACTGCGCACAACTAAAAGCAGATAAAAAGGATGCCTTGTAAATCAGCTTCCCTCAAATTCAGTTACCTGTCTACATTTTGCCAAACTCTACTGTAAATCCACCCTCTCATTTTTAAGTAAACAATTACATTTCACTCTTCAAGGTATCACCACATAGAAGACGCCATAGTTTTTAGTTATGCTTCCATTTGAACATACGCACACTTTCTAACACATTTTCTTTCCCTCCATGCTTATTATCATTACAATTTTTTCTTGTAAATCTTACAAGTTACCAAGTTGCAGCTTGCAAAGATTTTCTCATCTTTTTCTTTACCAATCTCTGCTGATTGTACAATTGTGCATGGTTATCACTTCCATATTTATGCGATAATTACTTCCTGCTGGCCAAGACCAACTTCTAACCCACTTCTGCTGCAGCCTTTGAATAGGGCTGCAGTATTTGCAAATACGTAAATCAAAAACAGATCCTTATCAGTCAAATGCCCTCATACTTACAGAAGGAAAAACGAGTTAGCTTCCTACCCTTCCAGTTGGTGGCAAGTTCCACAAGTCACCAGAAGTCGTATGGTGTGCTTAGAAGTGGACAACAGATAGTATATTGTGGACAGTGCACTTATAAGCGGAGTCAAAAACTATTTCCATGAAAAACCATTTCAGACTTTTCACCCTGCCCAGGCCAAAGCCAAACTGAGATCAGTGACTGCACCACATCCTTGAACCATTCTCTGAGCAGAGTTGCGGCGTTCAAATCAAGAAATGGCTAAGATGTGGGCACCAGCCAATGAAAAGGCCGAGGTAAATGAATACGAGCACCTCGACTACCGGAATGAAAATTACTCTGATGGAAATAAGATAGTGAAAGCAATGCAGAGAATAAGAATTTAGCCACCTGGATATCCAGCAGACGCGCCTCATGGTCCTTTTCACGTGACAGAAGGTCATGGCGCTTGTTCTGAGCTTCCAGGCTGTTGATGAAAGCTATTTCGTTGACCTGCACAATAGTGACAATTTTGAAATGCTTCAGGTGGATGTGCATGCAAGCTTTTGCATAAATTGGACACAGTATTCCAGGCCAAACAGCACTCCAAAGGTTACTGAAAACCACCAAGCAATTATGTCATTCAATTTCATGCGTAATAGTTTCCACCATCATCCTTGACAGCTAAGCGAGCGAGACAGCAAAATATTTTATAGGTCATAAAGTAATTCATTTCTTCAATTTTCAATAAAACTGCAATCGCATGCTTTAAAAAAAAAGACATACTTTTTCAGAATTAGAACCAAGAGGCAACTCTGTCGGCTGTCTACATTTAGATTGCCAGGGGGTCCAGACTACCCTGCCACAAGGATAATACTGAGGCTGATGAGTCGCAATTTAATGCATCCTCACTTCAAAATGTGCAAATGGAGATAGGATGGCATGCAAGCACCAGTGCTGTGCAATGCTCTTACCTTCTCTTCCTCGTCGTGGGCCCTCTTGACTTTGTTTTTCAGCTGCAGCTCCCGCTTCTCAGCAGCCCGCTGCAGCCGCTTCTCTAACACCAGTCGCCTTTGCAGCTGCAATTCCTCCTGCTGCGCTTTCTTCTCCTCCACCTACAGTGCGCAGACAGAATACGCATCACGGTGCAGTAAAATCACAACAAGCAGCTATGGCAGTGGTTCTCAATCTTTTCAGCCCTGGGAAACCTCAGCTGCTTTCAGAGGGTGCTGAGGTACCCCGTGTGTGTGTCCGTGTGTGGCGGACGCACTGCCACTAAGAAAAATGGCCAGATTCAATAATATAACGATGTCCTGTACAGCGAAACGGTTAAAGGTGCATTAAAAAGGAATCTGAACTCGTATTTTTACCATGAGAACTCGATCTACATGTTCTGAGCATTCTTAGAAACTTCAATGAATGTCCTGTGCGGCCGATTACCCTAATTTAAATTTAATTAAATGTCCCGGCTCCCGCTTTTTTTTTAACTCAACGCTGAAGGTCGGAGGATGCAACCAACGAGTGGAGTGCCTTTCACACAGTCCCATGACGGCTTCGCTTTCGCTTTTATGTATTTTGTTTTTTAGGTTTCTATGAATAAATAGTTTCAGTTGCAGACAACATAGCTGCAAATTAGGCCCACGGAAGTAACGATACGTGTGTACCCTTTGATTTACGTATCACTTCGCCGATGGAAGAGCGGCAAGCAGCCGCATGACTGGCTGAAAGGCACTCCCCGCGTTGGTTGACTCCTCCTACATTCAGCGTTGAGTTAAAAAAAAAGGTGGGAGCCGGGGCGTTCAATCCAATTTATATTAGGAAAATTGGCCACACAGGACAATAATTCGAAGTTTCTAAGAATACTCGGAACGTGTAGATCGAGTTCCCATGGTAAAAAGACGAAGTCAGATTCCTCTTTAGTGCAGCTTTAACTATGAGCAGTTACAGTACTATTATTAATGAAATGAAGTGGATGAAGGAAAGATGGGCGGGTGAAGCATGCACGGAAATACCGCATTTACTCGAATGCAATGCGATCACGATTGGAGCGCAAGGGCCAAGTTGTCAGGCGCTAAAGAGGAGGAAAAAAAGCACACAAAACACAAGAGTTGCTTTGAAGGCACGAGACAGGAAAAAAGGAAGTACATGAATGCAATGCAAGGAATGAAGCCATAGTGTACTGAGAGTTGGGTAGAAGTTCATGAAAAGTACCTCAAAAAATAGCTTTCCTGTGGCTTGACTTGACAGGATGGCACAGCCGCCTTCCAGCCATTATAACAGGAAGGCTTCACGCGCCCCTTCTTTTCAAGACTGACACGATGATAAGCACACAGTTCTCCCGTGTCATCAGCGTATCATGCGTACGCTTTAAAGGCCTCACCATAAAAACAAAACTTCTAGTCCCTCAACCCAGCGTCGAGTCATGCTTCCCAAGTGTCGGTAACCATTCTTGCCAGTATATTAACAAGTCGTCATCCAAAGCCTGTTTTTTGCACGCAAAAACGTGCAGCTGAACTTGCACTATCATGGGCCCTTATTGCACCCACATTTTGCGCCCGTAATGGTGCAAGTTTGGCGGCACGGTCAGGTGAGTTTCACGTGCACAAGGCTTTTTTGGTCCTTACCACGATGCCTGTTGTCCTCACCATATCACTGACATGCTGAGGTGCAATATCTTAAGGCACAGCCTTTGCCAGGAAGGTTTGCTCCTAAGCTGTGTAGTGGGGCTTCTTAAGCATCCGTGGAAGCCCTAACCTTTGAAGGAGGTAGGACCAGATTTTTTCTCACGTTCAAGAGATCTGGAATGCTGGTAATGCATAACAAGCCACACACGGCATGGCCAGAAGCAAATCCCCCGTGGGCTCTAAACTTTTGACAAAGGTAGTAGTACTTACATGCAATGGGTCTGACAACTTCAACCACATGCTGAGTCGAGCCACACTGTGGCTTTTCTTAGTGGGTTTTATCCTTGGTTTATACATTAAAGTGCAGTGGAACCCTATTAATAAGTTTTTAAATAAAATGCTGGGAAGAAACATGTTATCCCGAAAACAAGTGACCCAAACTATCTAATTCTGAAAACGTCAACCGCTGAATGAGGTACACTTCTGAACCACTTTCAATTCATAAAATAATAATAATAATAATTGGTTTTGGGGGGAAAGGAAATGGCGCTATCGCTGGACACCTGAACCGCGCCGTAAGGGAAGGGATGCCGAATAGCAATTCTTGGCACAAGGTCTAAACAGCTCTTCATCTAGCGGTCGCAGAATGCAGTTTGTCCTTAGTGCAGAAGAAGCTTAACAACAAATGTGGTCCATCAGAGATAATGACATAAGTAGCCAAGTTCTTTATTTCTCATTGCTTTCAGATGTTTCGCTTCTCTGCACTAGCACAATGCAAAAAGCTGCGGCAGCGGCTAACTGTCGCAGCGTTTTTACTCTTCAAGCTACATTCCCTAGACAGGGTTCGCTCATATGTAAGCACAAGTTGTAGTTCTCAGAAGCCTTGCCCCCTAGCTCTTAGGCACTGCAAAGAAGCCACTGCACTTCTCATCATGTCGCGCCTCCACTCGAACAGCCCACTTATATGTTAGCATGCTTCTTCATTTTTTTTTTCTTGTTATGCTTCGCCCTTTTGCTCTTGCGCATTGCAGAGAAGCCATCACAGTAACTGCCACTGCATTTCAGGTCACGTTGTGCGTACCCAAGATTGTTTCCCTCATACGTTTGCACAGGTGCGGCTGGTCACTAAATGTATTATAAGACCAGAATTTGTCAAAATTCTGAACATAGCAGCTAACAAATCGTGTTATCCGGGAACATAATAGTCTGAATAAAAATAGTGTAACTCTACAGGCCGCTTTTACTGCCAGCAATTTTGAGCATACAAACCGGGAAATCACATGAACCCAAAATGCAGCAACAAGGTTCTACTGCATAAATTTTCGAGGCTTGTGCTTTAAAAGACAACACACAGAGTCTTCGGTGTCTTACTGCACTGCAGTTAACTAAACGTGAAAGTTTTTCCCTACATTTCTTTCCAGTTCATTAGGGATGAATTCATAACTGCAAATAAAAGGACATCTATTGCAAAACCAAACACAGCTCTAGAATCTGCAATCACAACTGGTCGGTGAACAGCATCCTCTACGAAAGCGGTGGTGTGGTGAAACTCCCAGCGAGGTCAGCCTACCTGACTAATCAGCAAGGTCGAACTCAGTCCCTTTAAAACTAGTTCCCCGCAAGTAAAATAGAAACTGTAGATAGGATTTTGTATAAGACCTAAAATGGATAGCACAAAAGCTTGACAAACCTTTTTAGACTGATCTCTGCACCGCTGTGCTTTCTCTTCCCGAATGCGTTCCCTCTGCTCTTGCGCCTTGGCCTGTTTCTCTTTGTGGCGCTGCATAGTCTCAGACAAGGATCTGGAATGGACAAGTGCATGGAGACCCAAAACAGAGGACGAAACTCAGAGTATGCTTACATCAAGCACACTATGGAAAGACTGAGTCTTCATCAATACAAATGCAACAAGAAAATCTTGCTATTATAACAGGAAGGCTCTCGCCATTTCCAATATGACACATTTCTTCACAAGTGTCACCAACAAAATTGGAAAACGGTAATGCTGTTCTTTTTATTGTATAGTTTCTTCGTAGAGTAAAAATTTTTCCCCTATCAGCAGGAGCGAAAGTAAGTACTGTCAGCATCAAATAAAACACAAACAAGACAACTGAAACGGAAATAGTAAAATGAGAATATTTCAGCTGAGGGAAACTGAATATTTAGTACAATTGATTTTCAATTTGATGGTGCAAAGGCCACTATGCAGAAGTGTAAACGGAGCCTGTCTCTATTTCTGCATCAGCAGTTAATATTTTTTAGCATGTTTTTGCATTACAGTTATCCTGTTCACATTTTATTTGATACTGGTAAGCAAATCGTTAATAGTGGTAGCGGTAAGTGCTTTGGGCCACTATGCAGATGGTACAAAACCTTTTGAAACGCTCCTGCCATATCAGAATCTTACCAGACAAGTCTGACACACCAAGTAATCCGCGCATGCTCTAAAAATGGCCGAAAACACTCTACAATTCTATATAATATTCTTGTATCTATGGGACAGCACAGGTTATGCAGAAAGCAAGCAAATTATATCATAGCTACATGATTCTGAATGAAATTATTTAAAAAAAAAAGGCATACACATGGCTCGGTGGCTTTGGCATTCACCTGCTGAACCCAAGGTCTTGAAATCAAATCCCCGCTGTAGTTGGCTGCATTTTGATGGAGGTGTAATGTTTGATGGAGGTGTAAAGCTATTAGTTCTTTTTTTTAGATGAGCATCTAACTTAGCAAACCTAACTTCAGCATGCTTTTAACCATACGAGCAGGTGCATCAAGCACTTTTCCATCTGCGCAGGCAATGTGCACACAGCAGCGATGTCTGGACATCTCTGTGCTATGCTAACGTGTGCTGTGACACTGCGTCAGTTGAATATTCGGCGCTCAACTATTGAGCCCCAAGTAAACGAGCGGGTGCACTCCATGCGTACACATCGTTAGTTTGTCAGAGGCAACACACGGCAAGTAACGCATGGGCAGATGACGCACGCACGATGCTGAGATCTCGACATGTCAGATTTCTGTGTCACATGCAAGCAGACATAAAGCCTTCCCTGTACCGGCAAGAAAGCTTCCCCCGAGAAAGCCCGACCCCACAAGACAGCTTCCATACACATTTACGCGAATGTGAGTGGAAGCTATCTTATGGGGGTATGCTTTCTTGCATAGAAGCATTTGACGTAATATTTCTTCCTTCGGCTGGGTCACACGGACACCTCGCGAGTGCTGTTACGTGGGGTCGCCGTGGTTTGCAGTCAGCACGAAAGTTATCTAAGCCAAACCATGTGCAAAATACTTCATCTTAAGTGGATTTGTTTTTTACACCGAATCGTACATGAAACCAACAAAACAGTCTCATTGTTCATCTTATTCAAGCATTTGTCTTAACTGAGTTCGTCTGAACAGGAGTCTACTAACATGCAACTTTACACAAGGTGACCCTTTTTGCAAAGCAGTCAGTACGAAGAACATGAATTAATATGAATTAACAAGTTTGTTTCTTTGTGCATTGTCTAATGCTTCATACATTTACCCTAATCATACACACCATATTTCATAATGCACACATAATTCTTCAAGCATCCCCCTTCACAGATTACATTTTGTGCAGGTAATACTAAAACTTGCAAAAGAGCATCATCTAAGTCACATCACTGCAGACAAAAATTATCGAGAGAGAGACAACTTATCCAGTGGAAAACATATAACGCAGAAGAAAGCCCAACCTTTTCCGTGTTGCACAAGACAGCTTCTCGTGCATCTGAAGAGCCCGTCCAGGGGTGCGCAGTTCCAGCTCCTCCAAGCAATCCATCTGGTCACCCCAGCTGAGCCCCATATCATGAACCATCTCTTCAGCTGCACTCCCACCAGAAAAAAAAAAAAAGACAGTTGTGAAACAGGTACAATTTTTTTCAGTCCTGAACAATGCGAGGTGCCTCTAGCCCTTAACGTCGACCTTTTGCGGCCATGAAGTCTTGCCTTCTTTACAGTTCTTCACAGTGGTCACAAACTGTTCAGTGAATTTCAGATATCATGGAGAAACACCACTGCTGTGTACAAGTGTTTAATGCAACATTTACACTTTTTTCACTCCCTCGGTGTTTTGGCCTTTCAGCAATAATTTGACTACCGTACTTACATGTATATAACGCGACAACGAATATAACGCGAGGGGAGAGTTTGAGAGCACGCAAAAAATGAGAAAAAATAATATTACAATTATAACGCGATTTTAGCCTGTTCAAGCTAACTACGGCCAAGGGCATGCAAAAAACAGTGACAGCTCGCAAAAACATGGAAGCGACAGATACGTCCACATATTACTTGAGAGGCAACACTTCGGGAATGTGCGCGACGTCATCGTGCACATCCAAGCCTCCCGACACGATAACACACGCAGTCTGCTGTACAGCAGCGGCCGCTATCACCGCCATGCTACCACTGCTTCATGTTTCTTGCTGCCTGGTCCTGTGCCCATTAACCCTCTTTTTCCTTTCCCTACACCACTTCAACTCTTGCAGTGCCTTTTCTTTCTCAACAGCCTGCACCACCTTCTTTCCACATCCACAACCACCCTCTACTTTCCTTGTGTGCGCGTGGCGCATCCCTAACGTCATTGAAAAGTTGGCTTCTCATATTAGTTCACGAGTCATGTGGCGAAGGTTGCTCTAGCTGTCTCAGAGCAGTGAGCAAAAAAAAGCGGGCTATATACACACCTTACATCTGAATAGAATGCAATCTGCATTCTGAAACCAATGAACTGAAGAAAAAAAAACTCAAGTTGTATTCACATAAATATGGTGTGCGCATGGAAGCACTCAAAGTGTCATTCCGGGCAGATATCAGGGTGTTTGCCTAATGTGTTAAAGGAAAGCTGAAATGTTTTTTGAGAATTTGACGAGATTTAAGGATTTGAATGTATGAAGCTTTTATGTATGAAGGTTATTGCACTAGCATTTAAAATGGAGATGTAATCGCGATTAAAGCAGTGACGATCTTCAGGCTTGTCCTCAACGAATCGGAGAAGAGTGAAGAAGCCAGGTGAGATTTCAGATGTCCGTTGCCTTCGCCCACATCGAACTGCGTGTCATCTGACACCACCAAACAACGATTTACTTTATCTTCGGCGGTGTTGATTTCGTACCTTCATGCAAAGTTTTGGTGCTGGAAATGTGCCATCTCCATAGATGACGTCATCATACGGCCACCTACCCAGCGCTGTGCACTGTGAAAAAGCCTAAACACTGCTGTGGATTTATTTGCCGATTATATGACCATTTAAAACGTCAGCACAAAAAGATTCTGAGTGCTTTACTTGCAAGTTTCACATGTTTGACCCTTTTAAGCTCTTCAAATTTTAAGACCTCTTCAATTTCTCTTTAAGCCAAATATCACCTCTGTTCTGTTATGTTTAGGTGCAATGCAGCCATAAGATAACATAACTGTCATCCTGACTAGAATGATCTTTACTAACAATGAACATGCATAATTCCCCATCATAAAACATGAACACTGAAAATATGAACATGATAGCTCACAGTAGTGATGTATATCAGTCAACTTTGTTGTTTCTGCAAAAGCAAAAAGAAAATCTACTATAAATGATGATTGTTAGTGTTGACCTCAAGGAACAGTGCTAAACATCCAGCAAAGAAATACAAGAAAGATTTGAGAGTTCAAAATTGAACAGAGTTGAAAAATCATGGCAGGCACTCACTGGCATACGGCCATAACTGCCATTATCCTACGTGCGGGGAGGTCTTACAAATGGCCCAAAGTAATAAACATGTAAAGTGATCAAGAAGAGGTTGACCAGCACTATGACTGCAGCCAATGCATCACTGTCAATTAACGAGGCCGACAGTGCCTAATGCGACTAAAACAATGACATACTCCAGCTGTATCAGAAGAGAAGCTTTCTGTAAACATGAATTCCTAATGCAGCCATTAATAATGCAACATAATTTTTAACACGTCTTTGCACAACGTTAAAACAGACGCATAAAAAAGCACTTAAAAATGTATGTATGTAAAACTGGCTTTGTTTACAAGATTCACGTTCTCGGGGGAAAAAAATTGTTGCACTGCCTCACGACTCAGCCACTGGTCAAGCTACCGGCTGATAGGGCATGCTCGTTCACATACACCTTCAGAGATTTCAGGCGATTTGCTTATAGCATTGCATCAAAAAAATTTTTTTCCCACAATCGTGTAAACTTTTATATGGTTGACTATGAACCACACTAAACATGGCATAACAAGAGTGCAACAACAAATTTGCATAAAGATAAGGTAATATGTTGCAAGTGCTTCACCAGTGTTGTTGCAAGTGCTTCACAAGCACTGTGCATTTAAGTTGGTTAATAAACGGCGCTTACGTGCATACCATTTCATGTCGTCTGACCTGACACATGTTCATACACATGTAGGCAAAAATGCATTCATCCATATATGGATATGTATATGAAAAAAAATTCCTAAGCTTTCTGCCCTACCCCAGTGCAAAGTGATGGCAGAAGAGGGACAAACAAAAATAAATTAGCAAAACAGTGATTAAATAAAGGTACATACATTTTACATTATGCAAATTTATTAATTCTCAATGTACCCATCTTCATTTTTTGAGAGAAATAAATAGGCTAAATTTTCTATGGCTGCAGTGCATGCCTTTGAGGATTACACCAGTATCTATTGACCTTGCTTGCTACTGCCTCATTCACAGCTTAATTAATACTAAACTCTTGCATATTTCTTTTACAATAACACACCTCAGTTCAAATCATATATTTCACTTTGTGCAACAAACCTTCAAGTGTTGACTCCTGTGCTTCACCAACATCTTCCTCACATGGCGACATGGGTTTTGCTTCCTGCAATTAAGGAAAAGAAATGCACTTTTACTGCATTGCCACTCAAGGTGAGAAATGGCTTGTCTTTATGCATTAGAAATTATGAACTTACAACAGGAAAAGGTTCGCATTTGAGTACTTACAGTATATAACATAGTAGACAACTCCTGTTAAGACGAACTGAGTTAATACAAATTGTCAGATAACAATGAGAGAACGTCTGGTTGGTTTCACATACGATTCAATGTAAAAAAAAAATCCGCTTGGCAGCCTGTTCCACATGTGCTTTAGTTAAGAGAAATTTTCACAGTGACCATGAACCGCGGCGATCCTGCGTTTTTTTAGAAAAACTATAAAACGCCTCTAAGCAAGAAAGCGCATCCCCAACAGATAGCTTCTGCGCACTTTTGCACAAACATGCAAGGAACCAGTCTTGCATAAGTATGCTTCCTTGTGTGAAGCTTTCTTGCCGGTGTGGAAAAGGCAGGACAATGTCACAGCTGCCTGCCAGATCTCGGCATCGCAAGCATGTCATGTTACGCAATGCCTCCAGTAGACTAAAAGACACTCGGGAAGTGAGTGCACCCACTCTTTTGACTTTTGCAGTGGTGGTCCAGCCGTTTCAAGTTTTGGAGCAATTTTCGGAGCAGAAAAATATTCAATTTGGAGCCTCTTTGTATCAGAACGATAATTCTGGAGCAACCTGAGAGCAGCACGAACGGAATAGAGGAGTCACCGAGAAGAGTTTGTTACTAACGAGATCAGAATCAGCCATGTGTAGCTAGGAAGAAAAAAAACAGACGAACGGTGCTCACAAAAAACAGTGACAAAACATTTAATTTATGCTGGCACTGAATCGCACACAAGTTCAGCCAAGCATGCTTGACTAGAAGTCCAAAGGACACATCCACTTGAACCATGCTTTTTTTCACGTTGCCACTATCTCAACACTTCTTGGAATTGTTTACAAATTCATCAAGCGTGCAAACTGAATCAGCAAAACTGAAATTCCCTTGTTCCAACAAAAGCTTGACCTCGTTGGACCTGCTCCAAGCTTCAGCCCGCTTTAAGGTTTACTGACATGCAACCTTTTGATGCAACCGACATGATGTGCGAACACGAAGCAAGGTAAACTTTGGAGAGGCTCTCGCTAGCCGAGCTGCACACCAAAAAATGAGCCGCAAGTCGTGCACTTTTGCAAGGACAACTGGGAATCTTTGGCCGAAGGTGCAGCCAATAACGTTGGGCGCAGTGGCGTCGTCTGCTGCAATGCCTGCTGCACATGTGCAAGCGCGCTGAAGCGGCAGCCAAGTAGAGGGGGATCAGGGCTTCAAAAAATATGACTTAACCGCCTCTCTTGAGTTCTTTCCTTCCTCCATGTGGCGAATGAACTGGCTGCTAAATTCTACCACAAGCCAGGCCACCCTAGATTGCCAACTGCGGAAACGTTTTACTAAGTTGACAAATGAAAGCCTGAATGGTTCCAAAAATAGTCATTTCCCCGTGAATAATCATTTCCCCGTGACCATGTCTTCTTTTTGGCGCAGCTAAGGCGCGATATTGATCAATTTTCCGCTTTTAGAGCAGACTGGAGCAGCAAAATGCGAATGTATCAGAATGGTACAAATGGAGCAGCTGGAGCACCACTGCTTTTGGCTTAAAACTTTGGCACCAAAATTTCAACTGGCGCGATGCTGCAACATATATTATCGCAGTGCGGAGATGGCCAAATACCGGCGCCGCATGGACAGAAAAAGCGCGCGGTGCACCTGCTCGTGGAGTTAATTGGCAACAGCCATTCTGCGGAAGGCGCCAGTGTAACCAGACAGAAAGCAAAAATCAGAAAAAGAAACAAATATCGGTCGCTGCGGAAGACAGAGAAAAAGTGGTGTTGAAAAGAATAAATCTAGAGCAAAGCTGTTTTCAAATAGGATAATTTGAGCTTTTTTCATGTCTTCACTCTTGAGCTTACTTCATGCAAAGTGCAATAAATGCTCTATTTGCAATTATCCCCTCATCAAAAGGACACTTTATTCACAGTTTTCAAGCACTTTATTTTTGGGCACACCTACAAACTCATATGTCTTTTTTGAGGGCCTTTCTGTTAAGGTGAACTTCTGTTAAGATGAACACATTATCATGGTCCCTTCAAGTTAGTCTTAAAAGCAGTCTATTGTAAGTGCAGCCAGCCTCAGGCGAAGATAAAATTGCTGCAGTGCTCTTCAGTGCCCCCATGGCCAATTTTATTTCCTCACCTGTGCTGTCTCTTCATGGCACTGATCGCCTTCTTGCACGGGCTCCACATTTTCTTCAGTGTTTTCAGTTACCTCTGATGCCAAATCAGCAGAGTCCTTTTCAAGAGAAGTTTCTGCGACAGGACTGTCTTCTGCAGTGCTTCTTGCAGCACTGGAACCAGTCTTTTCAACTCGCCTGGCTGGATGAGTTGGGCACAGGAAACTCTTTGACCTGGCACCAATGCTTGGGCCTGCCGTGCTCCCCCGTGCAGTCACTCCGTCCTTCTGGTTCTTCTGCGGCACCAGGGAAGGCATGGATGTAGCACTCTTAGGGCCTTGCCGGCCCGCGCTACTTTTGCCTGAACTCTTTGCCGGTCTAGACGGTGGCAGTGCAGAGGAAAGAGGCGCAGAGGAACGCCGTGGAGTTTTGACCCGACAGGGGGCCGGAACTGAGATGGCCGGAGCCGACGGAGACCGCTTCACTCCCATTGCTTGACCGGGCAGTGTTTGCTGCGGCAGCATTTTCTTGGGCGGAGAGTTGCGTGAACGGGGCTTGTTGCGGCGAACTGTTTCCCAGCCCTCAGAGTCATCTGCATGAGACAAGTCAGGGAACTCCACTGGCTTACAAGCAATTAACATACAAACTAAAAAAAAAATGGTGGTCGATTGGCGTAGTTAGGCTAAATGCGAATTAGGTGTGCTAGCAGTCCGCTTCGGTCCCGGTATTCGGATAGCAATAAGTGATAAATGTTCATATATGCAGAATTGGTCATTCTCTACATTCATAGATCCCTGGGGGTCTTCCTGCCACTCCTGGCACAGTGGTGAAGTGGTCAAGTGATGCACCACTGCCCTTCTATGGCAGGTGGTGCCATCGGGTGGACTTGGGTTGCGATCCAGATTGCTCTTCCCAGCAGCCTCTCACCATTAATTCAGCTGCCGCCTGATACGGTGGCGTTGGTGGGCAGGTGAGCAGCCTGCCGCAAAACTGGTTTCAGACAAACACACAATGGCTAAATGCGGGGAATGGCCACTATAAACGCTAGCGCACTAAAAAAACTTTCATACATTCCTAGGGCACAAACTTAAAGAAAGCTGCGCAATAGCAGCCAAGCAAAAGATGCCATACAGCAATTTTACCTTAAAAGAGTTAGCTGCTGGGCTAGTAGGTTGTCAGACATAATAAAAGAATTCTAGTGCCAAGACGTTGTCCCTGTGTTGTCTTCTTTCTTGTGTGTTGTATGTCTTGGCGCTAGAAACCTTTTACAATTTTACCTGCTGTCGTAAACTTAGGAAACACATTTGGAGTTTCTCCTAAGTGAATTTTCCTAGTTTTTATCACCACATAAGCGCTCAATTTACGGATCATTAATACCTTCTTCCGCAAATGAAAAAACAGGAAATGGACATGGAAGAGCCCAACAGTATTTGAAATTGCTTATAAGACAAACATGAATGCATGGGTGTGATGTGAAACAGAATATGCAGCAATAAAATCTCATTAGAAATGCCAGTGTTCCAAGCAGGCTTTGGAAACACCAGTCAAGTAATATTCACCATGGTGCCAAATTGAAGAGGTATGTGTAAAAGCCTTATTTTTAAGATACATTCGCTACCAAAAAACATCTCTGTGAATGACTGTGCTATACAGCAAAAATCTGCTACCAATCAGTTAACTTCAAGCTCAACCGATAGAATCATCACTGGTGAACACACACCATTTTTGACCATCCATTTTTTGGGCAGAGAGCAAGATCAACAGGCAGGGGCTAGTACTCATAGCATACTATTAGTAAATATCAAACCAAGGGGTCGTGAAGTGGATTCCACAGAACCCTTGGGTTCCTTGGAGTGTTTTTTGGTTTCCCCAAGCATATAAATCCATGAATGCCTCAACTACCACCTCTCCTTCACCAGTTCTATTTTGGGCTACACAGAGAATTGGGTGAGTTGGCAACTCATATTAACACAGTAACAGCACAAAAAAAAACAAGAGAAAAGGCAAAGAAGGCAATATAGTGCATGTCTGTCGGCTTCTTTGTACTGTCCCTCGCTTCTTAAGCTTCTACTGCATTCATAAATTTATTTTGGGACTAATCACACCGTCATTGCTTATAGCTGAATGTTTCACTATTCAGGTAGTCGTTATTAAAGGGGCCCTGCAACAGTTTTTGAGCACTGTATATAAACTTGCTCAATCGCTAGTGTGTGCTGTCATTAGCACTTGAGCCAGATAATACACTTCTACATGCAGCAGCAGAGAACCCACAATCATCATAGTCGAAAGTTGGCGAGCTCTCTCCTGTGACTGTTTCAAACTTGAACCCTCATTTGTAGACACATGCATATGTAGCTTTGGAAACAGTTTAGGCGAGATCCTTCCAGACGGCTACCGTGGCCGTGGCCAGTTAGCCACATCGCATTAGCGGGTCAGGAACCCCACCCCCCCTGAAGGATTTCCACACACACACTGGTAGACCAATAGTGGGGCCGGGTGAGAGGAGCCGGCAAAGGAGCGCCAGCCTTTGAGCAGGCCAAAAATGATGAGAGGAGAGGAAAAGGCACGAAGACACTGAAAATCACATTTTGAGTGCCCATGACTCCGCTTCTGAGAAACGAAATTAAACGATTTTTGAGCAAGGATATTCGTGAAGTGGCATCTTTTAACATTCCTGGCATATGGCAACTTCATTGCCTAGTGTTGCAGGACCTTTTAATTGAATTTGAGCATTTTTCGAAGGTCTGTGCATCTGCATGCCCTTTGTTACATCCATTTTAGGCAGAAAGGGAAGGAAGCCAAGACACACAATGGTCCCCAACACCGTTTGAAAGCCTTGGCAATTCCCCAAGGCTAAAAAGATCAGAACCCCTATACCAAACTGTACTACAGGAAGTTCGAAATATTCAGGACAGCAAAGCATTGTAAAACCGACTGAACAAAAAAACCTCACATACAGACTAATGCTGACATAGTATTATGAACAATTTTCGCTTATGAACAATTTTCACACAAAAAAGTATAACGATATGAAACAAGAAATTAAAAGATTTAAACAATGACCACAACACCAACCGAGATCCACAGCCATGGGGTCCAGAGAGGCGCTTTTGGTCAGACCGAGGTCACCGGATGCACTCGGTCCTTTAACCTTATCAGCCCAGCTGCGTCCACTAGAACTGCTACTCAGTGACAAGGTAGATCCGCTTCTTCCATCTTCCCTTGACTTTGCCAATTCCGCTGTAGCACAGCCCGACGTGGGCTTCTGCGAGGTTGGAGCCGAAGCATGCGTGACTGACAGCGTCGATGAACTGCTGCGGGACGGTGCAGACACCTTCTGCAAATGACTGCTGCCAACGCCAGACCTGGTGACTGACGTAGTGGTTTCTGTCATTCGAGACCTTGTCACCGGTGTGTGGGAGAGTGGCGGTCCACTCTTCAGAGAAGAGCTGTACGAAAGTGGCTTGTGCTCTGCAATGTGAAGTGAATGACGATTAGTATGTGCATGGCTCCAAAACAAGAAGAAGGCTACTGGGAACAGAGCAGCAGACAAAGCTGACATGAAGATGCAGCCTCAGCAGTTTGAGACAGGACATGCCAGGACCACATGAATACATGAGTATCACTGGCAATATTGTTCATTTGAAAAAAAAAATTAAAAAAATCTTTATTCTCCAGGGTACAAATAGTCACCTGCTAGCAAAAAACAGAATGCATAACTTGACCCCCCCCCCCCCCCCCCCCCCCCCCTATCTTTTCAGGACATACTTCATCGTTCCAAGATGTCTTGTCCACGCGCGAGAGTTCCTACTTTTCAGACACCAAGAGGTTGGCTTCCCTGCACAGCTTAGCTGTCTAGTGGCTCAGCTTACTGAATTATGAAGTGTGAAACTGGAAAGAAAAACTGCAAACTCAGCTACAGCATCCCTCATAGCCCACATGACAGCTTCGGTATATTAACTCTGCATACTATATCATTTATTATATACCTTTTAACCATTAGCAAACAACTAAATTCTCCAGTTACTGCTTCATATGGCCAATAGTGATAGTTCATTTCACACTGGACTTGACCACACACAAAAAATACGAAATCAATACAAAATCAAACATTCTACTGGAATGAAAATATGCAGGGCAATACCAAATTGATACTTAGTGACCACTATTTACCCGATTGTAAGTCGACCCCCCCAAATCACATTTCCGCAAAATAAAAAAAAAAACTTCCGAGGTTGTTTAAGCTTGGCCTTGAGTAGCTGAACGCGATAGCATTATCCAACGGCCGCCATTTATCGCCAGCCGCTATCGGCTGCCGCGCGCGCCCGTGCCCATGGGCACATTCCAAAACGAAAATGTATTAATCACTGGACTACTCGTCCACACTTGCGCCATCGTCCTCACTAACGCTGCTGTCGGGATCGCTGCTGCGGTCATCGACCAACGAAATCCCGCACTTCGCAAACAGCCACATCACAACATCGCGTGGAACAGCAGAAAATTTTCCACGCTACAACTGCTGCAGCTGCCACACCTGTACGACCCGTTGCGAACGTCGAACTTGAGGCCTGGCGCGCGGCTGTTCGTTTCTTCAGCGTAAAAAATGGCAGCCATCTTGAATGTAGCCGTGAATGAGTGCCGGTCGCTTGCCGGACCTGGAGCACAAATGATGACTGACGAAGCACTACATTAAAAACTTGTGAAACGCGGCCGGCAGTAGTCAAATGCGTCAGAGCCAAAGAGAAACTACGCGTAATGTCGTCAGCTCTTCTGCCGGCTGCCGACACTCACCGGCACCGCTGCCCTTCCAAGTGGAAATGCCATCTCGATTGGAACAGCGGCCCTTCTATCAACTATCAACGCTCCCTTGAGCGCCGAGCGTGCAATTGAAAGTAAAAAGAAAACTTGTTGGACGCTTGAGCGTCCCTTACAACGCGATTGCGTTATCGGGCCGCCGCTGCCGCCGCTTATCAGCAACCGCAGTCAGCAGCCACGTGTGGGAAGTGTGGGGTGCTGGTTTGCTGTTCATCAATAGCCGCCATCAGCCACCGTGCGCACGTGCGCAGGGAGGGGATGCCAGTTCTGCGCGTTGACATAGCAGCTGCTCACGGCCAGCACCAAGAGCGATGTCAGAGCCAAGCAGCAAAATGCAACCACGCTGTAGCATGCCTGATATCTCGTTTGTCTCGCCTTTACTTATAGTGCAACGTTTTCGTTTCGATTGTAAGTCAACCCCCTCACTTCGGATTTTCAAATTAAAAAAAATAGGTCGACTTACAATCGAGTAAACACGGTACTCACATTGGTCATTACACGTCGCACTTCATAATGTGGGTTCATAGAAACCACCCTGGGTGCTTCTTAACATACTTTCCACTGAAGCACTAGAAATGCCTTTTTTCAGCTATGGGAAACAGTGCTTTGAATAAGTTGGGCAGATTGAACAGCAATAACTTGTGGAATAATGTGGAATATGTATAAATCTACCTTCCTCAATTTACAGAATGAGAGTCAGGCAAAGATTTTCTTAACATGCCATTTTGCTGCACACTTATCACGCAACCCCCCCAACCCTCTCATCCCCCAAATTACGTCCAGTGCAGGACGATGGCCTCTCCCGCCTGTCTCCAAACAAGCCTGCCCTGCACCTGCTAGAGCCACCCTACGCTGTATAACTAGAGACATGCAAACTTTGAATATTTTTCGAGGAGTATTTGCTATTTGAGTCGATAATGTACCGAACACTGAAAAGCAAACACGGAACTAAAAACTAAAAACCAAACCTGTGTTCAGCTTCGACTTGGCATCCATAGCAGTCGGACGGGTCAACTTGGCTGCTCTAGCCGTTGTCAGCTTAGTGCCTGGAGGCATGTGTGATGTGGGCGTTGTTGCTGGTGAAGCCCTTGCAAGCTTAGTTACTTCAGAATTTGCAGCCAAACTAGAGGACGGAGACTTTGAAGGTTCTTTGACGGAGCTTTTAGCACCTTCAGGAGGTGTAGGCACCTTCACCTGTGGCTGGGAGCTTGGGTCATCAGAAGCGCTTTTCTCAGACCCTGTGCTCTCCACAGTTTCTGCATAAATAAACAGAAGAAATACATGTAAAGATGGATCAAAATTTGAGGAAACACAGCCATGTAAAAGGCAGTGCAAATAAATAAGTCACCTTATGTATATACACAACGACATGACAAATAACACGCAAGAATGGCTTTCAGCCAATTCCTATTCAAGGCTCACCAGTGCATGTAAACACAGTATCAGGAAAGCTGAGCTTAGTTTAATTATTCAGAATGATTGCTTGCACAAGAATGAAAATACCCCGTTTACTAGCATAATGAAAGCACTTTTCTTCAAAAACATCTTTGGAAATCTTGAGGAGCGTGTTCACTACACAGGGTAAGACGCTATCAGCAAAAATTTGTTTTGACAACCAAAACAGCAGGCGCATTCACCATGTAAGTGAACATAGTAGTGTACTGCTGTTGAAAGCTGTATTTCTGGAATAAGCAGCACTCTGACTTGCAGGCCAATTGTTATCCTTAATCAAGATCACCCAACTGCCTGGTCACTTGAGATGGACTAAGTTTTTAAACATTGAAAGTGTACAACAGCAACAGAAACACCTCAACACTTGGCCCTTCTTCTTACACATTATGCCACAAACATTGGACTGTTTAAAACTGACAACAAAAGAAACAAGGGCAGCAAGCAGTATCAAGCAAATTCAGCAGAGTGAGTCATTGCTATGAAAAGATGTGAGATGCAATATACATTTCAGCCAGGCTACCATGTGTAATACACCTGTCACACAGGCTATGGAAATGACATGCACATGTCCTAGAACACTTGCTGGATATTTTCTCTTCTTAGACGGCCTTAAATTTGGGCCCCAGCAAAGCGCAGAATGCTGAAACGGAAAGTAAGCCTACCTAGTACAACATCGCATGATGGCACTGCAGCAGTTCGGGGTGCTGGCACGCAAGCGATGCTACCAATGTCCCTCTGAGCTGGAATTTCTGCACTAGGCACCGGATGCTTCTCCACCAAGTCTGGACACGCTTGGCTGGGATCAGTGGAGCCACACTGGATGGCCACAGAAACCAAGCATGGGGAACGACGCCCTGAACGAGCTCCCAGGAAGCTCCTCGGAGTCACTACTCTTCCCAGCGAAGACTTGCGCACTTCCCAGGCCAGGCAGGTTGGTCTGAAAGTTGCGATAATTCAGCGAATGCTACCGTACCGGAACGCCATGAACAAAGGTGTCGATAAGGATGTTAGAGAAGAGACCACACAAATTTGCCTGGCTGCAAGAGTTACATCACTTGCTTCCACAGCTTCCTATGGAACCGGTTAAAATTACTGCACATGATGATGCGAACTGAAGCAAGTTAGGGTCCCTTGGGAGAATGCACAGAATAAAAGCACTTATACCGAGTGTTTCACCTTTCCTTTCTGTCTGAAGTAATGGCATGAAAAGATGTGGAGTGCTCCGTATCGTGTGGTGCATAAATTCAATTTAGTATTATAGTGGTTTATTATATGTGCAAAGCAAGCAAAATTGAACTAGCTCAGGCAGCTGATGTGCTGCCTAATACTGACCTGCAGAATCAATTGCATATCATTCATTATTAGTTTAGGATAGTGTGACATGACCTGTCTGTATAATCATTCTTGATGCTTTGCCGAGAGTATAGCAGCTTGCAAGTCATCCCACGCTTTTTGGTACATATGATTTGCACTGTGCAAAGTAACAAGGAACAACACCATTTTAACATTCTTCCTAGCCACCAGCCTCAATGCTCCTCAAAAATACAAAAACATTTACACAAGAACTACCTTTGCAGGGGAACAGTGATAACAGTTTGCATGTGCATGATGATATAAAAAACAACAATCAGTTCAACATGAAAAAGAGTAATCATATGCATATGTTGCAGCATTGGTCACATTCCAAATAAAATACAAGGTAGCTATGAAAAGACAAAAGGTCACCTGTCTGGGGGTGGTGTATTTTCAAGCTGCTTACTGAGCTGGATCCAATTAATCAGTGCTGTAAATTCTTTTCTGTAGTTCTCCAGGATTAGAATAGCCTCCTGAAATAGATATGGATACCACAGAACACTAAAGCATAGTGAAAAAAACTGAATGCATCATGTTAATGCGACGTACCACATAAGTTGACCAGTTGCTTGTGAAATTATTCAGCATGAAAACAGGAAAAGGGATTTTTACCAAGACCCAGGTGCGAAACCTAAGTAAGGGCACCAGCTATGTATATAAGAAATAAAACTACTGGAAAACTGAAAAGAAACTAACAATTCCACGAAAGGAAACAATGGAGCTAAAGTACAACCTTCTCATCATAATTACACTACTAATTTCTAATAACTTGACACGGGCATGGTATGACAAGTTGATTCAGGTGCCCAAAGGGAAATTGAAGGGTGCCTTCACAACTTCACTCAGACTACATCCTTGTTCATTACTTCTAGATGGTGGCTTGCATTTATATCTAATACAAACAAGCAAGAATGAGATCATTTGTTCTTGCTTTGTCCTGTGTTCTCAGCATTCTCTGTGTAAATGAAAAGCTGCACTGGAAATAACATTCCGTTTTTGTTTCAGCGGCTGTAGTTAAGGTAAACAGATGGCTCAGCAGTTTGGGTGTTCTTGCTCCGCGACTCAGGCGGCAGACTTGCCAAACACAGCAGCCACATTTTCATGGAAGCAGCATACAGAAACAACAGTGTGACAAGACTTTACTCTTTCCTTACTGTGCCAATTCAAATCCTTAAATTTTGACGATGGCGCGAAATGGCCCATTCTACATGATCCGAGCCACTTTTGGTCAAGTAAAACGTCCTTCACTATGTTCCAAAAGAACAGAACTTAAGTTTCAGATTCGTTTTTTTTTTATCAGCCATGTGTGCGCAAATTTTTAAAACTCCAGTGAGAACTATCAACATTGAGCAATCACAGTTAGCATGACGGCCAAGGCAATGTCGTCGTCTTGCACCGACCACGCTCAGCAGCAGCGCTAGTCTCGCAATTCTGCAGCAACAACACTTGACTTCATAGATGCAAGAGACAGCTCTGTGAAAAGATGACATCCATTCGTCTGATTTTAGTTGATCTGGGACTAATGACAAGTGCCTGTCTGCAACTCCGTTTTTGCTGGGGAGATTCATTGTTGCGGGAGGTAATAAAAAGAGTTAAAGGACCCCTGAGGACCCCTGCATATAATTTTTGTTGACAGTAAAAATCAATTGCATGGCTCTTTCTGTCTCTGCTGATGCTTGTTCAGCAAAAGAAAACAGTTACTGGCGAGAAATTGAATTCCTAAACTAAAAATTTCTTTCGTTTTGCAAGATTCAAATTTTGTGCTGTCAAGACTGAAGAGGACTACGTGATCAGTATTTGGAAATGAACGGTAGTGTTGACTAAGCTTAGGGATACACCTACAAAGAACTGTCTTGATCTCACCGCAATGACTTGCGAAAACGGCTGGTGGCAGCTTTATTTTACTTTTTATTTTTCTAGTCTACAAACCCTCTGTTTTCAGTGGAAGTAACCTCTTTGTCAACAGAACATGATAATTCACCTACACAGGCTAACTTAAAGCTGTCCGCACTGTCCCTTAAAGTGCATAGTCAAACCAGCATGAAGCTATTAGTTTCAGTTCTTCATTCATGCTCCTTGCCTTGCATTCTAAGGTGCTTTCATCCGTCTCGCATGTGTTGTAGATCTCATCCACAGCCCTGTGGAGATTCTCAAAGAGGTATGCCCAGTAGCGGGCACGTAGGCCTTTGTCAGGACCCCTTCCAGCAGATGATGACCGAGCCCGCAACTTCGAACTCCCTCGCACCAAGTTTGGTGAAGCCCCCATTGCCAGTGGAATCGGAGGCTTCAGCACCGATGGAGAGGTCATAGGTCACTGAAAATAAAGTCCATGTGCGTTCCAGCACTGTTTTCACATTGAGTGCTAGAGAGAAAAGGGAGGTAAAGTAGGGAGGTTAACCAGGCTATGCCTGGCGGACTACCTCAGACATGAAGAAGGGGATAAAGGCAACAAAAAAAGAAAGTGATAAGGCAAGTTCAGCTCGTTGCATGAATAGTGTTTATGGGGGTTTAATGTCCCAAAGCGACTCAGGCTATGAGAGACGCCGTAGTGATGGGCTCCGGAAATTTCGACCCCCTGGCGTTCTTTAGCGTGCACTGATATCGCACAGTACACGGGCCTCTAGAATTTCACCTCCATTGAAATTCCACTGCCGTAGCCAGGATCAAACCCACGTCTTTCGCGTCAGCAGCCGAGCGCCACAACCACTGAGCCACCATGGCGGCAGGCATGAATAATGAGTGCCCACGGCCATGAGCCTTTTGTGGTCAATATAAACATAAAGTCCTCAGTGTGTCTACAGACTGCCACTCAAGCCTTCTCCTCTTAAATATTTGAAGGATGTCCTGATAGCATTTGATTTGATTTATGCGGGTTTAACGTCCCAAAGCGACTCAGGCTATGTGGGACGCCGTAGTGAAGGGCTCCGGAAATTTCAACCACCTAGGGTTCTTTAATGTGCACTGACATTGCACAGTACACGGGCCTCTATAATTTTGCCTCCATGCCTTGATAGCAGTCCTAGCTGATGATGGTTGCCATCATGGGATTAGAATCTTGACCTTGGTTTGGACACAGCACAGTGCTGCCTCCAGAGATGTTCATTCATTGTCAGAGCTGTGGCAGGAGGGAATTGCAATGGCGTAGTACATAACATTTAAGTGGTTCAGCCCTTCCCATATTATAATCAAACTGTACAAAAAGAAACCAGAAGCTGCTTAGCACATGAACACAAGTGAAATGTCCTTCCCCCACTCAACTTTTCCCTATACTTGTCATGCCACTATGGCCATCATTGAGAGCACTGCTCATAAGTTTTGTGCAGGCCAAGAAACATGCGAGCCAATTCACTCACAAGTGGCGGAAAAAATGCAGTGCTTCATCTTACAACGAGAGACATAAATGAATTCAGCACAATTTACTAGCAGGTTTACTTTTACACCTAGTAAAAACTACAGACAGAACATTAGCAAGAAGAGTTAGCATCTTCCCCTTCTCCATATATTTAGGGGATGCCATTCAATTGTCCATGCGTTAACAAAAATTAATCCAACTGTGATATTCGGAAGCATTGAGTATTTATGTTTTATTATTATTTTTTCTTCTTGCGTCAACTTTGAGCCAGAAAAATTTCATTTACGCCGCAAATACGTGGGAGCCCACTACAATGTTACATTCTGAACAGGCACAGAGTAATAAACTCCAAATGAACTTTGTGAGCTCAATGCCAATAAATTTGGTGGACAGCGCACGTCCAGCCTTTTAGGGTCCCCAGTGCCCACGCACTGGGCATAGCAACAGAAAGCACACACCCTAGTCCAAGAATAGGTTGTAAAACAACCCTGAGTTTTCAGCACTATTTCCGCGCCGTGCATTTAAAAAAAGTACATTTGCTAAAGTGAAATACTCACACTGAGCGCAGCCTTCAGGCTCGGCGCTCCCTTGCACCTGTGGCTGTCCAAGCTGAAGAGTAGCGTGACTGCCAGTTCCTGTAGCTTGACAGTCGGGAAACGGCTTCGACACAGTCTTATTAACGAATCGGGAGTATAATAAGCCTATCCATCGATGACAACTAACTTTATAAGGCGCACCCAAACAAGCCGTCAAACAGTCGTCATTTCAGCTGTGCGCGACGCTGGATGTGGATGCGGCTTTGTACCTTTGCAGCATTGCTGTAGCCGTAGAGCTTGGCCGCTGGCCGCGTTTTGGCTACGAAAAAATGCCAAAAAGACCGTTTTACCTTCCCAAATGAACTGAAGTTTTATTTTTTAGCCAGTTTATTTGTACACTGCAATGCGGCCGCAGCGGTCCTCGCAACGGCTGGTTTCGTTATCGACTGACGCGGCAAATTCAATGTCGACTCACCGCAGTCGTTTGTTCAAGCAGGTTCAAGTGCGTGTATCCGGGACTCCGGGCTTGACGGGACCCCGTTTTTGTGTGGATGTCATGCCTGAGAGGTGCTATATACTAGCAAGGCGACAATGTTTTAATAGATACACAATTGCAAAGGTCTCCGGGATCACCGATTTAGGCGTCTCTTCCTGTCTAATGAAATTTCTGTTCGCGCTGTTACCTCTTTTCCCCGGATGAGGAAGGAAGTTTGGAAATTCTTTGCATGTCATGACATAGGAAGTAGTTCGCGGACTGTACTCTACTATGTGTGTATGTTTTGCCTCTAACCACAGACGCAAGAATTGTGTTGCCGATTTGCTTTGCCGCAACACCTAAGATACAAACGTGTGCTCTCCCAGGAACCAAACTTAGCGACTTAGCTATAACTTAGCTACAAGACGACTTCACTCAGCTCGGCCGGACTTGACACGGCTGGCTGCCTATACTTCAAGAGCTTACATAGACGTCTTGTATACATCTCTCAGTTGAAGTCTTCTAAACATACTCCTCGAGCCAACTTCTGCAGATCTGCATGCTGGCTTAAGAAGTGACATAGACGTTTTCGATCCATCTTGCAGTTGGACTTCTAGACATACTCGTCAAGCCAATCTGCAGATCTGCATAACGTATGTGCTACGCACGCACTTCCAGGAGCCATATTTTTTCTTTACTTACCAGAAATTCAGGTTTCAGACGCGTTGTAAGCTGCCACGTTTTATCGACTTTTCCACACCAAATATCTTTTGGCAACATAGAAGATACCTTTTTTTTAGTTAGAAATTTAGAAGGATAGAAAGCTGTGCAGGAGCTTTGTAATCGCAATAAGTTCCGTGTGCTTTAAATGGCAAGGGTGACAAGACCTGAGTCGCATTGTGCGCACTTAAAAGTATCACGTCGGTATAGTCATCTAAGAATCGGAGTGTTTACTGAATGTAAGGATCGAGCTTCGCACCAATTGGACATTAGCTGCCGCAAGGTTCCTGCACACGCCAGGTATGGCACTGTTTGGTGACTGCGCAATAATTGGCTGCGTTTATTGAAGCTCGAAGCTATATAGTGTACTAGAACCACTAGAACTATTCTTGTGCGCTCTACCCGTAACATCTATCGTGTGATTACTAACGAGTGTAAGTTATTCGATGCAGACTTACGGAATGGAAACATCTGACAATCCGTCAAGGAGCAGCGCAGGACAGGACACGGACGAAGAAAAGAACACGTCGACACAAGCGCTCAGCACGGGTTCCAGTTTGAACCCAGGAAGCAAACTGGAAGCTGATCTCCCACTTACAGCGCTGGTGTCGTCGTGTTCATTTCTGCGCTGTTCCGTGATGAATTACCAACAAGCCCGCTCTTCCGTCTTAGTGACATTCCGTGTTTGAGTTTTGGGAAGATAGAAATTATTTAGTAAACTTTTACTCGACCGTCATGCACTCTTATTTCGAGAGGAGCTGTCAGCACATTCTAGCTGTTTCCTTGTGCACATAGTTTCTTGTTTTCTGTTTTTAGTTGCGGAGAATTAGAATGAAGAGCCGTGCGTCGTCATTACCTTTATTTTCAAATTTGGGACAAAATGTGCCCCTGTAATTGGTTTATTGCAATTTGTGCATTTATTATACCAAGGTGAAAAATGAGGTACAGCCGGATACTATACTCATGCGTGCCAGTTGACTGCGATCTCACGGCGGTTAACAGGTCGACTTCATTTGCTACAAGACCTGTATCTGGAATTACTCTCAGATAAATTTCAGAATGAAACGCATCGTACACCAAATGGGGGCTTGTAGGCTGTACATGGGAGCTCACAAGTATCACAAATGCTCGCACACCGACGGCTTCGTAACTGAAAAGAAGAGCAAACCGCACTTACAAGATGCCCAGCTAGATTTAGACCATAATTTTAGGCTCTTTTGTAAGTCCGCACTAAGCTTTTGGCTCCTGCTAATTAAAGACAATTATGAACAAGGAATTTTCCGGGCTAATTGAGAATTTGTTGGAAAGACGTAACTGTGAAAGCATGCAGCTACCCCAGAAATCTACGTAGAACAAAATGCTTCGGACGGAGACAGCTGTGCCCGCGTAAAGTACAACTCGTGTGACATGGGCGACATGCCGCGCACAACTGAGTTTTCTCGAGAGGAAAAAAAAATCACTGACTATCAATTTGATTCATGCGGCGGCGTCGCCTGGATTTTGCGTCCCCTGTGTTCAGCTTCAATTGCGAAGGCTCGTGATGCAGATATTGCATTCATACGCACTTACAGGGCTCCTTTCAGACGTCAACGGTTAGGCTGTGGTCTTCAGATTCGAATGTGTACGAGAGAGTCGCAGTTCAAATAATTTCGAACAGGCGGAAAGTGACGTCCTCCTCCGATATGATACTAATATCGATCTCTGACAGCGACAGGAACGATGCGAAGTCGTTTATTACAGCCGCGCGTCTGCGGTGGACATAGTCGCCTGGCCACCGTCACTCGAAATCCCCGCGGGAGTGTCTTCTCAGCACGATGGGCGGCAGCTGTGGCGGCCTGTGGTATGTGGGGTTCCTTCGCGGCAGCTGCGGCAGCGCGGCCTGTCTGTTCAGGTTGGGCGATGGCAGCTCCTGCGTACGATGGACGGACGCATGCGCTTGACTATATACGCGTGCTCTCTCGGAACCAATGAATATAGTATATCTGAAGTCTAAAAAACGAAGGCCGCAAAAGGGAGGTGTAAACTGCAAGCTTTCCTCCGTCCGGAAGTTGTTTATTCGAATGGTGTACAGCAGAGCTGCTAATCGCAACTGTTTACTCCGCACGAAGTACAAATGAGTTAAATGCAGTACTTTACTGCTCCAGCGGGGCTTAAAATGGCCCTACGAGCTCCCCATTTGGATTAAAGATGTGGAGAATAGTTATACTGCCTCCTCTTGTATAACGTAACAGAGCTGCCGTTTCTTATGACCCTCATCTTTCAAAAAATTTGTCAGTCACCGATTTTGCTGAGATTCAGTAATGATTTTTTTTCGTGTGTGCGAGAGGGCAGAAGAAAGGGATAGGCACACCAGCGAATGCATTCAGCGAAAACACGCACTTGGGTGCATGAGTATTATCAGGGCTATTTATTGGTACTCACCCTGCGTAACACTGTGTTCGCCAGGATGAGCACAATGGAGACGATTGCGGACACCGCTGGTATGGCCACGAACACGAACACCGGAATGAAGCCTGGGAGGACGAACGGGTGGTTCTAGGTTTTACGCGACCATTTCAGCTCGGCGCATTTCCGAATCACCTTATTTCGTGTTCCACTTAACGCCAGGTGCATCGCACGTGAGTGAAAATAAACTGACAGTGGTCAGTGCAACGGAATACCTTTGTAATGCATGTCAGCGTATTTTTCTGACTACTTCTGGTATTCTACAACTTCCTTTTCGTACCTCAATAGGGATAAATAGTATACCTCAGCTATTATATATCGCAGTCAGCATGTACACTTGAATGACGCTGCTCTCAACAACACTGCCAGTTGAATATTCACACCGGCTGCGCTGCAGCCTCATTTATACGCACTGAGGTGGAACGTATATATATATATATATATATATATATATATATATATATATATATATATATATATATATATATATATATATATATATATATATATATATATATATATATATATATATATATATATATATATATATATATACACAGCTGCCACCAGCCTACACAGTCTACGCACTGCCTTCCTGGGCATCGTGTACCGAACAGCTCAGCGCTGTCACGAATAAAGTGCAACGAAGACCGTGGAGTGAGAGAGAGGTCGTGACTGGCACTTTTTCTCGCGTACAGTCTCCAACGCCCAAGCACGCCTCAGGACTTCTTCAGTGCCACCTATTAGACGGAGTGAAAAACTGCGATGTATACTATATATAGGAGAAGGAGCGTCGGCAGCATCAAAATTCGGCTGTACATACGCCAGGCGTAAGCCTAGCAACTTCGCGGTCAGATGAAAGCGGCGTGAAGAGGGAAGCAACTGCAGCTGCCCCCCCCCTCCCCCTGGCTGTGCCAGTACCGTAGACGGAACTGCCGCCTGCTAAACGTGCCCAATGGGCACTGCAGCTCCCTTTGATGTCCCATGGACGTCCTGGACGTCCACAGGACGTCTAAGAGAGTTTCAGTGCCCATTGGGTGTGCTGACGGATGAACAGATATGCTCGCAAAGTCGAACAGTAGAGCGCAAGCTGCCTTGGGAACAGCTTTTCGCTGAACTGCTCGCGTTAAGCAGTAGTTTAGCCGATGTAGATTTTTGTTGTATTTTATAAAGTCGTATTTCTGGTATATGTTCGTGCGCGCTAGCTGCGAAATTGGACTTCACGGGGCTGCGACTTGTCACGCTGTAACTGTACTGGCATTTGTGTGTCAGCTCTGTCCTTCCCCTATTCCGTAAATTAAAGGATACAGAGAGACCCCGTTAATTCCAACTCGATTAATGCGAACATCCGGTTTGTTCGGACTGACGCTCTGGTTTCGTCAGCATCACGTGTGTTCATTCGGACTTCGCATAATTCGAATTAATCTGCGGTACTCTTCGATTCCCACCTATTGAGATAAGACATTTGCATACCTAACGCGCCAGTGAGTGATGTGAATATAGCCTTGACTGCACATGTTCACGTATTCTCACTTGACTAGAGTTTATTTACATTCATGTACATGTCATGATCGTGAATATCTTTGACGAATGTCTCATTAGGTTTGTAATATATACAGGAGACTCTGGCACCAAAAAATGGTTGGAAAGGAAATCCTAATGTATCGAGGCCAACTCGTCCCTTCTTCAGCGTCGATCAAATGGTCACCACGCAGGAGGCAGCAGACCTCTCTTCTCCGTGGTCGGAACTGGCCTCTGTCACGTGACCTCTATAGCTGGCGTCTACCATATGCGGCCAGCGAGGTCTGCTGTCTGCTGTGTGTTGACCATTTAATCGCCCCCGAAGAAGGGACCGAGTCGGTCCCGAAACGTTAAGATTTCGTTTCAAAACCTTGGATGGTGCATGTCTTTTGTGTAGGACCCTTCGTTTTCGAATAAAACACGTCTCTACCCACGTAAACACGTTTCTTAAATATCGGGTTAAACTCTATTTCTACACGAAAATAAGTATTCCTGCGCCCAAAGCTGAAGACACGGTACAAAAATTAGCAGACGTCTTACGCTAATTGCAGAGGGCTGTTTTCAGTCTAGGTCGTCTTAAACTTCTTTTAACGCTTTTAATGCGAATACATTACTAGTCCAATTACGAGAAAAGCCGGCGGTGTGTGTGAATTAGTATGTGTACTCGCACAACGTACAGAAAATCACAGCGATGGCAAGAAAAATGGGGTGACGTCATCAAGCGGCCGCATGACGCACACAGCAAGCCGAACACCACCACGTCAGTCAATCCTATACATGTCGTTCGTCACCACTGGACGACCCGCACATGTGGAGCCAGTTTTCCCGAGAAAATTCGTACCAAATTGTGACGCAACCGTTTCTCGTACAGAGTTCAGGGTGGTGTCATACGCGCACGCGTGTGTGTATGTGGGTGGGTGTCAATGCACCCAGGGAAAGTAATACGTTTGCATTCCCATAAGCAGTATTAAGTGTCTCTGCCGAGTGTTTCTTATTAGTGATAGTGTTTAATATGAGGCCAATTTCGAAGATTACGTTTGGGTCAAAGTGGAACCTTGGGCAAGTTGGTGCGATATTATCGGAATAGCGCACGGACGAGCCCTGTCTACGTGCTTCTTGGCTCGTCCGTGTTCCTGCGCCATTCCGATAGCGTACGTTTGGAAGCGAGAAGCCAAAACACCGGTGCTGACCAGAAGCCTATACTGGCATCATTGTACGCTGTGGCGTTAACTGAATGCTTTCACAGTGTAAATACAAAGCCAGGCAGGTTTTGCAAGGACGTGGATGTATACTCGGCAGCAGATGATAATGCACGCGGGTGAAATAATTGTAATAAATGAGAAAAAAATACACTTGATTATGCGATAATTTTATATTGTCTTCTGCTGAAAAATATATGACCCGATAAAACCGTAATTACAGACCCTTTTGTCGAATAACCCCCTTTGTACAAGACTTTCAGGTAAAAAATATAGCTCGATTTTTGCCCCCAAATTTCGGAAGAAATAAAACCCGAAAGCGATATGGGCCAGCAACAGCTAGTTGCCTGTCGGTTGGCGTATTCGCGCGGCTAAGATGTTAGTGAGGAAGACTCCTTCCTACCAAGTCTCACCAACATTGTGCGGTGTCGCGAGCAGTCCAAAGGTTAGGATAACTACCTCTTAAAGGGACACTGAGGAGAAATTGAAGTTGGCTTGTATCCATAGAATAGCAGCTCGTGATCACAAAAACGCCACTCTTCCTGAAAACAAAGCTCTTGTAAGGTACCAAATAGCAAGAAGCAAAATGCAGGTATCGCCGCCACAGGCCAATCTCGCAAGTACAAGCGTGATGCCTTCCTAGAACAAGAGGCGCCATCTTGGAGGAATTTTCCTTACTTCATGGAGTTAAGAATCTCTGAGGCTGGCAAAGGAAGGTTGCGCACCGCACCGCTAGCCGTCAGAAATCACAGAGTCTGCGTTTACGTCACGTTTCACGTCACTCCGTTCTGTGACGTCATAAGAGTTGCCGTGACGTCAAAAGAGTTCCCTGAGTTTGAATCAGGGCGGCGGGAAAAACTTTTTCTACTTCGAATCCAAATTTCTTTGAAATAAATGCATCTTTCGCGCCCGGACAAGCGGCAACAAAGTCATGAAATGCCGAACTATCAGATTTTGCTAACAAAAAAAAAATTGATAGTTCTCCTCAGTGTCCCTTTAAGGCTATACATTCACGCCAGTCTTGAGTGCAGCAGGAGAGTGCCCTTACTGGGATTGATGAGGACGATGGGCTGTGAGCGGAGCGGGCGGCTGAAGAGGCGCTCGGTCTTGTTGGAGTCCAGCCACCGGTAGGCGCGCATGCTGAACACGTACTTGGTGAAAGCCTGCAGGTGGCGCAGTGCCGCCGACGAGCCGCTCACGTCCATCGAGCAGTTCTCGTTGGGCGGCGGTTGCGGCTCGTCTTCGCCTTCTCCGCTGCCGCCCCTGCACCAGCTGACCACGTAGCCGTCGCTGGTGTCGTCCTGGGGCCACCAGTAGAGCCAAATCTCGGACCAGCTCTTCACGACGCCCGTCGAGAAGCAGGGCCGGTCGGGCGCTGTGGGGGTACAGCCATGATCATTATCTAGGTGACCGCACTTTCATTTCCGTCCAACAGGAAAGTATATGATGCAGGTCATATAAGCCAAGCGGTTATCTAAGCTCACGTACTTTGTTTAGCCGCCGTACAGAATAAAACTGTTTTAGTGTACTCTCATCAAAGTAAGGTAAGCCTGAAGCGATCATCTGTAAATCGCATATAATACTCAACGTTGCAACTGTTTCAGTAGTGAAGAGGGAAGACCGGTACCTGCCGACACAACTGCAAGAAACGATACAATCGGCACAAAGGTGAAGTGTGACATCAAATGGTCGGCCCCCAAACGCTCTTCATGGCCCATTCCGGAAAGTGTTTACTTCGGTCGATAGCCATTCTTTTGTGCGTTGCGTCGGGATATGTCATGTACTGCGCCGCTGGAAATTCCACCGTTGGGCGGATTTCTTGCAGTCGCGATACGCGTGATACTGCGAAGACAAATTCGTCTCTTCGAATAAACCCGAAGTTAGAAATAAGTGAGTTGTAACGAGATTAGACTGCAGGGCTACTAGACCTAAGGAGAACCAGTTTGTCCTGATTCTTCCTGAGCCATGCCCGACGAGTTGGAAGCTTGCCTTTCGAGTTCCTTCTCCAAAATCATCACCGTAATATAGCCTCAATGCGGTTGCAAGTCTCTCCCGAGCAATAAACTCGAGCGGGGGGGGGGGGGGGGGGTATGCACGTAAGTTCACTCTCTTTATTGTCGGCCGATGTTGCCGTCGCCTCGCACCACCTTTGCCGAAAAGGAAGCCATATGCCCACTGGCTGTTAAAACGCCGTCTCATGACTTCAGATATTGCTCAACCCAAGCGCATAGCAAGAGCGCAAGAAATTCCACTCTCTCTGTTCCTGTGATAGCGATCGCTTCCGCACGTGCATATACTTCTCCACTAGTCCTTCCTGCCTTACAGAAAAGCAAGCTTGCTGCACGAACCCGGCAGCGGCGGTCGCGTTTCGATGGAGGCGAAACGCAAAGGCACCCGTGTGCTGTGCGATGTCAGTGCACATTAAAAGATCCCCAGGTTTGAAATCACTCCAAAGCCCTCCACTACAATACTTCTTTCTTGATTTCTTCTCTTAGTCCCTGCTTTATCCCTTCCCTTACGGCGTGGTTCAGGTGTTCACCAATATGTTAGATACTGTGCCGTTTCCTTTCCTCAAAAACCAATTCTCATTTTTGCTCATCGCTTCTACTAATATATGTACTGTGCTAAAAAAAAAGACCCGCATTATATTCTATAACGAAGGAACAGCAGTAAATTTCTGCGCATTATGTACTTTATATATATATATATATATATATATATATATATATATATATATATATATATATATATATATATATATATATATATATATATATATATATATATATATATATATATATATATATATATATATATATATATATATATATATATAATACTGTGTATATTGCACTGTACATTTTGTGCAATAAATATTCCAGATTCTTAGCCGGTGCATGGTGCATACGCGTTCTCGCGATCTCCATGGTGTCGCAAAATGCGATCTGTGAAGCTCGGTCATCTATTTTTATCATCAAATGGATAGCGCGGGATAAGATTGCTAAAGCGTTACGATTTATCCACAACATAGTGAAATATTTGCGCCACAAATACGGTAGCCATAACCCACGGATGTACTGAGGACAATTAAATTACTCTCGCGTAATATACATATCGAAAATGACATGAGAAGAAGTTCTTACGTATAGAAAGCACAAGGACAGACAAGCGAGGGTCGCTGCTCCAGGTATCACACCCAAATGTGCACACTTCATTTGTCCAGCAGACGGAGCTTCGGATTACTAGCACTAATACAGTGACTAACCAGTACCAGTGGCGTCCATCAAGGGCGGATTTATAGATGTCTCTTGGAGGAGGCGGTCTGGGAGGGGAATATACGTGAGAAAATACCTGTACACGTTTCTTATTGGGTAAATAGTTTGTGTATATTACCTCTCCCCCTATCCTCTCTTTCTGTCCCCTCACCTCTTTCATTTCATTTCTCCATTCTGCCTTCTATCCTTTATTTCCACTGCCCCAGCTCAGGTGCTTCAGTATCAATGGCAGATGCCGGGGCTTGCAAAAATCTTTTCCTTCCTTTTTATTATTTTAATAAAACCACTTACTACTACTACTTTCTTCGTGAAAAAAATGGGGTTCTTAATGTTTTTTCGTGAAAAATATTTGGTTACTCCCCTGCTTACCCCTTAAATACTTCACTGCCGTGCGTCCACCTGCACTTGCTTTGTGTAGCTTCTCTAAGCGCCGTCAGAAGCGAGTCATGTATGTTACTATTTAGTGCCTAGATCACTGCACAACCTTTGACCTCACGTTCATGCAGCTCCGAGGACCCGGCCAAGCAAACCATCGCCACAGGCCGGGCTGCCAGCGTCATGAGCCTCCGGGACATGAACGTTTGAGTGCAGTGGGGCCGTGCGGGGGCCCAAGGACCTGCGCGTCCTAAACTCCCCTGTATGTATTAAAGTTTCCACCACCACCACCATATGAAGAGGCCTGCATGGTTTTGTCAAAGGGCACACGCTCACGAACTCGCACGATGTACGGTAAGGCTGTATACTCCATTCCAAGAAGTTACCGCTACAACAAACGCAACCTGGTAAAAAGTCAGTGCTTGAATCGCGAGCGTTATCCGGGCACCGAATTCGCAACGTGTAAGCGCACCTAGTCTCTTGCTGCGGAAGTTCTTCTGGTACAGCGTGGTGCCGTCCTGGCGACGCAGGTAGATGGCGACGCGGAATCGCCACAAGTCGGTGGGCACCAGGAACTGCCCGCTGTCGCCGCTCACGTGTTCCTCGAAGCACTCCATGTAGCAGTTGCCCTCCGAGGCACACACTTTGGCCGTGAACGTGAGGCCGGCGGCCCGATCCGCGCGCCACCGCACGCCCACCGCGAAGTCCGATTGGGCAAGCGGCTCGAACTTCAGCACTGCGATAAAAAAAAAACAAGAAAAGACCAGCCCTTTCCGGGTAAGACGAAGGACTCAGTGAGAGGGGCTGGTCGCTGCTGCTGCTGTTGATATTGCTTTTCTTTATTAAACAGCGTGCGCTAACAGGACGTACACAGGAAACTTGGAGACAGAGAAAAGAAGCGCTTCTTATGCGCTTCTTTCCTCTGTCTCCAAGTTTCCTGTGTCCGTCCTGTTAGCGCACGCTGTTTAATAGAGATGTACCAACTAGCCCGTCAGAAAGTCCTACTGCTTTTCTTTGGCCGGCGCAAGAGGCAGTTGCACCACGAGAGGCAGCAGCACGACCGTCGTGTCACGTGATTGCACGTTTTAGCTCTGCAGAAATATTCTCCCTCCATATATGTCACGTCACGCATGAAGGAGCGTGACATGTCATGTCACACATCACGTGACCTGATGGCGCGACGCCGATTCAATGCTAAAATGGCCCAGAAACAGCTCTCGCTGTTTAAAAGTGAAGAAACGCTCACGGAACGCGACACCAGTTTTAGCGCCAGCTGTTAAATGCGTAAGGCGGTCGTGACCAGGGCTGGGCACGACACTTGAAAGAAATATCGGCTGATACCCGATACCCTCAGAAATCGTACTTCATACAAGACCCGAAATTCCTACAAGACCCGATACAGACCCGAAATTGATTTTCGATACAGACCCTCGATACTGTATCATCGATACTTTACTGTACTGAAATCCTGTTACTGAAATCGCCACTATTAATAAAGCTGGTAATACGATTTGGTAAGAAATTTTTTCCGTGGTTTCAACGACGGTCACATCCTTCTTTTCCTGGACCCTCCTAACGAAATTGGCTGCAATGTAATACTCACCAGTTCATCGGGTTCCAGAAAATGCGATACAGCTCTGCTGCGGTAAAGCACGTTTAATTAGCCTCAGATTAATTGCAGTATGAATATTAGCTTATAACACTAAATTCTACGATTACCTTGCGTGATCATTAATGCAGTTGTCTTTACCGATGACGATAGCAAGGAATTTGACTCTGGAAGTTACATATGTGGCGCCTGGCTGAATTGAACATGAACAGGTTCGCGCACTCACGGGGGTCTCTGGTCCAGAGCGACGTGCAGAAGCTCCTGTTGCTGAAGCCGCCCACACAGCGTCGGCACACGTCCACCCCGCAGAAGGTCAGGTTCGTGTTGCCTGGAAAGTCGCCCAGCACGTCCGCCGTCGTGTTGTCCATCAGCCGGCATCGAATAGCGGCGGCCGAGGCGGGCGAGCCCGGTACCGGCAGAGCCGGAAGCCGCGTGGGTACCACGAAGGCGCCGCGCTCCTGCAGGAGGTCCTGTAAGGCGGAGTCGGCAGCTCCTTCACTTCTGATACATTCCCGAAGGGCAGAACTGACAATGATACCACTGTATAACACCATACCAACTCTTCTATAAACCACACCCCACCACAGCTGAGAAAGCTCCATCCCTGCCCTCGCCAAACCAAAGGCCATGGCGCACAGGTGGAGTTAATGGCGGATGGGACACCGGAGGTCCCCTCATCTCCTATCGAGAGAGTTTCTGCTCATAAACCGCACTGACTCTCTGTTATTTCTGCGATTGGAGTTGAAAAAAAAGCGTAATGCATAAGCATGGTGACCGACGGTGCGCTTGAGTAGCAGATGGACACCAAGAGAGGGTAAACGCAGCTGCATAGGCGGAGAGTAACTGTGGGAGATGAGGCTATAGGGATTTACTGGGATATTGTCCCAGGAGAATAACAACTGGTCAAACTGATTTATGGAACTACTCCCATTTGATTCCAGCTGGTATCAAATGGTTTCAGCTGGAATCAACTGGGACTAGTTCCATGTAAACCAGTTTGACCAGTTGGAGCTAGTTAGGAAGGTTTAGTCGGATTGGCTGCGTTGGAGTACGACAGGCTAATTGGAGATGGATGGGAAAAGCTTTTGTTCTACACTGAGTTTAGCCTGATTGATGATGGTGATCCTCTGTCACTAAAATGGCGCAACACTGCAGAAATATTAGCTTGAGCTGTCACCGCCCGTTGAGAGGCCAGCCTCAAAAAGTTCTTATCATGTAGAACTGATTTCTGGATATCATAGTGCCACTGCATTGACCAACAACGTGCGGAAGGGAAGATGTTAGGCCTGGATCAGCAGGTCACGGAGCGTTACGTGCAGACAGCACTGCGAGCTTCAGGCCGCGACTAGCTGACAAAGCAACTAGCTACAAGTCTGTTCACCCAGCACAGCAACACTTGCCTGTGCCAGACGGCCACTGCTGAAGCACCCGGCGAACGAGTCTCGCACGCGGCACAGCGCACCCCGGCGTCCGGCGCTGCAGTTGAAGGCGCCGAAGTGGCGACTCATCGTGGAGGACGGGCCGTAGCAGAGGCAGAATCTGTCGGCCTTCGGGTTACTGCGCCGCTTCCAGAGGTACAAGATCGACTTATTCATGAACAGGAATTCGTGGACTTCGAAAAGGTTGGAAGTCGTCGGTCCTGGTAACTGCGAGGGAGAGAGGGTGGCAGGCATACGTCAAGAGGGGGATTAACAAGAAAGGAAAATAATAAGGAGGTGGCTATATTGCCGGCAGCCAATTCTTTTCTTCCTCCATGCCGGCAGCCATGCAGTGTCGTTTCATTGGCAGTGTGCCGTGACGTGACCGGAATCAGACAATGGGATCTAATTGCTCGTAAAGTTCCCTGCGGGCTATTTTGCCGACTGGCGGCGCAGTTTCGTTCAAATAGTGATGTCCTTTTCGCACCGAGGGTGACAGACATAGTGAACACTTCTCCAGTGCCTAGAAGTCCGCACTATTCACATGCATGGGTACTGTTCGTACTCCGGGAACAAGTGCGCAAACATGGCACCACTGTGCGCCAGCACTTCGCAACGCTACATTCTGAACGCCTGTACAAATCTGTTTGTCAAAGATTCTTGCAGCCTCAAATTGACACTGTCTTGATATTTATGCGTTTCCCAACAAGCAAAAACGCAACGAAATGACGTAAAAACGATCTTCATTAGATTTGACTCGAATATTTGCCGTGATCAGCGAGAGCAACCGCAGCGTATTAGTGAGAGCTGAAAAGAAAGCCTGCGTCTCCACATCTATACAAGGAGGGACTGCCATAGGTATGCGGACATATAGGGGGCCCACCCTGCAGTTTGGTCGCTTGTGCAATCACACTTCCATCCCGGGTACTCACTGAGGAAAGGTAAAGAAGCAAAGTGGTCAGGCTGGTGCGCATCTCACTGAAACGAGATATAGGAAGGGCGGTGCAAGGAGATTAGGGCGAAGACAAGCCACCGAAAGAGACGGCAGGTATGATGAGAAAATCCAACCTGTAGTTTTTGTCGACGAATGGAGGAAAAACACCTCGAGCGAACTGATATTGCGCTTCTTTTCTTCTTCTGCTTCTTCGTCTGTTGTCTTAGCGGCACGTGCAGTTTTTTGCATTGCCAAAAAGGGCAGTCGGCCAGCTGCAGAATTTTTCTAGGTTTGCAAGATTAGAGGTTTCAAACAAGCATCAACGAGAAGGCATGACTAAGCAGCAAAAAAAGAAAGATTGCAGCCGCTCAAAAATATACATGCCAATATGTTGTCTGCATTACCCTTGTTACACCACTCCTATCTTGGTCCTGACAGGACCCACAGTATCTTAAATAAATAAGTAAGTTAATTCCAATTAATAGATTCTTGCACGCCAAGACTGCACAAAGGTATGAGGAACGCAGTAATTAAGTTTCACAGCAAGGAATGGCGCGGCAGAAACAGGACGTTGGAAGAACACAACACGCTTTGCTGTTGCGTTCTTCAACCAACGTCCTGATTCTGTCGGGTCATTCCGAAATTATGTACCATGGTAGGTATCAGAACGTGGAACCTGGACAGAAGGAAAGAAACAGGACGGGACAAGCGCTGTTTATTCCCTTCAATCCGTTTTCCCCGTTGTTGTCTGCCATGAATATGTACCAACCTGCCCACTTTTTTTCACCAGTGAAATATACCAGGTGTTTCAGGAAAGCCGATACTAATCTTTAGAAATACGTCTTTTGAGTTATGAAGACGGCTTCGAATTCTGCGGCAGAACAATACTAGTGTCGGTGGACATCAGAAAGCAGGTAAAGTTTACTCTTTTGCTGGTTAACTAATTCCTCGTTCTAAACAAGTGGCACCGCCACGGTTGTTCGTTTTACGTTAGACTCACGATAGCGACGTGCCCTCGCTCGTTATAAGCGAGCGTTAGTAATAACTTATGAACAAATGTGATTGTGAACTTTTGAGAGCACCTACGAATAAGCATGTTTACACTGCTTGTGTCCGCGCGCCGCGGAGGGAACTCATAAATATGGTGCTGCCTGTTGCACTTTTCAAATATGCAGTACATATATCTGGAGTGGAAGGTTGCAACACGACGAATTTTAGGACTTTAGTTAGCAGTCATTTTTGCTCATGCAAAAGTTTTTGAAGTTGGCGCCAAAAACATGCACCTGGAACCTAAACTAAAACATTAAAAATTTTTGTAAAAATATTTCTCACGTATATTAAACCTAATAAAAAATTATGAAATTTATTTTTGTAAACAGTGGTAAAAGTTTTGGTTTCTAACTAGTGGCGCCCTCAGTAAGCTGTTTTCTTTTCTAAACAGCGTCTGGAACGGGAATGTGGACTTTGCCTCACAGATGATCGAACGCGCTAGAAAAGTTTGTTGGTACTCGGATGGTGTGGCTCAATGCAGAAGTGTGTTTACTGAAAGCTTGTGTGAAAACAAAGGTGCTTTAAACACTTGCGCGGCAGATAGTGTGTTACACAGCAGACTGTGCTGTCCAAAAGTGCAGCCATGTTTCGCAGAAAGTTCGGACTGTTTCCACTAACTCCTGCTTACTGCTCATAAAGCAGAACACCGTCCTGTTGAAGTAAGTTTTCTAATTTTATTTATTTTACATCGTCTGTTTCTTACTCCTTTTGTGAAGAGGGGTTATGTGCCGCAGATTTCACTTGCTTTATCTCGTATTTTGAAGTAGGTGTGCAATATGCGTAGGGTGTAAATGTATTTCACGTGCCGATAACCGGCTGACGCAAAGATACATAATCGCGGAGTTGACGTTTCCATTCACATGGGAAAGTTATGCTGAGGGGTGTGGGACAGATGCGAGCTGCGCTGCAGTGCTCAACTCATTGAGGTTGTTTCAAGATAAATTAAGGTCGTTGGCAAAATGGATGCAGTTTCGCTTTGAGAATTTCGCGTAAACATTGAGCGTTTACCATGTTTATCGCATCACGGATGCTTGCCGTATACAAAAGATGTTTATTTATAGACGCCGTCAATGCTGCGGACTGGGAGGGGGAGGGCGGGCAGTGCAGCGCGTGCATCTGTCAGCCTGCGCACTCATCCGCCTTGTCAAGCCGAAACGAATGAGCCGAGCATCGCTAATAAAAAGAGCGAAGCGAACCGTGAAGGAAGTTCTCAAATATTAGAACTGGTTTTTGGAGCGTCTCGCGCGGGTCATCTGGCCTAGCGCGTTAACTTTTTTGCCGTTCTCGCCGTGGTCGCGGCTCGTCGTGTTTTTCTCGTTTCTGCACGCAATCGCGAGCATCGCCCGTCCATGACTCGCCACCGCGGGCATCCAGCCGGGAACACTGACAGCCCCGTGGAAGCGTCTCCGCCGCTAATCACTCGGGGAACTGTGGCACAATTTGTGCCATCGGAACGCGGGACGAGTAGCGACCCACATAGCCGTGACATGACGTGATCACGCGACCTCGCGAGTAGGGCTGCGGGCAGAAATTCGACCGCTTTATTAATAAACGCCAACCATTTTTTTGCCGCTCGGTGTGCAGGGCACCTTAAGTACGATAGCTACTCGGAAGAACTCTCCATTTTTCCGTCGCGGTGCGAACACATTGGCCGGCGCGACAACGTAACATGTGATTGTGCAAGTTGTTTTGATGGAAATGTCCACAGATTGTTAGCAATAGTTTTTTCAGGGCTTACCGACTGTCCTCCCTATTTTGTTATTACAATTGCGTCTGAATGTGACCGTTTAACATATATGTACAGTTGAACCTCGTTATAACGTAACGGTTTATAATGAAATAATGGATATAACGAAGGAATGATTAATCCCCTTGGAACCTTGTTCAACACTGGATATAACGAAGCTACGGCTATAGCGAAGTAATCCCCGGACCTCTTCAACTTTGTTATAAGGAGGTTTGACTGTAGTAAATTTATTGAAGGGCTTATGGTGCGCATGCATTTAATTAAAACATCATTTCGTGGCCGCAAGAGTATTTTTTTTAGGTATCCTGCTCAGACCTACCCCTCTCCTTTTGAGTGTGCTGCTTAGCTGTTTCGCTACCTAGTTGCAGATTAGAAGGCCACCAATTTGCAGCAGCTTCATCACTTTGCTGCATCTGAGTTAGCATTGTTTCTGTTCGTTTTTATTCTGACTGTGCAGCTGTCTAGGTAACCTAGGCAGCTGCTACTTAAACCAGTGCATTGGCAATGCAAGCATTCATCACCACCATTCTCACTATTTGTGGAATGCACCTTCATATCAAACTGCTTTCACCAATATGTTTGGTGATATTAAATGGTAGAGAACAGTGATCAGTGATGCATATAAAATACTTCAGACACAGTATGCGAACTCGTTTAGTATTTGTGCCAGCCATGGTAGTGCTTTTTTTCTTTCTTATTCAAGTGCCGCCGCGGTGGCTCAGGGGTTACGGCGCTCGGCTGCTGACCCGAAAGACGATGGTTCGGTCCCGGCCGCGGCGGTTGAATTTCGATGGAGGCGAAATTCTAGAGGCCTGTGCAGTGTGCGATGTCAGTGCACGTTGAGGAACCCCAGGTGGTCGAAATTTCCAGAGCCCTTCACTATGGCGTCCTTCATAGCCTGAGTCACTTTGGGACGTTAAACCTCCCTAAGCCAAACCAAACCTTTCTTATTCAAGCAAACTCCACTCAAACATCCAACTCCTAGCACATAAAGTGTCACCTACATTGTGCCATATGCCTTACTCTAAGTGTACAGTGCAATTTAGCAAAGTTCTGCTATAATGGGTATACTTTGTTACCATAAGATGCAGCTATTTTTTCTGCATTGCTCAGATCAGGTACAATTTTGTAGGCTGAATTCTAATGCTTTGAAAAAATACTTTAGTTTTGGGGGGTCTTGTGAGCTCTGTCTAGCTCATGTCAGCAGAGTTCTCATTTTGTAATTAAAGGGGGGCATGGCTTTGATATACCAAAAAAATGGCCAAAAAATTGCTTTTTGAAAATTGTTGTATTAGCTTGCATGTCTCGTTTTCTATGCTGTTCAGAGGTTTCATTACTGAAAGCAATTGCAAAGTTCTGAAAAATTGTTTCATGAAACGCAGCAGCTCTGCATTGGGCTTTGATGAACCAGTGCAGAAAGACAACGAACAAGTAGAAGGATGACGTGGGCAAAAGTGCTCAGATTTTGCACTGGTTCTTCAAAGATCATGGAAGACCAACCGGCGCAACAGGAAGTTTTACTCTGCTTTGGGGGGAATGGTTTCAGCAATGAAACCTATGGACTGTTTTATGCATTTTGAGCCAATTTGTTTTGTTGCACTCCTAGGACCACAGGGCAGGTCAAGACATTCTTTGTGTCTCAAATTTATGAATTTTTAGATTTCTTATATAACATTTTTTGTCACTCTGGATACGTGAAGCCACCACGGTGGCTGAGTGGCTATGGTGCTCAACTGCTGATCCGAAAGACTCGGGTTTGATCCTGGCCATGGTAGTCTCATTTCGATGTAAGCGAAATGCTATAGGCCCACATAATGTGCGGTGTCAGTGCATGTTAAAAAACCTCAGGGGGTCGAAATTCCCGGATCCCCCCACTATATCGTCCCCATAGCCTGAGTAACTTTGGAGCGTTAAACTCCATAAAACCCATCTAGATGTGTTAACAGATATGGCATCACAAAATTTCAGAACCAAAATTTGGCCTTTGCAAAAAAAATAAAATGAAATGTCTTGACCTGTAGTGCGCCGGTAGGAATGCAGTGAATGCAGAACCAGCCTTCTGCCACATTTTCAGAACTCTGCAACCTTTTCACATGAATGAGAGGAAAGATACACATTAGAAAACAATTTTCTGTAAGAGTGAAATTTTGTGAGTAATCGTAAAATTATTTCTAACATGCTAAAAAGAATGCATGTAAATACATCAAGAAATAAAAAGAAATTTTGCTGCAAGTTGCGTTGAAGCCATTAAGACACAGCTTCACAGTGTTACAAAGCGTTGCACCAGTGATTGAGTCAAAATTCACAGTTTCATGACGCCTACTCATGCAATGTGAATGCAGGACCATGGGTGAACGGCAAGACAGCCTTGAAGGTTGGGTTGCCATCCGTGAAAACTTGTTCGACCCCGTGGACGTGCCTGCTCACAGCACGTCACGCTTCAACGTTGCCTTCAACCGTGTTGAGTGCCAGTTTGCAATCAGCTACTCGGAGGGTGAGCGCCATGCCTGTGACAAGGACAACTATGCAGCACGTGCCGCGCTACTTTCCCCTGAGGCCCTGCATGACGTGCATCGGCAACTCCTGCTCATGTGCCCAGCACTTGAGGACTCTTTTCCACTGAGTGGGTCACAGAACAACAAAGGATCACGAGGCTTCTTTGGGCTGCTTTCAGGAATGAATTACAGAGCTGAAGGACTCGAGCCATCTATAGAGGAGAAGGTTTGCAGGGAACTAGAGGGCTATTTTAAGCAGGCGCTTGATGCAACGGGGAAGAGACTGCTCTTTTCGGTGCTCTTCGGTGAGGAGGATTACTTGACAGACTATGAAGAAGATATACAGGTAAGAGCGCAGCATCAAGCTTTCTCTTTTAAGTTGAAAAACATGTTTATTGTTTTACTGGAACTGCTGTTAAAATTTACCGTCCTAATTTATGGAGCTGGGTGGTGGTTTTTAGGAATTCTTTGAGTTGTCAGACAAAAAAAAAGATCATTTACGCTATCGTTGCAAAAGATGATTGTGGGTGACAGCAAACAAGCACCAAAATTGAACGGCTTTCAAATGTGTTGTTTGCGAATTATTGGTGAAACATGACTGTGGCTGTTCAGTGTTCGTGGTAGGTTCATTTCTTGTCTACTCTGGCTTTATTTCGGTGTGCATCCAGTTCGCGGCTTTTTGGTTCTCTAGTCATGTTGTGCTGCTCTTTTGTGTCAATTCTAACACCTAGTGGTTGTGGCGCTCGGCTGCTGACTGAAATGACGCGGGTTCAATCCCGGCTATGGCGGTTGCATTTCGATGGAGGCGAAATGCTAGAGGCTTGTGTACTGTGCAGTGTCAGTGCACGTTGAAGAACCCCAGGTGGTCGAAATTTCTGGTGCCTTTCACTACAGCGTCCCTCATAGCCCGAGTCACTTTGGGACATTAAACCCCCATAAACCCATAAACCATCTTAATGCCTAGTGCATCTGCTGGAGGGCACTGCACACTCATGCACTGGCTTGCAGATGCTGTTGTGCATAGCCTGCCTACGTTTCTCTTGTAGTAGACATTTACAGAGCTGCCTGTTATAGCCACTGCTATCTGCCATTTGTCATGAAGGGGCATTTAACTGTAAGTGAAAATAGAGCTTTTATACATGGGAACCCAGTCACTTACCACTGTTTGCAAGCTTGTCGACCTGTCCTTTCACCCTTATGTGATAGAGGTCGCGAGGCTTCATTTGATTCCATGATTTTCATGTGTGCAGTGAACAGAGTAGCTGCTGCGGTAAAAATACTTTGTCTCACACTATTGCCTTTCTGTATCTCCTTTAGAACATGCCTGATGGCGAACCTAGTGATGGTATAGGTGTTGGTGCACTGTGGCTTTATTCTATTCTTAAGAGGTGGAGTTATCTTTCTCTTGTTGCGTAATGATATTGTAACGAACACTTGCCACAGTAGCACTGAGATAGCACAGAAGACTGTGCTCCAACTAGATGGCTGACTCGCGTACTACCACACCCACACTTTGTCCTTGTCTGTTTGCCCATGAGCACATGGCATTACTACCTCCATCAAAGCGGCAGCCTGACGCCGGCAGCTAACAGAAGGTCAAGGGGGTAAAGTAATGTGCACTGTGGGGAGTGCAGGGCATAGACTACAGGTAAGGTGCTAATACAGTGGGTTGCAGCCTGTTGTGGTAAGGTTTCATGCGTATCATGTGGACAGTTTCGGCTAGATGGCACCACCGTGCTAAGGATCTTTGGTCCCACGGTACAGCTTTGTAACTAACGTCACTAAGATGCAAACTACCTCGTATGCACCGAAGTACGAGCGGAGTAGCTTTTCGGAGAGCCTGCAATGGTGCACGGGTGTCCATACCCTCGCAGAATCGCTGGGCTCATGCCGAACGACTTGGTGTCTGAGGTTGTAGTGACCGGAATCAAGGTGTTGCTCGTGTTGAATTTGACATCTTGTGAGCTGGCAGGTTTCTTTAGCCTGGTGACAAATGTGTCGACATCAACATAGATGTCAGTGTCAACTTCGCCGTGACCGGTGAGTAGCATAGTGTCCAGCATAGTAGTGATATGATGCCCGTGAACCAGTTGGAAAGGGGTAAGACGGGTTGTCTTCTGCTCGGCCGTATTGTAGGAAAAGGTTACATACGGGAGAACTTTGTCTCATTTGCGGTGGCCAACATCGACATACATAAAAAGCATGTCTGTGAGCATCCGGTAGAGGCAATCAGTCAGTTCGTTTGTTTGTGGATGATAAGCCATGTTCTTTCTGTGACTGGTATGGGTAAGCTCAAAGACACACCACATTAAGTCAGCCGTAAAGGTGGTGCTGCGGTCGGTAACAATGACCGATGGTGCACCGTGACGCAAGACTCTGGGTGTTACAAAAATTGAGCCACTTTGGCAGCAGTTGCATGGGGAAATGGCTTAAAGAACAGCACTTGAAGAACGTTTTTTTCTGTTTGTGTGCATATATATATATATATATATATTGTCGTGTGTGTTATTATTATTTCCTCATTTTGCACTTAACGTCATCTTCAACCAGCTGGGCGCTGATCGACGGTGAAGAGGTAGAAGATCGGCAGGACTCGCTCGTGAGCCCGGCCGCGACCGCTTGGCCTTTCTCTGGCGCCTGCTACTGTGGTCCTGGTTCCCCATCGTGCCTTCGACCCGCGTAGTTCAGGCCCTATCTGTATGGATGCCCATTCCAGGTGTTAACAGACCACCACTCTCTGTGCTGGCTGACCAATCTAAGGGACCCTGCAGGCCGACTTGCGCGGTGGGCCCTTCGACTGCAAGAATTCGGCGCTACGATCGTCTATAAGTTTGGTCGCAGACACACTGATGCTGACTGCCTTTCCCGCGCTCCCGTTGAATCCGCGCCTGCTGATACGGACGACGACTTTGACATCATCTTAGGAGCTCTAAGTACCGACGATATGGTGGCGCGGCAGCGACTCGACCCCGACCTTCGCGACGTGATCTCACATTTGGAGGGTCAAGGAGGCGTAGTTCCTCGTCCTTTTGTACGCGTAGTACGTCATTTATGCCTTCAAGACAACGTACTTTATAAGAACTTTGCCCTGAGCCCGAGGTCATGGCTTTTAGTTGTGCCCACTGATCTACGTGATGAAATTATAGAAGTGTCTCATAATGACCCCTCCTCGGGACACTTGGGGTTCAGTCGAACGCTCGCGCGAGTACGTTCCAAGTACTATTGGCCACAACTTGACAAGACCGTCCGCCATTACACCAGGACCTGCCGCGAGTGTCAATGGCGCAAGACTCCATCCGTGAAGCCTGTGGGCCACCTTCACCCCATCATTCCCCCGCTCAGTAAGTTCCAAAAGATCGGTATGGACCTACTCGGACCTTTTCCAAAGTCGCAATCGGGCAACCGATGGATCGTTGTTGCGACGGACTACCTCACGCGGTATGCTGAATCACGCGCTCTGCCCTCATCAACGCCTTGGGATGTGGCAAAGTTTTTCGTCGAGTCCATCGTTCTTCGACACAGTGCCCCCGAGGTCCTTATCATTGATCGTGGTGCCGCATTTATGTCACAACTTATCTCACAGATACTGAGTTTAAGCCACATCGCCCACCGCAAAACTACTGCATACCACCCGCAGACAAACAGGCTGACCGAGCGCCTTAACAAGACCTTGGCTGACATGCTCTCAATGTATGTCGACATCGAGCACCGAACCTGGGACGAAGTGTTACCATACGTAACTTTTGCGTACAACACCGCAGTTCAAGAAACCACTGGATTTTCGCCATTTCGCCTGGTGCATGGCCGGGAAGTCGTTACCATGCTCGACGCTATGCTGCCCCACCAGCCAGAAGTCTACGCTCACGTTGATGCTCAGCTCGTCGCTCAACTTGCGGAAGAAGCCCGACAGTTGGCCTGCCTTCGCGTCCAAGCCCACCAGCAAGTCGATGCTCGCCGATACAATCAAGGCCACCGTGATGTTCAGTTCAATCCTAGTGATCGAGTGTGGGTGTGGACTCTGATTCGACGCCGTGGTCTTAGCGAGAAGCTTCTGAAACGGTACTTTGGCCCGTATGAAGTGACTCGCCGTATAGGCGAGTTAAATTATGAAGTGCTGCCGATCGTAACGCGGGCGTCCCGCCGCCCACCTGCCTCCGAAGTTGTTCACATAGCTCGCCTGAAAGCGTACTGTGACTGCTCGGAGCACATGGCCTAACTCTTTGCGCTCTACACATGTTTTTCAACCTTAATTTTCTCTCCCTGCGCATCGGGACGATGCACCTTTGCGGGAGGGGAGCAGTGTCGTGTGTGTTATTATTATTTCCTCATTTTGCACTTAACGTCATCTTCAACCAGCTGGGCGCCGATCGACGGTGAAGAGGTAGAAGATCGGCAAGACTATATATATATATATGCACACAAACAGAAAAAACCGTTCTTCAAGTGCTGTGTCCTAGGGAACTTAGTTACTGTATCTTCTTGTGTTGTAACCATTGAAAGAGTTGGACTCATGTGCTTTTTGTTGACCAGAGAGTTAGTACTGGTAGAAGGTGTGAATTCGGTTGAATGAAATGAAGGTTCCACCAGAAATTTTGATCAGGACTGAGGTTCATTGTTCTTGAAACTTGTTGAAAGTGATGAAGACCAAAACAAATTAACATCGCCTTCCTACATTGTTGCGTTTGGCTGTAATGTGGCTAGAAATGTTGCACAACCTGTGGCTTTTCATTTTTGTCGTCACTGTAGTAGCCAGCCGCCTTTGTGAGCTGTTTATATATTTTGCATAATCAAAAGGTGTCTTTGTGGATGCCTGGGCACAGGAATTTCGACTGCGTGGCCTGGAACGCACCCTGGAACGGGCCTATGCCGATCTGATCGAGGTGCTGTCTCTTCGTTCGCGGTCTGAAACCATGCTGGAGTTGTCGACAGTGTATGCTTTGGAGGACCAAGTGGTGGCCAACATATCCATCGCCCTGGCTGAGCTCTACAACTTCCAGGTAGCTAGGAATACTGGGGCTTTTTTGAGATTAAACCACACACTGTGGCTTGTTTCCTTTTGCCCGCGTTACTTACCAAATACTACACTGAAATCTTTTTGTCAGTATTGCTCCCTATGTTGGGAACAGAGTAATAAGACATTTTCAAGCTGAACAAGGGATTGTGCATCCTGCACAAGCCAATGTGTAGTAGCTGCAATATGCAGCTTTATACACACATGCATGCTCATCACATGAACACTTGCATAAATGTGCACAAGGGCAAAAATAGTTGCAAAGGAAGGCTGAAATTTATACCCTAGCTGAAAGAGTTGCACTCTTGCCACTTTTCCTACATTTAACTCCTTGGAGTTACTAGTTTAGGAACTGAAACTTGGAAGTTCAGCATTCTTTGTTTACGATTACATAGTTTTAAATTATGGCGGACACTAAGTCGTGTGTGTGTAAATTAGGGTCTTTGCTGGTGGGTTATTTTGGCTAGTATGCTGAAAAAGTGCAGAGGGCAAACTGAAGTTGGTCTGTGCCAATGGATTACCATTTTATAATCACAAAGAAACTACTCTCACCAAAAACGAAACATTTATAAACTGGAAAAGACCAAATAATGAAGTACAGGCATTGCCACCATCGGCTGTTTTTGTAGGCAAACTGCGGTAACTTCGAGACAGTATTATTATGCACGGATCGTTGAGTCCAGGCTACATTATGAACATGAGGCTACACGAGGTCAGGCAGTGATGGTCCTCTAACTATCGGCGTCATAAGTTAGAATTCAGTGATAGAAATTTTTTAAAATCCGGTTTTCTCTGCAATAAATGCATGTTTTTCTGTTTAACATCAGTGTTGTCAATAAGATCCATAGAATTGATTTATACTGAGGATGAAAATTGTGTGAAGTTGTCTGTAGTGTTCCTTTAATTCTTTCAATACATTTGCATTTCTTCTAGTAAGGTTTTGTACAACTTCTGTCTCTGGTTGTAGTTAGTAGCTTGCTGCAGCATCATGGTGCTGTGAGGTGATATCTAAGGCTACTGCATTCCTCACATTGAGAAGTGTAGTTTGGGCTGCGTGAACTGAGACCTTGGTGTGACACAGTTTGCAAATATGGCGATTTCAGTGAAATTGTCTTGATAAACCCACAAAGGTGCCATGTCTACTTAAGTTCTGGTTCCTGTCGTTTGCAGCAGCATTTCTTACTGCTGTTGCTTTAGCTATCATTGTTGTCGCCATAATCACATAATCGCAATAATCATTGTCAGTGTGGTTGTCGAAGCTGCACCATTGCATTGCGCAGTTGGGGCCCTTCCTGGAACTGCGCGAGCTGGCAGCTGACCGAAGCCGTGCATCCCGCCTCAAGGCAGATGACGCCCGGCTGGGACCTCGTGTTCGAGCCGAGGCGACCAGGGAGCTGGAAGAGTGGGAGGCCCGTACGCAGTCAGCCAGCGAGGCCACTCAGCACCTCTACCAGGAATACTATCGTCGTACTGTGGAGCTAGTCACAGGTCTGAGTACTCTCTGAAAGGGCTACATGAAAGGGCTTATGCTTGTAGCGCATGTACGGTATGGCTTGCACTTTGCCGCTTCTTTTGAAATGTAGAGGTTATCATTGGGGTGAAGTTGCCTGAATGTAGTGGTTTTTAGTTCAACTAGGATTAGTGCCGCATTGGTATGCTGATACTTTCTCCGCCCTGCAGTCTTGCTGTTGTGGCGATGCACGGAGAGCAGATTTATGGGCTTTTTTTGGCTTTATAAATTTTTTAACTTTTTGAGCTAACTTGGTAAGCAGGCATTCATCTTTTGGCAAGTTAAAATAAAATTTAAGTTTTTTTTTGGTTTGTCTTTTTGTGAATGCTGGCTTCAGGTGTGCCAGTTACTGGATGATTTAGACACGGGTTCAAGGCATCATGCCACTTCCAGTATAAATTTTGTAGATTTGTGCCAAGAAATCACTTTCAAACTAATGCTGTCTCACGTCCAGTCAAGGTATGTCTTGTGCTGTTTTGTGTTAACGTGCAACCTCCTTAGTAGAACGAGTTTTTTAAATGGTACTGTGCAGGTCAGAGAAACCGGATGCTTGAAGATCAGACTAAATTTGGCCGGTCAACATTTGAGCTTCATGGTATGCCTCGCCTTCAGAAGCTGGAAGTGTTTGCCTGCCAGGAGCGGCTGAAACTACTAGGTGCCATGAAGACCACTCGGGAGCTGCAGCATGGCAAGATCACTCAGATGGTGAGCTAAGTGGAAAGCGGCATGGCTATAATGGAATACAGTTGTGGTTTGGGCTTGTTGTTCTTGCTGCATGGCTAGAGGGAGCAGCGTGAAAAGACGAGGACAAACACAGAAGCTAACAGGACAGGCACCGAACTACCAACAATATATTGAAAGCGACGAGGAGGTTTTTAAATGCAAGCCAGGACCCATGTGACACTAGAAAACATTAACTGCATACAAAGCAAAGAATCTTCTTATGAAAACACCATTCATCAATTGCCTATCAGGCGTTTGGCACTTGCACGTACAGCAAGAATTCAACACTCAGCAGACCCAGTGAGCCGAAACCAAGACCAGTAGAAAACTAGAAAACAGTGAAAAGCAGCAAAATTAAAAGCGCGAGCCAGAGCAATGTCAAAAACGGAATGTGAAGTCAGAAGTAAATTTTAACAGGAACAAAAACGTATCAAAAAGTCAAAGGTAAAAGATAACAGAAACAAAACATTTCTAACAGGGATAACAGAACGTAGCGTAAGCAGAGTCAGAATTGCGCAGTCGTTACAAAGAACACGAGGCAGTTTTAACCGAAATGAGTAAAAAAGGAATAACAGAAAGGCAAAGTCAATACATGAACACAAAAGCTGTGCCAATAATGTTCTAGGGTAAAATTATCCTGCACATCATAGAACTTCAGTAATAGGGTATTGAAGCTGCCACTTCAGAAGCAGGAATACAAACTTTTCTTCGAGTATCTGAAGTGACAACTTTAAAACCTTATAACTTAAAGGGACACTGAGGAGAACCCTATCAAATTTTTTTCGTTAGCAAAATCTGATAGTTCGGCATTTCATGGCTTTGTTGCCGCTTGTCCGGCAACGAAAGATGCATTTATTTCAAATAAATTTGGATTCGAAGTTGAAAAAGTTTTTCCCGCCGTTTAAAGTGGGCGCCTTGAAACTAAAGCCGACGCACGACGCTTCAACGGCTTTCGTTAGGTCCAACGGGTCCACTGGATCGGGCTCTCTCGCCCACTTGCATGTACCTTCACATGTGTACCGTGAATGGATCAAATTAGCCGAGAGCTCGAAAAGAACAGCTCGAAGTTATTGAATTACGTCACAACGCGCACCTTGTCGCGGAGCCGAATCAGTCTGGCCGGGCCGGCGGCGCCTGGCGCACTCGGCGCGAAATATAGACATGCTCCAAGTTTCCCCGCCAGTGCGGTCAGAGTGCACCGAAGCCGCTGAACACGTCGGCGGTCAAGCGCAGTATAGAGGATTCTCGCTTTGGCCGACGTGATGTCGCCGTGCAGCGCGCGCGGTACGTCGGAGCATAAACGCGCCTTAACAGAGCCTGCGCTGAACCGCTAACCAACGTATTCGGTGGCGGCATATATGGGAGCCACTGAAACCCCCCGCACACTCACTGAATAAAAAAAGAAAAGTATCCTATGCCGAGGTTCGGAATCGAACCAGGGCCTGTGATGTTTAAGGCGGATACGCTATCACTCCGCCACGATGGCTCTAGCAGCAATGACCAATAAAGGCGCATCTAGTGAATGCACTCTTCTGATGCAGAAATCTCCGCGCTTTCGCTAGGTATATCCTGGCCTAACAGAGCTAGGCCATCAGCAATTTTTCTGAACTGCCTTGTACCTTGTCTCCCGTCCCTAATAAACGATTTCCGTGAAGTAGTTTGAAGTTGACCGGCACAGCCGGGAATGTTTCGCCGGGCGAGCGTGCGAAGACACAAGTGCTGCCTTGTACGATTACCGACCATCGTGCCATCATAGTTTTTCATCGACCGTGGCGATCATCTGACAAGCCTTAACAGGCTCCTTCAAAGGTTAACTAGCACTCTGCTGTTCGGCGCTTGTAAATCGAGGCGCGTCAAAAACAAAACCACGGGGCACGCAAAGCTCATATACGCGAAGCGCCTTAACAAATCGAAACTCTCCTGGCCGCCTGTGGTGCCGCCAAGCATTGGTTTTCTTTGCTTCCAACATTCAGGTTGCCTTTTGTCTGCCTTCTTTATGTGATAAAAGTGCACTATCGGTTTTAAAACAAAATTTACTTCAATATTGAACCGCGCAATCTTCCTTTGTCAGCCTCAGAGATTCCCGCCACATCTAGGAAGCAAAATTCCTCCAAGGTGGCGTCTCTTGTCCTACGACGTCACCACGCTTGTACTTGCGAGTTTGGCCTGTGGCGGCGGTACCTGTATTTTGGTTCTTGCTATTTTCTACCTTACTAGAGCTTTGTTTTCAGTAAGAGCGGTGTTTTTGTGATCAGGAGCTGGTATTCTATCGATACAATCCAACTTCAATTTCTCCTCAGTGTCCCTTTAAGTTCTACAATAGGCAGGCAGACAATTTTACCCTTATTGCATTCCTTTATGTTAAGAGAACCCATGACATACATTTCAGTAAGTTTCCTGCAAAAATTTTCTTGAAAGCTGTTCACGAGAAACTTGCATAACAATTACATAAGTGCTCAAGGAATTTTTACGTGAAATTGAGCGACATATTTATTATCGGCACACAAAATTTCATGTTCCTTGTAGATTTCTTAACTGTGACTGCATTAATAAAAATTTGTTTTTTTCGAGACCAGGCTCTGCCCTTAACCCAATTTTTAAGAAATCTGTTCTGAGTGTAAGGATCGAGTGATATGACATTTTACCTGAAAACGAAGGGACCCTGCACAGACAAGTAAGCTAAAACTTCTTTTTGGCTAGTATTATCTTGGAATACTTCCATGTAGCGGGCACACTCGAGGCCCTGGGCCATTTTGCATCTAATGTTTTCCATGCTTTGTGAGCTTTAAATCTGTTGTATATTTAGATTATTTTACAACCACTTCTAGCCGCCGCGGTGGCTCAGGCTGAGTGGTTATGGCGCTCGGCTGCTGACCCGAAAGACGTGGGTTCGATCCCGGCCGCGGCAGTCAAATTTCTATGGAGGCGAAGTTCTATACGGCCGTGTACTGTGCGTTGTCAATGCACTTTAAAAGAACTCCAGGTGGTCGAAATTTCCGAAGTTTTTCACTACGGCGTCCCTCATAGCCTGAGTCACTTTGGGACGTTAAACCCCATAAAATACAGCCACTTCCAGCTAGACCGGCAGCCTTTTTCTGAGGCACTGCTTGTAAAATTTTCCATACTTGCTTTCCAGTTGAAGTGTCATTACTGCGGTGATCGGTTAACTTGAGTAGTCAAGATTTCACTGCACACTTCAGCAAAATGAGTGGCCTACAGTGTGACACGAGTTGATATTTGCCCTTCAGCTTGAGCAGCAGACATTGCGAGGACAGTGTACTCTGCGGGAGATGGAGGAGGAAGTGTACAACTCTCAGCTGGCCATCTATGATGTGAGCCTGGATATGCTCAAGGAGGAGGAGGACATGCTCCGGAGGCAGAAGGACATCCTCGATCGGGCTTGGCAAGGTGCGACTGGGCTTCTTGAAAAGATGCTCTCACTTTTACTTTTCTAGCATGCACGTTTGTTAGTAGCCCTATTGTTACGTGTGCTGTGGTAAAGTGCAGAGGGTACCATGCATGTTTGGACTGGAGTTCTACCATAGCACTTCCGTTGTGTAATGCTTGTTTGCTTGTTTAGTGTATTGTATGGCAATGAGGATTTTATGAGAAGAAGCAGTGTTGCTGTTGTTTTGATGTTAATCGGCAGTATTTTTCCATTATGCTGCGCACCAGGCTTGACAGTTTGAGTGAATACATGCGCGAGTTGTGGGAAAACTAATCGCTACTTCACTTGATGCTGTATGAGTAGTGCAAGGTCATTTCACGTTGCGAAATCACGATGGGAGTTGTTCCCAGTTGTTTTGCAAAATTAAATTGTTAATTATTTTTTGTGGTATAGTGTGATATGACAAACAAACTCTCTGACAGGAGAGATTATGCGTGCATACTGACCAAAACATTTCATAGCATTTGTGGAGCTTGATTCTCATTCAGAAGGTTTAGAAACTTGAATGGGTAAGAGCTTACTAATCTTTTGTAGTGAGGAATTGTTGGTCGGCACAGTCAAGCGTGAAGATGGTGCAGACTGCATGCCAAAGTTGCGTGCCAAAGTTGGTGCCTTGTAATGATGGTGAATGAAGGTTTTGTTGGTTGACTTTCAAACTTGTGTGGATATTCTTATGCAGAGGAGCTGGATGAAGGCATCTTTTATGATGCGGTGGAGGAGAGGGACCAGCTTGAAGATGAGCTCGAGGTGGAAGGCACCGGTCCCATGTCAAGGGGAGACCGGCTCAAGCTGCGTCTCAACAGGTTATACAGAAAGCGAGCGATCCTCAGAAACAAGCGGGTGGGTGAACCTGCACTTTCTTTACTTGCTTCCTCCACATTACCTAGATTGTGTACGCTGTGCTTGGTACAGAATGTTGTTGGGCATGCATTGAAAGCAAATTACCTAACAAACAGCAGCGCCTGTAGTCATCTTGACTTCAGTGATAACTGTGCCCACTGTACGACAGAAGCCTCTCCCTTATCTCTCCAATTAACTCTGTCCTTGTGTGTGTGTGCATGCACATGTATATAAATATAGATATGTATGCATTTTTGTGTGTGTGTGCAGAGGAACATGCATACACACCTGTGTGCACACACACGCACACACCCGCATGCATGCACATGCACGCACACATCCTCAAGCACACCCCGTGCGCTCTCTCTCTCTCTCTCTCTCACACACACACACACGCGCGCATGCACGCACGCGCGCACACACACACGCACGCGCGCGCACGCACACACACACACGCACACACGCGCGCACGCACACACACGCGCACACACACACACGCACGCACGCACGCACGCACGCACGCACGCACGCGCACGCACGCACACACACAGCAACTTGCCCACCATGTCAGGGAAGTTCAATTAATTGGAAGAGGGTGCAACTAAAGTCCATCGATGGCAGCACCTGCCATAAAAGGGCAGTAGCGCATCACTTAACCACTGCACCAAGAGTGGTATGAGGGCTCCTAGGGATCTATGTATGTAAAGGACAGAATGACCAATTCCACATATATGGGCATTAACGCATTATCGCTATCCAAACAACTGCCATCCGTGAACACTGGATCTGAATACCGGAACCAAAGTGAAAGCCGAAGTGCTAATGCACCTAATTTGCATTTGACTTAACTGCGTATTTACACGGTTGTAAGTCGACCTTTTTCTCATATTTTGAAAATCTGAAGTGGGGGTTTGACTTAAGATGAAGCCAAAGTATCGCACCATAAATAAAGGTGAGCCAAACAAAATATCAGGCATGCTACAGTTTAGTTGCATTTTTGCTGCGCGGCTCCATCGCATCGCTCTTGGTGCTGGCCTTGAGCAGCTGCTATGTCAGCGCGCAGAACCGGCATCCCCACCCCGCGCGAGGCGGCCGATGGTGGCTCTCGATAAGCAGCAAACTGGCACCAGCCCACTCCCCACACGTGGCTGCAGATTGCATCTGCTGATAAGTGGCAGCTGCTCGATAACGCATTTGCGTTCTACTCTTGATAGGCATCGTCCAAGTTTTTTTTTGTTTACCTTCAACCACGTACATGGCGCTCAAGGGAGCGTCAATAGTCGATGGAAGGGCCGCTGTTCCAATTGCGGCGGCACCGTTACTCGGAACTGCAGTGGCTCCGGGGAGTGTTGATAGCCGATGGAAGAGGTGATGCCGCTTATGCGTAGTTTCTCTTTGGCTCTGATGCATTTGACTACTGCTGGCCCCGTTTCACAAGTTTTTAATGTAGTGCTTGGTCATCATTTGTCATTTGTGCTGCGGGTCCGGTAAGCGATCGGCGGTTGTTCGCAGCTATATTCAAGATGGCTGTCATTCTTTATGCCGAAGAAACAAACATCTGCATGCTGGGCCGCAAGTTCGACGTTCGCAATGGGTGATACAGGTGTAGCAGCTGCAGCGAGGCAAAATTTTCAGCTGTTCCATGCTATTTTGTGATGTGACTGTTTGTGAAGTGCGGGAATTTGCTATACGACGATGTTAGAACAACGAGCTGTGGGACCGCAGCAGCGATCACGACGGCAGCACTAGTGAGGACGATGGCACAAGTGTGGATGAGTAGTCCAGTGACTGATACAGTTATTAAAGGCCAAGCATAAACGACCTCTAAGTTTTTTTTTTGTTTCAGAAATGTGATGCGGGGGGGTAGGGGCTCGACGCACATTTGAGTCTACTTAGTCATGTAAATATGGTACGCAATTCGTCAATCACTTTTTTTTTTTTCACTGTTAGAAGTAAAAGCTCACCTCTCTTATTATAATTAAGTCACATGTGGTGAAAAGACATTTGTGAGGGTTACATAAAGTAGCTTAGAAGGGGAGGAAATGCTCATTATTAAAATCAGGTGATGCACTTTTTATAGGTTGAGGTCAATAGAACAAGACCTCGCCAGCACCAGTAATGTTTCGCGGGTAGTTGATGCACTGAAATATTACTCTATTTTCTGTATTTTAATGTATAGACTAAAGCTTTACAGACGAAATGCTTTCGTAACACCTAACTGAATACCCACCACAAGGGCTGAGTAGTTGGGAGCCCAGTTGCTGACCTTGAGGGCTTGGATTCAATCCCGACCGCCATGGCCAGGATTGGACCCCTGCGTCTGCGTGATAATGCCAGACACCCACATATTTTGTGATATCAGTACACGTTAAAGAACACCAGATGGTTACAATTTATGCACAGCCCTCTACTATGGTGCACCTTTCTTTATTCTTCTTTTACTCTCTCCCTCACTGTGCAGTTGAGGTGCCCACTGAGAGGTGAGATAGATACTGCACCTTTTCCTTTCCTCAGAAACCAGTTTCGTATAATGCCTAAATGAGGGCACCTTGCAATATAGGCATGCAGCGGTGTTGGCACAAGTCCATGAACCCCCAGACAGTAACCGGGTGAGCCATCGAAGATTTGAGAGTGGAGTTTTATTGGGCTTGTAATGAAGATGCATCGCGTACTTGTTTAAAACCAAAATAAATGCATTTTACCACCACTAAGTATGAAGCGATCGGCTGGTGCCCCTGGCACCTTTGGAAGTTCTTGCTGACCTCTTATGGAGATGGCAGTGGGAATGTGTCAAAACCATCTCTTTGTACTGGATTCATACTTCTTGGTTTCAGTTCTAGGAACCTATGTTCATGTGGCTTACTGTTGTGCCCTGTATGCTATGGTTCCCAGATGGAAAGCAATGCTGCTGGTTGACAAAATTGGTAACTCTGCTGCCACAGGATGCCTGTAGCTGGGATTACATATTTATGTGTACTTTCTTGTTCTATGCTGACAAAAGTAATGTGTTCTTTACAATTGAGATTGAGCTACATTGGTGCACCTATTCTGATGGCATCGTGTGCTTTTAAATGGCTGCCTGCAGTTGGTGGGGCATGAGCCCAGATTTGATTCAGAAGTGGTCCATTCTTTCTTCGGCTTCAATGTACCTTTCCTTTCCAAAGAAAGGTGATGTTTTCAGGTGTTGATTTTAAGGAGTAGACTGCTCTTTCCTTTTGATGATTTGCTCCATCTTTTCTTTTCAAACACAGAAAGCGTGTGTTGCTGACCATCAGAAGAAACAGAAGAAGATAAAAGATAAGGAAATTCACACCAAACACCATCATTCTGTGCATTTGGTGAGTTCACCGCGTCATGGTAGCCCAGGGAAGTGGCACTGCTTCATTTTAGCAAGGCCCCAACTTTGTATCTCTGGTGCATGCGGTTTTTAAACTATGTAGTGAATCTGCACTGACCCAGCGGTGTGCCATTCCACGTGATAGACTGAATTTTCAGTTGATAGGGTGAAAGGCTTTGTGTTTCCAGCTCAGTAGTGTTTGAGTGGAGTCTGAAGGGCTGGAGAAAAGCCACTTGGTGCACCAGAAAACTGGGATCCTTTTTTTATACCCAGGCTTGCAGGCCAGTTAAACCAGTTTTTTTTTTAGTGCCACTGTTTTAATAATTATCTCCAGTGATGGGGAACTGTTGAGACAGAAATGAGAGGGTTCTGTTGGTATATAGTTTTCCAGACTTTATTTTGGACCAAGGAGCGAGTTGAATGATAGAACAGCTTGAAAAAATTGTTGAAAACGAGAGTGAACCAAATTGCATTTAGAGCAGTAGCAGAGAAAAACTAATGATGCCCCCTCTCGCAATGCATCTCCTCAAGCCTCATTGCCTCTTTGTTTTCCTTAAACCCAGTACCACATTCAGCTGTACAAAGGCCATTATTCTTTACGTATGCATTGTCTGGAATGTGAAGTTTTACCAGGAGCGCTGACCGTTGGTCAGTGTCCATGTGTGTGTTGGCTGTGATGGTGTGGAAAAAAAAAGCAAGGTTAGCAGGTAATGCACTGTTTACGCTGGCTCTGGATAACAATGGCAGTCACCAGGCCGGCAATTATTTACTTGCAAAATTCCTTGGATTTTATGGAAACGCAGTTCTTTTTAACTGGCATCATTGTTTCCAATTCACTACTTTTGTGTGTGTTATGGACAGTGCACCTAACATTGCGAGCTGCGCACGAAGGCTGCCACCCTTTTTTCGTCTACCCCAAATGTGTAGCACGTCATACTGGGCTCGAAAGTGCCTGCAGTGCTGTCCATTAACACTGACAGCAAAAATAGCTTTATTGGTACAGTGCAGCACAATGGAAATTCTGCTTGGCATCAGCTAATGAACAGCTGGATTCAGTTTTTGTGTAGAAATGTATGTGTGGCCAGTGTGCTACCTGTCTTGTTATTGCACAGTTACTCACCCTGACCACTTATGCGTAGCTTTTAAGTGAAAACATTTTTGTTAATTTGGCTGCTAATGAGCTGAAGTTGGGCTTAGCTTCCACGATGCTGCACAGTTGATGCAGCAGTGGGGATAACAGTAAACATGTCCCGGCAGTGTGGTCAACATCTGCTGAAGCGCCCGACGCATTCTGGTTTGCAGAACAGTTCTTGTGGTACACTGAATGTACTGACCAGGCCTTGCAATGCATGTTGCTATTATGTGATTGCTTATACAAGTCAGAGAGAGCACATGCTGCAAACACAGGATGTTAAATCCGAGTAAATGTGTAGTTTGCTAGGGATTTCTAAAGAACTTCTAATTCAGGCTGATTTTGCATGTCTGGACAAGTAGGAAGTTGATTCCACATTTGTTGCTGTGCAGACTTTGTATGCACACTGAGTTTATTACTTTACTGTAATATGTTGTTACCGTGAAGCTTAAATTTATCTTTGCTACAGTTCAGTTGATATTTTTTTTGTATAATCTGTGACTTGCCGGGGATACTTGCAGAAACGAGAGGAAGTACGGCGAGACCTGGTTATGAACCGCGAGCGCATTGACAAAGAGCGGAAGAAGACACTGGAGAGGCTTAGGGAGTACAAGAAGGTATGCCAAGAAGTTCTTTCCATGGCTCGCGGTCACTCAGATTTTTATGCTCGGCTTCTGGTTTCATAGTTTTTTTGGTGCTCTACTTAGTGCTAGTCTCTCAGCGCTTATGCAACTGTGGTGCTGTACTTTGACTGGACGTGCATTATTCATTCATCAGATTATTCATTCATAGCATTATTAATTTGTAGAATTGCTTAGACATTCCATTGGAAATATGTTTCAGTGTATTAAAAGCATTGATAAAATTTTTTTCTCGGCATCAAAAACATTATAGTCAGGTACAACTCACAAACATAGCAGAAAGTTTCCTTCAAAAGACGCCCTTCAGCCAGTGTTTTCAACTGGTTTTATGACGTTGCAAACAGTGTTATTCGATGTATAAGTCGTATTTTTTTTTCTAGATTTTTCATCGGTGCATCTTGTACAGTGGTGCGACATGACATATCTGGCGAAAAATGACTCACTCCCATGCACTGTCATTTGCTGTCACCAGTGACTTAACTCGAGTTATTAAGGTGTTATCTTATGGGTTGAATCATATAATCTCACCACAACCGGACTGAATGCAATGGTGATGGCACGTGCAAGGCGGTCCAGCCATATTCTCGAAAGTCTCGATTTCGGCCTCACTTCCGTTCGGCTTCGCACGCGTTCTGCGTTGTTGCTCAGCATGACTCCTCCTGTGAGGGGAAGGAGTTACGATTCAAAATTTAAATTGAGTGTCGTTGCATGTCTGCTGGAGAATTGGAATCGGGCAGCAGGGAGGCAGTTTGACGTGGGTAAAAAAATTATCCAGAACTGGTTGAAACCCGCAGCATCACTCTGGTCTGTGATGCCAACAAAAAAGGACCACCATGGGAGGAAGGCACGCTGGCCAGAGCTCAAGAATCGTTTGCACAAGGCAGCTGCCGCAAGCGTCTATTTTCATCACTCTCTAAACAAGGGATCTGCAGTGCGTTTTTATAGAGTTTACTGAATGAACAGGTGCGTCTTGTACACTGTTGCGACTTATGTGCAATTTTTTTATGGAAATCTTCCATTTCAAGGGGAAGGGGAGGGGGTGCAACTTATACACTGGTGAGTCTTATAGATAAGAAAAATATGGTAGTCCTTTTGCATCTGATAGTGTGACATCGCATGCCCCTGGCAGGTGCAAGGGGATTAACCAAGGTGTTATAACGATAGGTCAATGCCATTGGCCAGAGGGCACGTGCCACTGTGTTTGTAAGTCGTATCTGATTTATGTTCATGTATGAAAAGTAGGGGTGTGTGAATATTCGAAATTTCGAATACGAATCGAATATGTTTCATATTCGGTTCATATTCGTATTCGAGAAATGATATTCGTGAATGTCTGAATATTCGAAAATTCCCGAATACTCGGCAGCGATTGTATACTGCGCCGACTTTCGTAAATTTGATTGTGGCAAAAGCGCAATATCTGGGCAAATTATCTGAATATAGAGTTTAATGTTCCAGGAAAACAGTATAAAGGCCCTGTTCTCTTTCTTCTCCATTGTTTATCGCGTGGACCGATTGCATTCCGATGCCGCTAGGCTTGACCTTGTGCGCAATTCCACAAGTGGGCTTTCCTACATACCACACTTTCTGTGAACAAGATGGGGGACAACCCGCTTCTAACAATTGCGACGTGAAAGCGCGTTTATTTTTTTATCTTTCCGTAATATGCTATCTAATTAATGCCCACACCCATGCAATTCGTTCTGTCACCTTAATAAATCTCTGAGCGTGACCACCACCATCTTGTTTTGGTGGACTACACTATGCGGGAAAGCCTACTTGCGGAATTTCGCGTGAGGCTTCCGAAGGGGCAAGTCGAGGTGTCACAACAGGGCAAGCGGTCCTGTAAAAATCCCGCCTGTTGCATGGTGCTCTGTAACCCATGCACCTCTTAAGTGGGCTTAACGGCAGGCGTGACAACGTTTGGAGGGCCCCTGCCACTAGGTCAAAAAAATAACCTGGCCGCGTAGTTTTGCTTTCTGAGCTTCACCACTCGCCCGTGGCAATGGCAGTTGACTGTCGGCCCACGCATTCGCCAGTAGTCCAATCTAAGCTCCGTACTACTTTCAGACACTGACTCACGCATCGCTGGTCATTTTTTTCTTTTTAGAAGCAGTCTCGCCATTCCGACGTCAATGTGTGTTCCCACCTCGCTTATGTTCGAGATGTCTTCCAGCACACCGAAACTCGGTGCTCGTCACGGGATTACAGGTGTTTGCATGATAGGGCCGCCTCATAAGACTACCGCATTTTCGGTAGTTTTTTTTTTTTCTTCGGAGCCGTGAGGCATTTTATAAATCGACCTTCGAATAACCCGGGCATTTCTGTCATTTCTTTGAACTCCGAATTAATGAGGTTTTACTAGCCATCATTTTATTTTTGTTTCCAGTCTTGTCATGTTATGGATTTCATTTTGCCTGACCACATTACAGGTTGGATACTGTTCAATTAAGTAGTATAGATTTCTGCACACATCGTTTTTTTTTTATACTGTGCTCAGGCAGTCCAGTTTTGTTTATTTAAGTTGCAAAAGCCATACACTATTTTGAAAAAAATATGAGCAACGGGGTTTGCTTGATATCTTTTCTGAATTTATTTTTTGTGCTGACCAGATATTCGATATTCAATTCGATATTCGAAGACATTTTTTCTTCATATTCGTATTCGATTCGTACTAGAAAATTTCCATATTTGCACACCCCTAATGAAAAGCATGTTTTTATGTGTGCTAGCCAGTTTATGACATAGTAATGTGCCATTACAGTTGCTGTGCTACCATCACAGCCATGATGCGTAATTGTGTGCCCCTGGGAATGCTGTCACCTGTGCAGAAATATCAGAATGGCAAAAGGTGTGGTGAAGACTCAACTCTGGAGCTTGGTGAAGATGAGCAGTTCAGGACACCATCCCCAAGGAGCCCGAAACTCATTGCAAGGCATAGGAATGGACCTGCAGTGGAGAAGGCAAAAACTATCAAACTCTCACCAGATGGCGCCGGGGAAAGTTATGGTGGCTCTTCGTCACCCCCACTACCTCCTCCACCGCCGCCACCACCACCACCGCCACCACCGCCTCCGCCACCCCCACCACCACCACCACCTCTGATGCCTGCCATGATGGTAATTATGCGTTCAGCTGTTGTGCTTGGTAGGAGAAGCTGTGTTTTTTCATCCAGTGTTCAGATCTAGAGCCTCATTTTCTTCTGAGGCAGCAGTTTGGGAAGCTGCTTGGGGAGGAAACTTTGAACTCAGGTTTAATGTTCATTTTATGGTTCGGCTGGGGTGGCCCTGGGTGGCTCAAGAGAGGCTACAGATCACTGGGAGGTCGTCATTGTATAGTGGACACAACTCTGCTGATAATGGTGACTGTCAAAGGAGTACTGGTACAGAATTTTGAAGTCAAGGTAGCTGTGTACTTCACTTTGCATTGTGTACGTAGGTAATTGATGCAAAGCATAGTAATGAACCTAACTTATAACCAATATTCATGTCTTAAGTTTGTTTGAAAGATTGCACACCTTGAGCAAATGTTTTAAGAACTCAAGTGCTGCAGAAAGTTGTGAATTCGGTATTATTGAGGTGAAACAAGTTATGTAGATATTCAGTGTGGCATCTCCGAGCCCGTGACATACCCTCTCAGTGAGCAGTTTTGACATCGTGAACAGTCACAATCAACGTGAAGGTTATTACTTTAGGGCTACTCTTCTTGAATAAAGTACTCTACTGCAGTTTACTATATTTGCCTGAAGGCTGAACAAAATATGTGACAATTGCTGGCTCCTTTATCCCTGTATTTTTCATCGTCAATTTTTGCGAAGATTGAGGGATTGTCACGCCTGAAGAAATGTAATGGTTGGGGTTGGCCTGCACAGATGTAATCACCCTCATATTAATCTTGACTGTACATTCTTTGCAAAGGCTGCACTGTTTGCTTCTTACTCGTGGAGTGGAACCCTTATGACCTTCCTAAAAGAAGACACTTCAGACTGCTTACATGTGGGAATGCAAAAGCATTACTCTTCCTGGATGCATTGACACACACGCACGCGTGCACACGTGTATGACACCACCCAGAACGCTCTATAACGCCTGCAACTTGACTAGCGCATGTGAGCTATATGCAACGAGAAATCGTATGACAACACCTGGAACGTTGCTGTACGACAAACGGTTGTGTCACAATTGTGGGGCAAAGGTCTAGGAAGGCATACAATTGATTAAGTTTTATGTTGTCGGTTTGAATCCCTGTCCCATGCTTGCCTCTACCTTGACGAGCACACGTAAGCTATATGCAACGAGAAATCATATGATGCCACCCGGAATGCTGTCCGACAAATGGTTGCGCCACAGTTTTGGTACAGATGTAGTTGGGAAAATTGGAGCCACATTACAGTCAGCCAGTTGGGGTATATATAGATCAACGACATTTATATAATTTTCTGAAATGGCAGTGCTCGCCTTGCTGTGTGCGTCTTACGGGCACTTGATGATGTCACCCTATTTTTCTTGCCATCACTGGTATTTTCTGTAACATTTGCCAGTACACTAACACATGCGGCTCAGTTCTAGTAATGGGACTGGTAATGCTTTAACATCAAAACTCTAAAAAGGTGAGGACAAAGGTTCTCATTACTTTATAGATTTAAAGCTTGAGGGCTGGCATACGTGTTTCACTGTATGACTGAGAACCAAACCATGCATCCTGGTCACTTTTGGCAGAGACAGTACATGCCTGGTCTTTATGGCTTGTCTAGTGTGCTTTCAGAGTGGGCCTCTGTGGATCTAACTGTTCACCAGCTGTGCTTTTCTAGGCACCCTGTAGCATCTTGGTGTACTTGGGGACTTTTTGCATTCGAAGCCAGAATATTGTAGACTGCAGCTTTCTGTTGAGAAAAAAGCCCACACAATGCCAGAACAAAAAAAAGTATAGATGACCAGCGTGATTGATGCAACATAGTGTGCATTAGTATTCGTGTTCTGCCCGGACAGAGCAGTCGCAGCCGGTGATGGGTTCAGACTGTGTGAGCGTGTGACGTGATCCGATCTGTCAATCACTGTGGCATGCCGTACCCCCGCGCCACCGCTCTCCCCAACCCGCCATCCATTGCCTCCCACCCACTTCTCTTCATCTTCGCCTTCCTACTTTCCTCTCCTTCCTCTCCCCTGCAAGTGAGAAGGGTATTTCCCTCTTTCCATACTCCAGCTGAGGCTTCAGATGGATGGATGGACGGACAGATTTTTCCAAAATGCGGGTTCTAATGCAAACGCATTAAAAAAAAAGAAATTTTGAAGCTTTCTGTCATTGCTCCTTTGAAGAGATCATCTGGTAATCCTAAATGCTAAAAGATTACTAGTTGGTAGGTTGATCACCTCTAATCCAGACATGACACCTTTATTCAATACACAGTGGGCTATATTTAAGTTGTTTGTAGATCAGAAGCTTGTGCGTGTTATGAGACTTAACTATTACTGAAGTTCTGCATTACTTGCTCTATATTGTGAAGGGGATCTTATCAACCCCATTTCTTCAGTCCTCAGTTTTTTTTAAAAGGTGTGGCTTGACTGCATTTTGCTGATTAAAAAAAAAAAAGCATGATTTATTTATTCAGTGCAGGCAAACAGTCTTAAAGGGGCCTCAAAACACATTTTCAGTGCATTGTTTTGCCTGTTGGTTGCATAGAATGAGTTATAGTGACGCTATTAGCATCGGTCGTACCGCATATACTGCGGTTTTTAATATTTTAATTAGCTCGCAAAAACAAATTCGTGGCACTGACGGTCTCACCATACAGTGGCGGTTTTTAGCAGCGGATATGACATCACTTAGTGGGAGCTTGATGATTGGGCAAAGAGTAAATATACTGCAAATTGTGTTAATAACTAGAGATACGCTTTGTCAAGTTATTGTGTTCTATATTACATTGACAAAACCAACTTGTTTGCCCTAGATAAAAGCAGTGTAAAGCAAACAAAACAAAAATACATCACCAGAGGCTCTGGCTACTTTTTTCATCGAAGGACTTTGCTCCTCTCTGTAAACATCCTACGACCTAGCACTCAACACTTATGGCTACTTTCCATGTAACTGAGAGCGGCTTTGCGGAATCGATCTGATCGAGCCATTGAACTCTGTAAGCGTTCGTTTCGGTCCCAAGGAAGGATGCGTTCGTTTCACATTTAGCAGGGAGGAGTGCGCATCATCAGCTTGTGGAGGATCACCGGGCGGCGGCGCCAGATGGTGCCACGTTCCCGTCAACAGTGTGCGCTCCTTGCTCGCCGTGAGCAACCAGCGCGCTAGGAGTGATGGGCGATGGTTGGCGGTAAGCAGTAGTGGTACGCGCTATGCTAAATGTGTCTGATATCTTGTGCAGGCTGTCACATTGTCGCAGTATCTCGCGGTCGAGTTCGGATCCATAAGTAAGGGAACGTCACTGATCAGTGTTCCCTTCTGCGCCGTCGAGGTGACGATGAAGCATCGCTGGGTCAGCTGGGCGTTCACATGGTTGTTGTAACCATGCAAACGGCGCTGCCAGCCTTGGCATGAACGAGTTACAGAGAACAGGCAACCATGGAGTGCAAACTTCCGCCACATGCTCAGATAGGCTGCTTTGATTGGTCGCACTAAGTGTCGTCATTGGGAGAGTGAAATGGGAATGGGAAACCGCGAAAATTGAGTTGAGGGCAGCATTTTTTTTGCTTGTATTTCGAAATTTCTTCATTGAATAACTCCCGTTCCTATGCATCGGTTCTCGTAATTCTTTTTGAGTCAGCATCTGTGTGACACAAAGATTCCATCTGAAGTGCAATCGGCATCCGTTCAAACGATGTTTCGCAGCCCCTTTAAGGCAGAAAATTATTGAGGAAGCTGCTGAAATAAGTGTCTTAGCCTTTAATTTTTTTATGTAGATAGCGAAGCACATGGTATTGATAAAGGGGCTAGTGGAGAGCAAAAAATGCTGCTAACATTATAAGTGGCTTACTATTTTTTACGGCAAGCATACTTTCTTTTTTTTTCTCAGGCAGTGCAATGATGGTACTGGTTACTTGAAAAAGCATTGCTATTCTTCTATGTTGAGTGAATGATATGGCCTAAGACCATTCATAAATGACTGGCAACAGGAAGGTAATGTTGTAAGGCGCCTAAAAATGCATTCAAGAGTGTAAGCTACTCCCTCTAGCTGTTCACTACAAAGTACATAAATAAGGTATTTGCCAACTTTAGTGTCACATATATGTTGAGGAAAGTACACATGGTAAGTTGCTTTCATTTTCAGTACTGGGTCTCAAAAGATGCATGTAGTTTTTTTTTTTTTAAGGATCGCCATTGGTACTGCTTGAACAGTGCAACAAGACGAAATATTACATGTGTTTGCTGTTCTGCTGGCAAGGAGTTTGAGAGTTTCACACTGATTTGTGCACTAGAAGCATGTAGGGAGTGATGTAAGCAGTACAGATGATGCAGAGGGGAAGTGAAACGTGAACATGTAAATTAGCAGTGTAGGTGAAATTCCAGGGGTATAAATAATGAGTCAAAGACACCACCTGAGGTTTCCTTTATCCTTCCTCTTATGCAGAACATTTAGTCATGGAATTAAATTCGAGCCTATGCACTTCAATTTTTCTTTGTGCTGGGATCTCAAGTGTGTGCATTAGTTTGCTTAGTGTGTGTCTGGCAGAGTGCCCAGAAGGGTTATACGATCATTGCAGCTGCCAGCTGTCCAAAACTCCATTTCCTTGACGGTACTCAAGAAGCCTGGACCAAAGCCAGATTCACCAAAGACAAGCCAAGAGGAGCATAGTAAGACCATCAACCTGACTGAAATCCTTGCCGCTCGCAACAAGCTAAAAAAGGCACCAGCTTTGGAGGAAAGAGCAAAAAATGGCAACTCTGGTGAGTGTCCTAACATTCTTTTTTTACCGGCTGTGTCATTACTGTTGAAATGCTGCTATGTGACCAGCCTTTTTTGCAGCCCAAATATTTCTGTGCTATTAAATAGGCAATATTGCACTGTCTGAACAAAATTTTGTGTGTACTGACTTAATTGTTGAATGCATGCACCCACATTCTAAGTATGGAATTAAATTTCGTCAACATCTTGTCAAAGGGGGTCAAAAACTTGCTTTGCGGGGTGTAAGGCTTATACTGTATCTAAAGACAGAAATCAATCTATTAAAGCTTAGCTTCAAGTGTCTATTGTTTCTGTGTCCAGTGCCTTTTTATGTGTCATAGCTGCTGTCACTGATAAGTGGGAGTGTTGCTAGAGTTTTTTGTTAGAGCAGTATTCTAGCACAGTCATACAATCTGTCTCTTTATTTTCAGCAAATGGCCTTCAGTCCAAAGACTTTAGCACCGCCCTTCACGCAGCCCTGAAGCGAATCAACATTGCCTCGCATGGTGCTGAAGGCTCCGACCAAGAAAGTGAAAACAGTGACTTTGAATGATCACAATCTCTGATAACAGAAAAAGGAGGGGAAAAAAAAAAAAGGCTGGCATTTACATTCTCGAACCATAGTTCCGTCCCTGACCAACTTTGCTGCGCGTGCTGCTTAAGCAGAAATATTTATCCGTCATATTCGCAAAGTTTTGGCCTTTCGATGCTCATGCAGTGTTGGAAGCACTTTCGTTAGCGCTTTGAAGCAGCATATTTGTTTTCTCTTGCTGCTCACTCCGGTAAGTGGAGTTAGAAATACTAAAAGAATTGTACTCACTCTTAATGTTTCACAAACCTATCTCTTGTTTTCGAATGCCGCATTAAGCAGACTCTAAGGATCTCCAGTTTTTTTTGGAATGACAAAGTCTGGCATTAAATGCGTTGCTGTTATGACATGTCTTTTATGGCTAGGCAGTGATCTTTAATTAGTGATCTCTGAGAGTCTTAAAAGTCTTGATTACTGAAAGCTCGCAATTTTTTATGTTGTTACCATAGTGGTAACAATGATAGCGTCAAACAGCCATGTATTAATCTTGCCTAACATTGAAGACTAATGTTGCGTGGCACTCTATGTAAATTTTTTTTGTGTGTAGCCCTGTTGTTTGGTTAGAAACTTGAGTTTGTGTTACAGGTGTTTTAGGTGTTTTTTTTTTAGCGAGCAGTTTCCAATGAACAAATTCACCTGGTTTTATCTTGTGAGGGTTCCTGCTTTGCTCAAGAAGAAATGCTAGTTCTCAGCGTTCTTACCTAATGCTGCAATATATTGAGAGCTAGAAGGTGTGTTGGGAGCATTCGATTTTGGTTCGGTTTTGTTAGCTCTCGTGACGTAATTTAGAATCAAGGTATTTAAGTAAAAAATGGAATGTATTATGTTTAATCTTGCTTGTATGTATGTTTTGCAGCCCTTGGTTTTTAGAGATTAAATCTTCACAGTCATTAGTTTGCTTTGTATATTGCATCATTCTTGGTGAATGTTGAACTGTTAGTGTTTTGTGATGAGTGTAACTTGCAAGCGTTTAGTTTTAGGAACAGGTGCTTTGCTTCAACTAGATGGTAAAATTTTTAATTTGTCAATTTTTAAAGCCACTAGTGTAGAATTGGAAACTGCCAAGTTGATTTTCATCAGGCCATGTTGCAACTGAAACTGCAGTGTTGCCATTCTTTTTAGTTGTTGCATCAGCAGTCTTGCTGTGTTTATCATCAAAGTTTATTTATGTGGCTGGCCTGTTTTGGTTCTGAGTTCACGGTGCTGAGGATGTATAAATTGTTGCATTTGCCCACTTTTGTCAATAGCAATTGTCACTGCCCGAACTATGTTGGTCGGACAGTTCTTTTTGACGTATTCGGGGAAAGAGTATATCCTGTCCTCGCAGGTCATGAAAATAACCAATTCTTTGGCATTGGTAGTTCTGATTCCTTATGTTGCAGAATTCTTGGATATTTGATTTCATTTCTTAGCCTGTTTGGTGCATATTTTTTTCTTAACATATTACAGTAGCTGAGTAATTGTATTTGCAACAATGATTTGATTGAGGCAAGCAGTTCTGCTGTGTTTTGCTGTTCAGGATTTGAGCCATTCGTGTCCAGCTGCAATGAGTAAAACCATACCGAGTGTTATGAACTACCCTCAGTTCCTCAGAGTTCTTGCTGATTAACTTGAGCAATGCTGTGGAGGTGTGCAATAAAGTTTGTTATAGTGGGCAAACTATGTGCCCACCTTCTTTGGACATAAGTCTTTTTGTGAAATTTGTGGTGTTCCTTCTGTTTTCTGTTGCTGTTGCATTGTAAACTGAGCTCCGTTGTGCTCGGTTTTGTTGTCGCTTTTGGTGTTTTTCTACTAATTCTTTAGTTTGTATTTGTATTATGTTGTAGGGTTTTTTTGTTCTGGCTAGCTAAAGGTGAAAAAGTTTTGGTGCACATTTTCGCATGTGTACGTGAAATGTGGTAGGAGCATTCAATGGCCTTAGATATACATTTAATGCTGGTTGTGCGCTATCAACTCCTTTACAAATTTAAATGTGTGTCTTTTAATTCCCAAATTTCTACTGCAGTTTATGTGCATGTACCATATAATCTCGTGGAAGGGCTGCACCCTTGTATGGGTCGCACTCCCTGTTCTGGACTAGAAAATTGAGAAAAAAACATGGTTATACGTTTTTTTAATTATGTATAGGTCGCACCTTCAAAATCCACACCTGATATAAAAAAAAAGTGTAGCCCTTACACGAGTTTATACGGTGTTATGTGACTGGGGTGTAAGGGATAGTGCAAACCACAATGTCCTTGGTACAGGAACATGACTGCTATCACAAGGGGTTGTTGCATTTGGGCGGGGCATGATGGCAAATACAAGGATACAATCTAGATTAGCAAAATGGAAGGTGAGCATGTTTGATGATGGACTAAATAAGGGGCTAAATTTTGTCCCTGGCACATGTGCTTGGCAGCTTGAGACAAATGTTTGATGATGAACTGAACAATAAGGGGCTAAATTTTGTCCCTGGCACATGTGCTTGGCTGCTTGAGACAATGCCTGCAGGTATATCTGTGGGGAATGTTTGACTGCGTATGTTGACATTCTCGTCAAGTTGGTGCTCTGGGGCACCGAATTACAAGGTTATGAAGGCTGTGATCGCCACTGTGGCAATGCTTGCACTGTGCTATGTCCTCACACTGGCTTCAGTGCACTGTGTATACCTTTTAAAACTTTAAATGTTTGGAGAGACTTATATTTTTGCTTTTTTGCATAATAAAGCATGTTTCATTTCTCGCCCAATAAGGTACTACTTACCTCTTTTGAAGTGTTAAAGGGTGTGGGGTTTGGTTACGAACCCGTGCCGAAGTGTTAATTGAGTGGCACTTCGCCCACATATCGCGGGTTCTGGCCAGAGCAAGCTGAGGGCATAGCCAGCGTTCGCCGCGCGCCTGCGCTCTCGCTCCCAAGGAAGATAGGCGCAGTTATTTGAGAGCGCAAGTGTTTATTACACAGGAAGCTGCATTACACAACACTCCACTAATCCCCAGACCTCTGTGCAAACCATGGCCCAGCCACAGCACCCAAAAGCGGGCCCGCGGAACCGCGCGCGCAAAGCAGACTACATACGCGCGTGATGGCACAGCTAAGGGCGACCGCATGCCGCACGGCCAACCAGAGGGTTAAATCGCGCGCGACACAACATGAAGGAGGATGGGGAATGCGCGGAGCACATCTTGACGACGCAGGTCGCACGTCGATGGCTCATCGCGTGTCGTCATCGGCAATGGCCGGCGATATACGAGAACCAACCAAATTTGGCCCTCCCGAATCCGGGGCGCGTCAGCGCCGCACAGGCGGGCGACGGGACCCCGGAGGCTCGGGCCTGGACTCAAGCGTACATACTAGGTGCGCAAGGTTACACCACCCGCGCTCTTGGTCCCCCGGCAAAGGCCGGGGCCCCCAGGAGGCGAAATCTACACACCTTTCTGCTGCCCGAGTCGGTGGCGGTCTCCCCATTCATTTACCGCTCGCGGCCTCTCACCGAAACAATGCCCCCCAACATTCACTCGGAGTGACCCAATGGGGACGCCAGGTCGAAGCGGGAAGAACGGAAGGGAGGGTGATTTACAGCGGTTCTCGAAAGAGCTTACCTTGGAAAGGAGGATAAACAGCAGCCGCCCGCATTCCGCTCGCGGACGCCATACGGGAGGGGGGGTCTCTCTAACGAGCAAACAGCAGCAGCGGGCGCGCACTCCGATCGCTCAAGAAGCCCTATCCCTACACGCCTATCCCTGAAACGCCTTCCGAGGAGAGCACATTAACTCACTTAATCACTGCACTGTGTTGCCTTGAAAACCAGAGCCAAATAATACTCTTCTACACGCAGCAGAAGACCCACAATCACGTGTCAAAGCTGGCGAGCCCTTGCCGGCGACTTTTTCATGCTCGCACCCTCCTCTGTCCCCCGCATGTATACGTAGACAAGGTGAGAGGTGCCATTGGTTAAATTCTTTCAGACGTCAGGCAGCTACTGTGGCTGCGGCCAATAAGCTGCTTAGCTCCTCCGCTTCCAGAGGGGGGGTCGGCAAAGGAGCGCCTACCTTCCAGCATGCAAAAAGTGACGAGAGGAGAGGAAAAGGTGCGAAGACGCTAAAATTCAAATTTTAACTACAGATAACTCAGCTGCTACAAAGTGCATTTAAAAAACCTTTGCTGAACACTATTCGTGAAGCGCCGTGCTTCAATATCCCGGGCATGCCGCAACTTTACTAGTGCCCCTTCACAGCCCCTTTAAGTTTGAATTTTGGTGACAGTTGAGGCAGTAGGCCACGTCAGTTTCAGACCAGTTTGGAATGAGTTCAGGTAAGCATTATGGGACACACCATGGTTTGTGAGCGTTATGGTTTCAAGTTAGGGACAGTTTCAGGGGCTCGAGAATAATTTATCCTAGTTGTGGTATTGAATCTTGGGAACAGAACACTTTGTCCTATCATAGGTCTTTCAATTGAACCTTTATCTTCAGTTAAAAATATTTCTATTCTCTCTCTATTGGCTGTGCTCGGGTGAGATTGTGAACTGCTTCGCAAATGGTGCTTGGGTCGCAGGCCACGCATACACCATTAAAGCTGCAGCGGCAGGTATCTGCACATGCAGTGTCACTTATTGAGTTTATGAACTCTTGCACTGTTTTTGTGGAGTAACTGGGAGTGTAGCAAAATAAAGGGTGGGCAATGTTTACTATCATCATTGTTTGGTTGGCAGCGTGTGGTAAGTACTTCCGGGTTTGAGTATTTATGATGTTCTCTACTGACGATGCTACGGAGAACCTGCACTGCCGGAAGGTGCTACAGTTGTTTGCAGGCATGGGCAGTATTGAAGATAAATGTATCTTCAATGCTATTTTTAGATACATTTTATGTATCGGTATTAGGTACCGCTTGCCAGAAACGAGAGTATTGAAGTATCAGTATCAATACATTTTTCATCATCAGCATCAGCCTGACTACACCCACTGCAGGACAAAGGCCTTTCCCATCTCTCTCCAGTTAATCCTGTACTTTTTTTTAATGCCTCCTATATTTTAAAGGTGCTCGACACTTGAAAAAAGAAGTGTAACCACAGATTTTGAGGATGCTGAGAGAGTCTGACTTTGGGCTGGCTGCACTCGCTCAGCGGGTAGTGCACTGAAAAAAGGGAAGAACTGGGAAGAGGCATGTCAATGCTGTTGGCCCGGTCAGTCTCCTTTCTTTTTATGCTTGTTGTCTGGCAGACAGATGACATATATGTTGCGTTTCTGCACACTCGGTCATGGAAGGGACAAGGAAACAGGCTCACCGTTACGGAAGAAACAACACCCCTTCACAGCTATTTCAAATTTCATTTCATTTTATTTATTAATACCCTCGGGGCCATTTGGCATTACAGAGGGGAGTGATTAAAATTATAACACATTAAACAAAAGCAAGCAACGCAAAAAAAAGTTGATTAAGCTGTTGATTATACAATGTTAGCTAGTGCATTTTTAAAGTGATGATGGTCTTCAATGCCAGCGATAAGTCCGGGAAGGCGGTTCCAATCCTGTGATGTGCGGGGAATGAAACTGTGGGAACAGGCATTAGTACGGCAAGAAATAATACCAATTTTGTGAGAGTGTTCAACGTGGGCAGAATGATGGGACGGATTAGAGATTAGTTCATTGCGCAGGTGGGTGTTATGGAAGTATATTTTGTGAAAAAGACAAAGGCGGGAATTATAGCGGCGAGAGGCAAGTGACGGTAGACTTAAGGTTTGTTTCATTGTAGATATACTGGCAGTCCGATTGTAGTTATGAAGAATGAATCGAGTAGAATTATTCTGCACAAGTTTGAGTGAGTTAGCACAGCTCGGGTCCCATACAGAGGAGGCATACTCAAGTTTAGGGCAGACTATTGTTTTGTAAAGAAGCAATTTTAGTGATACTGGGGCAGAAGAAAAATTACGTCGCAGATATCCGAGCATTCGATTGGCTTTAGATATATGGTTAATATGAAGGGACCATGTTAGATCTGACGTAATATGTACACCAAGGTAGCGGTTAGATGATACTGACTCGAGGATAGTGTTATTAAGAAGGTAAGAAGGTGCTGATTGCCAACAGAAATGGAAGACTTCCGCCTTCAAGCTCAGGAGCTTGCAGAACCTATGTTGTTTTCTTTGTAAGCATGATAATGGTCATGCTCTCTTCCATGTGCGGGTCAATGAGGTCATCAGCGCCAGTGGCGTCAAATTCATCAGCTGATGCATTCCTTTTATTTGGAGGAGCAACACTACAACAAGCTGTATTTCTCGAGATGCTGCAGTGAAACTTCAGTTCCTTAACTATACCTCGAAGATCCTCGAGTATACGTGACTATGCTTCACTATCGGCTGCAGTGGCTCAGTGGTTAGAGCATTGGGCTACTGAGCCGGAGTGCCCGCGTTCGAACCCGACTGCAGCGGCCGCGTTTCGGTGGAGGCGAAACGCAAAAGGCTTCCGTGTGCTTGCAATGTCGGTGCACATTAGATTCCCTGGTGGTCAAAATTATTCCAGAGCCTTCCGCTAGGGCACCTCTTTCTCTTGCACTCCAACGTACCTTCTTCCTTTCCCTCACGGCGCTGTTGAGGTGCACCGCCCTAGAAATGAGAGTGACTGCCCCATTTCCTTCTCTAATCTGCTGATAAAAATTCAGGGCACATCTAAGCTCCGCCCAAGGGGCATGACGCGATAGCATCAGTGGGTCCCTTCAGCAGCATGATGTCCTATTTGCGTGTCACTTCACAGACACTGTTCTTTATTCATTTATTTGTTTTATTTTTCACAGGCCTCTCTTCAACCAAGTCGAACGAACGTTTAAAAATTCATGATGTGATAAAGGACAGAGACTGCGATAGTGAAATTGTATTGTTTCGAGATTAACACAAATGATAAACACAAGTGAAAAAGTTGGAATGTTCACTGCTAGCTAAGAGTGCTGACTTGTAGTCCCATGCCTTTGAAGGCAATATGGAAAAATTGGCAGTGACTCAGCTTGGCTATGCCAGGATATAAGTAGCGAGAGGTATGTTTCCCTGGCTGAGCTTGTTGTGGCCACTGTATGTTTAGCAATGAGATACATTGGGCTGCATCTCGGCGGCTATGCGCCGTCTATTACGCTCGGCAGCCTGGCATCTCCGTATGGCAAGCCATTCTCTCTGCTCGGGCGTCTTCGCTGCTCTCTCTATTCGGGCGTCTCCGCTGTTCTCTTCGCCTTCTTACGCTCATTCTCTTTTTGTTGAATAGCCAAGTGCCAGGCGACAACCTCAGGATCGGAAGAGTTAATCTTTAGTCTATACCACCGTTTAGCACCAGCTAGACTCTCCAGTGCCCATTACATCTCCACCTTTTATACGCAATGCTGCGCATGCGACGCGCGGTTCGGGTGATAGAGCGGCGTGCGGCGAGGCGGCGACGAAGCGCGCAGCGCACCTGTGGGGTCTCTCTGGTTACATGATATCGGCGCATGCGCACAACTGCTCACCCGCTTGACGTCACGCACGGCTCCTACGGTGGAGCGGGCGCGCGGCCGCGGGGACGGCGAAGCGCACGCCGCACCTGGTTCTCCTTTTCGGTTGCCATGGTAACGACGCATGCGCACAACTGTCTACACTGGCTCACGGCGAAATGCAAGACTGGTAGCCCAGTGTAGCTCTCGCTACAGAAAAGTTCTTCGGTGGTCCAAGGGTAGCGCGGCGGGCTCACATTTAAAGGGGCAGCGGTTAGAGTCCTCGGCTTCACCGCTTTTCTTTTCAGTGCATTTGCTTTTCTTTCTCCAAAGGCACTACTTAAGGCTTATGGAGCGCCGTCGTGATCCTATAGACCAATGAGAAAGACTGTAGTAACGTCATCGTTGTTTGTGATCGTGCATGCCGCCAGGCGTTCATGCTGCGTGCGAGGCCTCAAAAGCGAGCGGATAACTTGCAATACATTTGTTAAAAATTCCCCCTTTCGCATCTCGCGGCGACCAGCGGTGCTGGGCTTCCGCGCGAAAACTGGCACACGAAGTCATGTCGTGCAAATGACGTCAGCAGCAGGTGGTTATCATTGGTTCGCCGCGCCAACATTTTCAGACGTAGCGCAGCTGCCATCCATGCATGGCCGCAGCCCGGCCAGTCCGGCGGGTCAGGAAGCTGCGCTCCCCGACGAATTCTCACACGCTTCTGCAGCCAGTGGAGGTAACAGAGGGCCGAGAATGGCTGAGACCGGTGGAGGAGTGCCTGACGGGAGGGAAAGGCGCGAAGGTGCAGAAATTCAAATTTTGACTGCAGATAATTCAGCTTCCACAAAACGCATTAAAAAAATTCTTGCTGGAGGATATCCGTGAAGAGGCGTCCTTTAACAACCTAGACATACCGCAAATTTTTTGAGAGCTCCTTTCAGAGCTCCTTTAGTCACCTGCGCGAGGTCATGCGGTTGTGACGTCACGAACTTCTCGACCAGCCGCGATTTTTTGGGCACGCCAACACCAACTATGCTGGCTTTCCGCTGAACGGGACCCTCAACGCTGTTGTGTTAAAAGCCATCTTCACAAAATACAACAAGGCAATGTACGTGCTTCTGTATACGGAGGTTTTTTTCATTTGCTTCGATTAAAGCACTGCCGCATCGGGAAGCTCTTTCGGACCGATGGTTTGAGGGAATGTTGCTACTTACTACCGCCAAGTAAAAATATTGGAGGAGACAGACAATTAAGCTCCGCCTTAAGGGAATGGTGCGATGGCGTTAATGGGCTGATGTCCATATATGCGGAATCAGTCATTCCCGACTTCACATTTATAGATCTCTGGGAGTCCTCATACCACTCCTGGCGCAGTGGTGCAGCGGTTAAGCGATGCGCCACTGCCTTGCGTGAAAGGTGTTGCCACCAGTGGGGCTTCTGCGACGAAGGTTGCTTTTCCCGAGCAACCGCTCGCGACCAATAATTAATTTAACTGCCACCTGTCACGGTGGTCAATTTGCTTGCAATTCTGTGGGCAGATTGTGATGACGCCACAAGGTCACGTGACTTAAGAGGCTGCTCCTATGAGGATTTTTCGCACTCGCTGTGGTGGCTCAGTGGTTAGGGCGCTCGGCGACTGAGCCGGGATACCCGGGTTCGAACCCTACCGCGGCGACCGCGTTTCGATGGAGGCGAAATGCAAAAAAAGGTGCCCGTGTGCTGTGCGGTGTCAGTGGTGGTGGTGTTGGAAAACATTTTTTCAAGGCTATTTACAGGAGAGAGGGGGGAGTGGCCTTAAGGGCCAGCCCCTTACAAATTCTAGGAGAGGTCCCTAGTCCGGGACCCCTGTGGCTTCCGTGGCAGCTCGGGCCCTGGCGACGAGGGCTCTTTGGCTCTCTAATGTAGAACAGCCGAGCAGGGCAGCCTCCCAGCTCTCTCGTGTAGGTGAAGGGAAATGGGGGTAAGCAGGGTTAGAAGGGCATGCCCACACCAAGTGCACGTTAAGATTCCCAGGTGGTCAAAATTATTCCGGAGCACTCCACTACGGCACCTCTTCCTTCCTCTCTTCTTTCACACCCTCCTTCATCCTTTCCCTTAAGGCAAGGTTTAGGTGTCTACCGAGGTGTGAGGCAGATACTGCGCTGTTTCTTTTCCTCAAAAACCAATAATTTAACTTAATCTTTCGCTCACAACGCCGGATTTTCTGCATAACAGGAGTCTTAACACTATCGTGTTAAAACGTATAAGCAACGGAGATTAGCAAATATTCGTTGCCTAATAAATGCCTTTAGCCCTTTTATTCTTTGTTCTTTTTCTTCTTGCATTTAACAAAGAATGTTCACCTTCAAACGTCTCTTCAACATATTGGTGGGGAAATAACTGTTCGGCTTTCTCAAGCGCACGGAGCTTGTATCTTTAAGTGCAGGGCAAAGGAAGGGGCATGTTTTATGGGGGGGGGGGGGGAGGGGGGGGGTTAACGTCTCAAAGCGACTCAGACCATGAGGTACGCCGTAGTGAAGGGCTCCGGAAATTTGGACGTTTTGGGGGTTCTTTAACGTGCACTGACATCGCACAGTACACGGGCCTCTAGAATTTCGCCTCCATCAAAATTCTACCGCCGCACCCTAATCAAACCCACGTCTTTAGGGTCAGCAGCCGTAGCACCATAACCACTGAGCCACCGCGCCGGCTGAGGCAACCGATAACACTGTAGTAAAAAACGAAGAGCATCAGAAAGTTTGAACTTTATTCACATGTGGTCAAGTGCCCAGAGACCGCGGTTCGCATGATTATATTAGCTTTAAAAATATTTTAGTAGGCTGCTTATGGAAGTGATCGTTTCAACGTCATCATGGCTTCATTCCAAAGCTAACATTTTAACGAAACGAGCTGTGCCGTCAGTGGAGCTTTAAAAAATTGGAGGTTCCGGGCGGCCGGATTCGTTTGGATCATTTCAAGTGCATTCCCTATATCAAATACACTAAAAATTCCAGAAAGCACAGGGAAATTTCTGAACCTAGCAAAGCTTATTACGAGCTTTATGAGTAATATTTGCGATGTCATAAGTGTATCGAAGTGTCCACGATGCAGCATCGAGTATCTGTATCGAAAAACAATTTTGGTTCGGTATCTTGTATCGCTATCGGAAATGCAGCTTTTGAGGCCATCGGTTATCGGTATCGAAGATACTTTTCCGAACTATTGCTTAGCCCTGCTTGAGTGCGTTTTAGAAAACCACTGCTGGCCACGTGAGTCGCGGCGAAATCGAGGCTGCCTTCAAAACGATGAGACTGGTGCTTGACTCGTAGCGTACAATTTCGGATACAAAGTCTCTAGGATACGCGAAAACCTCTCCGTGCGCACAGGTGCCACGATTTCTAAAGATCTCATTTGACTACCACAGATTAGAGCATGAGCCCGACTTCAAGCTTCACAAGTGTGGTTTCGAGCCACGGGTTAACGGAGCTATTGGTTGAGGAGTTCTTGGGGATTGGGCTAGTTGGAACATGATCATATGCAAGACGTGCGCTGCTTATGTTGATAAAGATAGAGTTAAAGACAACACCAACGGTTAAGCGCAGTCCTTATCCCAAGTTGAAACAGACGCAGCTGGCGCCGCGTTTCAGACCGCAGGATTTTGCCCACACGTCTTGAAGCAGCATCTGAGGGAGCGAGCCTCCCAACATAGCGGTGATCACAGGCGACGACAAACCTCGGCTAAGGGCATCGGTCAGGGTACGGGTCCGCAACCGGGCTTCAACGATGTAGTTGATGAATACACAAACACGCTGAAAGGGTGGACCAAGAGGTAAAAAAGAAGCCCGATGAACTCGGAATAAAGTTAAGAAGTGCTTGGAATTGAACTCCGTTTTTGTCAAACTAAGCAGCGCACGTCTTGCATATGATCACGTTCCAACTAGCCCAATCCAAAAGGGCTTGTCCAAAAGGAGCGAAGACCCTTTTGCTGCGCTCAGCGCCCTCGTTCAGTTCTACCGCGCTCCGACCGCACAAAAGCGCCGGCCGCACTTATCCGCACCATGTTTTTATCATCCACGCAGCGAGCGTGAGGGCGCAAAGCAACGACATTAACGGTAATCTCGGAGCAAGCGCTCGCCAGCAAACGCCGCGAACACAATGCTACCTCATGACCGGGCTCCACTCCCGGGCCATTCGCGCTTGCCTAGTTACTTTTGACAAAGACGGTACCATGGCTTTGGCAGTGCGCGGATTATCGTGAAGCAAGGTACGCTCGGGAAGTTGGTGATAAGAGACCGTATTGTGTACTACTGGAACTTGCTTCCTCCGCCCTCTAGGCTATATGCGCCAGCTCTGCGATCAGCGCATCATACACGTGTTGCATAATGGGTGCGTATGAAATTGCTTGCGTCGAAATACCGGCTGCCGTGAAGGTGCTCGCTGAGAAGCTGGTATGCTCGAGGGCAATGAAATCCCGTGATGGTGAACAATTTCTCGTAGATCCATTCCGGCGAGGTTTCTTTGAGAACTGGCGTAATTTGTCTTGCAATTTTTACAGCGCAGTTTTTAACGTGGGACGAAACTTTGTTTTGTGAAAAAATCAATTATTTATATTTGGTGACATTCTGACAGATTTATTCAGCTTTCGAAAAAACATTACACTGAGGTGTTCATGACTTCAAAAATTCTTTTTTCACCCTTCTTTCGTAGTTGCGTCAAGCGGAAAGGTCGGAGATTTCAGAGTCCTCATCTGCGTTTTTCTCAAAACAGCATTTAAGCTGTTTATGCACATTTCTCTCAGGAACTATAAGGCGTAAGAAAGCAAGCTTTTTCTGCAGATTTCAATCAATTCCTTTTACGAGTACATGGCTGGTACCAGATTGAATAGCCTATATCCTTATGAGAAAAAAAAAACATTGATGAGTGTCAATTTTATTCCAGCGTGAAAACAAAAATAATGTAAATCTATTTTTCATTCAAAGCGCATAATTTTGGTACCAGTAGATTAGAATACAAGTTTATACTTTCACACAAAAATATAACAACCTGCATTTTGTAGATTAAAAAAAAGCCACATTTGTAGAAAAATATACTGCAAAGAAATTTAAACCAGTTTTGAGCTCTAATACAAGCTGCAGCTATTTAGAGGAGTGCTAGCAAATTTCATAGCCACAGATTTTATTACAACCACTCTACAGCCAACTTCTGAAAACAATCTCGAAACCTCGCCCGTTCGTGGCTTGGGCGGCGTCAGATGGTGTTGTGACATCACGTGTCGGTGACGTCACCCGTACGTCACCGGTCACCCATACGCCACCGTGATCGTAACGTCGCTGTCACATAACGCTACTGTGACGTCCTGCGTCGTCTCCTGTAAGTGGGTGAGCTTCAAAATTCACCCGTGCTGTATATAGCTCCCAAAAAACTACGAAAAGCCAGCCAGATGGTAGCCGATCTGTAATGTGGACCTCGACACAGATCGGCATCGGCAGTGCCTCCGATAGTGAGCCGTAGGCACTGCCAATCGCCATGGCAGCCGAAGCGCCCCTGACACCCTCATAGCGCCCACACCGAGGACATACACGCACAGTTCAGTGCTGACAAGTCCCCCACTCCCCCCACTCCGCATGTGTCCCCCATTCCCAACTCCCAATGTGCTCTCAGTGCTTGCACTTTTTCCCAAACTAAGCACCCATCTAGAAGGAGGGCAACGGAGAGAAGCTCAGGAGAGCCTGGAACTGGGCGGACTGGAGGCCACGTGCAGCTATACAATCATCAGCTGCGCCGGAAATTCGAGTAACAAGTTTTATGCTCGAAAACACTTGCTTCGAGACTTTCTTTTTGCCTTTAAAGGGTGCTTCACCATTAACACATTATTCTTGTGGTGAAGCCATCACAAATGATGCGAAGGGGTAGAAATTTTGAGAGGGACTTGTTTTTTGTCGGTTAAGCGTCAAGTAAAGCTGAACGTTTGAAGAAAAAGATAGAGGGATTAAAAGAAGGAGGAAGTAGACCAAGAATAAGAGAAGTAATTACTATATAAAGCGCGCAATAGCGCACTTCCATCGTGCAATCGCAGACGTTGGGGATGCTGTGCCGCTCGTCTTCAGCGTTTTTAGGATGCTTTAGCAGCTGCAGCCACCTCAGTCATACGAGATTTTCTAAGCGACGCTGCCGGGGTTTGCGCAGATACACGGTTGCGCTAAGTCCTTGCCTCTTGGACATTATCTTATGCACGCATCCTTTTGTTATTAGTGCGAAAAACTACTCCAGACGTACCAACCCCGATGACAACCTTGTCATCTTGCCTTGTCCTGGGCTTCTTGTCTTGTGCTCCGAACAAACCCGAGCTTACCCGAGTTACTCGGGTAGGCTCGGGTTCGTTCGGCGGAGCGTTGCGTCAGCTGTAGCCAATGGGAGGCGGGCGTCGCGCCACCTAGGTCACGTAACCTTGTGGCGTCATCGCAACCTGCCCTGGCAGGTGACAGTGAAATTATATAATTATGATTGGCTTTGGGGGAAAGGAAATGGCGCAGTATCTGTCTCATATATCGTTGAACACCTGAACCGCACCGCAAGGGAAGGGATAAAGGAGGGATTGAGAGAAGAAAGGAAGAAAGAGGTGCCGTAATGGAGGGCTCCGGAATAGTTTCGACCACCTGGGGATTTTTAACGTGCACTGACATCGCACAGCACACGGGCGCCTTAGCGTTTTTCCTCCATAAAAACGCAGCCGCCGCGGTTTGGTTCGAACCCGGGAACTCCGTATCAGCAGCCGAGCGCCCTAACCACTGAGCCACAGCGGCGGGTCGCAGTTAAATTAATGACTGGTCGCGAGAGGTTGCTCGTGAAGAGGGTCGCGCAATCCCTAACGGTGGCTACTGTAGAAACAGCCACCTGCCAGTGCAATGGCGCATCGCTTAACCACTGCGCTGGTAGTGGTATGAAGACTCTCCGCCTCCTATGAATGTTAAGTAGAGAATGACCAATTCTGCTGACGTGGGCATTAACCGATTAAAGCTATCCCCTCATACCCTTAAGGCGGAGCTTAAGTGTCCCCTCCAGTTGAAGAATGAACACCTGCTTCCTCACGTCTACTCGGTTTAACTACGTTAAACCCCTACCACTTGTTAGTGCTCTAGCACGTATAGTGGCCATTTCTCACATTTTGGCGTAGTGTCTATCTGTCTGGAGCCGGTTTCGTGGCAGGCTGCTCACCTGTGCACCAGCGTGGGCAACGTGCCCACCGTGTCAGGCGACAGCTCGTTTAATCGTGAGAGGATGCCCGGGAAGAGCAACCTAGGTAGCAACCCAACCCAAGCAACCGATGGCAACCGATCGATGGTAAGTCTTACCGATGACAACGCCTGCCATAGCACCTACCTTGGGCAACTGCGCAACTGGGCCACTGCTAACCTGCTCACCTGCTGGCTTATTTGCCAACGTGTGGCCGGAGGTAACCAGACGAGAAGCTGGGGTGCTAATTAGGCGGCACCGCCCCTAATCGCACCGAGCTAAGCGGAATGAGCAGCAGCGGTTGGGAGGCGAACGTGATTCGAATGATGCTTGCACAGTAGCTAAACGGAAGAAGAAGCTGGGGTGGTAATTAGGTGGTAGCCTGGTACCACTTACTAGGTCCTAGCTCTAACCGACAATTGACGTCATGCCAGCACACATATCCACATTTCGACTAATTACCCAAATCGACTGACCTTTTTGTTTCTAAATGGTGTCGCTAATAATGAGTACCGCATGTAGTTTTAGGACTTTTTGTTTAAATGCGGCAGTCAAATGGGCGGGCAAAGATTGCGATGCTTAATAGTTTAGCTGAGAGCACCGAAATTTTGTGTAGCATATACAGCGCTGGGCACTATTTTTTCTTCGAAAAAAAAAATGTTCAAGCAAAACATTGCCCATAAGCAGAACGCCCATAAGCATCACCGCCCCCTCTCCTCTCTCCACCAACCCCGCCCCTACCGCCGTTAAATCAGCCTCTGCGAAGGGCTAAAGTCTGTCCTAGCGATCTCCGTACATATCTGTTTTACGTCACTGGCAGCTACACTGTCCATACGAATGCCTTCCTACGTATTGCCACCTGACTTTCGGCCGTCTCGCACTGCGTTTTACTTTCCTTGGTATTCTCTTCGACAGAGTGCCGGCTATTTGTTTTTCGCAACGCACGGGTTCTCCAAGTTCACTTTCTCCTCATTTAAGTTAGAATACCACGAATTGATGTTTTTTATTAATCCATCATTCCACATTTCCACCAGTTAAGGTGGCAGCTACCATTTCTATGTTAATTCCTCGCTTTGGAATATTTACTTCTTTTTCAAGTGTTTTTGTTAGCACCTAGAGCGACGGCAAGACTGTCGGCTTGCTGAGGGCCATGTAACGTCTGTCGCTGGATAAAAATGCTGCACAGCACAGACTTAGATAAGTAAATGGCTGGGAACCTTGCTAACTACGCTGTGTGTCAACGGATCGAGATCCAGACCTGTGTGGCCTGACCAAGGCCATTGTGGATATGCTAGTCAACGTGCAACCACGTTATAAAGGCTCGTTGTGTGACATAAATTTAATAGAGAAAGCGGTAACTTATTTAGCCGTGACTTGGACAGCCAGGCTTAATATGTGGCTCATCATAATCGACCTGACTACGCCCACTGCAGGACAAAGGCCTCTCCCATATCTCTCCAATTACTCTGTCTTGTGCCAACCGCGGCAACGTCATCCCCGAAAACTTCTTGATCTAATCCGCCCACTGAACTTTCTGCCACCCCCTGTTACGCTTGCCTTCTCTTGGAGCACAGTTCGTTACCCTTAACTACCATTGGTTATCTTGCCTTCGCATTACACGCCTTGCCCAAGCCCATTTCTGCTTCTTGATTTTGACTAGAATGCCATTAACCTGCGCTTGTTCCCTAACCCACTCTCCTCTCTTCCTCTCTTTTAACGTTAACTGAGTACCAAATGGATGTCGCTAGGAGCCGCTTAAAATATCGGGGTTGCTTATACTGGTGTTACCACGGTATTTGCGGAATGCTCCGTGGATCAGAAGAGTGCGAATGATGGGGTTTGTGACAACGCGTTTAAACATTTATTGTGCGCAATAAAACTCAAGTCTAAGTCAGCGTAAACACTGGTGCGGTTACGAAATGCTGAAGGTGGGTTTTTTACATCTTCCAGAGAGAATTTTACCGTGGTATGAGCTGCTCACTATCGTCTGCAACTGTCGGCCAAAGAGCCGCTCGAGTGGTTCCTTTCGCACGAGGCTGCTGACAGTTTTCCTAATGAAGTTTTGACACCTAATTATAAGCATCGGAACGTGCCCTCTCGACAGCTAGTGAAACATAGAGAAGCCTGGCTGAATTACCGTATTTTCACGATTGTAACCACCGCGTGAGCCTCAGTGTTTTTTTCTCTCTCTAGCTCTGCAGGCCATACAGCTGCCAGACGCACTCTTTCCTCTCTGACATACTTGTAAAAGCTTACAAGGACAACATCCTTCTTCGCGTGCAGGGCCTATGTCTTGGAAAAAGTGATCTACACTCTCGAAGCTAGTGGGCTACCAAACGACTAGGCGAAGCTGCTGTATGTTCGCGGTTCTTATGGCTGCTTGTGATTTTAGTTAATTCAGGCATTTATTTACGTCGACAAAAAAAAACAGCAGTGAAATAAATTATTGACTTCAAGTCGGATAATTAATTTGAAAGCAAGTGAGAGAAGCAAAGGGGAAATTATCTAAGTTTTGTCGCCTTGAGGCAGCGCTCTTAAATTGCTGCGCATTGTTGGGGACGTCACTCGAAAGGTACCACTGGATACCTATCTGTAAGGCAGCGCTTTTGTGTCTGTTGGTCTTGATGATCGCAAAAAGGCGTGCTGTGATCAATTTATGACGGTGTTGTGCTACCGTTGGTCGCCTGGCGTACCGGGCAATATCGGCATGCATCGCGACTGCCAGGGACGGTGCCTGGAAATTCGTGGTCGGATGGCGCGGAGAAGTAGGAGAGGGGGTAAAACATTGGGTATGCATGATGCCTCTATGGCATTTCTCTTCGTAAAAATAAAATAAATGAACAAAATGCACTGGTGAGTGCTTCACATAGTACCGAGGTGTCCCAAAGCAGGCTGCAGTATTAACTTTTTGTGTGAAACAGGCCTGGATACTCGTTTGTGACCGCCTGTGCACAACCTACATGGTTAATGACATGTGTCGGTGTTGTCTTGCAGACACCAGTTTTGAGTTTTATGTGTGTCCAGTAACTGCGATGCGAGCGCCAGCCAGTGTTGTGTGTGTGTGTGTGTGCGTGTGCATAGACATCACCCGTGAAACTCATTGTATTATGCCATCATCAGCCTTCATTCACACTTTCCTTTTCCTCCTCTTCCCTTTCCCCTGTGTGGAGTAGCAGGCCAGGGCCCTGTTACCACCGGCCGACCTCTCCGCCTTTCTTTCATTAAAATTCCCTTTCTTCTCTCTCTCTTCTCTCTTCCTCGTCAGGGTCTAAAAGAACTGCTTGGTAGAATTTGTTTTCTGGCCCGGCAAATTTTTAGAGTGGCGACCATCACCGCTAGCCGCCCGTTGGCGTCGTCAGTGGCGACTGATCTTGTTTACGCTTGTTTAAGACGTTCACCTTAATTCACAAAGTTAATACAGGACTAGTACAGGCACGTGTCTCTACGCAGTTGGCGGTTTTCTCATTTCCACGAAGAAATTTCCTTCCGTCAGCTGTATCTCGGCTGAGCATGGACGCCAACCTTTTTGGAATATCGTTCCTTTGATTAACACAGCACTTACCGGCTTTTCTCGCTACCTACGCCTTCGATTTACTCCTTTTACAGACGGCGCCGACTCTTTCATATGCATATTTGATGAGGCGTGCATATTGGGAACAGAACCTGCAGTCGCAAAGTCGATCAGCGAAGCGCAAACCTGTCAGGCGGTTCGGCTGCGATGACACTGAGCCTGACGTGTTCCAATTAGCGTCTCCAACTATGACACCCGCGTTGGGGAAAGATAGCGTGCAACCATTGGTCGCTTGTCGCCCGCGTACTTTGGCAATGGCCGCGCCGTCAGAGTGTCAAGCGATCGCGCCTCCCCACGACGATCAGGTAGGCGCGCCGGCACGCCATGTACGTGCTATTAGTGTTGCTCAGAGAGCAGTCCGTCAAAAAAAAAAGGAACCAGGCGCGAGCAGTGAAAGAGGTTTTTCTTGAAGATATACAGTCCAGCTTGTTAGGAACAGCGGCGCCAAGTGGTCGACGCGGTTGAATGAAAACTTAAAAAGCGCGCTCTTTAGTTTGGCATCTATCTGCGTATTCTGCAGGGAAGGGAAGGATCAAAGCGAGCGATAAGCCTGCCAAGTAACAGCACCGTGAGCACATAACGTTACCTGGCTGATGAGTGTTGGTAATATATGTGATAAATCTATTAGATACGCACTTTGATACCCCACGAAGTATATGCAACATGTTCATTTTACGTTTTTTTAGATGCCTGTGTATTGTAACATCAACTTTATAATAGCCCTGAAACATGACTCCGATTGATCATCAAATCATGAAATTATGTAATATTTATCGAGACATTCTAGAGATCGCAAAAACATGTAGATGTCTGAGTGGGCCAAACGCGTACGATTAATGATTAATAATTGCAAAGTTATTGTGTTCTGATTTCTATATTTGTGTACAAAGTGTCAACAATAACATGTTTCTTTTTTTTCTAATTTGTCACATGCTTCATGAGCATTTTTGTACGGTGATGATTGTTATGTCCAATTGTATTTGTACTGTCTACATGTGTTTTGTAACCGCTGGTGTTGCGCCCAGTGGGTAAAGGGCCTCGTCAGGAGACTAATTAACTCCTTTTGTCCTGCCCCACGGGCAGTACCATGTATGGCCCATCCAATAAGTAAATAAATAAAAATAAGTAAATAAAATATTGCACAGACTTTTCGATTCATAGGGTCCATTTAATGGATATTAGTGGTTGGTTGGAGCTTGATGAAAAGACAAAAAAGAAAGGAACAGAGATAAATAACTGATTTGTGCAAACACATGCGTATTTATTACCAGGAGCACATGCACTTATCTGTACCTGCATACTCACTTACCTGGCACTGGCGTCACGCTTTACATGTTGTTTGTCCGCAGTCATCTTTTACTTGGACATGCTTTTGCAGAAGAAAAATGCTCCAATCTGTTTTCCGTAGTCTTTTTGTTTTTGACAGGAAAAGAACGAAGCACTTCAATCAAATGAGAGCGAGATAGCCGGTACACCCTGTACATACTGTGTCGTTCTAAGTTTCGTCAATTTAAAGTGGCGGCAGGAACCTAGTAATAAAAATCAGGCCGCATATTTCAGTTATTAAACATATTTTAGTTTCATGTAACCAACCGACCAATTTTGTAAGTGAAGTAAAATACGCCGAAGCTAGAACTACTTAATCGCCTGCTTGCCGTGCAACGCCAAATGAGTAAAAAGATAATCAATACAGTTGTTCTTGTTCAGGACTAATCTAATACTTTGTGCCTTCTACTTCGATACTGTTTTGCATTTTTTGCTCTTTCTGTGTTGTTTTTAGTATTCAAAATCCCAGGTGTTTCAATTTTTACGCTTTATTCACATCTTGTGCTATTTTATTTTTGTGCGAACTTGAATCCCACTTCTAGTATTGACACTTGCGTATTTTGTGGTGTTTTTCTAGTGTTGCCGCGTTTTTTCTCAGAAATTATCATTATTGTGTTTTGTGTGCGCCTCCCCACCTCTATATAGTACTCTCTCCCAGAGGAAATTTAGGGTATTTAAATAAATAAATAAATAAATAAATAAATAAATAAATAAATAAATAAATAAATAAATAAATAAATAAATAAATAAATAAATAAATTTTGTTCGTGGTGTGCATTTGCGTACACAGTTCACAGTCCTAGTGTACTTTTTCTCCTTGGTTCTTGCTGTCTTACGGTAGAGCTTAGAGCGGCGCTGCTGCGCGGCTGCCTTACGACTAGAAATTGTCTCATCATTGCTAAAATAATTATTAGGGACGCGCGAATGTTCAAAATTCCCGAATATCGAATCTAATATCTTCCTTTTCGATTCGCTTAACGAATCAAATGGCGCATATTCAAAATTATTCGAAAGGAATCGAATATGATCTCAAGTTTTCGGATAGTTTTCGAATAACACACACAAAGTTCGGATGGGGCACGCCGTAGTTTTCTTTGGCGGCTGATTCAAAAACAGGGCACACTCTGACGTTGCACAGTGTGATGTCGAGATTGGGCAGCTCAATCAGCGCCACGACTTGGGCTTTTCGTGCGGTGGCGTTCATGGTGCTCAAAAATATCTCCTCCAGGACCGGGCGACACAGTCGGGTTCAGCCACGTTCAGCTAACCCTGCATTCATGCGCTCGATATCGGAGGACGCAGTTTATAACTGTAGTCCCTCTCATGAATCGAGATGCGGCGCTAGTATGTTAGCCATCATCGTCAATAGCAAAAAGTAACTTTTGAGGCGCACGAAATGACTGTCAAATAGAGATGCATGGCTTATAGTGGAGATCACTGTTGCGTCTATCGACAGCTACATCTTTAACTCCATGAGTAATAGCGCTCACGCTAACTTTTCGCTGTTTCGCATGGATATATTTTGTACGAATACTTCTTTCAAGTAGCAAATAATCATACGAATATTCGATTCGGTTTCGAACAAAGTGCTATTTGCACACACCCAGTAATTATCCACGCAAAATAGACATCGCTTCGCCTGGATTCCTTTCGGTCGTTTAGTTCACCACAAATTATGTGTGGAGAAAGCGGTTGAAAAAGAAAAAAAAAAACAAGATAACGAGGGGGGAGGGGGGGAAGCACGCTTTCGTTTAGGCCCCGTTGGACGGATGAAAATGCAGTACAGTTGTACGTTCGCAGGAATAAATAAAGTGCGCCGTGCCGCAGCTATTAGTCGGCGTGCGTTGGAGGCAGGCGTCGGCGAATTTTGAAAGCAGGGCATCTAAGAACGCTTGCGTTGAACGTTATCCGCATGTTGCACAAACGTACAGAAAAAGCATAACAAAGGAGAACACCCGGAGCACGGAAAAACGTCCGCACAAGGGAACGCAGTCTTCCAGTTTCTGAATAGTTAGTGAGCGGCCGCTGAAAGCGAAGTTCTAGTTGTTGCGCACAGCGGTTGTTCGAGTTAACTTTCTTACGCGTAGCCGAGGCTTCTTCACTGACGCATTGCATAAGCTAGGTTCGCGAGAAAGTCTCTCTCGAGAAGGCGCCGTCATTTTCGCGGCATCCCGAACGCGTTTTTCGGTACGCGTCCGGCTGTCATGCTATGCGAGTTTCTGAACGCGATTTGCATCTTGAGGGTGCGGAGGCTGTTCCTTGAAACTTCTTGGTTAATTTGCATAGTTATGAAAATCCGCGCCCACATTCGCTGTGTTCAACAGTGCGACATTTGCAGGGTGTTGTCCGCCTTTTAGAGAAGAGAAAGGCCTTTGTTGACAGCCGTATGCCAGACAGCGTTGATTGCAATAAGGCTCATTCAGAGACGCAGGGCCCCGTTATGAACAATGGCCGGAGAATGTACTTACACTGGAAAGAGCGAGACGACGGTAAACCGAATATGTAAGTGTACAAGTGCCACTCGGCCGCACGACCGATTTCGGGGAAGCAGATTACTTTTTTGTTTGTTTGTTTGTTTGTTTGTTTTAAATTAACAACAAACTCGGTCCACAGAACATATTTAAAGGGCACAAACTCTTTGATCGGAACTACGGCGGCCCGTTGTGGTTATATTTACTGTTCGAAGTAGCGGATAATTGAGGGCTTTAGTTTTGTGAACATAGTTAACCGGAGACGACACTAAAATGCGGGAAGGGGCACTTCGAGTGGCCTTGGTGTCAGCATGTACGCGTATATACTAGCCGCGATCTTCCTACGTCGTTTATTTGCCTTTTCACAAAAGTCTGCAGGCGGGCAGGGCTAACACAAAGTACGCTAGCGGTGCGATGGTCGAGCAGTTTTTTACAATGAACCGTGTAAGTCTGTAACAGTGTAACCATGTAAACCGTGTACCACTGCCGCACTGGACAATATCCTATAGGCACGTCTACACAGAAGCAGGTGTTTCAGCGAAGGTGACCCAAAATTTTTTAAAACAGGCTTTTTCAGGTATGAAGGCGGCTTCTGCGGCACTATAATACCGGCGTTGGCGGACATCAGAAAACATGTGAATAATTTTAACTAGCTAGCCGCTTAACTAGTTTCTGATAATTAACTTTTAACTATAACAGTTAGGCTACCAGTTGCGATTAGGGACTTGTAGCCGGTCGTTAGTAGTAGCCATATCAGTTTTCAGAATTTCGAAAACGCGATTACCCTTGGCGCTGGGGCTCGACAAAATCTGGCTGCATCGTGTGAAAAAACATGCGCTTTCTAAAGGATGCAGGCAAAGCAACTCCTCCAGTGCACGTAACTAGTCGAAAAAGCCAAATTTTGACGAGCCACATCGGCGAGGGTAATCGCGTTTTCGAAATTCTAAATACTGATATGACTACTCTTAACGACCGGCTATCAGCCTCTAATTGCAACCAGTAGCCCAACTATTATATTTAAAAAGTTAATTATCTGGAATTAGGCGTCTAACTAGTTAACAATATTTGCATGTTTGCTAATGTCTGCGAATGCAGGTATTGTGCCGCAGAAGCCGCCTTCATAACTGAAAGAGCCTATTTAAAAAAAAAATTGGTTCACTAAAGATAAAACGCCCGGTATATCAATATGGGCCTCCCTGAAGAGGCAAACAAAAGCTTTCATATATTTGCTACCAGAGGCTTTTCAATGAAGCCGTGCATCAGCCTCCTGTTTCTTTTAAAGCGCGTCTTCCTGTGCCGTCATGAATAGGCCGTACTGAAAGAATGCGCACTCCCGCCAATATACGTCTTTTTAGAAAGCTGTACGCTTCGATTCTCGAACATGCTAGACTGATGTCTGCAGTTAGGTTGCGACAGACGTCTGCCGTAAATTTCAGAGAAAAACCACGAAGCGCAAAGAATTTCGCATTGTGCATCCTCGCACACAATGGGCGATCCGATGGTGACGTCAAGTAAGGCCCGCCCGTCGTATACGGTAACCGTGCCTAAGAAAGTCGCCACGATTCAAGCACACATATAACGCGCTCAGTTCTGTTTCTCTAGTATTTTTGGTGATTCGTAAAGCTCATGGATTCCCTTCAGGTGAATTTTGCAGCTGCCATGATTGCTGCCTTTTATTCTAGCAGAGCCTGTTTGGTCTTGAAGCCGTATATTTATATAGTCGTGTTTGAACTTTGATACGCTCGGCGAAGCTCGAAGACTATAAGTGATATGGCTTCATTTGTTGTAAATTGATTTTATTTTCATTCCCCTTGATACTATTTTTTCCCTTGACCGCAAAGCGCCAGCTGCCCGCATACCAAGCATAATACGGCCATTACGTCATAAGAACCGGCATCACTCCCCTGTCTTGCGTGTGACGGCGGAGGGAAGGGTAGTTTATTACCTACCGCATTTTTATATGGAGGCGACGGATGACAGCAAAGTAATCACAGAGTCAGCAATACAAGGAAGGAAGAATGCGCAGGGCGGACGCTTGCAAGCTCTCCCGGGAGACGAGGGTCGTAATTAGCAGACGCCGCGTTATGAAAGCCTCGAGCATCAAAGGTTAGGTGTAACAAGCAAAACTCAAGATTGATCAATACATGCAAGGTGACCTACATGCGAACGCCTAACAGGGAAAATATTGTCCAGCACGGTGGGAGCGCGACGGTAGTAAGAAGAAAATTAGGCTATGGCAGAAACCAGATGCGCACTCATGAAGAAAAGTGGGATCACCCACTCTCCCTCTTTTTATTTTGAGCTGCGTCTGCGCCCAGCATTATAACGACGTTGCCAATGTCGATTGTTGAGTGTGTTACACAAGATGAGACTTGCAACGCAAATATAAATAACATATTAGCAGCCTCTTAGTTGTAGTGTTAATAGTGTTTCAAATGAAAATAAATGGAATGAGCGGGAAGGGTATGGCTGTACTTAATAAGAAACACGGTGATGTCATTAACAGCTAAGGTAATATAATGCAATGAATTGTGGCGCCAAAGGAGTGCAAATTTTGATTGTAACTAAGCAAGCAGTAAAGACGCCGTGGAATCCTTGTCCAAAGAAAAGATCCGGGTCAAAATGCAGTGGCTACCTGGTCTGATAAAATTACGATGAATATATTTTGTTTGGACATCTCGCAGCGTTGTATGCGCATGCAGTGTCTCATGACCGCAAGTGTACCACACAAACTAAGGAGGAGTAAAATGATTCTGACCCGCCATGAAATGTCCCAAAAACACAAAGCCAGGAGGTTATTTCGTTGCTCTGAAAAAGAAATTTACAAAGATAATTTCAAGCAGAATGAAGGCAACTTTCAATAAGGCCCAAGCCTCGAAACAAGACGGTTCTTAGAAGACGTACTCAACAATTAACAACATTCTGGTGACCAATTACTCTGGAGATAAGTCTGCAGATTGTCACTGTCTGTCGTGTAAAACCTTCTTGAGTCACAAAAAACAATTGATTTACTGGGAACATCAGCAGGCATGCAGGCGCTACGCAAGCAGATTGCCAAGGAAGCATCTGTAATTTCGCTGGTAAACTAATGCAGAAAAATATCACAGAAGAATCGCAGATTACTAAGGCACTCTCCATTAACTCTTATCCCGAACTGTTCTCAATCCAGGCCTTAGAATACCTCCTATAAACAGGCAGTGAATAGCATTGGCGAGATCGTGTCCCACTGCCTGACATCCTTCCCTATTGTAACTTTTTTTTCTGATTTTATGGAGGACTATGGTGGCTGTGCAGTTGTTATAGATAACTTCCAGTGCACTTACATAAGACTCTTCCACACCTTGATTCCGTAATGCCTGCATGACTAATGAGGCTTTGACTGCAATGGCGAACAGACAGCCATTGGAAACTGAACCTGGCAACGTTTAACGCTAGAACCTTATAAAGTGAAACTAGCTGTGCTGCTCGAGGAACTAGCGGGTAATAAATGGGATGTCATAGGGCTAAGTGAGGTTAACAGGACAGATGAGGCGTATATGGTGCCAAAGGGAGGGTACGTACTCTGCTATTGTGGATTAGCGGACAAACGCGAACTGGGTGTGGGATTCCTCATCTATCAGGATATAGCTGGTAACATAGAGGAATTCTATAGTATTAACGAGAGGGTGGCAGTTATCGTAATTAAGGTCAATAAGATGCACGAACTCAAGGTTGTACAGGACTACGCACCTACATCCAGCCATTATGACCAGATTGTCGAAAGCTTCTATCAAGACGTGGAATCGGCAATAGCAAACTAAAAACACTTCAATGCCAGGGTAGGCAAAAAGCAGGCTGGAGACCAGGAAATGGGCGATCAGGCTGGAGACGAGGCAGTGGGCGACTATGGCATAGGCTCTAGGAATAGCAGGAGAGGGGGAGTAATTAGTAGACTTCGCCGAAAGAAATAATTTACGGATCATGAATACCTTCTTCCGCAAACGAGAGAACAGGAAGTGGACAAGGAAGAGCCCCAACGATGAGACTAAAAACGAGATAGACACAGCGCTCTGCGCTCACTCTGGAATCATGCAGGATGCGAAGGTCCTCGGAAAGCTGCGTTCTAGTGACCAGAGGATGGTAAGGTCTCGAATAAGCCTAGAATTGAAGAGGGAACGGAAGAAACTGGTGAGACAGAAACCAATCAACGGGTTAGTGGCAAGGGGAAACGTAGAGGAATTCAGGATCTCGCAGCAGAACAGATTTTCAGCTTTTACTGAGGATGACGACCTTAATGTTGAAGCAATGAACGATAATATTACAGCTATCATCACGGAAAGCGCATTGGGAGTAGGCGATATGATGGTTAAACAGGACACCGGCAAGCTCTCTCAGGAGAAAAAAAGATATGATTAAGAAACGCCAAAACATGAAAGCTTCTAACCCCCCCACAGACAGAATAGAACTGACAGATGTATCAAAGTTAATCTATAAGCGCAAAGTAAACCGACATAAATAAGTTTAGTATGGAGAGAATCGAGCATGCTCTAAAAAACGGAGGTAACCTAAAACCTCATTATGCAGTTTCATCTCGGCTTCTCACCCACCGCGGTGGCTCAGTGGTTAGGGCGCTCGACTACTGATCCGGAGTTCCCGGGCTCGAACCCGACCGCGGCGGCTGCGTTTTTATGGAGGAAAAACGCCAAGGCGCCCGTGTGCTGTGCGATGTCAGTGCACGTTAAAGATCTCCAGGTGGTCGAAATTATTCCGGAGCCCTCCACTACGGCACCTCCTTCTTCCTTTCTTCTTTCACTCCCTTCCTTATCCCTTCCCTTACGGCGCGGTTCAGGTGTCCAACGATATATGAGACAGATACTGCGCCATTTACTTTCCCCAAAACTAATTATTATTATTAAACTAGGCGCAGGCAAAAATCAGATGCACGTGTTAAGAGACAAAGAGGCAATGCCATTAATAATATGGATAGGATAGTTAAAGTAGCCGAATAGTCGCACACAAATCTATATAGTAGACAATATAATTAGGGCATCGAAAATGGCTGGCGGTTTAGCATTGACAAGCACGAAATATTGTGCGAAAACAGTTTTTTGCAGGTGGACGTCACCGCCACGTAGCTGAAAGCGCGATTGAGGTGTCCACTGAACCAGGGTGCCAGCTATGCGCGTCTTCAAATTTCTCATCGTCAATGACGATTTATTCAATGTAGGATGGCGGCCTATGGTCCAGTGCCGCGTTTCTGCAGCAATGTTGTCAGCGCCAACGCGTATTGCTCTAGTGCCATGTTTCTGCCACAACACTGTCCATGCCAACGCATGCAGAGCACATCTCTCTATCACCACCGCCACATAGCTTAAAGCGTGAATATTAGTTTGATAGTAGTATTAGTTAATGAAGAAGATGATGTGCAATGTGCAGCACGGGTCTGAATTCCAGTCGCTGATATTTATTTCTGTTTACTTATTTCACTTTGCACAAACCCACAAACATCGCAAGATAATTCTCAGTGTTTACCCATCGGAAAAGTGTTTTCGCACTAATAAGAGAGGAATTACCGCTCAGAAATTAAGACATCCAACCGGCAACGAAGGAGGAAGTAAAGGAAGCCTTGGGAGCATTGCAAAGGGGGAAAGCAGCTGGTGAGGACCAGGTAACAGCAGATCTGTTGAAGGACGATGAGGAGATGGTGCTAGAAAATCTAGCCACCCTGTATACGCAATGCTTAATGCCCTCGGGCGTGCCGGAAGCTTGGAAGAAGACTAACATCATCCATAAGAAAGAAGACGTCAAGGAATTGAAAATTTATGGACCGATCAGCTTACTGTCCGTTGCCTACAAGATATTTACTATGGTAATTGCTAATAGAGTCAGGACAACCTTAGACTTCGATCAACCAAATGATGAGGCAGGCTTTTTTAAAAGCTGCTCAACAATAGACCATATTCGCAGTATCGATCAGGTGACAGAAAAATGCGAAGAATATAACCAACCCCTTTATATAGCCTTCATAGATTACGAGAAAGCATTTTGCAGAAAAATATAGCATCTAATAAAAAGAAAAAAAAACTGACTTGCTTTACTGCAGCAGCTGTTTTCGTCTTTATCAACAGCTGACGCCCACGGTTGCAGAAAAGAAAGACGACGCATTGACTTCCGGCCTATTGGCACTGGAACGCTTGCTCTTGCCGCAGACATTCACCCAACTTTCCGCTACTGCTAGCTGCACGTCATGAGTAGAAGCTCTACTGAAGAAGCATCCCTCAGCTCCGCCGAAGCGCGCCGAAAATCTGACCCGGTACGAAAAGGAGCCGACACTCAGCGCACTGGCTCCTCAGCCGGAGCAGGGCGCAACGCCTCGACTCCGAAGCCGGCGCCTCCGAGAAACGTAGCCATGTCATCCAACGAGGTGGCATCCTCCGAGAGCCCTACTTCCTCGGAAGGCGACGCTTCTCGCTCTATCGACGAGCGAGCGACGACGAAGCGTGCTGCTGCCCACTTCTATGACGACGTTCCCGCTTCAGTGAAACCAGGGGGACAAGAATCACGACGGGGCAGCCAAGGGCGTCCGGAGAGCAAGAAGGTAAAGGGCAAGTTGGAGGCAAAGCGCAGTTTGCGCGAGGAGTCCGCGTCCCCAGTCAACGTGAAGAACAGCGAGGAGAGAGGTTCAGAGGTGCCACCACCGAGTCGAAGACAAGAGACGGGCAGGGACGTTCTTTCCTCGAAGAAAGGCGCTGAAAGTGCGTCAACCGCACCAGGAGCTGCCCCAAGTGCAAACCTTGAGCGCAAAGGCCAATCGCCACCTGCAGAAGAGCGCCCGAATGTATCCATTTCTGGCACTAGTGTTTCTACCTCTAGCCAGGAGCCAGCCACTCGTCCAGAATCGGTGCCTACGCGAGAGTCAGTGGTCAAGACTGGAACGAAAGAACGCAGCTCGCCGAGGAAAGTGGAGTCTACCAGCTCGCGCGACTCTGCCTCGCAGAAGGTGCCTCCTGACCGAACCAGTCGCCGACTTGCTGCAGCTGCTTCGACAAAAAAACAGCAGCAGTTTGTCTCTACCAGTGACGGGACGAGTGAAACTACAAGGCGGTTAAGTCAGAGCAATCCGCCAGAATCCTCCGCTGACCGGGAAGCTTCGCAGGGCAAGAAGAAAAGCGAGGCTTTAAAATCGCCTGTAGACATCAGCACTCGCTCGGCCAGGCCTCCTGGGGCTAAGAGCGGAGCGCCGTCGAGGGCACCATCGGCGCAGCAACTGCCTTTTACTGGCACTCCTTCGTTTTCCCGCACAAATATGGTGATGGGAGACCTCGAGACTACAGCCTCGAGTGAACTGGATTCACGAGAAAAGGATCATCGTGGCCTAGCCGCTTCAAGCAAGGGTGGCTCCCCCCAAAAGGAGCCGTTCGATACTGTGCTTTTCACCTCCGCTGAGGAACCATCATTTAGCCTGAAGTCGAGATTAGTCGGGGATGAAGTGCAACTACCTGCTAAGACGCTGGATAGGGCTGCACTTACTGAACCTGCTGCCCTCGAAATTCAGAAGCGTTCGGAAGCGCAGAAAAGCGGGAAGAAATCGGAAATGAGAACGGCCAGCGCTGATGTTAGCAAGCTTGGAAGTACACGAAGAATGACCTCTTTGTCAGCTGTGAAATCTGACCGTTCGATCCGTTCAGCGGTGTCAAAGGGTCGGGAACCGGACGTCTATATTGGACAACGGAAAGACCTAACGAAATCAGCTGCGCGTGAGGTGAGAGAAACGGAAGGGCTCGGCAAGGTGGCTGTCTCGCAAAAAGGAGCGGCGGAAAAGACTGCTACAGTGGAAACGCCGGTCCGGCATGCTACTAGTGCTGCGGTCGAGCCTAGCGTACACGAGCGAAAACACGTCACCGAACGCGAAGCAGATATGGGCGACGTTTCGATGCGCGGCCCAAGACGACCGACAACCGGCTTCACCGTAAACAAGCCTAACATTGAAGAGAGTCCCCTGGAGAGACGTTCGCCCCTGTTGATCTCTCGGAGTGCCCATAGTCGCAAAAGCTCAACGGTTGCAACGCAGACAGATCGGGCCCGAGCTGTCAATCTTGAAGATGACCGAGAGGAGGCCCTTAGACTTGCCTTCGTAAACGATCCTGCGCGTAAGGAACACCTCCTGTACGCACTGGCTGTAGGCCTCGCCGGTACACTCGTCATTTTCCTATTTCTTCTCTCCTGGCCATCAAAAAAGTCTTCCGAGGCCGGTGGCCAAGCCTTGACCGTGCCATATGAGGTTAACGCCAGCTGCAACTCTGTCAAATGCATTCGCAACGCGATATATCTCAATAACCTTCTCTCTTGGCGTGACGTTAACCCATGCAGCGATTTTTACGCCTTTGTGTGCCGTCGGTGGACTAGCCAGTTCAGTACACTATTTAATGATACTTCCATTTCGACGGACGACGACTACGTTGCTTTCCTGGAGGACAGAATTTACTTCATGCTTCGGAACAACTCGGGAGAGTCGAAAACAATGCGGCCGCTCAAAGATCTTCACGACAAGTGCATGAATGCCAAGCTTATTGAAGATCAGGGCTGGAATGCACTGCTTGAGCTGCTGTCCAACGCGTCTCTCGATGGCTTTCCGCTGACGCCGCCGGTACGGAACAGCATTTCCGTCTGGTCGACAGCCGCGAATCTGTTCCGGAAGACCGGCACCGCAGCGCTGCTGAGCGTCGGCGTGGCCTCGCATCCTACGTCCCCGAGCAAGGATGTCGTCTCGGTAGGGCCTCCCGAGTTGCTCATGTCCACTGGACGCCTGAACACCAACGAAACGATACACCTTTACAGTTCAGCCCTTTTCTCTGCGATCAAAGCACTCAGAAAGGACTATGTGCCTCCAGCAGAGGTCCTTTCCATAGTAAAGCTCGCCAGTGACCTCGAGGAGCTGGGCCGCTTGAGAGCGAGCGGCGACAGCTCAAGGGCTAGCGAGCTCGACTCGTCGTCCGATCTGTTGGAGTTTTTGGCCGCAGTGTTTCGAGGACACGATGGGTCTTTTTTCGCCGGCGCGGGATCGGTAATTGTGATCCGTTCGCCCAAGCTTGTAAGCGACGTCGTCGGCGTGGTCGCAAATACGGAGCCTCATACCGTCATGAATTACCTCGCTCTCCGACTGATAATACAAATCGCGCCTTTCATACCGTACACCACAGCGACCGACTTGTACGTAACTCTGCTCTACGGCAAGCGACGAAGCACGCTGCCTCGCTGGAAGTTGTGCGTGCGCGCTGTGGAGAAGGCCCTCCAGCCGCTCATTCATAGTTCCATATTGCAGGATTCTATGCTCGAAGTACAGATACCGTACTACACCAGCCTTGTAAGCTGGGTCATCGATGGATTCACCTCGGAAATCGTCGGCTCACCCCTCTTCGAAGGTGTTTCAAAGACTGACTTGCAACGCGCTATATCGACAAGCGGTGTGAATATAGCCTGTCCAAAGTGGGTCAACGACGAAGCTATGGCAGCTAAATACGTCGACGGTCTCCCCACTTCTAGGGCAGTGCAACCAGCGCTGGAGACGTACATCAATTACTACCAGTACACCTTCTTCGACTCACTGGCTCGAGGATCACAGGTGCGCTGGAGCCGTTCTGCTTTCAGCTCCAACTGCTGGTTCGAAACTTACCCGAGGACAATCTACGTACCTCTGCTGTCGTTCAACGTGACGCAGTATTTGCGTGAAGGACGCGAAGACTACGTTCAGCTGTCTCGCATTGCGCCTCGCCTGGGCAGGTGCCTCCTGAATGCGCTTCTCCTCGAAGAATACAACTCTACGGATGGCGCGAACCGTTGGCTAACAGAAAAGACAAAGGCGAAACTGGAGGCAGCCGAGTCCTGCTTGGAAGAACGCGACAGGCGCATGGGCCTCGGCCGGCTCGGCGATGCTCTGGCTGCGCGGGTTGCTTTCAGGACATTTCAGAAAAGTGACGCAAGCCGCCAGCAGCGACCCGCGGTGCGCTTGCAAAACGGTCGCGCGATGTCCAGCGCGGAGGTATTTTTCGTCTACATGATGCTCCAGAGTTGTGAGAAGACGGGCAGTCCTTACCAAACCAGACCGGACGCTGCCTACGATTGGATCATTGCACTTCGCAACAGTGGCCACTTTTCTAGGGCCTACAATTGCACGACCGGTTCCGTTATGAATCCGAGGAAAAGGTGTATTATCTGAACGCCCTTGACAATTCCTGAGGCCGGAATTTCACTGATAGTAATGTTCGTTCATTGCCACAGGTATGTTGAGAACGGTTGGTGGGTTCCTGTGAACTTCCTATGAAAACAACACTGTGCTGTGCTTCATACGGACTAAAAAGAATTTTAAAACGCCGCCTGGTTCACATTTAAAAGTGTTTTTTACCGTAATTTATCCACAGTGTATGCTTACGTGCTGCCTTCTCGGAACTCAGCGAAAGGCAAAATTTATATAGTATAATAAAGCCAAGAGTGATGTTGAAGCCCAATTTCCGTTTGAATAGCTTGCAGCCGTCAAGCTCCAGGTGAAGCATTAGCTTTGTCCAGAGCCAACATACACACTTGTGAGGCATATGCGTGGTTTGTAAATGCTATCAAAATTATTGAGAGACTTGTTTTCCGGTCTGTGCAAATAGAAGTAACGACTCACATTTGTGCTGATACAGAAAGTTGTACCTATCACAGGTGACTCCACTTTGTGTCTTCGTCGAAGAGCCGTAGACACTAGTTTTCGACCAGGAAACGCTGCGGATTCGTGCCAGATATATAGCTTCTCAAAACTAAACGAACATTTCCCCAAAACAGAAATCGATGCTCAGTGCAGTTTAGTACAGCTGTTCAGAACTTGTGCCTTTTGTACCCATTAAGTATAGCCGCTATGTATCAAACATCATCCGCTGGCACTTGTACTCAATTCCCAGGGCGGAAGCCGTTTTTCATGGCCACTTATCAGGCTTCTGATAGTACTATGCTGAACGCCATTCTATACTTGTTTTTGTAATTTTTGTGACCAAAAAGAAAGGTCGAAACGTGCGACTATAGAAATGTAAAATTTCCGGAAGTTTGAATGCTGGAAAAACACATGGGCGAAAGTTTTTTTTTATTTAGAAATATTGGAAACATTGAGGTGGTACTGAAAACAAGAATGCGTAGATAATTTATATCCAGATAAGCACGAAGTTTGACATCGAAAAGACTTTTTTCATAGATGCTTGTTGACATACATGACCTCTTTCTTCGTGCTTTGGCTTCCCAAATACTGTCATGACCTGCTGGCGTGTGATCGCGATGGTGAGTACTTTGTTCTGCAATCAGAGCCATGGTGAGACAAAGAAGGCACATGCGAGGCTGCACTGGAAGGTACAAGAAGTTGTCACAGGATGGCCAGCTATTCAGTCTCTACACGTTGGCGTTTCAAAGATTCATTCGGGTTGCAACCTTTTAAGCCAATCCAATAAAGTAGTGAGAACTGTGGCACCAAAGAAAAGGAGGACGCTGACAGACAAGGCGATCGGAGTACCTTTTAGAAACCTCTGTTTAACAGCAGCACAGTGGTCGAAGGTGCTTGATGAGGCGCTGACACAAACGCTATACACCTGTCGGACAGCTTTGTTGCAAAAAACCGATGCTGGCTTCGTCTTTGTTGTGTGATGCTGGCGAGTGTTTGGTGTGTGCATTCCTCTTCTGGTCCGTCGTCATTTTTTTAGCCGGTTTTCCTCAAAGGTGTGTACCAACAAGCCTAAATTTCGACTTTCCTGCATGGCTTAAAGCTTTAGAGCTTCGAGGGCTCGCATTCAAGCTGCTGTCAATGCACTCGCTATAAGCGGGCGATTGTGGATGATTGGATATGACAGGATGATGAAGCAAACTGGAGAAAAAAATGTTCCAATAATATAAATGACTCTCACGTCTTATGAGCACACGTTGCAGTACAGGAGATTACTTTGTTGTAATCACACTTTGTTTCCATAATCACCACGCTTGGCACTTAGCGGCTGTGAATTTTTTCCTAGAAATGAGAATAAGTGCTCTAATGCTTGCAGAACAAAAATGAGTACAAAGCCCCCCCTTTTTTTGAGGAAGATATTTCTTAGGTTTAGATATGCGGTAGTGATGAAATAGTAGCTGATTAAAAATAGCGTTATAATTCTCACTACATATGACCGCATGCTCATATAGCACAGAATTGCGCAACATTTGTCGTTTAGTCCTTCCTTAACAATTGAAATGCAAGTATGATGTATTGGCTCAACCCCGAATTATTTTAGAACTGAAACATAATACTAAATTAAGCGTGCTTTTTCGCGTTTTTTTTGGACTCAGCAGTCCATCACAATTTGAGCGTTGACAGGAATAATAATTCAGTACCACATTTACAGGTCTTCTAGGCCATGTCCCCTTTTCTTCCTGCTTTATATCCCCCTGTAAAAAAAAGAGACAGGAAACAGTTTTTTTTCCGAAATTCTCGTATTTTTTTCCCGAGCAGAATTAGGGGCGAGGTGGCGGAGGGGGCCACTGTCGATCCCTATCCCTCTGTCTCTGCCTTCTCAGGTGGAGACTTAATTACGGGGCTCCAATGACGCTACGGACGAGCCAGGCTCGGCCCACCAGGACCCGGCCAGGCTTCGGCTGGCCTAGAGCGCTTCGATGGAACAAAATGTAATTTCGGTGAGGTAAGACTAAAAAGAAGATGAAGCAGGAGATGAAAATATATCGCAATGTGATTTAGGTATAGGTGCAACAATATATATTTCGGAGGCAACGTGATGCATTTCTTTCTTTTTTGATTGCACTGTCTTTAGTGCGCTAGCACTTACATTGGCCATTCCCCGCATTTAGCCGTTGTATGTTTATTTGTTTGTCTGAAGTCAATTTTGTGGCAGGCTGCTCACCCGGCCCACAGGTGGTGGCCAGGCGAGCTGAAAAAATACCAAACACTGCGTTCTGAAGTAAACACCGAAATAAGTTCGCCAAATTTTCAAAAATAGAATCCGAAAACTCCAACCCCTAACTACACATCACCTCTCGAGGACACCGATCTAGTCACTTATGCTCCGTCTCACGAATTCGAACGACAACTCTAGGAAGTGGATACGCTTTAAACTGATCTCTGTAGCAAATCAAAACGCGTTTTTCGTATTTGTTTTTTTTTGCGCCGTCAGAAGGGCTGGTAAACTATGATAGATACCGTGCTACCACACTGTACCAATAGTATATGTGTTCCGGAGTTGCAAAAACAGGGATATTCACTCACATTATTGACGAGAGTTATTCTTGAGTTGGAGTTCGAGCAATATTGCCTCTTCGGAGAAATCTGCTTATGTATTACGTTTTGGTGGAACAAAAGTGCATTAACTGCATTCAATGCTAACTCGCCATATCCTCGACGGGAGAGACAGCAACACGAAGAGCAAGTTTTAACCACTGCGCGCAGTTAGCAGGTGCGCATTTCGGTTTTATCTTTTGAGAAAAGTGAAATGCGGCACGTCACTCATCGGACGAGTCCATCCGTAAATAGTGTGGCCGTGGATTGCCAATGGGCACTGAAACTCTATTGGACGTCCTGTGGACATCCGGGATGTCCATGGGACGTCCTAGGGAGTTTCAGTGCCCATTGGGTTTTGTGTACACGCTCTGCACGACATAACGGATGCGTTTTTGTTATTTCCAAGCGGATTGAGCGCTGCCCACGCACCGGTAATCCGCGGTGCCCAGTGTATACAAGGAGCGAAACGTCCCCAACGGGACGCATTTCGGATGTATTGTCCATGTTGCGCAAAAAAGCGGTATCGCGACGAACAGCTGCGAGCTTTCGGCTTCGTAAAGATCGTTCTCGATTCGTCGACTGGCACAAAATAATAAGAATAGCAACAGCATTAATAAAAAAAGGTTAGAACACGACATTGAGTGCGTGTGGAGCTGATCGGGGATTGCGCGCACGTGAGGACACCGGCGTGAGCCGAAGGCTCATTCGCCAACATTCTTGGTATCGCTCGTTGCGAGAAAAGAGGATCAGCGCTGGGAAGCAGCGGCTTAGAGGGGGATTAGCTCCTGAGGCGACGACGCTTGAATGGCGGCTAGTAAAGCTGTGACCAAAAAAAAAAAAGAAAACGACAGCCAGTGCGCGCCGTCAACAAAACGTGAGAGCAATTTTCTCCAACATGTCGCCACTGGCCTGTTATCATTGTCGCTGCTATCAGACGCGGTTGTTTTCCTATTTTTTGCTTTATTTAAGAAGCAACACTTTGGATTTCCGTGAGCGCATTAAGCCGCCTCATCGTATCGACGCCGCAGAGCACGTCTTCAATTGCTTTTCGCCGGGAATGAAGAGGTATACAGCGGAAGCGTTTGCCGCTTAGCCGTCCACAGACGTGCCTCGTCCAGTCATTAGAGCGCGCCAGGAGCCACCCGTAGGAAATTTCTTCTCGCCAGAAAGTGCACCTCAGGCTGCTCAAAGTGCATCACAACGTTTTTTTTGTCTGTTTAGTGTTATGTGAAGCCATACGGAGCGTGTCTAAATTTGTTACGGTATTTGTCACATGATACGCGAGTTGCGAACAAGTCCTTTCGTTATCATCACACGAGCCCTTGCACCATTCAGAGTCATTTCTTTATGTGAGCGCGTGTCTCTAGTTGCCAAAGTAAGCGTAGGCTGAATACAAGCTGGCTGAGCATGGCGAAAGCCAGGTCAATAAAATGAAGCGCTATAGTGACAGCAGGATTTCGAAAGTACAGATCGTGTGTGCATCTCTCTTCTCGATTCGCTGACGCCTGCTATGGATGGCCTCGTTCGTCCGCTCCACTTGTGTTAAGTGGCTTCGTCAACTGTACCACACCCTTCGAAGAGAGACTCCGCCGATGTCCTGAGGCCAGGCGGCATTGCGACGAATGTGCTTACGCAGCCGTGATGACCTGCCCTCTTTGGTCAACCGCTTGGACAGCGTGTCGTGCTCCTGTCTCGCCTGACTGGAAGGCGACCTTGCCTTTGAAGGTGTACGCAGGCCGGCGAGTGACCAACGTTACCCGCAACTTCAGCGAGACCCGTGATTGTTGTGCGTTTGTCGTAAGGTATCGAAATTAATCGAGGATCCTCCACTACGGCGTCTCTCAGAGCCCCTGAAAACATTTTTGATTTGATTTGGTTTTTATTCATCAAAATGGCACAACACCGTACAGATGCGGGCCTGCCAAAGTCAGACCTGAGCGGCAGCGCCCTGAAGAGGGGTATACCAGAGCATGATCATTATACCTTATTTAGAAGTTAGAATTAACAACACAGAGAGAGAAACTTTCGCAGAAAAAGATTAAATACACACTTTTAACTTCGTTACATGTAGTTAGAGAATATATGATCAGACAAGATACTGAGTACCATCGGCACATAAAAATATAACAAAGCTAACCCTAACGTCCTCGCTTCGGCGGTTATAGCATCAGTCCAATAAAAAATTCTCAGGCATCGACCTAACAAAGACGAGCGCCTGATGGTGCTGTGTCTACACTGCCCGCCGCCAGTCGTCTGCTCATTTACTAAGTCGGCTGGTGTGGCTATTGATGATGGCGTCCCGTACTCCTACAATAAGTTATGACACAATCCAGGATGTACATGCCTGTGACATTCAAATGAAGAACCCCAGCAGTGCTTACGTGACCAAGGCGCCATCCCTGAGACCAAGAGTTGGGAGGCTCAGCTCTCACTCCCTTGGTTATGGTGGTGTGGCCAAAGAGGTACGTCGGCGCTCTGTTATTTTGAAATTCACCAAGAATTCACCTCTACCGGAACTATTTGCACTTAGGTTATGCAGTTACCCTGTAACTTAATATACGGGGTCAGAAACACAATACTACAAATAGCAGAGGCATGGCCACTTATCTAAGTACTGTACTGGGCATGCCTGCTGCGAAGTGTGTGCTGGAGCCCACATGTAAAAAAATGCACCAAAAAAATGCACCTCAAGACGTTAACATAACTTCGCTAACTGTGATGGTTCACACCCAACATCATATGGACGATGCCCTAAAAAGAAATTCTCTACAATGGCTCGATAAGTGGAGTAAATACAGGGAAAAGCGCCAAAGCGACGTTAACGATTGGCTAACCCTAACGTGGTTTTCACGACTATGGCAGAGTCCCGCCAAAATCCATCAGCCCTTAAAACGAGAAAACGTAACTAGAAAGACATACGCAACAGCCAACAGCAGCTGGGACGCTTTAGCCTGCCCACCGGGCTACGAACGAACTTAGTATACTACCTCGGATATAAAGACCTTCGGATGTTAACTTCGGATATAACGTACTTTCGTGTCTGGAGCTCATATGTAACGAACTTAGTGTGCTGACCTTGGATATAAAGAGCCTAAGTGTACCACTTCGGATATAACAAAATTCAGTGTATATATCTCGAATATAACGTACTTTTGGCTGCTAACGCCTTCAAACGATCTACCGAGAATCGTCTAAGCGTTTTTTGTTGTTGGCCTCTGAAGCAGAAGTAAAAAAAAAGTGTGAAAAGCTCGCGTCTTCGTCACCATCTTCAAAGTCACCGCCACAGCCAGTACAAGCCCCGACAACAGGCTACTTCCGACAAGAGCCTCCTAGAATGCCAAAACGCGACAGAAGGACTCGCGAAAGCCGGCAGACTGGGAGCACAGAAGAATTCGTTTCATGCTCACTTATTTCTATGTTGTTTGCAGCCATAAAGGCTCTCGTCGACGCAAGCCCTTCATCAAGGAGCTTCCTAGAAGTAGAAGCCATATTGGCTCTGAAACCGTTGATATCTGACTCTTGCGCTCCACAGGGGCCTTGATTCGTCACAGCAATATTCATGGCTTACCCAACAATCTCGTCACCCTATCTCTCTATCCCCAGAAGCTGCCGCAAATGCCCAATATTTTAGTGGAACACTCGCGGTTTGCGCTTGAAACTCCAGAACGTGATAAGAAAACGTCAATAACAAATGGTAATAACAAAAAAATGTAAGCCTGTATACAGGACATCTGCAGATATATTGACTGTAATAGTGAAATCTTACAATACATGAAAAACTGCGTTCATAAACTCTTCCCCCTTGAAAAATGATTCTGTCCAGGATTGTTGGGTATGTATGGAGCCGCTCACCCAAGTGCCTCTAAAAATGGACTGTGTGTTATGCTTTACGCAGCACAGATGTGGAATCAAATTTTTATTTGTCTATTTCCGTAAATATAATCATTATGCCCTCTTCATGTATTGAACTTTTTCATGCTCTTTGTAGAACATTGCACGCGACCATTTAATATCTTGTAGCATTGCTCTTTGATGCACCTCAGCCCAAATTCAATGTTCGTTTTCTTTTATCTTTTCAATATTGCTTTCTTTCACTTCATTTACTTTTTACTTTAAAAATTCCGCTTCTCTCCTTCCGTCTTTCTATCCCAAATTCCCCTCCTCACGCAGAGTAGCTTGTCAGCGAATTTTTCACGGTGGCTGAAATGTCTGCTTTTAAAAAAAAGAGTTTCTCCTTTCCATAACAGTACCTTACAATATTCCTTAGTTGCCTCACAATTAATATTGATGTGCAAGGGTCCTGAGATATGTGCATACCTTATCTCCGAAGTCTCGACTGCCAGCTCTACTAGGACATGACCTTCATTTTAAGTCTTGTTGCTTAAAACTTTGGCTGGTGAACTGATTTAGAAACATGTGGACGTGATTGTTACACGATCCTCATATCAGCTGTCAGTGCACGGATGTCGCCAAAGATAGTCGTTATAGAATCCACGGATTAAAAGGACGTTGTAAACGGGGACATCGGCGGAGAAACTAGCTTTCTTCGGTCTTCGGTCTTTCAACCTGGTGGTCAAAACAAATTCCCACTGTGTGTGAACCATACCTCGGCAAAATCACGAGTGCTCACTCAGGCTCACTCACAAAAGTTTTGTCAACCTAAGGGCTCACTCGAACTCACACTCACAGAGGCATGGGCTCACTTGGATTTACGGAAACTCACTAGTCATCAGGGGTCAATCACTCATCACAACTCACGACTCGCTCGGACTCACGACTCATATGGACTCACTCACTCCTTTAAACTCAAGACTCATTTGGTCTCACTCACTCATTTCTAGTCAGGACTCATCTGGACTACCGACACATCTGGACTCACCATTTCGACTCACGACTGACCTGGGCTCACTCATTTCGACTCACGACTCATCTGGGCTCATTAATTTTGTCTCACGACTTATCTCGATTAACTCATTTCGACTAACGACTCATCTGGGCTCACTCGTTTCGACTCAGGACTCATCTGGACTACCGACACATCTGGACTCACCATTTCGACTCACGACTGACCTGGGCTCACTCATTTCGGCTCACGGCTCAACTGGGCTCATTAATTTCGTCTCCCGACTCATCTCGGCTCACTCATTTTGACTCACGACTCATCTGCTCTCACTCATTCGGGCTTACTCACCCATTTCAAGTCATGCCTCAGCCAGTCTCAGCTTGAGCCACGACTCCTATAAGCTCGCACTTGTCGGACAGCTGAATCTGTTTTATGCCAAACGGCCCATGTTACGCGCCTGAAGGAACATTCAAATGTGGCAACTATGGCACCTGTACTTGTACTTTATATGGCTTTGTGCTCTACAATAAAAAATGAAAATTGGTTTTTGGGGAAAGGAAATTGCGCAGTATCTGTCTCGCATGTCAGCGGACACCTGAACCGCGCCGTGAGGGAAGGGATAAAGGAGAGAGTGAATGAAGAAAGGAAATATAGAGGTGCCATAGTGGAGGGCTCCGGAATAATTTCGATCACCTGGGGATCTTTAACGTGCACTGAATCGCTCTGCACACGGGCGCATTTGCGTTTCGCTTCCATCGAAACGCGGCCGCCGCAATCCACTAACGATTTTGGACAACCATTTAGATCATAGATAAGCACTGCTGCTGGTGTTTCAATATTTTTGTCTTTATTGTCTTTTTTGTTTCGATGCTGTGCTGCTATTTTTCCAGAATAAATTCTATTATCAAGCTTTTAAATCGGGCTGCTTCAGTCTTTAAACTACATATTAAAACTTTCACGAGAGAGGTGAGAGCCTCTTTTACGGACTTTGTTTAGAACTGCTACGTTACCGCTATATACAGTTGTAATAAACTAATTTTCCTCTTATACAGCTTTTCTTCTCTGCGAACCATTCGTTCTTAACGGATCCTACTTGGAGTACATTGTTTAATCTTATTGTCAGGGTTGAATCCTGTGCCGCTTTCTTTCACATCCGCACTTCATGGAAGTGAGTAAATATTGCGGCTTTAGGGTGTGATCAACACACCAAACACCTTGGGTCCAAAATTCACCGGTCCACATCAGACACACACACGCTTGTGCAGCGGTGCGGCTCCCACACATCGTCTGCAGATAGGAGATAATACACAAACATTATACGGGCACATAAGCCAATCTTATGATGCGTAAATGCGAGAGCACTGTTTGTCGCTGAATTGTCGGGGGATTGGGAGGTGAACGTTGTTTTGCTGCAGCAGCTCACTTCGCACGTATCGCTGCGTTCCAATGGTCGCGTACTTAATCGGCAGTGAACTGCTGCCTCCGGCCACACTCTGCTGTCCCGCCTGATGATGGAGACGCGAGCGATTCAACTGAAGGCCAACTCACCACGGCAGCGAGTACTTTCCCTTTTGTGTCATCTCCAGCTGCGTTCACATGAATACGACGGCAGCGGCGGCGAGTACTTCCTATTTTGTGTCATCTCCAGCTGCGTTTACATGAATAGGACGACAGCGGCGGCGGGTACTTTCCCTTTTGTGTAATCTCTAGCTGCGTTTACATGAATACGACGACTGCGGCGCATCGTATTTCCATCCTATCTCGTGTAGGCAGCACGCCATCATTTACATGTAAGCACATCAAGCCAGGGGGAACAGTGACATCTCACCCAGTGCATGCGGCGGAGGGGGTCAGCCGCTCCCATCTTGAGCCTGGTCCGCTTTGTTATCTGAGTGATGGGATATTACATAGCGACCTCAGCGAGGAGGAGGGGAGCCCAAAAACCTGTTTTCATTAATCGCGGAAGTGGTCTTGCTTTTCCCGGAAGGGGAAAGTAGCAATGAGGGTGATGACGTCACTCACGTGCGGCGTCTCTGCCACGCATTTATGGCACGCCTGCCTGCCACGGCTTTCTGGATATACGGCGCGGTTTTCGCACTAGCCAAATAAGAGGCCTAGAGGCCTGTAGCTGCCGCCCGCAGGACGCAAAGATCTTAGGCCGCTGCATGTGTTCTGCAACCAATTACTTATTTTATTTATTTATTTTATTTCTTTATTTATTACATACTGCTGAGGAACAACTACAGCAAACGCGGAAGAAATAGCTAAGGAAGAACTACAGCAACCAGGTTACAGCCAGCCACAGGTAATATTGAACAAGATCAATTGCTGCGGCCAGTAAACATTTCTCGTGTTTTAATAATCTTGAGTGCAACAGCTACATAAATTACATATCAGGAAACGATGAAATTGCTTAGCATCATCATCTCGATCAGAAGCGTAATAAGCATTAAGAACGCACAGGAAACTCGACCGGACTGACCACTACTCAACATGATCTGAATGTGAGGCCGGACTCACCACGACTCAGATCATAATCTTAATGTGAGCCCGACTCACCAGGACTCAGATCATGATCTGAATGTGAGCCTGGACTCATGACTTTGATCACGATCAGAATATGTGAATGTGAGTCCGAACTCACCACGACTCAGATCGTGACCTGAACGTGAGTCAGGACTCACTCATGACTCAGGTCGTGGTCTGAAATGAGCGTGAGTGAGTCCGGGTTAGTTTACTCATGAGTGAGTTCGCCGACCAGTGATGAGGATAGGACTCGCGTAGTGCGAATCTAAAACGCAGTTGCTGTCCTTCGCTTTGTGAGCTTGGAGTGAGAAAAGTCGTAACGGAGTAGCGCTTTCTAGTCCCGCCGCGGTGGCTCAGTGGTTAGGGCGCTCGACTACTGATCCGGAGCTCCCGGGTTCGAACCCGACCGCGGCGGCTGCGTTTTTATGGAGGAAAAACGCTAAGGCGCCCGTGTGCTGTGCGATGTCAGTGCACGTTAAAGATCCCCAGGTGGTCGAAATTATTCCGGAGCCCTCCACTACGGCACCTCTTTCTTCCTCTCTTCTTTCACTCCCTCGTTTATCCCTTCCCTTACGGCGCGGTTCAGGTGTCCAACGATATATGAGACAGATACTGCGCCATTTCCTTTCCCCAAAAACCAATTATTATTATTATTATTAGCGCTTTCTTGGACCGAGGCTCATAAGCACAGTATTTGTCTTTTTGCGTCTTCGACTGAAGGCCACGCTTACATACAGCTACTACATACCAGTACCGCTTAGATCAATCGAACAGTCAACATTGTGACAAGTGTGGCTGCGTTGAAACAGTGAAGCACATTATGTCCGAATGCGCAGCTTTTAAACACGAGCGAATATATTACGAGCACGAAATGGAAACTCTCGAACAAGTGCCACTAGCAGTGAACTCTGATTTAGGTCCCTCGGCCTTCCCTGCGCAACAGCGCCGTACACTGAACTTTTTATTTGCCTATTTGATGAACATTAAGGCAATTGAGAAACTTTCTAACCTTCTTGTAATCCCTCTGATGAGTATTCGCCGTACACTGAACTTTTTATTCGCCTAGTTGATGAACATAAAAACAACTGAGGAACTTTAAACCTTCTTGAAATCCTTCTGATGAGTATTCGTGGTACACTGAACTTTTTGTGTGCCCATTTGCAGGACATTGGACTTCACTAACTTTAAAAATTTTCTGTATTCCGATATGAGGTGTAGTCACTCAAACTAAATAACCACATATTCTAATTACTTTGTAATTATTTTATTCTATTATTTTCTCTACTCTTCTTTTTCAGCCTTTCTCTCCCAAAACCATTTACCAACGCAGAGCAGCATGCTATCGCTGTTTCAAAGCCGGCTATATCCTCTGTCTTTCGTTATATAGCTTCTCTTTCTTCAATATCCTTAAGGAGCTTTTCGAAATTTCGCAACTGGGGCATGAATTCGCGGCAAAACAAAGGAAGTTTTCTTTCTGAACAAACATATGATTGTCAGAAAGTTCCTTTGTTTTTGCCGCTAATTCACGCACTGCGGCGCCCCATTAGCGATAAGCAAATCTTTAGCACTTACGAATGCAATGTCTAGGCAAGGCAATATAAAAAATGTAGCCAGCGAAAAAATTACCTTTCCTACTTTTTTTTTCTCTCATGATTGTTGAGCTTACTGGCCGCAGACAACATGATTTTATGCATTGACGAGCCCGAATAGGTGGCGAAGGTCAGTGTTGCATTTTGCGCGTAATTAATAACGTGTCAAGTAAGTTAGGAGTTGAAGAACCTTGACGAGTTTCTAGGACACAAGGTGGCTTTGGCTTACGGCTAGGCAACTTGGCAGATGGCGATGACATGACTTAATTAATGACCGGAGGGAGATCCGCCACGCGCCTCTTCCCCGGGTCGTCCTCTTCCGCACTGTAATGTGACCCCTGAAGTGCTGCCCCGGAAGAAGAAGGGGTTGCCTTTACCGAGTTCGTTAGCTGTCGGTAAACACCGCCGAGTTAGCGGGCAACAAGACAACACTTCGGAGGCGCGGCACATCGGTGGTTTATAAACCAAGGGTTACAACTTTAGATGCCTGCTCCTACGCCTGTACGTCTTTGAGTGTCATGGTTACTATTCTAGAAAGCCAGTAAGACAAGACAATATCTAAATTTTACAAAAAAAATCGTGGAACAGTTGCTCTAAGGTGTGACGGCATTTACTGTACTCCCTCAGTGACACCCATGATTACTTATCGATGGCCGCTGACAGCAAACGAATAGTTGGTTATGTGACAGAAACGCCAACACGTCATTAAACGATCCACGTTTACCCTACACGTTGCTGCCAAGAATCGGTGACAGGACACTTGCACCTTAAACACGCGTCTAGAGGGGCCGTAGCAAAGATTCCCGCTGTTTATTGGTTTGCTGCTAGGACGGCAAAAAAAAAAACAGAAACAAAACGGCTTAGGTATGGTAGAATACAGCTTTTCAGTGTTTCTGTAATATCACAGGAACACCGACCGGATGGTCGTTCAGAGTCGCATGCACGTCCGCAGTGGATAAACGTATTGAGAGTAGGCGCATGCGCACAAAGCGCTTGCCAATTACGGAGTCGTCTGCTCGGCTGTTCCGCTGACGTGACACAACCCCCGCTGCTGGTATGCTTGTCTGTTCTACCACTGCGGTGGTGCATGCGACGCTGAACGACCGTCTGGTCTATGTTCCCGTGTTCTTAGTAAAAAAAAAATGAAGAGCTGTGGTTTTTCTGACAAAGCAACATGATAAAAAAGAGAAGTGAGTTCCTCTCTTTGTTGCGAAAAAACGAAAGGAGTGAAGAAGAAAAGTGATAAAAAGAAGTAATAAAAGCACATTATCGCTAGCTCTAGTTATTGTAGTTAAACTCGAAACTACACTTACACGGCTGACGCCCGGATGTTTGCACAGCTTTCGCTTATACGTCACGTCAAGGAAAGGAGCGCAAATCCCGCCCGAAGCGTGAGCTTTGAGGCGCCATACGGACTCCCCTCTTATCTCCCAATTTTCATATAAAGGCTAGTGTGTCGGCAGGAACAGAGGAAAAAAAAAAGCGGGGTGGGGGACTAAACTTATTCCACGTAGCTATACGTCCGTTCGCGATCCCATAGCGACAGGGCCACCGCCGTAATCTTTCGGAAATTTGTCATTTTACAGTTTTACACTTTTCGTGTCAGTCCGAGAACGAGGGACACTTTAAAACTGAATATTCTTGCTGCCTAAAACCGCGACGTTTGTGCTGCCTTGCCTCAAAATTTAATTTCATTTTTATTTAATTTTTTCTTGCCGTGTGTATATGTACGAAACAGTTGCCGGCATTGTGCTTTTTCTTTCCCTTTGTAACATCACGTGACAGAAAACACAGCGCGAAAGAGCGTGGACAAGAGAAAACAGACGAGACAGGACGGGCGCTGTTTACCAACTCTTTATTTTTCAAAAAAACGTTCTTTCGCGACTGTGTTTTCAATCAATTAGCTATGCATCAACAAACCCACAAAAAAGTCCTGATTTAATCATCTTCGCGGGATAAAACGGGCGATTATCGAGGGCTGTTGTTATTACGGTCACTTATTAGCGCTGATGAGAGCAGAGTGAGGTTGTTAACGCAGAACGCTGCTTTTTGTTGCGTTCCGTTTTTTCTTGTCTCGATAGACCAACACCGATCTGTGACGTAAGCAAGATGCGGTGGAGCTGCTGCTGCCGGCTGGGACGACTGGACGAAAACCTGGGGGATGAAAAGTAGGCTTAGCGTTTGTAGGAATACAGACTGTTGCTAAGCTAAAGGCGCACCGTAAAATACTTCTCTCGCTTTTAAACCGCTCGCTTATTCGCGCCGGAATTTGACGCGGACATGGAATACAACAACCTTGCTTTTTCACTACCAGATTTGGGTGATTTACTTTTCTGATTTGATCAGAATTCATTATAAATCCGCGTGGTCTGCAGCATTAACGACACATAACAAGCAGCTTTCGCAAAGTGCGCGTTCAGCGTTGCAACAGTCTGGAAGCATGGAAGCAAAACTTCATGGAAAGCAAAAATTCATGGGTTCATGGAAGCAAAAATTTCAAAGCTTTCCTGATTTTGCAGTGCATCTACGATGTCATCCTATCGTGAAGAGCAAGTTCATCCTAGAACATGTTCTGCAAGTATGAAGGGTCATTTTGAAGATGATGTCGACGTAATGTCTTGTCGACGTGTGTCGAGCTGTCATTATAGTAAAAATGGCATTCGCCAACACACTGAGCGTAATATGAACACTAAACGGATGAGTAAGCAGTCGTGGTATGCGCTTATGGTACGTCGTAAGATTAAACGAAGAAAAAATTCCACGGTTCATCGGCTTACCAGTGTGCATACAAAACGTAGGATTTCTTTGACAGCTCCATTCATTGTAAAACAGCGCAGAAGACGACCGACCAGAGAAAGAAAGACTCAGGACAAACGCCGACTCTTTGACAGCCTTTAATAGTACCGCCTCGATGAGTACCCTATCCTCCCTGTGTTTTTTACGAGAGTTGCGCTGCTTGAATTGAGACGGACACAGCGGAAACAGATAGACAGAGAAGGGAAGGAAAATGAGGGGCTCGTTTGACATACATACGAAGGAAGTCAACAGCCGCCGAAACCAAGGTACATAGAGGAATGTTTCTATTCTTTAAAATTTCTGGTGTTGATTAATGGGAGAATACAACCGTGATTAATTTTTCTCTTAAAGGCAATTAATTGTAAGGAAGAAGAAAAAAACAACCATGCCACCCGTGCGATTCGAACCCACGACCTCCGAATTTTGCGTCCGGTGCTATGGCGACGGCTGTCGAACCTCCTGCTTTCGAGGGTATTTATGTTTTGCGTGTAACCGAACCTTGAAGAGTTGAAGAGTGTTCACCAGTGCCACCCTCGTTCATAGCGGCGGACGTAGTGCGTCCTGTATTACCGTGAGTGCCACGTAAGAACGTGATCGAACGGTGAGGGCGGAAGCTGTGCGAGAACCCTCTTAGGCTACCTATGGCATCAAGACTGCCAGAACCGAGACCCTCGTTAAGCTATTTAGCAGAAAAGGGAAGAGAAATGTTGGGCTCGTTTGACATACACATGGAGGAATCCGACAGCCACCGAAACCAAGGAGCATGGAGGAGTTTTTCTATCTTTTTAATTTCTGGTGTTGATAAATGCGAGAATAATGCTGTGATTAATTTGTCGCTTAAAGATAATTAATTATAAATCAGAACAAGAAAACACCCATGTCGCACTTGGGCAGATTTGGCTTTCTTCATTAGCTTTGTACGTGTCAATTTAAGCAACGCAGATGTCCTAAAAATGAAGTTCCAACTAATCCGATAGCGAGAATTTCTTAACTTTGCTTCAATTCTAGGAGTGTGCAGACGAATTACGAACGAGCGCTATCGATATGTCTCCAGAGCGCATGAGCGGCGACCTAAATGCATTGATTCGCAGCGGTGGAAACGGAAGATTGTTTTTGTATCGTACGATAAACGAATGAGATTTTCTTTGATAGTGAACTGTTATGCTGTAAAGAAGCGCATCGAGTGTGGTGCGCGCAGTAGTGGCGGGCACCTAGAAAATTCGATCGCGTAGCATACTTTTACCAGCAACAAAAGCATTGAAGTGGTGTTTCTACGGTTTGGGACGCGGCACGTATTCGGTCTCACGACCTCGGTCTCAGTAACCGAACGCCGCAGCAGCTTAGGCGGTGAGGCGGGCGAACCAGGAAATCAGTCTAACCACGGCGGATGCTGCAACGACGTGCACTGGCAACTATTCGCCTGTCATCCTGCAGCCTCTCATGCGTGATGATACATTTGAAATACATGCAGGCCAATATTTTCAATTTTCTCTGTGCTTCTAGTTTTGTTCTGCTTTACTTTAATGAGTCCGAACAACCATTCCAGGTGAAAAAGTTTATAATTGTGCCGATATCGATGAGATTGCCAAGAAAATTGGCAGCAATGGATGCGGTGCACACACAAAGCTGTATACTGATGACTTGCTCCAGTAAGACGATGTCTGCCAATAATTAAAAATAATTGCAAATCACTGCCTCCAACACAGACGGTTCCTTGTAAAGAATTCACATCAGCTAGAACACGCAGATAAAGATGGCGGGGCAGAGAGAGATGAAGTGTGCGTGATTAAGAAAGAAACATCACACATGACACGCGCTGTAAAAAAAAAAAAAAACTCTTAGGCGATCTTCGGTGGGTCGTTTGAATGTGTTAGCAGCCAAACGTTCGTTAGATCCGAGGTTGACACAATAAAGTTCATTATATTCAAGGTGGCATACTAAGGTTGATTATTCGCGGTGGTCGCACTTCGATGGATGCGAAATGCTGGAGGGCCGTGTGCTGTAAAATGTCCAGGCAGGTTAAAAAACCCCATGTGGTCGAAACTGCTCCGGAGCCCTCGACTACAGCGCCCCTCATAACCTGCGTCACGTGGGGTGTTAAACGCCATGAGCCATAAACCATAAGGTTCGTTATATTCAAGGTCAACACACGAAGCTAGTTACATCCCAGGCCCAGATAAGAAAGTTCTTTATACCCGAGGTGGCATATTTAGGTTCCTTATATCGGAGGCAACACACGAAAGTTGGTTATATCCGGGGTGGCATATTTAGGTTCTCTACGTCCGAGGTCCACACACTGAAGTTCGTTATATCCGAGGTCGCATGCAAAAGTTCGTTATAAACGAAGTAACATACCAACTTCGTTTGGGTAGCTTACTAAGTCCGTTCGTAGCCCGGTGAGCAGGTTGCCACCTGCCCACTGTGGAAGGTGGGCCACCTGTCTCTGGCTAGTGACAGACGGCACTAGACACTAACGCTTGCACAGACCATTCTAATGCTAACGAATTAATGTACCAAGCAAACCATACAAGTCTGTCGACTCTGCTTACGGCATTATTACCTCTGACTCGCGCAAACTGCGTTCACGCCAAGTGGTTCACCCCCGTGCTCGCACATTACGCGACGATCCACTGATTACCGAATCCTGACAATTCAACGTGCCATTCATTTGGAATTCATGGCCTGAGAGAAGTTCCTCAACTGGAATCGTTGGCCTGATCTCGGTCGTTCGTTGCTATAGGATGTCAAACTGCCTTTCTCAGCGGAATACAAAGGGTGCACTAAACCGGCACAACATTTCTGCTTCAAATTGTTCGCTTCGGCAATGGTGCAGCCGAAGTTGGGTTCTGTTCGGGCACCAAGCTTTCTAACAGCGTGTGCTGATGGGGAGAGAGGGAAGTATATACGGAGAAAGGAAAAGTAAGAGGGAATAACATCACCGGTTCACTGGCACGGAGCGCTGTAGCCATGGAAGCCATCGAACGTTGTCAACAGGCCTTTGTGCGCCGCCTCGCAGGTGTCTAAAGAAACGGGGGCGAGGCGCACCATTCAAGGCGAAGCTCCCTTTCGGGAGACTCGCTCACGGTCCGCGTAACACTAAAGAGCAGACATGTGGGGAGCTATCGGGAAGGCTGGCACTTCGTGGGCGTCTATTCACCATGAGGGCGCGCTTCGAGCGAAGGGCACCTCTGTCAACATTATTCGGGAGACGAGTAAACTCTGGTCCTCTGATATGAATAAAGCTTGTCCTCCTTTGGCGCGCGCGGCCCTTTGTGTCCCTCTTGTCTGGACGCTGTATACGGGTCAAGCCGAGCGTCGTTTCAGCTCGTGTCTTCCAAGGCGCCGGCGGGGCGCGCGCTTCCATCGCTAATATCCGCTTTGTCTTTAGGCTACATAGGTTTACGGCCAGGCACAGAGTGCTGCTTTTATAGCCGCTGACATGACCGCCGCGGTATTTTCGGTCAGATGGATTTAAGTGTCGAGCTATAGCGAAACGTAGCGCTATGTTTCCCCTGCTTACGGTATTGTAATCTATGTCTGACGCACTATTGAGGGACAGAAGAACACCACGCTGCTCCGAAATTCGCCCGTTCTGAAGCTCTTTCGACGCAGGGTTTTTCGGCGGACTTTTCATGTCCGTTAGATCGAAGCATCAGAAAACAGGTCGTGGAAACAGCCGGAATTCGATTCGCGATCCGGTGCGTCAGAGAGGCGAGTCCTTCCTGCGCCTTGTCACGACTACTCGACCGGCGACCCTCCTAAAGAAGCACGGCATTCGCGAGAGTCAATAATACTTTCCCTTTCTTATACGTCTGAGGAGTGCGACTGCGTAAAGGCTTCGCGCCTCACCGGCGTACCTCCATCGACTTCGATGCAGGAGAGATTCGGCACGTAACGACGCTTCTTTGCTGTTCGGCCTTCCGGGTAACAAAGGAAACACGCAAGTTTGGCGCCGTTTGCAGAGACGACCGCTTTGTTTATCATTTGGCCTGGGTGGAATTGTTGCTGAAAGGGAGGACGGGCAGTGTGTACTTCTCGACTTGTGCTCTGCTGTTGAGTCAAAGGGCGCCGGTTCGACCCTGGCCGCGGCGGTCGCATTTAGACGGCGGCGAAAAACAAAAACGCCCATATACTGAAATTTCTGTGCGTGTTAGAGTCCCGTGCTATCGATCGAGGCTTGCCGGCTTACCGACCGAACAATCGATCGATCAATCAACTGATTGACTGATTGATAGACTGATCGGTCGATCAATCGCCTGACTGATTGATCAAAAGCCACGCATGCACTCCAACCAACCAACCAACCAACCAACCAACCAACCAACCAACCAACCAACCAACCAACCAACCAACCAACCAACCAACCAACCAACCGACCAACCAACCAACCAACCAACCAACCAACCAACCAACCAACCAACCAACCAACCAACCAACCAACCAACCAACCAACCAACCAACCAACCAACCAACCAACCAACCAACCAACCAACCAACCAACCAACCAACCAACCAAACAATCAATCAATCAATCAATCAATCAATCAATCAATCAATCAATCAATCAATCAATCAATCAATCAATTAATCAATCAATCAAATATTACATACTAATAATATTGAACTTACAGGTGAGTACTTGGAGGTAAGGACCTAGTGCAAGGGTGTCGAAAAGCGTTAGTTCTTTGAATTTGTAACTTAAGTGCATTAGCGGTCGCAAAGAAGGAACATCGCTTTTGCACTAGGAGGAACACAGGTACCGGGCACTAGTTGCATGCAGCTCGGCCAATGTAGTTGAGTTCACTCTACGAGCATTTTATATTTGCAAATAGAGCTTCGGCAGAAAAATACCGTAAGCCAAACCGCGGCTCCTGATCGACGTAAGCACTAGAATCGCGCGCTGCCTATTCAGATTCAGCGAAGCTTTCAGTAAAGCCTTACTTGGTAGATTCCTTTCAAGTAACCTGCCCGTTCACTCCAGAGCTAACGAAGAAGGCGGAGGGTGGGGTGGCGAGGAATCAATTTCCGGTTTCGCTTCTACGTCATCAGCGCGCGGTATCTCTTAAAGTTTTCCAGGAAGGACACGAGCCAGTGGGAACTGGTAGGCAGGGGGAGCAAGTTGTGACCACCGCATTATAAAGAACGGAATAAAAAAATCAATGCCAAGAAATAAAGAGAAAGAAGTTCATTCCGTGCAAGATATGAAGGTTGAAGAAGCCCCTTTTACGGTTATCCTCGGGCTTCTAAGCTTTTGCCATGCCACGAGCGTCAGAGGAATCCTTGGTGGTGCGCTTCATTCTCTCGGCATTTATGTGGACGACATACTTGTGAGCCGAGCTTTCTTTCAATTTCCTCTGCGAGGTCTTCATCTGGCACCGGGTACAAGTAAACAAAAACAAAAACTGCTCCGATGAGTGTCGATTTATGTTCTTTGCCAGTTGCACTAAAACACGTGCGCTTGCTACCGTTTAGACCGCGCGAACATTTTGCTGAACCAATCAGCATTGGCAGACTACAGTGCAGAAACTTCGACGGTATAGCATGAAGGCACAAGTAATAATGGGCTGCTCCGAGGAAGTTGATAGGTGAATAAAAAATAAACACCCGCACTCCCCCCACTCCGAAGACGCAATGCGAGAGCTGCACAGCGCTCCACTCACGAATGCACTCTCTCCCGGATCCTCACCAACGTCACGTGACAACACACGTCATTGTGAGCGCCGAAGCACTTACTAACGAGCTTTTTCCAAGAGCGCTAGACAGTAGGACATAGAACAAGAAGAGACAAACATGGCACATTCAGTGCAGCCTTATACTGTATTTACACGGGCACCCTTAACCATGGTTAAGTAAACTGCGGTTACCCTTAACTATAGTTAGCCGCGCGCACACGGAAAGCGAAACGGTAGTTACGCCACTAACCGCAGTTACCTACTTGGCAGATTCCTTTAAACCTACCCGCTCACTCCAGAGTGAACAAGGAAGCCGGGAGATGGAGTGGTGCGGAAGCAATTTCTGGATTCACTTCTTGTGGTATGTCTTGCTGTCTTGCGCTGCTGAAAAAAGTTCGTTATGAATTGACCAGCTTGCCCAGTCTGCCGTACTTCCACTTGCTAACATTACGGAGGTACACTCTGCCAACGGTCAGTTGGAAACCGCGGGAATTTCAAGTTATGGCACACTACGCCAGCGGAAAATACTGAGAGCACTGAAAACTGACGACGGACGCCTTAAACGCCGTGAGAAAATCTTTCATGCCACTATTGATGGAAAACAGTACATGCTTAAGATGTCAAATAAAGCACTTAGAATCTTGGATGAGGGTTACAAAAGTTTCGCGTTGACCTTGAAGTCACCATATTTTCTTCGATACATAAGTAATAAAGAAAGGAAGAGAAGAGAGAGAAAATTAGTATGGAACTGTCTCGGATTCCCAAATCCTCATAAAGCGAGGCACAGTGGCGTCTCAAACAATGGCCTGACTAAGCATTATGTCTCACGTCGCTGGCGAGTCTCACCTGAGACGGGCGTTGAAGTGGCCAAGAAAAATATTACAACGCGAATCTAAGGACATGCCATTCATTGAATCGCATCGTAATGCTTGATTCTGTACGCTGTGTGAGAATCTTGGGATGCGAAGGTATAAAAGAATGGGACAACGAAGAAACAAGGCAATTACAAAACACCGCGAACACCAATAACAAGAAGGTGTAAGTATTGCGAAATAACACGGTCGAGGCTCACCCCTCATTTCAGGTACAGTTATCCAACTCTTTAGTAATAACACGGCAGCGCCGGCCAGACGGTCGTTCAGTGTCTCATTGCAGGACCGCAGATGAGGAAATGACGAGAGTACGCGCATGCGCACACAGCGCGAACAGATGAGCAGTTGGGGGTTCTGTCATGTCAGCAGAACAGCCGAGAAGACGACGCTGCAACTGGCACGGGCATACAGCCGAGAAGGCAACGCTGCAACTGGTAGCAGAATGTTGGTTGCAGCGTCGTATGCTCGGCTGTTCTGCTGACGTGACGCAACCCCTACTGCTCATCTGCTGGCCAATTGCCGCGTCGTCTGCTCGGTTGTTCTGCTGACATGAAACAACCCCCACTGCCATAGAGTTTCTAAATATTACCGAGAGGGAAAGCTGGCGCCACCGTCTCTGCGAGTTTCATAGAGGGCACTTTATCCACCGCGGGAATGCCGCGGAAAGAGCGTGGGCGTACTTAGCTTGGCCCTAATACATAACTACGACTGTAGAAATGCAAATTTTTGCAAAACATACATTGCAGCCAAACGATGTTTTACAATCAATATGTCTAGTGATAAAATATGCTTACTATACATTGAAATAAATGAGCAGAAAGGCATATGGACGTAAGTGATCACCGAATTTGCAAATTGCTAGAGAGCCATGTGTTGGTCATGAGCAAATTCGCCGCCAAATTAGCCAACCGCAGAAAATGATTTTTTTTTGCGTTTAACAGACACACCTTTACAGAGCGAATATTATTTAAAAAATTGCTAGCGCTTAAAATGCTACACTTCAGAAGGTTCCGTTTTCGCATAGTGAAAAACAGAAACGTTTCATTGGTGTGGTTTGCTACTGCGGGACGCGCCTTATGTCCATGCATATATGCTACGTTCGTGCCATGAGAAACTTGCCCGAGCCCCCGCTTTTCTACGAGAAACTAGTTTGCGCGCACTAAGTGCCGGCTCTCGGCATGTCCTGGCGCTGCGCTTCCAGATTTTGACAAGAAAAACATGGATTAGGACATTTCAACATTTCAATGCACAGGTTGTACAGGTTCCCGCTGAGAAAAAAAAAACCCAGCTTGCTGCGTAAATGGCTACCAGTTAGGAGGAAAGCGGGGCACCAGACACTGCACTTCAGCTCGCTTCGAGTCAAGCGCCTTCGTATGCTTCGCATCTCAAATGAACTTCGTGCGTAGCTGCATGGATAACTACACCACCACAAAGCGCACAAAACATCAGTAAAAATTACAGTGGTGAAAACGAAACTGAGAAACCAAAAAAAAAATAAGCCATCCCATAGCATAGTCAACAAGCCACTAGATGTCAATCCGGTGTGCTGTCTTCCCGGCATGCCTCGGGCGTCCATGGTGGATGAAGTGGAGAGCCACCAGCTTTTCCTCTAGTGTACAGGCCCGGCCAAAAGGGAGCACGCTATTGCCTTGTAACATTTTTTCACTCGCTTCCTAGTTGAGACTGGCAGCTGTGGTATGTGCAGGCTAGTAGTAGACGACAGTTCGATTTCTCATGAATAAATAATCTTTCCTTATATCCTTTAGGAAAGGTGAGATGGCAGTTGCAACGAAATGGAGTGCTCCGTTTACTTATGGCCGCGCCTGTACAGTAAGAAACTCTATTCCCGTTGTTCATCTGCTTGCGCTTTGTGCGCATGCGCGCACTCTCCCCCGTTTCTTCTCTGCAGTTTTGCATGGGGCTCTGAACGACCGCTTGGTATGGCAGGCGCTGCCGAAATATCAAAGTTCGAGAGCTGTACACAAGAAGCGCTGTTTCGAGCCGCTGCACGCTGCAAAAGTTTTTGAAAGAAAATTCATTCAAGTCAGAAGCCGCATATATTATTTTCTTCCAGATTTTTCGCGAGAAACACTTGGTTCCTTTCGAGACTGTTCAGCTGGAAAGTAAAAAAAAATTGAAGCAGTGGTCGCCCTTAGCTTTCGCGAAAATCACCCAATAACAAAGCGCCTTCCGAAGCACCGCGCCCGCCAAGAGCAGCAAGCGCTCTTCATTCCAGCGTTGCTTTGTTCTTTACCACGCGGCTTTTTTGTTAAATTTTCTTCCTGAACGCCTGACTCACCTGAGACAAAGGCGTGCTCGCATTTGGAAAGATTCCATGCTCTTTGATCTTACCGACGCTGGGCACTAACACGGACGAAGAATCAGCATACAGCAACAGCACCGTGGCATGGTTTGCGTGTGTCTTTGGGATGGGGCGCTGTCTTTAGTTTTCTTGCTCTCTGTCCCTATATTGACGTTGAATTCGCTGGATAGTGTGCCGTAAGTCGGCGACTGCATGGCTGGCACCTGAAGCTGTGAACGCCGCCACCGGCCGCGTGGGGCGCTGCCATTCGGGAGGGGGCGAATGGTGGGCGTCCGCGATGGCGCCGAGCAGCTGTACGTTTTGCTGGACAGAGGCGTCGTTGAGGAAGAAAAAATTGGCAGTGGCTTAACTTGGCTAATCGTTTAATTCAGCGAAAAGCGAGCACGCTTGCTAAGCATCTGATGTTCGTCCATGGCAGCTCCGCTACACGCTCGCGACAGCCGTTCTATATATGCACACACGACCAAAAGGCCATGACTTGGTACCACACGGTCTTACCACACCCCCATCGAATGCAATCACGTGGCAATCACGTGGATTCACATCACCACATCGGATGTTCTTAAGGTGAAAGGTCAACCCAAAGGTCACCCAATGTAAAAACTCAAAGGTCAAGGGTCAGAGGTGAAAGGCCAACTAAATGTCATGGATCAAGGTCAGGGTCAAGGGTTCGACATTAAAACTGTACCACATGTGGTCATACACGGCTAACGTGGTTGGGCTGAAGGTCGTTCGAGGTCATTCTCGGGCATACGCGACGACTGCTTTACCTCGCGTAGCGATGCTTTTCGCTTCAAAATGTTAGGGATCAGATTATTAGGGCTTGTTGCCCTTCGAGAAAGCTGGCTGAACTCAGATGAACGTTCGGTTCTTTCAACGTGCCAACTTGCTGTTCGGGGTAAGCTTGTGAATTCTCGGAACATCGTGAACACATTCATGTAGTAACAACTTAGAAATGCCCGAAATTAAATGTATTCATTCAAGAGGAGAAAGGAAAATGTTTAGATTTATGACCTTATTTCAGATAAATGATAATGCTAAATGAACACTGCAGGACTGAGGATAACGGGTAGGGTATACCGTACCATAACCCAACTACAGCGGCACGAATTGGGTGACCTTAAGCGCCTTTTCCTCGCCTCCTAACTCCGTTAGTTAAGAAGGAAACGCCACTTAGGCAGAATATATAAATATATGACCGCGCGACTGCCGGTAACGTTGCTGTCTTGTGCTCGTGGCACCTAAGTTGTAGCAGTACAAATGCCGCCAGTTGCCCCCCTCCCCCCAAAACAAAAACAACAAAAAACACCAAATATTCTTTATGAAATTTTTTTTGTGAAACGATTTCAGCTTTCAGAGTGCCTGACAACCTCTTAATGGGGTATACAAGATCATCACTCGAACGAATCTGTGAATGAAACCTCGGTTCTTTTCCGAGCACAGGCACCAGTGAACCGATGGCGGGAGCGCATTTGAAAAAGAATGCGCTCATGGGAAAAAAGGACATTCCAAACTTTAATTTCAGTTCGAAATTTCTTACTTCTTTTCCTCAAAAGAGTTGCAGCATAGGAGGCGAAAGCTTAGCGGCCATCGTGAATACCTGCAGTTTGAGGAAATGCGCTTTGTTAGCTTTTACATCATGGTATTCTTTCACGTTTCACTTGCTCTTCCTCGTTCTGAGAAGCAAGGAGATATACAGCAGGTATGCAATTGAAGGAAAGACCTATTCTGCTCTTATATAACCAAGAAACACGTGTAGCGCAGAAGTTCGTAGAAAGAGCGGCGTAGCCGGTATTATAAGTAGCGAAATATTGCAATTTTATGCGAAAGCGCAAAAAAAAAAAGAACTTTCATAGAGGCCACACTGTCTAAAAGTTTTAAAGCCTAAGCAAGTTGAACTAAAAACACAACTCAGGGCGACCTTAGCAAGTTCTTAAAGAAAATGTTCTTTCTATGTCCGTGCTTCTGGAATGGCACTCTGGAACGAAAAATTCCTCCGCTCCTTAGGCCGTACACTTTTGAAGAGGATTCATCGCTGAACCGCCGGGGCAGCCGAAAGCGGCTGGCATTTCCGAATATCTTCCTAGAGCGGCGTTCCATTCAAGCTCTGAATCGGAAGGAGCATCGGTGGGGCTCCCGCTTACGCAAGACTGCATGACCAGAAAGATGAAAAACAGCTGAGCTGGGCTCAGCACTTGGCCGCTGGGAAGGCGGAGCTTCTTTGTCCTCCCGACTCCGGTTTTAACGCTTCTCTGGAACTGTTTGTACGCAAAATGCGCCGATAAGCTCCGTTTGAAGAGGGCAAGAGGCGCGAGTGTACCTCCGTGTCGAATGTTTTCCTCAAGACAAGTCTCCGCACGCTCAAGCTTCTGCTTGGTTTCCTTGTCCAGCCACTGTGGCCATTGTCCGTCCTCCAGGACCCTCTGCCCCAGAATCATCTCCAAGATGCACCTCTGAACGCGATGTCCGGCCCGAGAAATTTGCAAGAACTCTGCGCTTGGATTTAACCACAAGGACACGTTGAAGGCTAGTAGAGGCACGTACAGTGTTCGCGGGTTGAGATCGTACCAACAGTCCGAGCTGAATATCGACCGTGGCCACTGCTGCGAGACGTCGCGTGAAAGAGAGTACAGGAATGTGGCCTCAAAGACTGCCGTGTAGGACTCCAAGGCCGTCTGGATGGGGCGGATGGTCGGAAGCGTCTGCACGTAGGCCCCGAACGCTGCGCCGTCGCTGACCCATGACGGCCCGAGCACCTTAAATTGCGTGTTCATTAAGATGTCGCGGAAAGCGGCCTTCGAGAAGGAATTTAAGCTCGAGGCACTCTCTACGCCGCGTAAGAATGCGTGAGCCGCATCGCCTACGAAGAGAAGAAACTTGGAAGCAGACGCGTGCAGGTTTCTGCTCGTGAAGTATGAAGCATAGATGAGAGGGGACAGCGCTTTTTCTACAGCACGAAGACAGAGCTTCCAGCGAGGAGGCGATAGTTCAGGCCTTCCGTAAAGAAAGGCACTGTACAGATGCGTGATGTCGGCGCGAGGAATGAACATTGAGACCTGGATCATGACTCGCAGAGCAAGAAAGTTCAGAGTTGTGTGCGTTTCGGTGCCTTGAACGAGCTCTATGATCTTCCTGACGAGCTTCGGCGCTAATATTAGCACGCCCGAACCCGATCTGTGGAAGTATGGGCGCCTGTCGTCCTCAAAAATGCCGGACAGGAACTGAGTAATGGGTGCAGACACATTTGAACCGGACTTACGAAGCCCCGCCCCTTTCGAACTGTTGCTGTTCAGTCTCTCAAGTTCGCCGGCAAATTTTACTACGCCCAGCAAGGTCTCAGTTGGAACAAACTGCTTATTCAGGGTCTTAACAGCGGAAAATATTGCGCTAGAGTAAAGCTTCACGGCGCTATCAATATCAATGCCGCCTCCCCCTGACAATACTTCCGGAGGACCAACAGAAATGATGCCTTTAGGCGCGCCCGGACCAGCGGCAGCAACGCCCACTCCTAGCAAAGCGGAAGTGCCCGTTTTCCGCATTAGCTGGCCGGCAGCTCTCCAAACAGATATGGTACTTCGAATGGGAGGTGTGACGGGAAAGTATCCGATCGACGCGTTCCACATTAGCTCTAGCATAGAGCCCCATCCATCGCCTTCAATTTGTCGCTCATTCGTGCACTTATCCATGAGGTCTCTCAGCGGTCGCAGGCTCGCAGAGCTTTCCAAACTTTCCTTCAGCATGGCGTACATACTTGCTTCCAAATTAGCCACGAGGTCATCGTCCGAGGAAACGAAGGTCGAAGGAGCGGTGGCTTCCGCGTACTGGCTGCTCCAGCGTCGGCACACGAACATGTAGAAATTGTCGCAGGGCGGAGCGTCTTTCCAGGAGAGGAGCTGGTCAAGATACGTCGCCTGTTCGAGACACTGCTCGGACAGGCAGAATGCGGAGCTTTGCTCGACGACTTCGATGTTGCCACGAGTTGGTGCCGAGAGGTGTAAAACCAGGAACAGCAGCGCAGTGAGAGAGGCGACGAGTGCCACAGCCACGAAGATTTCGCTGAAGGGAAATCTACTGCTTCCGTGGATGACTCTGAGGTTCAAGTCCGCGACGCTGCTTCCACTAGAAAAGCCGGAGCAGCTGGTCACTGATTGGGCCAGCTTAATTCTCGCCTCGGGGGGTGACAGCGCGTTGTCGATCGCTTCCCGCTTAGTTGTCGTCTCTGGCAACGTGTCCACATTGTCGATCACTACCCCACTGTTTGTTGAGAATCTTGTCTTTTTGATCGTTTGCACGGAGGCTTCTTTACGCAGCTTGGTGTCTTCTATCTTCGGCGCTTGTGCGCTACATGCGTTGAAAAGCTTCGAGATGAAACTCGAAATTTCACTGCGCAGATTACAAATTCTAGTGGGAACTTCTTGTGTTTCTTTGGATTCGGAGATTGGCGGTGTGGAACTATGTTGCTTCGGTTGCGCCTGTTCCGCGTGTTGGAAGCCACATGTTTCCGATGCGCTCTGATGACCGAAGGTGAATGAGCTTGTACCACGGGATCCATCGCGTTTGTTGAAGGGTTTCGACGCCTTCTTGGAGAAGGTAAGAGGGGACGCTGGGAGTGAGTGGGAGGGCAGGGTAGATGGCTGCTTCGACGGGCGCAGGGAAACGGACGACGCGGGAAGTGCTTCAGCGACCGAATGACCTGTCTCCGCGTGAGGAGTGCCTCTCGCTGAAGATTTCACGCCTTTCGTGAGCTCCAGTCCCACCTGCTCCAACGGCTCTTCGTTCGATGCGAGGTGGAAGTTCGCTGCGGTTGGTTCTGCCGATGATTGGGGCTCCGTGGAGCCGGAAGCTTGTAGGGACGTGCTTAGTTTCTCGCTGCTGGCTAGCTTGGCTTCCTTGGCACGGTTCCAGAGGGACTTTCCGAGACTGAACATATTTGGCAGTTCTACGTTCTTCTTCTTTGTCCCATACAGTGACGCAAATGTTGTAGGTTGCAATACCTGAAGGTTTCATTTACTTTTGTCAAGTTTACTTCGCGAACTTATACTAAAGTAAGAAAAAACTGAAAAATATTAATAACCATTGACTGCGAGTCATGGGATGAGGAGTTGTATAATTCTCTTCTGATTCCCTTTTTAAAGGATGCACCGTATGTGCATTCTGTTACAGAGTAGGCACCCAAGTAGAATCAAATAAATTGCTTGTCAAGCAATCCATAGAAATAGACAAAGAAAGCTGCACTAAATAAATATTATGCATTGTGAGGCACCCTATGTACAAGATCTTTGTTCCCAGGTTTCAGTTTCGATGTTAGTGCATATCTTATTTGATACAACCATGTACGGAAGAAAACTGTTGTTGGGCCGGCGAAGAGAAAGAAAATGGTGAACAGACAATGCCTCACAACTGCAACAAAAACATCTAAGAGTATTTTGTAGCATGACGAGCATGCCACAATAAAAGAAAAGAAAAAAGACAGTCGATTGGCATAGTTACGCCAAATGCCAATTACGTGCGCTATCACTGTGAGGCCATTGTTTTGCATCTTTATTTTGGTTATGCTTTGTTTTTCATGATATTGCTATACGATTAAACCAGTATATTAAGAGCATTCTCTGTGTTTAGTGCGTTTTAATGGCAGGTATGAAACACAGTAGATACATGACACAATGTTTATTACAGTCATTGTATGCACGCGTATTAGTCACGGCTGCCGTTCTGCAGAAAGTCCGGCATCGTCGGTGGTGTGAGAAGAAAAGCAGGTGGACACACACACACACACACACACACACACACACACACACACACACACACACACACACACACACACACACACACACACACACACACACACACACACACACACACACACACACACACACACACACACACACACACACACACACACACACACACACACACACACACACACACACACACACACACACACACACACACACACACACACACACACACACACACACACACACACACACACACACACACACACACACACACACACACACACACACACACACACACACACACACACACACACACACACACACACACACACACACACACACACACACACACACACACACACACACACACACACACACACACACACACACACACACACACACACACACACACACACACACACACACACACACACACACACACACACACACACACACACACACACACACACACACACACACACACACACACACACACACACACACACACACACACACACACACACACACACACACACACACACACACACACACACACACACACACACACACACACACACACACACACACACACACACACACACACACACACACACACACACACACACACACACACACACACACACACACACACACACACACACACACACACACACACACACACACACACACACACACACACACACACACACACACACACACACACACACACACACACACACACACACACACACACACACACACACACACACACACACACACACACACACACACACACACACACACACACACACACACACACACACACACACACACACACACACACACACACACACACACACACACACACACACACACACACACACACACACACACACACACACACACACACACACACACACACACACACACACACACACACACACACACACACACACACACACACACACACACACACACACACACACACACACACACACACACACACACACACACACACACACACACACACACACACACGCACGCACGCACGCACGCACGCACGCACGCACGCACGCACGCACGCACGCACGCACGCACTTTCATGATCATGATTATACTGTCAGTATAATCATGAACTTTTTGGCGACGAACGCTACTTTATAATGAAGAGAATGCTTCCCCCACCGCCTCAGCAAACTACAGAAATGAACAAAAAAAGTCGACGGGTGTATTGCTGAAATACAGCGCTGACAGCGCACACTGCTTGTAACATAAGTCATGATGCACTTACAACGTTATTATAAAGAGGACTCTGGCTACGCGCCATATGTTGATTAATATTTCTTTTTTGCCTACGCCCACCTTTCCCCGCTGCTGACGTCATGGCACGAAGCCGGAGGTTGCATTCATATCAAGTACACTTCCTATTCAAGCGCCGCCTATATTGTGAGTGAAATCGAATCTCTGGAGGCACCGCAAGGAAAAAAAAAGGTTTCACAGCCCAATGCGGCTTGCCTTACGAGGCTTCTTCCCAAGTAAAACCAGACGCAGGGCGCTCGAAAGAAGCCAGCTTGCGTGTCTTGCGAACGCTCGGTGCGCCAAACTTCATTTGCTCTGTTTGTGTTGCGTTGCTGAGGTACTTCGCACGATGGTTAACTTTTCAGCTGCTTTGTGCGTCTTGAGCCTCTTGATTCAATTATGCCGTTCCTGTCTTGCATGGCTTATACCGATTGTGAGTGGCTTCATTAGGAAGGGGTGGGGGCCAATGTCCACCCAATGGAAGCTTGCTCAACCCAACAAAAGTGAGCGGAAAAACATGATTAAAAAGAAGAAAAAGAAACGGCTGGGGTCAAACGTAGCTTGAACCTAGTTATATGAGCGTCATCATCATCATCATCATCATCAGCCTTATTACACCCACTGCAGGGCAAAGGCCTCTCCCATGTCTCTCCAATTAACCCTATCCTTTGCCAGCTGCATCCACCCTATGCATGCAAACTTCTTAATTTCATCCGCCCATCTAACCTTCTGCCGCCCTCTGCTGCGCTTACGTTCTCTTGGAATCCACTCCGTTACCCTTAAGGACCCGCGGTTATCTTGCCTTCGCATTACATGCCCTGCCCAAGCCCATTTCTTTCTCTTGATTTCGACTAGGATGTCATTAACCCGCGTTTGTTCCCTTACCCGCTCTTCCCGCTTCCGGTCTCTTAACGTTACACCTATCATTTTTCTTTCCATGGCTCGCTGCGTGGTCCTTAACTTAAGCTGAACTCTTTTCGTTAGCCTCCACGTTTCTGCCCCGTAGGTGAGTACCGGTAAGATAAAGCTGTTGTACACTTTCCTCTTGAGGGAAATTGGTAAACTGCCACTCATGATCTGCGAGAATTTGCCATATGCGCTCCACCCCATTCTTATCCTTCTAGTTATCTCCCTCTCATGATCCGGATCAGCTGTCACTACCTGCCCTAAGTAGACGTATTCCGTCACAACTTCTAGGCTCTCGCTGCCAATTGTGAACTGTTGTTCCCTTGCTAAGCTGCTGAACATTACCTTGGTTTTCTGCATGGTAATTTTTAGACCCATCGATCTGCTCTGCCCGTCTAACTCATTGATCATGATTTGCACTTCACCTCCTGAGTGACTCAGCAAGGCAATGCCATCAGCGAATCGCAGATTATTTAGGTATTCTCCATTTATTCTTATTCCCAACTGTTCCCAATTCAGGCCTCGAAATACCTCCTGTAAACATGCGGTGAACAGCATTGGCGAGATCGTGTATCCTTGCCTGTTGCCCTTCCTTATTGGAACTTTATTGCTGACTTTATGGAGGACTATAGTAGCTGTGCAGTTGCTATATATATCTTCCAGTATTTTGACATAAGGCTCTTCTACTCCCTGATTACGAAATGCCTGTATGACTGATGAGGTTTCCACTGAGTCTAATGCTTTCTCGTAATCAATGAAAGCTATATATAGAGGTTGGTTATATTCTGCGCATTTCTCTATCACCTGATTGATAGTGTGAATATGATCTATTGTGGAATATCCTTTACGAAAGCCTGCCTGATCATTTGGTTGATTATAGTCCAACGTTGCCCTGATTCTATTAGCGATTACCTTAGTAAATACTCTGTAGGCAACGGATAGTAAGCTGATCGGCCTGTAATTCTTCAAGTCGTTGGCGTCTCCCTTCTTATGAATTAAGATAAAGCTTGCATTCTTCCAAGCTTCTGGTACAGTCGAGGTCAGAAGGCATTGCGTATACAGAGTGGCTAGTTTTTCTAGCACGATGTCTCCTCCATCCTTCAACAGATCTGCTGTTACCTGATCCTCTCCAGCTGCTTTTCCCCTTTTCATTGCTTCTAAGGCTTTCTTTACTTCATCTTTCGTTACTGGCGGGGTGATGCATTGCTGTGCACTGTTGTCTTTCTCATTAATGCTCTGATTACATTGGCTACTGTACAGGTCTGTGTAGAACTCTTCGGCTACGTTAACTATCTTATCCATATTGCTAATGACATTGCCCTGCTTGTCTCTTAATGCATACATCTGTTTTTTACCTATGCCTAGTTTCATCTTCACAGCTTTTAGGCTACCTCCATTCTTTAGAGCATGCTCGATTCTCTCCATATTAAACTTCCTTATGTCGGCTACCTTGCGCTTATTTATTAACTTTGATAGCTCTGTTAGTTCTATTCTATCGGTATATGAGCGTAAGTTCTGTTAAACATTTTCTCCACTATCTCAAATCAAATTCAAAGGTCAAAGTTAAATGTCAAGGTGACGTATTCAATGGTAATAGTAATATGATTACGTGGTCATGCTACCATAACTTGCGCCATAACACCACTCAGTTAAGTTTGGTTTGACCTTGTGAAGCATTGAAGGTCATTGTCTCATCCACATCGAAATCGGAAGTTGTACTTCTCGAGGAGTAGAGATCTCTGTCTAAAAGCAGGGACGTGAATCGTGCACTGATTTGGCAAAAAAGAAAAACACACTCGCGCCACATCTCTTTTTCTCGGAACTTTTGACGAATGTATATCTTTTGCCAGAGCGCTATGAATCTTCCTCGCTTGACGGGGTCCTCTGAACCATGGATTTCAATCACGTGCCCTTGCATCGCCTGTTTACACTGGCTTACGTTACCTGTTTACACCGCGGGCTCCATCGTCCCCACACCGCCTTCGTATCAGGCACGAACTTCATTTGGCGCTGTCTAAATTTAAGTGAACCGCAGGTAGACAAAGAAACAAGGAACGAAAAAAAACAGCAAAACTAGGAGGAAAATGTACTAAAGCGTCCCACTATGTTTAGAACACAGAGAGAATATACTTACGCAGAGATCCCCTTAAAACACTCCTCCTTAAAAGAAACAACTCCAACATCATATGATAAGTTAGTTTGACAATCAAGAAACTGAAACTCAAACATGTTTTTTTAGCATTAAGATAAATAATAGCTCCAAAGAATTAATAAAAGCTGCCAACCAGTGAAGGACACTTGTTATCAATACCACCACATCATACGAAACTTCCCTCCGTGCAGCAGATCGCAACCCAACTCAATAAACTAACTCAAACAAAGCCTACCACACACAGAGACAGCAAAGCCTCACCAGGAGCACTTCACTAGCTGATTATGTCGCGCACAGGAAAGGACTCCAGCGCAGCACTCGTTTTTCACAGCCCTATAACCAGCAATTTCATTGAACCGCCATTTCCTCCTACCTGCAACGTGTCAGCCTTCCTTTATGGCCTAAATATATTCACTTATCACATTTGTGTCACTATTCACTTCGATAACCCTAGCCCTCACAGTAATCGAAATCCCAGGCAGCTAAATAAAAACACCCGCATTATCAAATACCGTAGCTGAACTACAATAAAAAACAATTCGTAAACCTAGCAAAAAAAACAACAGAACTCTATTATTCTTTCTAGGCTGAAATTAAGTAAATAGCACCCGCAAAACTAACATAATGCGGGGGGGGGGGGAGTAATTATCCTCTTACATTTTCTTCCGGAGAGAGGGTTTATTGGCGGGAAAGACAGAGAGGTTGGCCAGAAAAATAAATATCTGGCCTGCTACCCTGCACTGGGGAAAGGGAAGAGGAGAAAAAAGAGGGTCACGATGGGGGATGACGATGATGGGAGAAGGCAGAGGAAAAAAACAAAAAAAAAACAAGGCAAACTTTCTTACATCACAAACGCGAAGCAAGGCCCGTGGCACTTAAAAAAAAAAAAACGTGAGAGCGCTCGCGTTGCCTGTACAGTTTTCGGAAATTTTTATCCTACTCCAGATCAACAAGGAGAGCAAGGAACAACCAACCAAAATTAGACATCCTGAAGCGAGACGTCCGTAGCATCTTCTGTGTATGAATACTTTAATTTCAATAGCCAGCTCAGCGAGGAAACAATTATCATTACATTTTTTTCTCACCCATTTCTTTTGAGTTGCATCCCCCATTTAGTGTCGTTATCTCCCGTTATATAAAATTTCTTTTTATTTTTGTATTTTCTGCTACGCGAAACTTTTTTAGCCATTCCTTTTTTGTTTTTAATTGCTTTAAGACAGCTATATTTAAGTGGCACGGGCCGCGGAGCTTTATTCTTAATTTTTTATTAAGTCCCACCATAGTAAAACAAACACCCTGTATGTCTTTTGTATATGAAGAAAACATGATAAGAATCGCACCCAAAACTGCTGTCCGTCGCGTTAGGTGGTAGTCTGCAGTGTATTTGTGCGTTTATTCTTCTTTAGATATAGACATTTTTCTTGGCCTTGGTGGTGGGGGTGGTAAAAACGTTTATTTCCTCTGAAAAGAGGGAGTTACATGGAGGGTGCTCTGGAGTCAGGCTTAGTGCCCTTCCCCTCACAATCACTAGGTGGAGTCCCTAGTACGGGACCCCAGTGGCTTCCGCTGCCGCCATAGCTCGTTCGACCATCGCCTTTTGGGCTTTCAGGTCGCAACAGGCGAGTAGGGTCGCCTCCCAGTCCTCCCGGGTGGGGTTTGGGTTTGGAGTAAAAGCAGGGTTGGAGGGGCACGCCCACACCATGTGGTAGAGGTCCGAGGACCTCTCCCCACATTGCGGGCACTCCCCGGAGAAGGCAGGGTCAAAGTGCTTTAGCGAGGCCGGGCACATCATGGTGTTCGTGACAAGGCGGAGGAACAGGCGTTCCTCCGCTCTCGTTAATCCTTTACACGGGTGAGGCTACAGTTTATGTCTATCTTTGTATAATTGCGTTATTTCCTTGTAAGTGTAGGTCGGCGTGGCTTCCGCTACTTATTCAGAGGAGGCGGGGGACGAGGTTGCCCGGTTAGAGAGCGCGCGGGCGGCTGCATCTGCTGCCTCGTTTCCTCCTAGCCCCGAGTGGGCCGGAGCCCAGACTATGAAGCGGTGGGATGGACCTCCTACGTACGAGCTGTTTTGCAGTAGCCGGTAGGCCAGGTACGGGACCCAGCCCTGTTGGACGTTCCGACACGCCCCTCGCGAGTCGGTTATGATTGTCTTGGAATCGGAGTGTGTTGCCGCTAATGCGATGGCGACTTCCTTTGCTTGAGTGACGCTTCGGGCTTTGAAGGTGAGCCCGTTCACCGTTTTGGACTCGTGGATCAATGCCGCCGTGTACCACCCGCCTTGGTGCGGGCCGGATGCGTCCACGTAGTATACCCCGGGTTTCCTTCCGTAGTGGTGAGCTAAGGCCTCTGCCCTGGCCCTGCGTCTACCCTCGTGGTCGTCCCTGGACATCTTAATTGGGAGTGGTCTTACGTGCAGGGCATAACGCCACTCCTGAGAGAGTCTTACTCTCTCCTCGGTTAGAGTCGTGTGTTCTATGTGCACACGGGCTAAAAGGCGGCGTCCTGACGGCGTCTGCGATAATCGCGTGTATTGACCTGTGAGGTTCATCACCGGGGTTAGGAAAACATGAACACAATACAATACAATACAGTATTTATTCTGTACAAATCACAGTAGGCGGGAACTTCAGCGTACCATTCTTGCACATAGCCAGAACATGCCTAACTCGTTGCGAATAATCATTAGTCTTATTTTCTCAGGCCGAGCTATGGCAAGTGCAGCACGCTATCGAATCGTCAAGTAGCATATGGCCAATGAATAAAGTTTGAGAGGTTGCAGCTACTGCCAACATTCGCAATTCTGACATCAACGTGCAAATGACATAAAAGCCTACCGCCTTTGACATTGATCTATGGCAGTTCTTAGACAATGGGATGAAAGCGATTGCTTTTGAAAACAAGTGTGCGTTGTTCTTCTAATAAAAAATACTCAATAGAAGCACTATTAGTGTCTAGAGCGTAATGTTATGATAGCGCAGTGCTATCAGCTACTTGTCCGGCATTGAGCACCATGTCGCTGAGACAAAGGGCATCACAACATTTGAAACGTCATCCCGTCTGATACATGCACTGGCGCCTAACAGAGGTCCAAGATCGATAAGGTAAGTCTGGCTTTCAGAAAATTATACACATTTCCAGAATGAGTAGTGAGTAGCTGTGACACATCACCAAGTTGAAGAATAATAACCGCGACAATGGCACATGATAATTTCGTCACTGTGAACTAGCAAAAACTAGTAAAAAAAATATAAACCGGTTCAAGTTCTCCTCACTGAACACACGATACATGGCACTTCTGCGAATTCATCGGTGAACCTGGGGAACAGTTGAACGCTGCGGCGAAGTTTCGATCGTTGCTGAGCACGGTGTTCAGGTCGTGGGCGGAAGAATGCGACTGGGTGTCAAGGTCACCCTTTTTCTTGCAACGCTGCAACATCAGGTGGACGAAAAAAAGCTGGGCGCTCGTCAGGACCTTCCCCTGCAGGAGGCGTACGGAAAGGGATTTGTTATGCTGCTTGACGCTGTGTTGGAAGTTGTCAAAGGCGAATTGAGTCGACAGGGCGTCACGGATCAAGGCCATGGACGGACGCGACTTCTGGACGTTGAGACAGCGGCTGGTGTTCCGCAGTCTGCTTCGGGTCTCTTGGTTGAACCAGCTACTACTGTCGATATTGTTCGCCTCCACGAGGAGGGCGTCAAAGATGCAACTCGCCACTCGAGGCGCGGCTCGCGTCAGTTGCATGGGTTCCTCGCGAGCGGGCAGAGTGACGTTGAAGACGAGCGCTGGCACGTAGATGATATTTGGATTGCGCTCGTACCAGCAGGTTGTGCTGAAGGCGGAGCGTGTCCAACGTCCGGAGGAGCCGTGCGACAGAGTTGCCAGGAACGTTTGCTCGTGAAGCTCCGCGTACGTTTCGAAGGCCGTGGCCTTGGTCACAGACAGCTTGTCGACGTATGTCGCGAACAAGCTCGCCTCTTTCACCGATGCTGGTGCCAGGACCTCGAGTTTGATTTCAGGAACAAGCGCCCTGATGGCAGCTTTCGCCGCTTCGTCAAATAGCGGGGAATTATCGACTCCGCTCAAGAATCCACTGGCGATGTTTCCGACAAGAGTTCTGAATCGGAATGCCGTCAAATCATGCCGCAAGTCTAGCACTGTAAGCAAAGACTTGTAAAACAGCGGCAAGAGTGCCTTTTCGGACGAGCGAAGGCAGAGCTGCCAGCGTGGAACGTCGGTTCTGACTTTGCCGTACGCCAACGTTGCGTAGAAATCGGATAGCGCTTTGGAGGGCGGAAGGAAAGGAGATACCTGAACCATGAGCCGTACGCAGAGGAAGTTGATGACAATGTACGGCTCGGTGCTGCGTACAAGCTTGAGTACCTGCGACACGATGCCGGACGCTTGCAACCAAACGTTTGGACTGTCCTTCGCGAGCGTTATGGAGGGAACATCGCTGATAATCGCGCTTAGAAACTCCACCATCTCTGGCTGTGCGTAACCAAAGCTGGTCTCAGTGTATGCTTCTGGTGGGCTCGAAGCGCTGAGCATTTCAAGGGCTCTGGCGAACTCCACTGTCTTCCGAGTATGCGCCAGTGGAACAAAGTCCTTGTTCAAACATTTTATAGCTGCCAATACAGCGGCAGTGTACATGCGAACGGCTTCGTCGACTTCGACGCCGCTGGCGGCAAGTGTGTCAGGAGGCATCAGAAAAGGAACGTCGTGGGATGCGTCGTGCAGATCGCTGGCAACGCTGAGGCGAAGGAGCGCAGCCGTGCCGGTCTTACGGAGTAGAGTGGCCGCAGTCTCCCATACGTTTAGACGATTGCGAACTGGAGGAGTCAGTGGGAATCCTTCGAGGGTCATGTTGAACATGAAATCGAGAAAGACGCTCCAGCCGTCGTCCTCGATCTGCTTGACGTTAGCGCATTTGTCTAAGAGCATTCTTAGCGGGACTGTGTCGGTGGGATACACGGGAGGCTTGCGATGAAACGCTTGGACCATGTGCTCTACGCTGGATACGTAGACGTCGTCTGACGACACTGACTGCGTTAGCGGCACGTCATCAAATTGACTTGACCAGTGCCGGCAGACGAACGGTTGGAAATTTTCGCAGGGGTCGTCGATGTCCCAAGACAGCAGTTCACTAAGGAACGCAGCGTCTTGGTAACAGGTCTCGGAATCGTACATGGCTCTTTTCCGCTCGACGCCAGTAGCGCGGGGCACAGACTTCGAGGCGAAGAGCATGATCAGAACCGCCATGATGACTATTAGAAGTAGGAACGCTAGTGGATAAAGGAGGTGCTCCTGGACTCTTGGCAGTAGCGTGGATCCAGCGTTAACATTGTCACCCGGAGATGGTGTTTCGTCTTCTGGTGCGGCTCCTTTTTCCGTAGTCGTCGGATCCCCGGCCGCCTGGCGCCCATGAAACCAGCTGTTACGCGACTCCGCCAAGTCTGTCAAGGTAACGCCGGCCACGGTTTCTCGGACTGGGTCCTCAGGCTGCCGTTGCGAAGTAAGGTTGAGTGAGGCCCCTGGGAAGTCGCGTCTGCTTAAAATGAACATGTCCGGCCGTGGCTCGCGCGGAGACACCGCAATCTGCCTGAGCCTTCGGCGTTTCATGATTCCCTTTGCTCTGTCGAAGACAGTGTTCCTCCTGCCTGATTTCTCTCTCGTTTGTTTGGCTGCTAGCCGTAGCTCGTCGTTGTAGCTGAGACGTAACGTCTTTTTAGGTTTAGGCGACGCGCCTCCTTTGAGATCGGGAGCTTCCATCGCAGCCTCCGTAGCTGGCGCACTTCTAGCGTTGGAGATGGCAGGCTTTGGCAACAACTGCTCCCCAACAATATCTGTAAATCCTTTACCTTGGTTGGCTGCCTTGACGCTGCCGCTAGCATACGTGACCATAGGCAGACCTGTATGGGCTGCCGTAGCGAGCGATGAGTCTAGAGGTGGGTGAACCAGGCCGCCCGCAGAGTCACAATCGGTTACCGACCAGGACTGCAGACGAGCACTCGTGACCAGAGGGTACTCCGGCTGGGAACTGGACGTCGAAGCCGATGGTGTGGACCTCGACGTTTTGAAGTCCATGGTAGCAGGTATGTGTCAAGGATCTACCAGGAACCCACCGAGGCAGTGCTAGGCCGATTAAGACTGGACCGAAGACGGAAGCGCACGACTGTCTCGCTCTGGCTCGTGGTGCGCTTGGTGGCATGCGATTGTCAATGGCGATGAGTCAGATGGATCATCGAAAGAGACGCTTAACATAGCTGGCAGCACGGGTTTAAGGGGAATGAAGAAACAATCGCTGGTGGAAGTACCCCGAGGGAACAAAAGTAACATGAGCACTGTAGCTCTGTGGTTGCTGTAGAGCTAGAGGTGAACCTGCCAACGGTCAAAAGTGCGAAATAAGTTGCTGATAATGCCACTGATGGCAACAGACCTCTCTCGAGCTCCCTGCACGCTAAGCTGCGACGAGGACGAAGCGGCCGCGGTCGCGAGAGGAGAGCTCGAGCCAGGTCTGTAGCACCAGTGGCATTATTAACAATTTATTTCGCAGTGGTAGGACGGCTAAGATGCTGAAGAAAGTTAGAATGCCGTGGGCAGGGGCACAGATACGTGCGGCTGGTGGCGACGTGGTTACGCCGCTCAGTACGTGTACGGCCATAGTTACAGTGCGCGGATGCACGCTCACGGCAACGTTCCTCATTCTGCCTGAATGCTCACGAGACGTCATTCTTGGTCTGGACTTTCTTCGAGAAAAGTTTGCGACTATAAACATTCGGCATCGGCTTGTTACATTTTCAACAAAATTGGCTACCACCAAACCCGTCACCCGGAATTACAGAGCCACACTGCGTATTTCCGACGATACTGTAACAGTGCCTCCATGGGCGAGTATTCTGGCTAGGGTCACTTGCGACGAGCCGCATCGCGTACAACGTGTTGTTGAGCCAAATGGATCTCTTTTGCTCACCCTGGGTGTTTGCGCAGCAAGAGGGCTCGCCTTTCTTTGTGACGGTCGCACTGAGGCACTCGTGACCAATTTTGGTAACGAACATCGCCATTTAATTCGTGGCTCAGACATAGCCCACGTCGGCCCTGTCCAATAGGTGGCTGAGTGTTTCGCATGTCTAGAAAACACGTCTGGTGGTGCAGTCGACGAAGAGGCAGTAAGCGCTGTCCACACATACGAGGGTCCCCCGCCCGCAGAAAGACAGAAGCTGCAAGCATTGTTGCTGCAGTTTAAAGACTTCTTTACCTCGTCGTCTAAAGTACTTCACGCGCCCATTACTAAGCACCAGATAATCACGCATGATGGCGCACGCCCAGTGCACCAGCAGCCTTATCGCGTCTCTCCCAGAAAGCGGGAGGCCATCGAAACACAAGTGAAGGAGATGCTCAATGACGGCATAATCCAGCCATTGAATAATCCGTAGTCATCGCCTGTTGTTTTTGTAAAAACGCAAGATGGCACGTTGCGCATATGTGTAGACTACAGGAAACTTAAGAGCGTGACAAAAAAGATGTTTATCCGCTACCTCGTATAGATGACGCGACAGACTACGCCAGCAAAGTACTTTTCTTCGGTAGATCTGCGATGTATATATTGGCAAATAGGAGCTGCCGAGAGAGACAGGGAGAAAACTGCGTTTGTCACTCTGGACGACCACTTTGAATTTCGTGTGCTTCCCTTCGGGTTCCGCTGTGCTCCGTCAATGTTCCAGAGAATGATGGATACCGGGCTCACCGGCTTTAAATGGCAAACATGTCTGGTATACTTGGACGATGTAATCATTTTTTCGACAACCTTTCCGGAACATCTACAGCGGCGCAGAGTAGTGTTAGAAGCCGCCCGGTCAGCTAATCTTTCTCTAAAGCCGCAGAAGTGCCATTTTGGTGTTAATGAACTGAAATTTCTTGGGCACGTCGTCAGCGCCGAGGGAATCAGGCCAGATCCAGAGAAAATTTCTGCCGTTGCGGACTTTCTGGTCCCCACTGATAAAAAAAAACGTCCGACGATTTCTTGGCCTTTGTTCGTACTACCGGCGTTTAATCAAACACTTTGCTAAGCTAGCCAGTCCTTTGACGCGCTTGACGCCAGATGAGGAGCCATTTTTGTGGGGCACTGAGCAGAAAACTACGATCTACGACGTTGGCTGCAGTCACCGCCAGTATTGGCCCATTTCCGCAATGGTGCCGGCACCGAAGTTCACACGGACGCCAGCAATGTGGGTTTCGGAGCGGTTCTCGTTCAGCGCCCGAACGTTGTCGAAAACGTCATCGCTTATGCTAGCCGTGCACTTTCACGCGCTGAGTGTAACTATTCCAGAACCGAAAAAGAATGTTTGGCCATCACAAATTTCTGTCCCTATCTATACGCCAGGCAGTTCCCGGTTATTACTGATCACCACCCTTTGTGGTGGTTGACGAACTTGAAGGACCCATGTGGACGGCTGGCGCGTTGGGCCTTACGTTTACAGGAATTTGACTTCACCATCGTTTACAAGTCTGGCCGCGGGCGCACCGACGCTGACAGCCTGTCACGTGCACCCGTGCAACCTTAACATGACAACGCAGAAGACGACGCTTCCCTTGGCGCAGTCACATCGTCCGACATCATCGCAGAACAACGTGCAAACGAAGAGTTGAAGCTGCTCATTGAGCATCTGGAAGGTCAGCGTCCATCGATACCCTCACATCTGGCTCACGGGCTGCCATCCCTTTGTCTTTGAGGTGGCGTGTTGTAAAAGAAAAACTCCGCCTCCAGTGGTAAGAGTTACCTCCTGTTAATACCAGCTTTTATTATTGCTTTCTTCTCTTTGACATTTGTATTTATTAGCAAGTCATCTAGTTCTTCGCCTCCATGTAGTATCGATTCTGCATCGGTGTAATGCCTAAAATTTTTGCCTCTTATCGTTTCTTATTCATATGCCTCAACCGTTCTTAATACTGCACATTAATTTTTCCCTTGCGCACTTCGAGTGTCGACCACCCTATATAACCTTCAACTTCTTCATTAGTAGCGTTCCCATGTGCCCCCAAGGCAAGCCTACCGACTGTCCTCTGCATTATTTCAAGTGCCGAATTTGTGCGAACTGAAGTGAAGTGTGCAAAGTGAGCGAACTGCCAGGTAGCACTTAAGTTGATAACTGGCCGCTCGGGAAGCGCAACCTGAAGCGCACAAGGACCACCGCTGGGAACACCCGCCATCACAGGGCAATGTCGCATCGCTTAACGTCTGCAACACTGCGCCAGGAGGGATGTATGAACCCGCAGCGATGTATGGAGATTAAGTAGAGAATTGCCAGTCAATCCCGCATTTAACGATATCGCGTCATACCCTTAAGGCGCAGTTTAAGTGTCCCCTCCAATTTTTTTTCTACATTAGCTAAACGTTTCCGTTTCGTTTCGTTTAAGTTGTGCATTGTGTTTATATTTTTCGTGATTGTTATGCTAATTTAGCTCATCTCCCAAATGTCAAGCTTACTGTCTAAGAAGAAAATATGCACTTGCTGCTGACGCAGCAGCTTTATCTTGGCAGCATCTAACGCAACTTTAGCAAAGAATAAGACGGAACTACAGGGTAAGCATGCGCTTATCTTCCAGCAAACTTTGTCGTCTGGTGGCATCTTTTCTTCTTAGTGCCATCCACCATTATTGAATCATAGAACAAAAAAAACCAAGGGGGCGTTATTAGATCAGCGCGTTCGTCTGTTGACTGATATCGCCAGAAGACGCCGAGCTGCCACGTTTACGCCCCCTCTCGATTGCGCGCACTCTGGCGCCGACTTTGTTGCGGCAACGGCATTGTCCGCTGTGATTTTCGTAAACAGCCTGCCTTGTAACTGCCTGTGAGCGTAAATATATCGGCGCCCACGAGGCGAAGCGCGACTATTCTCAGAATCTAAGCTCATCAATCAACACATGGGAGAAGCGGCCTCCCGTGTGTGCATTGCATTAGGCCGCGGAAGCCCCGGCACAAGAAAACCCCGCTTTTAATCGGCTTACATGCTGAACGACGAAAGGGGTTATACCCCCCTCCCCCCCCCCCTCTGCCTCTTTTTGTCCTGGCACGCCAAATGACCTTGCCTTTACTGCTGTTAGACTTACGGGGAGACTTCTCCGAATAGCACGCGCCTACTCCTCTCATGATTGTGTTTTTTCAAGCCGTTACCCGGAGTGCGTAGGCGTACCGTGTAGTAAAGTGCCGCGAGCGAAAGATTTTTGGACGCGGACGCATGTTCGCCCATGGCGCAAACTGAGAAGAACGAAAGCGTAAAGCAATTACGTTGAGCGTAGGTGGAAATACGCACACTGAAAACAAGAACGGCTTGGAAATGCGTGTATTGACAATTTTTGTATCTTTCTAATTTGCATATTTTTTCATTGTCTTGGTATTTTACACTCTGCAACCCCCCCCCCCCCCCCCCCCCCGCCCTTAGAGGTTAGCAGTATTACAAATAAATGAATAAAAAATCAGCACCAAAATCTGCAGCGCAATGAGTACCGAGAGGAATTCTCAAATAAACTATTCGCAAGATAAGACGTGGTGATATTCTATACACTCAGTAACCAAAATGCTTTTTCGCTGAGACCTCTGAAATGAAAAAAAACACGGCAATACTAAAAAAATAAATAAACGAAATAAAGTGATCCTAGTGAGCAATAGGAGGGCCGTTGAGGGAACGAACGCAGGCCCTTCATGATCTGCGTTTGCGTAGGAGCCAGATGAGCTCGAACCGGCACTCAGCAGGGTCGTACGCCAGTCGTACGTTTGGGTCACGCACGGGAACGTGCAGTCGAGTGTAGCTGCATCCATTACACAGTTCAAAAATTGCCTACATCTGCCCACGTTGTGGGTTGGAGTATGTTTTGAGACTAGTGTGTTTTTTTGGGGGATGTTGTTCGTCTCGAATCTTTTTGATAGCGTGTGGTGAACGCACTCAACAAAACCTGGCTACGCGAGGCCTGACAAGTGTTTATGCTTCGTATCAGTGCATCAGTGAAATAACGAGACTGGCTGTTCGCAAATTTTAATGAATCACGAAATATTCTTGTTGCTCGATATAGGCGCTCAGAAAACGGGAATGAATGGGAAACGCGCTTAACCGAAGTAAAGTTGAAGCGCTGGATAAAAGCTGACGGCGGCTATCTGCATGTCTCCGACTGCAAAAATGTTATTAAAAGTTGATTGAAAGCTCATTAGAAGTTATTAAAATCCCATGTTATCAAAAGATTGAGTTCGTTTCATCTGACCGCGCAATATGGTACGTGACGGAATACAATAGACACCGAAACGAATGAGCGCAGGGGAGGTTTTTTTAATAATATTTGGTGTTCATTAATAGGAGATTAGTGGGGCAATTATCTGTTTAAAGATAATTAATTAGAAAGCCGAAGAGAAAACAACCACATGCCGCCAGTGGGATCCGAACCCACGACCTCCGAATATCGCGTCCGATGCTCTACCAACTGAGCTTCGGCGACGGCTGTCCAATCTTCTGCTTTCAAAGGGGGAGGGGGGGGGGTTATGTGTAGTGTAGCCGAACCTTGAAGAGTGTTCACCAGCGCCACCCTCGTCCATAGCGGCGGACGTAGTACGTTCTGTGTTACCGCGAGTGCCACGTAGGAACGTGGTCGAACTCTGACGGTGGCACCTGCCCTCTTATGCTACCTACTGCATCAACACTGCCAGATTAAAGGCTCTCGATAACAATCCGCCTTTTTCACGACGCGACTGCGCATGCGCCCATCCCCTGGCGGCGGTGTCACGAAACATATAGGAAGGGTCGCGCGCCACTCGAGACCGGTCGTGGAAGTGTAAACAAACCGGCTTCCTACGCGGGGTGCGTTGCTGCAGCCGTCGGGCGTTCAGTGCGACGCATTTGGCAATGCGTACGACATGTGTTGCATACGGCTGCATTGCCCAATATGTAAAGGGAAGCAAACTCGGATTTTTTCGCTTTTCGAACGCTTCCCGGGACCGCCTTCAACGCGAAGCGTGGATAAAAGCCGTTCGCCGGCTCGACGATCGTGGCCGCCATTGGGCACCGTCAAGACTGTGCGGGAATCACTTTGTGACAGGTGCGGACGAGGTACTGTGGTTAAATGCGTGTACAGTCCATCACTAAATGTTTTATTGATGGGCAGTAAGGCCTCGAATGTCACCGCGGCACCCATACTTCATTCCGATGCTTTTTGCTTTCTCAAGCAAGAAGGCCAAATGAGCAAGTGCTGTGAGCCGCTTTCAACGCGCGGTGGAGCGGACAACGAAAAAGAAGCTACGAGAGCATTCACGCATGATGCTACAATTTTATCGTAATCTCCCAAGGAAATTTCCTTGTTTATGCCACTACATCTTGGCCAATACCCCCATGTGGGCATGTGCCATGTATTAAGAGGCAGAAGGTGCGTTATGCGTGTGTTCGCATCATATCCATTATGAAAAGTTCTGCGTGGCTTCGTCGGAATGGCTCAATGTGCGCTTCTCGCGCACGTCTTTATGGACGCGCATGCTTGTTTAACCTATGCAGCGGTGTGCTGCGGGAAAATAAAGTAAAATGCTAGCAGAGCTGCCATGTTGCGAGTACGCTTGTGCTTTTGTCACTCGTGTAGCTATTCGGAAGCGCTTGAGCACAACGAGTGCTCGTGAAAACTTGGTTTGGTTTGGTGGGGTTTAACGCCCCTAAGCGACTCAGGCTATGAGGAATGCCGTAGTGAAGGGCTCCGGAAATTTCGACCACCTGGGGTTCTTTAACGTGCACTGACATCGCACAGTACACGGTCCTCTAGAATTTTGCCTCCTTCGAAATTCTGCCTCCGCAGCCGGGATCGAACCCGCGTCTTTCGGGCCAGCAGCCGAGCGCCATAACCACTCAGCCACCGCGGCGGGATTGTGAAAACTGTTGTCTCCAGTCGTTTTCTGTGCTACGGCGTGCACGATGTAGTATCCACCTTTCATGGATGGCAGGCATATACAGCGGAAAACGCCAACCTCACTGATCGGGGATATTTCATTGAACATTATGTTCCGAATGTAGCCTTCATCTCTGAAGCGGCGGCCCTTGTTCAGCTGGCGATCGCATCGGATGCCGCATGATCGGAGATACTGAAGAATTTGCTCTTCGGTGGGCTCAGCAGCCTGCCTCGGACTTCGCACACAGCCACCAGTCAATCCTAGAAATCCTCCAGGCACCAGGTGCTGCCCAGGACGCGCAATCGTTGACAGATTCCTAGAAAACGTGCTCCGCAGCGGCACTCACTCCTGCCGGGTTTGGCGCACAGTACCCTTCCAATGAGCTTCCAGCGCTGTACGCGAGGTGGCAGCACAGGAACATGAAAAAGGCGGAAAAATTCAGCAGACAAGGGAATGGAAAGAGGTGCTCGTTATGAGATAGATTGGAGGTCGTGCGTTCGAATCCCACCGGCGGCATGTTGTTGTTTTTTCTTCTGCTTTCTAATAAATTATCTTTAAAAAATTACCCTATTAATGTCCCGCTGTTGAACGCCACAATTAAAAAGAAAACATCCCCGTATGCTACTTGGTTTCTGTGACTGTTGGCTTCCGTCGTGTATGACAAATCGAGCCTCTCTTTTTTCTTCCCTTGTCTCCCCGGAGATAGGGTAGACAGAGAAGAAAATAATATTGTCGAGAGGCGTTCCTGCTTGTTGACAGTTGATAAATGAAAAAAAAAAAACTAGCACCTCCACCAAAGGCTGCTCTTCTTGGACAGGAACATGAAATGTAGCTTACCGTGACGGGTCATGTCAGCACACAGTCTTATGTGATGTAGCTGCGACATGCGGGCAGTAGGTAGGAAATATCATGATGATGGAGCCGTAAAATGAAGCGTACAGGTGTGGCCAAAAGTAAACGGACAAAACCATATTTCAAGAGGAAACAGTTTATGAACGCATTTCTTCTGTATATTGTAAGATTTCACTATAACAATCAATAAATCCGCGGGTTTCCTCTCGGCCGAATGAATTTTTGTGCTATCAACGTGCCTGCTATTGTCGAAACCGTTCTCCATTGGTTTTTCTATAACAGCCTTACCTGCTCAATGCGAGCGATGGAAAAATTTCAAAACAAGGATTTTCCTACGCATCGAAAGAATGGACCATTACCTTCTATATTTATATAACAGTACCTTACAGCATTCTAATTTTTAAAGTTTTTGTCCAAGAATGCTGGACATGATTCATATATTGTGCGGGCACTTGAAAAAAAATAGCATCACACGATCAGCGTTTTGTTGATTTTCTCACATCGTGTTGCAAGAAAATGTGTTTTCTCTTTATGTTTATTTTCAGTTAGGACACTGTTATGACGGATATAATAATGCTTGACGCTTTTATGACTTGTTTTTTCCGACAATACCACCAAAACTTGCTTTTCAATTTCTTAAGACTTAGGTGAACTAGGCGTCTATTCTATGGAGTGCTACTCGAAGCATAAAGGGAAAAAAAAATAAACAAGCGAAAGTTCTTGCCCAACTGCATGCGTGAAAATAATTTATTCGAGAATATAATAATGGAGCTGGAAAAGAGAAATCTGGCACATCAGGTGACTGCATACAGGTGGCTTTGTTGCGTTGGATACACTCGCTCGCACCTTTAGGAAATTTTAGCACTGCCGCTCACCCTCACTCGCCACGGTGGCTCTTTACCTCACCCGCCGCGGTGGCTCAGTGAGTAGGGCGCTCGACTACTGATCCGGAGTTCCCGGGTTCGAACCCGACCGCGGCGGGTGCGTTTTTATGGAGGAAAAACGCTAAGGCGCCCGTGTGCTGTGTGATGTCAGTGCACGCTAAAGATCCTCAGGTGGTCGAAATTATTCCGGAGCCCTCCACTACGGCACCTCTTCTTCCTTTCTTCTTTCACTCCCTCCTTTATCCTTAATCCAACGATATATGAGACAGATACTGCGCCATTTCCTTTCCCCAAAAACCAATTATTATTATTAATATTAAATCTGATAGAGCTCGCAACTAATATTTTCCTTTTTTTCGGCCTAATAAATAAGTCTAAGTATTATCTCCTTACTCACCATGAGCTGCTTTTGAGCCATTTTTTTTTCATTCGTCCATTAGTGTACCGGTCACTCGATACCCAATGTTAAGTATATACCCGAGAGGGAAGCTTCATTGAAGACAAATTTCTAGTTAGTTTACACTCCCCTAGTGTGCGTCGCTTCGGAGCTTGCTTGATTGCGTTAGTGATTAACGTAAATCTCTTTGAACCTTAACCATGCTCTTTTTAAATTACCTATATTTCTTTAAAAAAAAATCTCCTACGCTGGTTAGTCTGCGCAGAGCGCTGTTCTCGAGACGGCGTCACAAGGGCACATGCGTAGGCTCACCAGTAATTTAATTTTACGCACATCTGAGATCTATTCGACGCGCTCTCAACTAACTTAATCTTAATTAACAAGATAAAACGCACCCCCTCGATGATTTTTCTTTAGTAGACAACATTGTTCTGGAAGTCGTGAATCAGAATATGCGAGCGAAAGCGTATAATTTCAAGCTAACTCCCACCGGGCGTACTCCAGTTTTAGCCGAAGAGTGCAGGCAAAGTAGGCTTAACCAGGTTACTTTCAGTGCTTCCGCTGACCTTTCCTTCAAATGGCTTTCCTCGAATCATTCGCAGACATGGCGTAGCTGCTCCGCTTTGTGCTAGTCCTTTAAATGTCTTCGGCCACGCGTAACTCTCGAACGGATCTTAGTCAGCGCTTTCCCTCTCCTGACTGAGAGCAAACTCGGGTCTGTGAGCAAATCACAGAACGTCTTTACTGACCACCTCTCCAAGTCCAAGAAACTTCGGCGCAGTCTGCTTTTTTTTTTTAACACAGACAGTCGGGCTAACTGGGGACTCGAACTGGAACGCATATTGTAAAGGCGCGAACAAACAGGGGAAGCGGAAACAAAGAAACAGGAGCAGGAATTTTCCTGCGTCTGTTCGCGTGTCTACGATATTCAGTCTGCTTTAATTCGCAACTGGCCGGCACATTTCGCCTAATGGGGAAACTTGGGAAGCTTGAACTTTTTGGCATTTTCTCTTCCGTTGACTTCCCTCATGGCCCTTGTCTGGTTTGTTAAATGGCTTAACGAGGGCCTCGGTTCTGGCAGTCTCGATGCCATAGGCAGCATAACAGGGTTCTCGCACAGCTTCCGTCCTCTGTTTTCCACGTCATAACCGCGATAATACAGTGCGTACTACATCCGCCGCTATAAAAGGGGGTGGCGCCGGGGAGCACTGTCAAGGTTGTGTTACACGCAACACTGACAGCTACAAGAGCAGAAGATTGGACAGCCGCTACCGTAGCTCAGTCGGTGGAGCATCTGACGCGAAATTCGGACGTCGTGGGTTGGGATCCTACTGGCGGCACATGTTTGATTTTTCCTTCCGATTTCTAACCAGTTACCTTTCAGCGATAAAATAATTACACTATTATTATCCCATTGATGAACCCCGCGACTTATAAAATAAGAGAAATTATCCCCTATGCTACTAACTTACAGTGATTGTTCGTTTACTTTATTCGCGTCATTTTCCTTCCCTTGTCTGCTCAATAGGCATTATCGAGTAACTTAAGGGAACATTGAGGACAATTCCATCCCATTTTTGTCCTTGGTAAAAATTGATCTCGGGGTTCTTTCTGGATACGGTGATGTTTGTCCGGCAGCATAAGGCGCATTGATTGATGAGAAAAGTGCGTTTAAAACTTCCCCGCCACTAAATTCAAACATTTGACGTCTGCGCCGAAAAAGGACTCCGTGATCTCCGTTGTGAAAGAAACAGCGGTGTAGCCTATGCTCGGGGATTCCCGTGAAATCTGTGCTGACGCACCGCAGTTTACTTGCGAAAACGTCCGGTTGTGGCGACACTTGTACTTAATTTCTTGGCCTTCCCAGCTTTGAAAGCTGTTTCCCGTGAAAATAGCGTCTTTGTCGTTGGAAATCGATAGTCTATCGATACAACCAAGCCTAAGTTTGTCCACAGTGTCCGTTTGATATGTGCCCTGTTCCAAAACGTCACAAAGGAACAGCTTCGAGTCGAGTTCAAGACAAGTACCCGAGTATGAGGTCAACTACATGGTGTCCATTCCTGTCCGCTTGAGATTTAGACTGTTAAGAAGGACCCCTCGGGAGCTGTTGAAATTCATTTAAAATATTTGTTGCTTGACGTTGCTCCGAAGACTTAAGGGGTGGCAGGATTTAGAAAAACCACGTGAGTACTGTGAGAGCGTGTGCCAAGGCCTTTTGCCTACGTGTGGTTGGTTAACTACTCGACTTTTTTTTTTTTGCAGAGAAGTGGCGTGGTTTTCACTTAACAATACTGCGTTTCATGTGCCGTATATTGGCTGCTCTATTTTTTTTACCTTTTTCTGTGAAGAAGAGGCTTGAATTCACAGCCAGATTTAGCTGTCTTTAGAAGTTCCCGCATTCTTTTGCTTTGTCATCACGACGACAGCGTGCCAAACGGCTCTGCGCTTGTCCATTCGAGCTATTCTCGCACCTCCTTGTGAACTACTTTTGTTTACTCTTCGTTTTACAGCCTTTGCGCTAGATTTTCTACAATGCGGGGTGCACGTTGTATTGCTCGGGTTGCCCTTCAGACTCTCATCTTCTTCTCCTATCCTCACTTTGTCCCTTCTTATACGCTTTCTGACATATCTGGAAGTTAGGACATCAAAAAGCTTAGAAAGGCTGACGATTTTCGTGGATCGCCGTTATCGACACCATTGCAAAGGTCCAAACTATGCCAGTCTGTGCGCTCCTCCTATTCCTTCCCGACTGCTCTTACCCCATGTCTTTTCTTGCTCCTCTTCTCAAATTGCTACTCTATTTAAGTAGAGCAAACTGACTTCCCGAACTCTCGCTGATGGCAGCATTCTGCTCGCACCATTATCGACCTTTTAAGGATGTCCATGCTGGTTCAAATGTGGTCCGAAGCGCTATACGCTGAGCTGGATGTATTTACTGTGTGTGAGTACGCCAGAAGAAGTTCTAGTGAATGCCGATCCAACAGCGTCACGGAGATGCTTGGCAAAGAAAGACTTCGAAGGCATTCTGCCCTAGCGCGTTTCCTCTTTTTTTCTTTACGTATATGAATCCTGTTTCTGGGCTTTTTGCCTCCTTGCATTGTGTCAACTTTTTTGTTTATTTGCCTTAGTTGGTGTCGTGTAGAGTTAGCGACAAGCCATTTGACTCTTAACCTGCACTAGTCTTTCCTTGTTTTCATTTTGAATAAACAACTGCGAAGAGGGTAACTTTTCAGGCGCGAAAGAATATGCGCAAGGCAGCACTTGATTTTACCCCCCCCCCCCCCCCCCCCCCTTAACAGGAACTCTGTCTTGTTTGCTTTTAGAGGAACACTGCCGGAACAACATGCACTGTTCGTACTGAAGCAAGGGGGGGGGGGGGGGTGATCGCACTGAGGCAGGGCGCCGCAACGTCTGCCGAAGAGTTCGCGATCTTCATAATCATCTCGCTTAGTAAAACTTGGCCCCTGGAGAGTTGTGCATAAAAGTAATACCGTAAAAACCTGAGAACTTTGTAAGTGGGCTGAATAGTTGAGAGGCTGTTGAAGAGGTGAGCGCGTATTCTGAAATTCTGCTGGCTCGAACGCATGAAGATTTGAAGGAGTAAGTTCGAGAGTTTGGTCTCCGAAGAAGAGATACTTGAGGCATCATGCCCGTGCGGGCAAGGACGAAAAAAAAAAACGGGAATGCATGGAGAAAATAGAAAAAGGGCAAAAAAGATGAGTGCGGGAAGAAATCTCTATGGAGATTACAGCAAAATAAACGCAACGAGGTAAGGAATAGCACCCAATGCGCTGCTTTGCTTTCACTGATACTGTTACTGTATTTTTACCGTTGTTTTTACTGCACAGAGTTAATGAGACTTTCCCCATGCAATATGCCGTTCATTCGATCAGAGGGCAGTATATGTTTTGCAGTAAAATAAAAGCAACAAAGCTAATTAAGAGCCTCAGATGAGCTGTTTTGCTTTCAGTTATGCAGCTATTTCGTTTTTCTTTGTTATGACTATCCTCATCTTCACTGCGCACAGTTCAGGCGACTGCATGCTTCATGTTATAAGCCTCCCTTTCAAGCAAATCTTCGTTTATGTTGTTTTTTAAACTCCACCTGGCTTTGATGAAGCCTGAGGTGCTTGAAAGCGAGACATGAATAAATGCCTGTATATTCCATGTATGCTGACAGAGGGCCGCAGTGAAGGGAGTCTCGCAGACAGCAAGAAATCCAAGACATGTGTAAGCACTGCATAAACAGTACACGGAGTACAAAGAGAGATAAGAAAGTTTTCTTGTTTCCAGTGTCACTCCACGGATGTGTGTTTACCTGAATGCCCGCAGCACCTTAGCTAGAGATCAGGGGCACGTGCGCAAGCATCTTTTCTTCAAGGAACGATAACAGGTTTTTCTTGTATTCAGGGAACTAGGGCATACAGGACATGTGAACATTTTTTTTTCGAGATCGATATCGTGGCATGTGCGTGCAAGAGAGAAAGAGAGAGGAATACGTAGTAATTATGATTTAGGAGCGGAGAAGAAACGGGTGAGAGCATATTGGAAAAATTTTAAATATGCACTTGCTCTATAGGACTAACGCCAGCGTGACTGAGGAAAAAAAACAGTCCAAGACTTTCCATCCTCTCTCGGTAGCGAGGGAAGAAGGGTCCACACGAAAACCTTCTCCCCTATGTACACGTGCCCGAAAAAGTTTTCTGCACAGAGAAATCACGCAGAAACTCAATTTCATCGAGTTTCCTCGAGAGTCGTGGCCAGACATTCAGAGGCGCATTGTGCAGGTGTAGCAAGGAGGTGCAAAGAGCACCCTTCAGTTCAGCGCTGCATCCATGAAAGGCCAAGAAATACGAATTTTTAGAAACTTCCTTGTTCAGAAAACTTTTTTGGGCACGTGTACACTCTCCGGTCTGCTTTCATCTCGTGACGACAAACGGCTCATTTCTGAAGGCGTCCACTCCACGGTTGCATTGGGCTAGAGTTGACCTGTACAAGGTACATGCATGACGGAAGCCAAGAGTCACCGAAACAAATTTGCATAGGGGATGCTTTTTTATTTCTCGTTTTCTTGATTGGGAGAATTATGGGTAATTATTTTAAAGACAATTGATTAGAAAGCAGAAGAAAAAGCCACCGCATGCTTCTGTTGGGATCCGAACCCACGACTTATGAAGATACACAAGGTACAGTGGGCTAGAATAATTTCTAATGAAATATAGCCTCGGTTCATATAGGATATCGTTCTTATCAGCAGGCAGTGCAATGCAGAGTTTTAGGTGACGATATCATACGCCGGCGCCTGTGGTGGCATCGTTTGAAAGCACTGTTATAAAAAAAAAGAAAAAAAAGTGTTGCAAAGTATTAGCGAGGTCCAGAATCTAAACTCACTACTATTCCCTAGCCAACGTCGTACAGTATAGCCACCAAACCCAGTGCAGTTGTCGGACACGTGAATATCGTACCCCTTCGCATTTCCGCTCATTAAAGCGTAACGGTTGATTTAAGGTTTTCTCATTTTTTTAATCATAAATGTACCGACGATCAGCAGAAAGCAGAGATGAAGAAATGCCCTCAGGCTTTCTCAACGCTATGATTCTAGTAGTAATGGATACACAATGCTCTGTGTGCTGCTTTGGGTTGATGTTGCTGGCCTAATATTGGCACCAACTGCGTGACCAGCATCGTCTTGAGTGACTTGTTAGCGAATATGCGTTTTACAAAAGTAGTACAGAGTAGCACTAGTACAAAAGAGCTGAGAGCAAGTTTACGCGGCATCACCACCGTGTCAGGACCGCCACCTGACTGCTGTGCGTACGTCCGAAGGTCAAGTGTTTGCACCGTTGTGCGGCAGTTTACTTGACTGTGACCGGCATGTCCTGCTAATGGGCAACTTTAATACCTTTTGTGACATGACTGATCGCGCCGGTACTTATGCCCGGAGCGACAGGAATGGTGATGTTTTTTCATGGATTACAGAAGATGCTGGGCTTATCCCACTTTCCGATCATTCGTGCGCATTCAGAGGCAATATCACGCTCGCCTAGATCAAATTTATGCATCTTGTTCACTAGTTTCTCGCAGGATTATATTTGAAACTATATCTGTTTCATTTTCTGATCATTGTATGCTGGTTGCTGGTTTCGGAGGCAAGAACCGTTCACAATTAGAGCCTCAGCGGGCGCTTTGGAAGTTAAACTGATTCCTTGTAAATAACCATGAGTTTATTATTCGTGTGCGCTCGCAGCCCCAATACTGTTTTTCTGGCAGTCTGCACTCGCTTGCAACATTAGCTCTGTTAAGTAATTTTACAAGAACCATCAGGAGCAGGCACTTAAAAAAAGCATGTGCGACCAGTATGAACTTGAATGTGAAGCACCTGGCTTATATACGGATGAAATTGCTGTTGTGAGAAGTGAATTACAAAGGCATGGTGCGGAACGATACAGAAGTGCCCTTGTTCTCGTATCAAGCGGGCTTTGCTTTGTGAGTGCCATCATGCGATTGCAAAGCAGATTCCAGGAATGATGTCTAATGGGACCCTAGTGACAGCAACTAGCGAAGTAATGCCCGTATTTGTGAATTACTACCCTGCGTTGTTTAGTGGTACTGTTGAGATACAAAATTCGGACATTATCGCGCGTTTAACATCTCTGGTGACGTGTTTATAAGAAGAGGATCGTTTTGTTATTAGCGGCTCTTGCACGCATCAGAAGGTAGAACTGTCGCAATAAAAAATAATAGGAACTAGCAATCGATCAGTTACGTTTCTCAAAAACGCCTGGTCCTGACGGGATTATGAGTGAATTTTACCAATCATTCAAGTTAATTCTAATTCCTATCCTGCTGCAGGACTTTACGACGGGTTTTGATGTAGAAACCCTTCCAATCTTTTTCCAAGAAGTCATACTGCCTTAATTCCGAAAAATGCTGAGGAAGAAAAGCTGCGCTCAGTGGAAGGCTATATGCCCACCACGTTGGAAAATGTGGATAGCAAAATGTTTGCTGAAGTTTTATCAAATCACGTACAATTCAAAATTTTGGTTCTCATTGGCCTTACCAGACGTGTGGTTTGAGAGGCAGCTCAATTTAAAGTAATGTACAAAATTCGCGTACAATTCTTGAAACTTGCTCATGCTATCACGGTCAGCTTGCTTTGCTTCAGATCGATCTTGCAAATGCCCTTGATCGTGCTCGCCATTTATTCCTGTTTTCTCTTCTAGAGCGAGAAAATACTGAGTCTACTGTACTTAAAGGGGTGCAACTTTGCTACAGCAAATGGCCGATTCGCTTAATCGTCAATGGTCATTTGTCAATCCCTGTGCCAATCCGCTTTACTGTGAGCAAGGCTGCCCGATGTCCCCGTTGCTTTTTGACCTTTATCTGTAGCAGCTTTGTTAAAGTGTTATGTATAAAAGTAGTATCCGTGGCTTCTCTGTTTTGGGTGATGAAGTCAAAGTGCTTGCATAAACTGACGCTCTTGATTTTTTCTGTATTGAGAAGCACATCATTGACAAAGCAGTATCTGCAATAGATCAATTTGTACATCGTCTCTGGCGCTCAGACGAATTGCTCCAGAAGTTTGGGCCTGTGGTTCGGTTCATGGGGCTCAACACCGCTCCGTTATGCCGGAATATAATGGTCGTGCGTGCCCCCTAAATATCTTGGCGTTTCACTCCATGGATTTTAGTGAAGTGCACATTACTTGAAGGAACGGGTCCCGGCCGTTGAGCGTTATGCTCGGAGTTTTGTGACACATAGGCTTTCGATTTTGGTCATGCTCATTCCTGCGACATCTTTCTGGCAACAAAAACTATTTTATACTTCGTCGAATATTTGGACTTTTATATGGGCATCTAACTTCGAGCCGATGCCACGTGATAATATCTTGAAGACTGTTTGTGCAGGAGGATTGAGCTTAATTCACTTGTATGGGAAAGAGTTACATTGTTGCCTGTTTATTTTTTCGTGATTGTTTCCGTCCAATTGTTAGAACATTATCGCAGTTGAATTTCATTACCCTTTTCCTAAACTAACGAGAAATATATTCTCTTTCGCGTAACAGTCTACACAGGTATTTGATAATGATGCTTCTTCCGCTGCCGTTGTACCGTTTTATGTACTTTGACTTCAAGGGCCATGATTTGTTAACGCGAATGTACAAGATGGTGATTCCCCTTTGCACCAAAACGTTTTTTTTTATAAATTACGCACCAAAGTTCTACCTGTTAACATGTGGCTTCATAGAGAAAACATTTTCGTACCTTCTGTTAACTGTTGTCTGGGCAGTGTACCTGTAAATATTAAACACAGTTTTATTAACTGCAAGGATGTGATTTTGTTTTGGGATGTGTCGTAAAGGACGCTAAAGAAAAACTTTGTTTTAAATTCCTACAGTGTACGTTACCTTGTGGCTACTCAACCTGCATACCAACCCTATGGCATGTTTTTCCTCTTTGGACTTCACAACCTGAGGAAAACGCGCATGTTGAACCGCAACGTTGAAACTCTTGTTTCACCCAGGAGCCATTTTAGCCGAATGATAACTCAACCCAGGGACATTTATGATGAGTCTTTTTAAAGGACTGGTTTCCGCTGTTGATACGGAGTCTATTATTGCCACTCTTATGGCTGCGCTTTTTGTAAAGCTAGTGCAATGCAGCCGCTAGATGAGTGCTTTGTAAATAATCTGTATATTAGGCCCCTTTGTGTACATATACATGACCTCGTGTAGTAAATGCCACGATAAAAAAAAAACCGGTCTTGTGGCCTATGTGTTGCGTGGTCGCTCGAAATATGAAATCTCTGTGTTCCGTTCACCGCAGTTTGTGAATAAATTTTATTTTTCTTTGCCAGTTCACGTGAAATTTGGGTTTCCACTTCTTCTGGATATCGAGTTTTGCTGCCTACGGGCAGCAAAGCACTCCTTCTTTTTTAATTCTCTCGCATTAATCTCGCATTAAAAACGAAGGAGTGGTTTCCGCACCGCATTTTCCTATACATCAAGCTGTGTGACACTGTGAAGGTGTATGGAGAATTCTAGAAGCGTGCTCGGACGTATTGCTAGTTGCGTACATATGAGATGCCACTTGTGAGTGGCAAGCACACTTGCGCGTCCCGCAGCTGAAGTCCACCCCTTAACAGTTCGCCGCGTCCGCTTTTCCTGGTTGAGCGTTTCAGCAGGGTCCGCAATAAACGCTGCAGCCATCTATCGCGCACGCTGTTATCTCACGGCTGGGAGACTGCCTACACCAAACTGGACACAGTCGCACCATATTTTTTTCTGCTTGTGTGTGCCTTGGGTGCTTCGTAGTTCGCTCCTTCCGAGCGTCCTCTTCGACTAGTGTCGGATGACAAAGAGGACGTTAGTTCCGGTTAAATTCTTGCTTCTCTGTTTTTTTATTCATTCTTCCTATCGCGTAGTCCCTGTCATGTTGAAAGCTAAGGAAGTGCTGATAATATATGTGGATGCCCACAAAATGCGCCCATTTATATTCACGATTTTAAGGCGAAAGCCTTTAATGGCTTATACTTGCGGCCATAACCTTGTCCGGTCTCAAGTCATATCACACCGATGACGTCATCAACGGCGTAGTATGTAGTATCCACAAATAGTCACGACTCGTTAATTTAGTCATTAGACATTAATTAGTCATTCGTCATTAATTCGCCATGCCCAATTAGACGTTGATTAGTAATGCCCAATTAGAGTGGCGCAGGAAGGCTTTCGCCTTGCGCACTTTAGATCACCAAAGCGCCCCTCACATTTTTGATAGGAAAGCATAAAATTTTTTACCTGTGTATAGAAATTTCCGGCAAGTGTGATTATCGTTTATTTCGTTGGTGCTAGAAGTCGTGCTGCTAAAAACAGCGCTCAGACATGAGTGAACTTTTTTCTGGAGGTAACGGCGAATCAGCTGACATTTTAGTTCGTTGCTGGTGCGGGCTAAATAAAGCGCATCGTCGAAAGAAAAAAAATGCAGAAACAGATGAACACGCTTTCCTTCTGCATCTGTCTGAAGCCATCGATCGCTAACTGTCCTCGTTGAGCCTGTCGGTATTAAAAAGCGTGCTACTGAAACGACTCTCAGATATGCAAAAACTTCTGCAAAAAAAAACGGTAATTAAGCTGACTTTAAATGCGTGGGCGCTGCAGTTTAGATAAAGTGCAACCTCCAGGAAAAAAACTAAAAAACTGTCAGAAATACTGAATCTATACAAAGCCATCCTTCACTTCAAAACGAACTTGTTTTTGATACTAGCACCGGAGAAGAAAAAACAGAATCGCGGGGGCTTACAGGCGTGGTACAGTACTTTCGCGTCAACATTTTCCGGACTCATTGTGCGTTCTTACGGCTTTATTATTATTTTGACTTAACAAATCCTCCAGAGCATGTGGGTGTTGAAAAGCTTCACCGTCGTTTATTTATTTACTATTGTGACGCGCCTTGCAAGTTATACCACTCATATTCTTCACAAAAGCGCTCCAAACAGCAAACAATACAGAAAGCAGCATCAGACGCTCGGTGTTTTTATTTTTACAGACAGATTTAGTCGTTTACAATCTGAGCACAATTTTCTGCAAACTCGAGCCACGTGTACACCGGAAGCAAGAGGAACATAGCCGAAACGGTCCAAAAGTTTGATATCGGAGAGAGGGTCTTGTACAGAATGGAATAATCCAGCGCCGGTGCTGAGTGAGATGCAACGAGGGATGAGACAGGCAAGGAAAACCATGAATAGAATGTACGAGAGAAGGGCACACTGTATGAGGAGATAATCCGTTTAAAGGGTAGTATTGGCCAAGCCGGTTCTTGAAAATCCTTCAATCAGGAGCCCCAAAACTGGACAGTACAAAGAGGAGACACGACCTGCCACACAAAGACGTGCAGAGTGCGTCTTCATCAGATCTCTGTCTGAAGATTTTGCGGTATCCACAATCGCAAGATTATGTCTCCTCGTTTTCCCTTTTCGTCTTTGAGTTCGCACTCCTTCATTTTGATATCCTGTTGATTAGAAAAAAAGTGCACATCTTTAAAAAAATCGCTCGAATTTTCTTCAGATGTGAAGCGAAGAAATCGTAGTGACATCCATGTAGCAAGTCTACCTTTAGTTTACACACTATTCTACTTGCAAGTTTCACCACACAAATAGGCTTATTTTCAAGTTTTCATAAATGGCTAAGCGGTTGTAAAAAAAAGAACGATGTATAATTTACGAGGCCCTTCGCTGTCTAGAAAAATCCGGTTCGAACCGATTCTTTCACCCCTACTGAGGCGTAAAAGATTAAACCCGTTGGCTACTCGAAAATGGATGTTAATGTCTAGTTTGTCAGTGCGCAAAGCGTAAAAGAAATTTTGAGATCAGGTCATGTAACGGGTGGCTGTTTGAAGTTTTAGACTCACATAAAACGCTTATGTGTCATTGCCTGATAAGTAGAAAGAAGGCGTCTAAAATTATTTTTTTTTGTCTGAAAAAATATTTTCAAGCCCAAATATTCCTGATCATGAAGTGGGCGACTGAGCTTACGCGCGTGGCATTTTGACGATATTTGATTACGAATAAGGCAGAGTGTAATAAAAGGAAGTGCTTGAAGATTTATACACCAAGTATATGATTGCCAAAGAGCGCACCCAGTTACTTTTGCGGATTATTCAACATTTATTGTTCTAAAATTTCGCGGACTTCGCCAACAGACATAGACTGAGTCTATTTGGGACTTTAACCCCCATAAACCATAAAACAATTGTTGTGCAGAATCATTGGTGTTCTGTGGCTGCTCAAAGTTTGATCAATTATATTTCGTTATCACGCAAAATATATACTAGTGAACTTTATTTCTGAGCCGCCGCGGTGGCTCAGCGGTTATAGCTCTCGGCTGCTGGCCCGAAAGACGCGGGTTTGATCCCGGCCGCGGTGGTCGAATTTCGATGGAGGCAAAATTCTAGAGGCCCGTGTTGTGTGCAATGTCAGTGCACGTTAAAAAACACCAGGTGGTCTAAATTTCCGGAGCCCTTCACTACGGTGTCTCTCATAGCCTTAGTCGCTTTGGGACGTTAAACCCCATAAACCAAATCGAACCGCACTTTATTTCTGTAACAATCACACGGGACGGAGAGGCTAAGAAACGCCGTAAGAGTGAGCTTCAACAAAAGCTATATATTCAGAGTATACCCATTCATAGATTACTGTACGGAGCCTGAGGTGCCCGAGCTTTCGTGCAGTTGCCTTGGCGTCTTCATCACGAGGGTGGAGGGGCTGGGTAGATGGATTTGTTCGGTCGCCCAGTCAAAGCTTCGCTTGGTCGGCTTTCGGGGCTGAAGGACCCGTGAGCCAGCGACGTTGTCTCGGGCCTCGCATAAGTCTCAGCTGACCAGTTTTTCTCGTTCCACTGCCAACTCGGGGAGATCCTTTTTCTCGGGCTGCAGCGTCTCTCTCCCCATTTTCTCGGCGCCGCCGAGCGCGCCATCCCTGCCTCCTCCGGGCCTCTCCCTAGCATTGGCGTATTTTCTCTCCCGTTGGCGGGCGGTGCTGCTCCCGTTGCGTCTGTTTATGACCCGGAAATCTAATTGGGCCTGGATTTTACATTAGTGTCCACTGAATGCAGACCGCTCAAAAAGAAAAAAAAATGGGGGGGGGGGGGGAAGCCGGGAAGCGGAAGGAGGTGCGGCTTTTTCTTGTAAGCTTTCTAAATGGTTCAGTTTGGTTGAGTGTCAAGAGTGAGCCCCTTCGGGCCGTTGTCGAATGCATGCCGGCGTGTGAATTCATTAGAGGGCTAGGCTGTCGGGATTCGGTGTCACTAATGAGCATCCGCCCGCCCCGACTAGCCGAGGATGCCCGGCGCCAAACGTCATTCCCTGACGTGCTCCCGGAGTCACACAAAGGGAAGGTGTCGGCGAAAGTTGTGGTCCTCAAGGGACACGAAAGACACTGTCACATTTTTATTTGAGGGTTATTTACGCGTCATTAGATGTGAAACATATAATACGTAAATGATTCTTCTAAATTTTCTGAAAAAATGATAGTTTAATTAACTGAATAATTTATTTATTTCGTCCCTCATAGCCTGATCGCTTTGGGACGTTAAGCGCCCCTAGACCATAAACCAATTTATTTATTTCTTGACCATAACGGCTCAAGGAAAATACAGAGGTGAGTGGGTGTACATTACCGATAGAAGAACAAAACAGCGAAGAAATATCGATACAAATTATATACATGAGCCTTACTAGGATTAGAGGCAGTTACAACATATAAAAATATATATCATTAAATACAAAATTTGAAAACGTAAAAGTGGCTAAATATAACTACTGACAACATGTAAAGTAGTATGTTAAACCAGCTAGGAAAGTAATAACCTATGACACAAAAGAAATGACATACAGAACACACAGCAGAGTGTCACGTATAATACAGCACAAAGAGAGCGCATAAGCAAAAAAAAAAAACAACAGGAGAATGTGCAGATACCGAAATTCTGGCTTGAAGGTTACAAAAGTTTGTTAACGCAGCTTTAAAATCAGAAACCAGTATTTCGATGGCAGACCTAGGAAGGTTGTTCCAACTTGCACCCACCGCGTTATCTCAACGGGTCCTGCTTACCGACGTCTTGGGGATGAAATAAATACAAAACTGTTTAGATTGGCATGAAGGAATGCCAAATTTATGACGATGGTTGATGACAGCTGAAGCTTAGCATGGTGGCGTTAATAAACTCTTCTTAAAAATATGGGTCTGATGATATATATGTTGCAACATTTTTCTACGTTGCGAACTGCGGTAATGATAAGCTTGCTTTCATAGTGGTCACTCTAGAATTCGGAAGTTAGGCTGGTACCCCCACCAAACCCAAAATTAAGCAATAGAGAAGCTGTCGCGTGGAGGCGGCTACAAACCAGTACATTTATGAACCCGGTATGGACTTACCACGCGTACCCAGAGCTGAGTTCGCATGATCGATGCACACAATGTGGGGCGAGAGGGGCCCTCGACCACATAATTTGGGAGTGCCCAAATTCTCCCGGGCTGGGCAAAAATATTGATAGTAGAGAAGCCTGGGAGACCCTGCTAAGAATTAAACTCGGACCCTGAGCTCCAGCGCACCACCATCCATCTGGCGGAAGAGGCCGCTACCAGTCAAGGAAGGACAGCCAGCCTCTAATTGCAACTTCCCGTCTTCCAGGACTGCGTGCCGGGGGTCGAGAGGAACTTATTTTCTGATGGAAACAAAATTTATTCAATCAAAACTCTAGAATTAAGGTGATAATTAGAAACACGTTAGAAATGATGCGTGGCCGAGTTTGTATGCCGATTCAAAAAGGAACTGTGCCACTTTTGAGTTGTCCGAAGTCGCGCTGTTCCTCTTTGAGATAATTAGAAATAATGAATTAAATCGCATCGGGTTGTACGAATTCAAGTTGTTCGACTGGCACCTCCTGACTAGCGTTCCGGACAGAAGCGGCATTTTCTAATTTTGTACGAAGTAAATATTCGTCAAAGCAGCAATTTTACAAGGCTAGCAGAGAAATAAAAAATGCGGCCTTACAGGGGGGTTACAACACGGGATAAGCTTTCTGTGTATAGCATTTCTGCTGTCGCAATGAAATACCCATGGCACAAAAATTATACAAATTGCACAACTACAAAATAAAAAAAAAACGACGTAGTCGGAAATACATTAGGACATCATGTTTTACACACAGCCTCTAGATAGAATTGATATGTTATAATCCAGCAACAAATTTTTTTAATCGAACGACTGGCCATCTTTACAGTAGTAGCTATAAATGTTGAGCCGTTGTTTAAAACGTCTGTTTTCAAATTTATATCCTGTAACACTAGTTAGTATTTCGTTTGGGAGTGAGTTCTAGTCCTTTTTTATAATGTAGAAAAATAAAGCAACTATCTAAATACATCTCTAAGTGCTGACATAGATAATTGGTTTTTTTGGGGAAAGGAAATGGCGCAGTATCTGTCTCATATATCTTTGGACACCTGAACCGCGCAGCAAGGGAAGGGATAAAGGAGGGAGTGAAAGAAGAAAGGAAGAATAGGTGCCGTAGTGGAGGGCTCCGGAATAATTTCGACCACCTGGGGATCTTTAACGTGCACTGACATCGCACAGCACACGGGCGCCTTAGCGTTTTTCCTCCATAAAAACGCAGCCGCCGCGGTCGGGTTCGAACCCGGGAACTCCGGATCAGTAGTCGAGCGCCCTAACCACTGAGCCACCACGGCGGGGCTGCTGACGTAGATTGAATTGGGTTTTGATGGCTGGTTGTAACCGTAGAAGCCACAAGCTGCTTTAAATACAGTTGCGTGCTTATGTTAAACCATTTGCGATGTACAAGATTTAGTAACTTTAATCTTGCTATCGTTGTGTATTGTTAAAGAGGAGGTAGGTTGAGTTTCAGGAACATTTAAATTACTTAGTAGGTTGATCACTATTTGTACCAATGAAGAGTAGATACCCTTCTCTTAATCTTTTCAATTCTTTCAGCCTGGTATTCTTTTAACGGATCAATACACTACGTTCGAGTACTGCAGCGTGTGACGGACGAGCTTTATATATGTGGCTAAATTGATCTGTTCTGGAGCGAGTTTCAACTATCGTCACAGGTACCAGAGCTATTTGTCGCCCGAATAGCATATGATCTTAATGTGCATTTTTCTGTCAAGGTATCCCGACCTAATCACTACTATAGGTACTTGTAACAGTTTACACGGTTTATGAGCTTGCATAATTTTGGAAGAAGCATGTATTTTTTTGCTTACTGGCACTGCAGGTACACATATTGTTATTGTAGATTATTTTAATTTTCTATCTAACGCACCAGTAACGAATACTAAGTAATGTGGAATTTAACCCAACTTTCGGCGCCTTTTTCGGTTTTAATTTGAGAACTGAAGTTTGCGTTTTTCTACGGAGAAAATTATTTTCTACGAATAAAGCACTGAATTTTTTTTTCGCTCGTTTAATACCTCAGTACGTCAAATCGTCCAGCTGCTCTGCTTATCCAACAATATCACGATGTCATCATGCCCCTGGCTACTTTACTTGGTGTCTTTTCGACTCTAAGAGAGTATACCTCGTATTCAGCAGCCAGCTAGCCTTGCATGCCTTGCCTTGGTAAAACAGAATTTTGAAAGTGAATTCGGCGCAATTTTATTCTTTTTTTCTAGGTTTAAACCGAAAAGCCCAAGTCCTATAGGTACAATTTAAGCAGCCGTCTCAAAAATTCAAACCATATTATTGGAGTCAATGCCACCTGCAATTTTCCTTAACTGTGTAATAGGACAGGGTATAACACAGACTCCTGATGGATATCTGACTACAAAAGTTAATTTCTGGATTTAGCAACATTTACTTCAACCAGCTGTGCTACAGGTATATTTTGTTCAATTCATTCGACAATTTCTGTCTTGTTAGGACTAAACAGTTTATCAAGAAAATCGGTGTGGAACGTGGTAGAACGCTTTTGAGCAATCGAGACAGAGAGCATCTAGTTGACAAACAAAATAGCGCAATACTGCACAAGGATGAGCTATATTGGAGTTTTATTTGTACGTTACGTGTTACCAACGCGCATAAATTTCCACTTTATCCAGTTGACCTTTTTCGTTAAGTACGTTGGAAAAATGACGCATTTCTTTGGTAAGCTGTGTAAACGGTTACAATGTTTGTGTGAAAACATCGATTAGGAACAAATTTGTTATAATTTTACAGAATTAAACTATTAAGCTTTTCAATATTGTATGTTTCATAATGTTCCAGTACGTGCAAGTAATTCAACTCGATCTGTAGTTTACGATACCTTGTCTGTCACCGGTTTTGTCGCTAGAAAAAGCTCTGGAATTCAGCCAGTCAGACAGCAAACCTTGATAACGTAGCGGCGCCTTAAAAACCATGTGTGCTGAGATACCCATTCCGCATGGCGTTTTAATGATTCCGCATGATTCCTTCGGAATGTCATTAGGACGGGCTGATCTTTTTGTATCTGTATTAATAAGGACTGCAAATATTCTTTCTTCAGTGAAAAAAAAAGCAAAAAAATAGACATAGCCACACTCCTTTAGACGCTCTTCATATTCTGGAAAGCATTCATTAAGTTTATTGGGCACTATTCATGGCATGGCTTATTTTGAGAATGAGTTCGAAAACTACGTCTCTGACGCAAGAAGCCAGAACACAGGCACTGAAGGGACGTTTTAACGGCAGCATTAGAGAGTCTTGGCTTAGTGGAAACGCTCTAGCAAAGTGTATATCAGTGTACCGGATGTGTGCTGAGCACGAGCGATGACAACTGCGATCCCACCTGCGCACGCAGCTGGCACTGCACGTGTGCCGCTCGCAAGAGGTAATCCGGTATACGTGGATGTGAATATGTGTCCCATATGTCAGAACTTCCTACTGCGTCAACCGCTACCCACGCCAACGACGTCTTGTTCATGGGCGGTTGGCTATTTCAAATGGCCACTGGGATGCTGGTTGTTATCACAATTTACAAAGGTAGGCTCGTCTAGCAGCCACGCCGAAGTGCTGCACGCGAGGGTGGTATACTGCCAGACGAAATGGGTGTAATCAAACAAGTAAAAATATAACTGATATGCACCTGACGTAGCGAACATTTTATTGACTCAAGTTGGCATTTATAGGCTGGTTACGAAGGTAAGAAGCTCCAATAGGCCCAGTATACGTGTTATGTCTATGGCGACACGTGCGCTAACAGGAAATTATATTTGCTGAAAAAAAAAACTCTACTGCCACCTCTAACCTCTTTAGAAAACAAGGTCGAATGAACAAATTTATACCCGATTTGAACAAAATATCTAGCGCACGAATGTAATACCTGAATATAGACAAAATAAAAACTTAAAACAAAGCCGCTATCACAAAAAAAGAAAACACGTACCACGGGCAACCAACGTATGCACATCAAGGTAAAGGGGTCTTCAAAATATTGCATTACAAATTACATTTTTGCTTTTAGTCCATGCGAATGTAACAATCCTAAACCTCTTGCTTTACACGTGCCGTATAGAGAGCAGTTTTATGCCTTCCTTTACAAATGTGTAAAACACAATAGAACGTAGGGATAGGATTGCATATCCAACTTTTTTTATTGAGACAGCGTGCCTGCTGCCTGAAAGTATTTTTGTTACAAGAAAGATAAACGCCTGATCTCTGAAAGAAGTTCAGCTAGGTCTGGTGGTGCAGCCACAAGATCCAGTCATCTACATATGGCGGTCGACTAGAGGGCTGTCCGCATCGGAGCAGGTGTTTCTGTTGGAACGCCTGCACAGGGGAATAGATCTTGTGTCCGCCTCTCAGACAGGAACGAGGCTGAATGGGCTGAAGTTGCCAAAAAATGCATAGTGAAGTGCCGACAATGACCAGGTTACGGCTTGGGAGAGGATGACACGGCGGCGTAACCCTCGAGGAAAGGCCTCTTCCCAGTGCGCAATGCCCCAAGGAGGTCAGTATTTAACGGTTGGAGAAATGTCTGCGTGGCGCGCCGTAGGCTTTCGTTTTCTGCGAGGAGTCTTGTCTCAAGGGAGGTTGGGACCGATTGACGGGATTGCGAAGGTGTTGAGCTGTGACTTCCTCTATTCGCCAAGGCTTGTTTGGAGACGTGTATTTCAACGGATCCATCGTAGACGTACACTGAGGAAGAATGAAAAAAAAGTGTTGAATTTCCTGTGCAAAAATAGCGGATCTCGGAACACGCTGCAGACTGCGGATGGTGCCTATGGAGTACTTGAGGATGTCAGTGTGACTTCTAGAGGACAAACCGAGCTGAAAGAGGATGCATAATGCATCCCGAACGGCCTAGAGCTTCGACTGTAATGCTACATTTCCACTTGATTTGGTTGGTTGTAATCTGTGCTGTGTGAGAATTGTTTTTGTTCTCCACTACTTTCCAAGGCCAGCTGGACCGATAAAACAGACAGACAGACAGACAGACAGACAGACAGACAGACAGACAGACAGACAGACAGACAGACAGACAGACAGACAGACAGACAGACAGACAGACAGACAGGCAGACAGACAGACAGACAGGCAGACAGACAGACAGACAGACAGACAGACAGACAGACAGACAGACAGACAGACAGACAGACAGACAGACAGACAGACAGACAGACAGAGATGGGTGGGCGGGCAGTTCCCCAGCCAGGAGGGTGGGGTGTCGGGGTGGCTGTTGCTTTTGGGGGGTTGAAGCTTGACTCTCCAAAGACAGACAGACGGACGGACGGACGGACAGACAGACAGACGGACGGACGGACGGACGGACAGACAGACGGACGGACAGACAGACGGACAGACGGACGGACGGACTGACGGACGGACGGAGGGCAGACTGAAAACAAACAAAAATGTTTTCATCAGCGCCAATGCACGTGCCAGCCAGTTATTTGGATGGTATCAGTTTCCAGAATATGCGGTGCCTAAGCATAGAGCAAGAGGCCTATTATTCGCTCACCATTCCTCTCTAGTACACTTCCATGCACAGTTTAAGGGACACTGAGGAGAAACTAAGTTGGCTTGTATCGATAAAATACCAGCTCCTGATCACAAAAACGCCCCTCTTACTGAAAACAAAGCTCTTATAAGGTAGAAAATAGCAAGAACCAAAATACAGGTATCGCCGCCACAGGCCAAACTCGCAAGTACAAGCGTGGTGACGTCGTAGGACAAGAGACGCCACCTTGGAGAAATTTTCCTTCCTACATGGGGCGCGAATCTCTGAGGCTGACAAAGGAAGATTGCGCGGTTCAATATTGAAGTAAGTTTTGTTTTAAAACCGATAGTGCACTTTTATCACACAGAGAAGGCATACAATAGGCAACCTGAATGTTGGAAGCAAAGAAAACCGATGCTTGGCGGCGCCACAGGCAGCCAGGAGAGAGACGATTTTTTAAGGCGCTTCGCGTCTATGAGCTTTGCGTGCCCCGTGGTTTTGTTTTTGATGCGCCTCGATTTACAAGCGCCGAACAGCAGAGCAACTCCAAGTGCCGCTTCAAGTGCTAGTTAAGCTTTGAAGGAGCCTGTTAAGGCTTGTCAGATGATCGTCGCGGTCGATGAAAAACTATGATGGCACGATGGTCGGTAATCGTACAAGGCAGCACTTGTGTCTTCGCACGCTCGCCCGGCGAAACATTCCCGGCTGTGCCAGTCAACTTCAAACTACTTAACGGAAATCCTTTATTAGGGACGGGAGACAAGGTACAAGGCAGTTCAGAAAAATTGCTGATGGCCTAGCTCTGTTAGGCCAGGATATACGTAGCGAAAGCGCGAAGATTTCTGCATCGGAAGAGTGAATTCACTGGATGCGCCTTTATTGATAATTGCTACTTGGGCCGTCGTGGCGGTGTGGTAGCGTCTCCGCCTCAGAGGCCAAAGGCCCTGGTTCGATACCAAGCCTCCGCACAGGATTTTTTTTATTCAGTGAGTGGGCGAGGGGTTTCTGTGGTTTCCATTGATGCCGCCACCGAATACGTTGGTTAGCGGTTCAGCGCAGGCTCTGTTAAGGCGCGTTTATGCTCCGGCGTAACGCGCGCGCTGCACGGCGACGTCATGTCGGCCAAAGCGAGACCCTCTATACTCCAACTGCGCTTGACCGCCGACGCGTTCGGCTGCTTCGGCGCGCTCTGACCGCACTGGCGGGGAGACTTGGAGCATGTCTCTGTTCCGCGCCGAGTGCGCCAGCAGCCGGCCTGGCCAGACTGATTCGGCTCCGCGGCGAGGTGCGCGTTGTGATATAATTCAATAACTTCGGCAGTTGGGCGGAGCTGTTCTTTTCGAGCTCTCGGCTAATTTGATCCATTCACCGTACACATCTGAAGGTGCATGCAAGTGGGCGAGAGAGCCCGATCCAGTGGACCCGTTGGATCTAGCGAAAGCCGTTGAAGCGTCGTGCGTCGGCTTTAGTTTCAAGGCGCCCACTTTAAATGCGACCGCCCTTGAGCACCTATCCATTTTATGTGGCAATAAAATAAATGAATAACTTGGCCCTTGCAACCGTGGGAGACCTCGACGCCGCCTGCTGCCCCGTGCAACCACGCCGTTCAAGGAATCCCAATCCGTTGGCCCCAAACTCCCGGCCAACCTCCGATGGGCGCAACGCGCCGACCTTGTCCTGGCGCCTCGCGACTCCCCGCACTGGGGTCATGATATTTAGTGTGCAACGGCTGCTCACTGAGGAAGGGGGGAAACGACCCGCCGGCGCATAACCTAACCATGCTCCCTCAAAAGCATCGCACGCTATGTGGGGCTGAGGTCGCTGAAATGCAGGCCGGAGATTTCGCGAGAACTACGTCGTCGGGTTCGGGAACGGGATCCATCGCAACGCTGGCAAGACGCCGGTGCAAACGTAAACAGAGCGACAGTAGCGACCCCCGATAAATGCCTACAACGTGCGGCGGCGGTAGCTTTCATTTCAGCAGCTGCTAGACCGCACCGCTAGCCGCCAGAAATCACGGAGTCTCCGTTTACGTCACGTTTCATGACACTCCATCATGTGACGTCATAAGAGTTCTCCGTGTCGTCATAAGAGTTCTAGATTTTGAATCGGAGCGGCGGAAAAAACTTTTTCAACTTCGAATCCAAATTTCTTTGAAACAAATGCATCTTTCGCTGCCGGACAAGCGGCAACAAAGCCATGAAATGCCGAACTAGCAGATTTTGCTAACAAAAAAAATTGATAGGGTTCTCCTCAGTGTTCCTTTAAAGCGTGAAATGAGCTTCTATATCATGCTTATATTGGTGCAAAAGAAACGCGCAACAATAAGCAATTTCCACGTGTTCGTTGACTGCGATTGCCGCGACATGATTTTTGAGCTCTAGCCTTGGTAAAAAATATGCAGCGTATGGGGTTTTCTTCCCGGGCGTGCCAAGCTGCTCATTTTCCATCGTCTGAGTTCTTAATAACCTGAACGTGCGATAAACTCTAGCACTTAATCCTCCAAAGCTTGATCCTTTCATAGCAGTTAATGCTTGTAAGGAATACACCTTGGGCTGCGTATTTTTGAGAAAGGCTGTAAACGATGCAGCAAAACTAAGGTCTCGACCGGTTGGCGCAGTTCGTAGCGAACCTGAATCGAAGCATTTTACTGCAAACGGGGTACCTTGGTGGGAAGATGTGGTTAAAAACCGGGCCATCCCTTTTTGAAGATCAGGGTTGGTGGTAAAACATAGAGGGGGAATGTCCAGCTTCCGTGAGCGCGTCTGCATTATCAGTAAATGGCGTGCCAGGTACTCAGGATACCGCTACTAAAGAGGCGAAATACAAAAACGCTCGTGATTTTAATTTTTTGGTTTTAGAGAACCCCAGAAAAATAAATTTATACCGGAACGGTTTACTGCAGGCAGAAAACGAGTTACTTTGTTAAAATCAATCAATCAATCAATCAATCAATCAATCAATCAATCAATCAATCAATCAATCAATCAATCAATTAATCAATCAATCAATCAATCAATCAATCAATCAATTAATCAATTAATCAATTAATCAATTAATCAATTAATCAATCAATAAATCATAAGTATAAACAACTAAATAGACGAATTGAAGTAGCATGGCGCAAGAATTAGCAATCCGGCAGAACATGAAAACGCGCCAGAATGTCTGCGTCTAGTTTATGCATAAGTTGCGCTAACGGTCTGGTTGTTAATCTCCGTAGATTTTCAGTCCTTACTCAGTCGTGTTCCTCACTGCTGATAAGTTGGGCCCCTTTTGAGTTTTACATCCGACCCCGATACGCTTGGATCATAGACGACAGATCCATGAAGTTATCTTTCGAAGCACTCAGTTAAGTGAAATGATTGATCCAAGGCGCGTTTGCTGTCGGAAACCTGCGCTTTTTTGCTCTGAAGCAGGCAGAAGCTGATTCCGGATATATTGATCAATTCAGCTAGGACGTTCATGGTGCGCCAAGAGTTTCCAGGCCACAGGGTCTGCTTATGATGCATGTGGGGGGGGGGGGGGGGGCATTTATGACACCTCCGAAACTCAACATCTCTGTAAGGGATAGCAGAACTATAACTCTCACCTCGGAGAGCCTTAGTAACCAGCTATATACGTATGAGCACTTTACATTCCAGAATATACTTTTGAAATGCTGCCTGCGGCCTGGAAACTTTTGAACAGCTCTGTACTATATGTAACTAATTGAAAAAAACATATTGTGCGATTCCAGCACCGTATGACCACCTGACTTCTGCAACTTACACTGAGCAAGCTTCATAGGGTGTGAAGCAGGAAGCGTGGGATTACGCAACTGCTGAAGAAATGACATTGTTTGATGTCACTTGGAACTACTAGATGTTTGTTTCGCATTTTCTTAATAATTGATTGCCACGGCCAGTATTAGTTTGCGTGTGTAGGCGCAGTCGTTTCCGTTTCTTGAGCCGAAATGATTTCTTGCTGTTCCAACCGAGGCGCAGCGGTGCGGCCAAACGTCAATAGCAACGGTGCCAAGTGGACATGCTTGTTTTTTTTATGTATTAGGTTCGCGTAGCCATGTACAGGAGTTAGTGAATTTTCATGTTAAAAGCCCTGTGCTTTCAAGAAACTCGCGCCGACCGGCAGAAGGCGTTGTCGTCTGCCAAGAGATATAAGTAATGAACTAATTAAATCTTTAACACTTGCAAAAATCTCGACTTTTCGAGAGCAGTCGCAATCCTTTTCTTTAGACTAGGCTAACTTAGTGGCTATTTCCAAGTCCGCCGATTCAGAGCGGAATTTAATGTGTATAACTTTTGTAAAGGTTACGTTTGCGAACAACCATTGTTTGTAAGAGAGGCCATCCTACTTCGCTACTGTTCCACGCTAAAGACGAGAAAGCATTCCGATTGGTACGCCAAAGCAGTAAATTAATGGAATAGTTGAAAGCTGAAAATGAAAAAAAAATGAGTGCGGATGTAGCAGAGACAACAGCAGCGAACTTAAGAAAATAATGGCGCTGGTGCTGAGTGCGGCTTGGCTTTTCCCGGAACCAAATCTTTGGTTGCACTTAATTTCGCCACGCCAAATGTCCATGTCATTTCGGCCGCATACGTTTCGGGGATCGACAGGATATCCCATTTAGTCGGGATGGTGTCCATTAATCAGAGCAACGCACATGCGCCTCGAGTGGCCGGTGCTTGTAGCGTAGTTGCATACGCATTGCTTAGGATCCGGGTATTTCCCTGATTTTATCGCTCTTCTGTCTCCAGCCACCTGCGCAGACATTTTTATTCTATGTGGACCGTATATATAAGGGCAGAATATTGTGCGGCTCTGTCATCCCCAGGACTTCGCTTCGCTGACAACATCGGTAAGCGCCAACTTTCTCGCTAGAAAATTCGTGTTTATAGCTTTTAAAATTACTCCTTAAACTTGATGCCATGTACTTTCTCACTCGAGGAAATATACATCGCATGAAATTCTCCTGATTGCTATGCATATACAGCGAGCAGTTCCCTTTAGTCATTTGTATTGAACAGGATTTGCATTCCGCTGGCTTTTAGTGGCACGCCGGTGGAATAAAATCCGTTTTGCGTTTAACGCTGACCCGACCATTTTGGGAGCATGCGTAAACAAATTCGCACCTCTTGTTCGAACAGCACAGCAGAATTTTCAATGTGAAGTAGTAAAGACGATGGCGCCAGAGAAGAATGTGCATGCACCGTAGTGAATATTCCTGCCCGATGCCTAACTGCAGGCGAAAAGATTTTGCGATAACCTTCTTTTCAAGTGCCTCGAGTGATAAAGATTGACTGCTTTCGTGCCATCTATCTGCTTCCTATGTAAAATGTGTGAGGTGCACAAAAGATCCTCGGAGGATTTGTTAACGCGGAGCGTCGACAGTGGTGCGTCGGACAGTAGAGCGCCGCGCGTTCCAGCCCAGCGTTGCGCGTGTGCGCGTGCGAAGGGTGTGTGCGAGGCGACGGCGACAAAAGAGCATGGCGAGCACGAGGAGTAAGTCTACTGCGTTCCTTGCAAGCGTGGAGAAGGCAGCCGATGGACTGAGGGTGCGTGCTGCCGAAAGGCACTCTTGGATAGCCTGCTTGAGGCCTCCGGTGTTTCGTGACGCCGTCGACGAGACCTGGCTACGGTTTTTTTGCCGCTGCCAAGTTCTTCGGGCTGTTGACTGGAGACCACCGGCGTCTTCCTGCAGTTTTCTCCGCTCATAATACCACCTGGCTCTCTTTCGCCGCTTACGCAACGCCAGCGACATGACGCAGTTCATCAACCAGCGTTCCGTCCTCTCTACAAGGCATCCCCGCTTCACCAGGGATGCTCAGTACCGCGTGAACTCTTTCCTTTATTCTGTAGTGTTGTACGCGTGTTGAGTGTGTGTTTTTCTTGTTTTCGTTTCCGTTCCATATTGGCCTTTTTCCTCTAAATTATAAATACGGCTTCGTTTTGTTTTGTTTGATCTCTTTGTTCTCTTGTTCGAACCTGCACGCGATAGCGTTCCCCTTCGGAAAGTCGGGGACGCGCTACCGATTCGCGACAAAATGCCGTTATGTGAGCGCAGTGTCTTGAAACGATTTCAGGAGTATATCAGACTGTGGAGTTTGTTTAGATGTCCGCCATGAAGACTACTACTGTGGCCTTCGCACTTCTCTTAGCCGCAGGTAAGAATGCTTCCTTAACAACTTTTGTTTTTCAGAACTCCGTCGCTATCAAGCTCATGCTCCTCTATAGAGAAACCTGCCCGAACTAAGAAATGCTAAGCACATACTGAGAATAAAATGTATGTCTGTAAAAGATGACAAGTAAATTAAAAATTGTTAAAGGACCTTATCAAACGGAACTGTTGCAGCCGATACGCAGCATTAAGATTAGTATTCTACTTCAGGGTCCCTTCAGCGCTGAGGTTTAAAAGCTTCTCAGCTTGCTTTGTAATGAAATTAGTATAACACACTTTGTGCTGTCTACGCTACAGAGATGTTACAAACGTATCTGAATTCGTTTCAGAGGTAATCTTAGAAATACGCAACACTCCCTTGACCAGTGTGTAATGCTGCCATATGTAGCATTTCTTAGTATGCTAGCGTTGGTGCTGCTAGAAAATGAATGTAAAGTCTTAATATACAATAAGTGATGCAAACGCCACTGCTTAAACGCAGAGGCTGAACGCAGGCACGATAGGTTGCCTCACTGGTGTCAATATTCTGTACATATTTATGCCAATGGAATGCACTGTTGTTCTTTTCAGTGGTTCTTGTATCATCTGCTGCCAATGACGGTGGTAAGTGCGAGCTCTCATTAGAAACAACGAGGAAAATATATTCTTAAAGATTTATGCCTGAAAATCGATATATTATCATTGAAGATTTAAATGAGAGGCTTCATTAATTAGGCAGGATTTTTTTTAGAAGCGCTACGAAAATCTACCTGTGACCATTTCACATCACTCATCACGAGAGGCGTCGTGAGGGCGCATTTCCACCCTTAGTTCTTCACCGCTAAGAAAAGAAGAGAGTAAAATGCAAGATTTTGTGCAACATATTTCTATAATCAAAACTGACCGGTCACCATCTAGACTGTACGGTGCTGTTAAAATGTTGAAGAATATATGATTCGAGACACATGCGCGATCATGGTGTTTATTATCTCGTTTCCTTTCGCGTTCTATGGATTCAAGCTGTTCAGTTTGTTAGTGTAAAATTATTTAAAAGAATGCCTTTTGAAAAGTTCAGCACAGTGAAAATTGCATCTCAAGGGGAGAAATTGCGGTCAACAAGTAGCATTAATGTCGTATCAATATTGATGTAGCGCCACGCTACAAGCCTAACAGCTTTTAAGGTAGGGAGTGATATCGGAACAGAAAGGTTGCAAGCAACAAAATTGCTTTGAACAGTCTGATTCGACTGGTCATAAGTCCCGCACAATAACTGCTAAACTCTCTTTCTTGAATTAAACTAGAAACTGCTGAAGTCTTTTTCTTGAATTGAGCTAGAAACTACTTGGAAACTTGGAAACTGGTACAGGAGGCTACAGACAGAATTCGAGCTACATGATTTTGGTAGCACGTTGACAATCTCTTAACCACATCCTCTAGTAAGGCTGTTTGCTCAATGTATTAATTACATAGAAAAAAAGCCAAAGAGGCAGCAGGACGGAACAAGTAGACCGCGAGAGATGAGACGAAAAATGGTAGTAAAGATTACGCAAGGATAAGAAATCACATATGGTGAAGACAGGAAACCTTCGTAAAGTGAAGCTGTAGACTGAATTTTCGCTTCTTATTCTGGTCGTCCTAATGCCTGCGTGTGTGTTAATTACATGACAGAAAATCTAATTGTGCGTGGCAGGATATACATGGACCGTGAGATGATGAGACGACAAATAGCAGCAAAGATTCCGCAGAATTAAGAAATCATCTTTGATAAAGTTCAAGCTCCAGTGTAGATTTTCGTCCCTTTGTACTGGTCGTCCTCATCCCGGTGTGTCTGGCGCTTTCCGCTATGAGTATCACACACTCGTAATTAGCGGTACAAGTAGCTGAAGGCTGCATGACTTTAATAAGACAGGCCATTGTGAAACTTAAATGTTTATTACATGTATTGAATCCGTAACTCACTCCTCTAATTTGCAGCTCAAGGCATATGGAAAATTTATTCGGTGAAAGTCGTTTTATAAAATGCACGAGAGAGGTAATCTATAGACTGTGGCGATTAACTGTGGCATTGTAACAAAAAAGAGACCACTCTCCCTGAAAAGTGACCTTTCAGAATCTAGAAAAAAAAAACGAAAGACAGGTGTCGCCATCTCTGGAAGATTTCATAAGCAAACTGTGTTCGTCGGCACTGAACTTTCGGCGTGATTCCAGCAGATTATGCTAGACCGTAATTTGCTTGAAAACGGCGGCAACCAGCTCTTTTCGGTGCTGACGTTGGGTGTTTGGTTGGACCTAGTGAGGGAGAAAATTTTGGTTGGTGTGCCTCAAATAAAGATGGCACGTACCCACTATGAGGGAGTGGACAAGATACAGGCGGTGAACTGCTGGAAACAGGAGCGCTTGGAAGGGGAATAGGAGTAGTAACAGGGTATATAGGCTGACAGACTGGACGACGCAAAGACAGAGGTCCTGTTAACTCGAGGATCGAAGATGGGACAATTTCGTTATGTGCATATTCGTATACAACACTTATAATGTTTCAATTTCTCACTGACTGCAAGCGGGAAAAGGAAGAAAAAAAATTCAGAGTGGGAGTCGCTGCGTTTCTAGAAGGAAATTTTGCCCAGCAGAGCGCACACTCGTCTTGCTTCGTCCAAGCAAAGAAGCACCAATCGAAATAACCACAGAGGACACAGGCAGACCCAGCTGGTGAAAAGGAATTCGTAGTAGGTGCCTTCTCAGAGAAGAGAAGCTTCGGAAGAACAGCAGGAAGTGATCTATCGTGCCAGGTTCGGCACAAAAAAGGCACAGTGCGGAAACAGCCAGGCCATATCTGTGAAGGTAGAAATTTAGCAGAGGTGCCCGGCAACGCAAACGCGTGACAGAGACCTCCAGTCTGCGCGAGCGCCAGTCTCTGCTACTCCAAAGATGTAGAAGATGGTGTTAATCGGGAGAAGATGTAAGACCCGAGACAGAAAATTCCCGAAATATTGTGTAGCTGCGATGCCTCACCGCAGCTGCATATGCACAGGTTGGCAGTACATCAATAATTGGGCCGCAGAGAGAGGCCCTTGCTAAAGAATCTGCGACCTCATTTAAGTGAAAGCCCATGTGCCTCGGTACCCAAATGAACCTTATTGAATTATAAATTTTAAATTCAACATTCCCAGCGATAAATGTTCTTTTTCGTTGCAGCCCGCCCAACCGTCAAGATCCATCAAGATCCAGAGAATCGATTTTTATTGCGAAAAATGACTGGACCGAGGTGTCCTCACAGCACCTTTTTGAAGTCAATTAGAGAAACAAAAACAGAAAAGGTGCGATCTTTTGCAACTTTCTTAGGTTTTCTGTTTTTCTTTGCAGTCTCGGACTCGGCTTTTGAGGACAGCCACGTGGAGGAACGCGACACAGATACTCCTCTCCACCGAGCTCGTAAGTGACGGCTATGCGCTGTTTGAAATACCAAGCATCAATCGCAAATCACAAAATCAATGTCCGCGAAAGCAGTTCAATGAACAAATCCGACCAATTTCCATTTTATAATGCACGAGCCTCAATTAGGCCCTTGATCAAGTTAGCCTTTAAAAGCTTCTGAGCTTGCTTTGTATTCAGATTAGTATACCACACTTTGTGCTGCCTACACTGCAGAGCTGTTACACAAGGATCCGAATTCATTTTAGAGGTCAATTGGGGTTGAAAGCGCTTGGACAACCCCAATGGATGAGCACCAACTAGCGCGACAGCTTGTCCTATTCAATTTCAGAGGTCGCCTTGAAATGCCCAACACTCCTCTGACCACTTTGTAATGCTGACCTATGTAGAATATCTTAGTAGAGTTAACGTTGGGGCTACTGGAAAAGGAACGAAAAAAGGCCGCCACCGTCTGGAGGACGTTGAAGTAACGAGCGTTAGGTCTTTGGTTTACTAGATAAAGAAAGCGAAGAAGAACGCGCCGCTCGTCTCGAGAAACGGAATGTAATAAATGCCCTTTGAAACGAGGTGGATTGCCACCATGCTCAGCTACGCGTGCACGCACGCCGCCTAGCGGAACGACCGCCACCTAGCGCCATCTATCAGAGAAATTACAATGCACATCTACCCATTGTCGAGTTGCACCCCCTCAAGATACGTCCCAACCGGAATTTGCTTCGTTGTGGGGTCAAGGTGGGCCTAGAATTCGGCTTGCGGTGCGATATTGGTAACGCTTCAATTAGTGATTGCATGTACACAATATTTACCTATTATTTAATCGTGGTTTTATTTCTATACCACAACCCATAGGGTTTTATTTGCCTACCAAATTCAGTATACAACTGTCCCCGGAGGGGCGCCCGCTGTTGTTGGAGTATATATAGCGGAACGAATGGTGCATTTTCCTTTTCTTTCTTCCTGGCAACAACAACAACAACAACATGCATAACGGCCCCGTAACGGGACGGTTGTCCTACCTGCTTTGGATGTTTTTTGGTGAGGAGGGGGAAAGGGTTGAGAGGGCACAACCAATATTAATGGCTGCCATCTTGGATTCGGAAAACCGAAACTATGCCGCCATTCCGTCTCCTGGCGTCATACTAACATAGTTCCACCTCTGTCCACCATATTGGACCATGACGTTATCATTGGCACGCGGCAGGTGGTTGTTTCTACAACGCTATTGTAGATAGCGCTACAAGTCTCAATGCGAGATGCGCTGTTTTCTATTTGGAGCCACAGATGGCGCTTCGATCTCAGGTTGGTAGGAGAACTGAGGAAATCTCGAAACGTGATGAGTAAGAGCTAACGCTCTTAAAATCTATAATATATGAAAAGTGTTACGAACACCGCTGCTTAGACGCGGTGGCTGTACGCAGGCACAAGACAGGTTTCCTGATTGATGTCAGTATTCTGTATAGATTTAAGAAATCGTATATGGCGCAAGACAGCAAACCTTCGTAAATGCAAGCCCGAGCGTGAATTGCCGTCCCTTTGTTCTGATCGTTCTAATACCTGTGTGTGTTAATTACATGGCAGAAAACCTAAGAGCGCGTGGCAGGATACACGTGGCCCGAGAGATGATGAGACGACAGAAAAGAAAAAAAATATGCTCGACATTCTTTGAATCCTGGTAGCCGCTTTTGTGAAGCACGTGAACATTAAATCTTTCAATAAACTCATTAAGGAACCACTAGTGGCCAGAAGTGTAGAGTTTATTAAGGCACTAGAAAAGCCTGAAAGCAGCGGTGCACGAGGGTTGAGAATATGTCGATGATATTTTTCTCTCAGCGCAAAAAAAAGAAGAAAGATCGATAGCAACACTTTCTCCAGATGTGAAATCAGCGCCTGTCTTTTTAAAACACATCTTTACCCATGAAGACTATAAATGGAATCTGAGGCACGCTGTAATGATTAAACTCGAAACCAGTTTCTGTCACCTCAAGTTCTTTATAGTGCCCCTACCTTTCATTAAAAAGCTGATGTTAATACTGTTCAGTCTAGGGAAGATCTACAGCAGCAGTTGCATCAAATAAGGATTTTTTTTTTTCGTAAAAGCAGCTCCCTTGGCTTCGTCGAATTGCGAAACCAAAAATTCCTGCGTTCGCCTGCCGACTGAAAACATCGCCTGTGAGAGCGTGAGCCACATATTGAACATAAAAGCCGACGAATGGTCAGTTAAGTTAAAGTTCTAGAATGAGGCGTTAATTATTGGGTTGGGGTTCGGGTGGGTCAGGAAGTTGTCTTACTCATGAGGGCTATTGATAGGCATGCTGACTGTGGCGGTTTCTTGCCAAAGGAGCTCACTTAGTTGTTTCTGAGGAGTTTTTAGCGGCAGTATTTGGCGAGCTGCAGGCATGTTCTGTTTTCTTCGAATGGAAACTCATCACAGAAATTTGTTTTGTGACATGAACGCTGGCATATCTTTCATAGTGATCAAAGAGCTCAACACGATTGTATGCTCGAGCATTGAGGAGTGACATGTGCAGATAAGTGTCTTCCTTTGGAGTAAGCCACCAAAAATGCATCATTTCTAGAGCTGCATCTCGGCAGTGCACATGCATTACATATTTAAATCGTGTTACTTTCTCGAAGTGCACATGCGGTTAGGAATGTAACCACGGATGAAAATCGTTGTTCGGGAAGTTCACTTTTTGAAATGTTCTTTTCATTTCTCATCAAAAAAAAAAAATGTGAAGCTGCGAACAATTTACCAACGTCACCGCAACTAACCGATTGCGTCTAATTTTCGGCGTTATCACTTGTAACTTATCACAAAATCACTAATGATAGAAGGCAACCTTTTTCTGTACTCTGGCAGCATAGATAAGAAAGCTGGGGCCATCTTCGGTTTTTAAATGATAACTTCAAAATAACGGCTGGGACGTATAAGGGTTAATGACAACACACTTAAGGTGTGGGATGTGGACTGACTTCTATCTGAAAATATTTTTGATGTATATTTCATCACATTTGAAGCATGCCTTGGTGCTCTTGACACTACGGGAGTTTGTTTCTTTTCAATAAAACATTTCAGGGTCACTTATGAACATATTTTTCGAAGAGATCAGTGACTGATGGATTTTGCACGCATCAGTTAACAGTACATTATCAATGATCTTTTGTAGCGATAGCTACATTACGGTAGCATTTCGAGCCTTCAGCGTGGCGGCGCGCCACCCTGTGGCTGCGCCGCCACGCTGTCGCGTGGTTGGTCACGTGGTGCGGAGCAGATGGCGGGGGGGGGGGAACCGTGGCTGATCACATGGTTCGTCACATGGTTCGTCACGCGACCAAGTTCCACTCGGCCAGCTGTAGCTATCGCGTCACTTCAGGTTTAACCAGAGCTAAACCACCGCCAATTTTTTCTTTCCAGGTCGTGGATTTGGGTGCCCGAATGATGTGATATGCCACCAGCACTGCGTCAGCATAAATATGCGAGCGGGATACTGCGAAGGCTTTCTAAGGATGCGATGCGTCTGCACCAAGTAATCGTCTTCTCCTACGAGCTCATGGCGAATTTTCAATAAAGGGATACGGGAGTGAGCTGAAAATGTGTGAAACGCTTTCTTGTTTTCATTTCTGTTGTGGCTATTAAGTGTAATTGTTTTTTACTAGTGCAAGGCGTTGACGAGTAGTAGTTATCCGTATTGTTCAAATATGCCAGTAAATAGATTCTTCGACCATTCGACAGTTCACTACAGGCAGCATACCTTAGAAACCAGTGTTTTCGGGTTGGTCACTCATTGCATAGTGCTTGGCCTCCGGCTATGTGACGCAAGAATTAAAGTCGGTTTTGTTTTGGATTTCAAAAGAAAGAAAAGCTCGGAGCGGAAACTGGAAGAAGCGCTGAGGTGCTTCTTGTAGCTCAGCAGTGGCTGGCCGCCTGCGGTGTGCAAAAGTGGCAGAACACTTTTTTAGCAAGCGTTCATCCTCTTCTTTATTAGAGTGAATGTGACTTCGCATACAGTTGTACATATTTTTGCTCTCCCCTAACCTTTCTCGCTACTTCTACCACCGGCGTTTCGCCTCACTGACTTCTTCTCTGGCACTTATACTTCCGCCGGCCGCAGATCAGTTGCTCAAGTTAAGCGAAAGCAGTTGTCGTGAACGACCTAATATTTTCCTTCCTTTTTGTTTTATTTCATAATAAGCGACTCTAAGTACGACTGCTTCTACAATCAGCCCAGCACGAACATCTTTTATCTCGGTGTACTAGACTTTTGAAGTCTATTTCTAAGAAAACATCGCGGGATGAAACCGCGGCGCGAAATATACATGCAAAACTCTTGTGACTCATCGTGTGGCATGACGTACTGCAGCGCCATCCCCGCATATACTCAAGGCCGTTTGCGCCATGCAGAAAAGTCTGCCTTTAAGTGTTTTACAGTGCGATCGAGAAAGTGCTGCGTGTCGCGAAATACTTTTTTCGATGCTGGAGGCACGCCGAGTTGGCATCGCGGAATTTCGCAGATGTTTTCATTGTTTGATAATGAGAGGACAGCAGGATTGTTCCGCTTGCATCAACACCGCCATAATTACTCTGGTAGTGGACGCAACTGGACAGAGACCTGTCTCATTAATTTCCAGTTAACCCATCAATGCCCTAGACCAGGCCAATCTTATCTCAGAAGACGTTTAATGCTGCATTCTGCGCTAACGAGTGTACTGGCCAATATAAAATTCATTGACATACTTCTTAGAAAAAACCAGATATCACTGAACCAACTTGAAGAAAGCGCGGGGCCACAAGTACTTTATATGGTGTTAAAATAAAAAATAAACATTTATGTTCTTTTTACATTCTCTCCAGACATTGTAGACTTTATGTATAATCATAAGCGTTAAAATAGGATGAATAATATAGCCTTTTCACCCAATAAATATTCTTGAAAAGTAGACTGCTGTTAACCAACTTTAGTTAAGAATAGTTTAATATAGCTTCAAGCCGATGTGCGGTGTTTTTAGCGTCCGCTTATATTAGTTTAAAATGCGCCCAGTTTTTCTTGAAAATTTCTCAGTTTTATTGTTTTTAAACTTCTCAAACTGAAAGGTTTTTTTTGCAAACTTTTGATGTATTTAACTTAGAAAAGAAATAAGCTACCACAATAACCTGTTCGAGTGGCGCTCTATGCGATCTGATCAGCTAGACTATATCAAATGCACTAATATATATTTTACAAATAAGAATATATTATCGCACGAAATGAAAAAAAGCGCGGCGCAGTTATCTTGTACTTTTTCTTGAGGGGCGTTTCAGCTATCCTAGGATTGGAAATTTCTTTTTTAAGCGCGTGTTTTTATTCATTTTTGTTAACACTATTTGTCCGGAGGTGGTAACAGCTTGGTAACAAAGGTACACATACACCAGTGCTACCGGAATAAAAAACATATCGTACAAAGAAATCATAAAATTGATAAAAAAAGATTGTTAAAAATACATTAGGACATAATCATGCCGCCACATGAGCTAAGAAGAACTTATAAACCAGCAAAATACAGTTTTATTAGCCGAGCAAATTATCGTGATTTGTGCAGTGGCTACGTGTTCGGTTTAGTAATTAAGTCGTCCCATAGCGACTCAGGCTATGAGGGACACGGCATTGAAGGGCTCCGGATAGTTTAGACCGCTTGGGGCTCTGTAACGTGCACTGACATCGCACAATACACGGTCCTCCAGCATTACGCCTCCATCAAAATTCGACCTCCGTGACCAGCTTCGAACCCGCGTCTTTCGGCTCAGCAGCCGAGCACCTTAACCCTTGAACCAACGCGGTGCCTATAGTAGCTGTGTGCGTGGAGTCGAATATTAATCGGTCTGGTTTCAATTTTATTTCGGGCACCTTATTTCTTTGTGCAGCGAGCCCCACTCTTCTATTTGTCTGAGGGAAAACGTGTACTTCAACATATGTTAACAGGGCTTGAATTTGAGCTTGATGGCTGCTTCTGAAGGTGCGAGTCAAAAGCTGTTTTATTTACTGTGTGTTTTGAAGTTAAACCAATTACAATGCACCAGACAAAAAATTTAATTTGGCCAACCTAGGGCGTTTTGTGAATGTAGTAAGGCTGAGTATTACGAGCCTCTGTATTTTTTTTTTACTTGGCTGATCGATATTTGGATAAAGTGAATATTTCAGCAGTTCTCTTAATCTTATCCTTTTTGTCAGTCCGGTATTATTTTTAATCCTTTAATTCATGTGTCGTGAAATCGTGGTTTAACATTTACACGCCAGGTGCCCATAAACACATGAAGCTTGCGCATATGGTTTGACGCCAACATCTCAGTATCCAAAGGTTTACAGTCAAGATACTTGTCACTGGGAGCAAGTTGTGTAAAGAAAAAAGGGGAACTAATGTGAGACTTCCAGCCAGCGTCCAATAATTCCTTGTCTCTCATTTTCTGACAACTGTTGCGGGGAAATAGGCGGATGCTTCTTCGATAAAAACTGATTACTGTCCCGGGGCCTTCGAACTGGCTAGAGACCTTAAATTTAATTTTTCGCTCTCCTTGGATCAACTCTACAAAACGGTACAAATGCTAATTATACAGCGAAAAGCTCTCATACGCAGCTCAACTGCGGGGGCTTTCAGTAAACCGTCAGCGCAGGTAGGCTGCAACACCTGGACGCACCTTGTGCTACCTTTAGAATTGATATTCAGCACCCTCCCAGGAAAATTTGGGCATTCCCAGATGATCTGGTCGAGGGACTTTCTCTACCCGCAGTGTGTACACCCGTCGGAACTTACCTACGGGAATATAAATGGTTCGCCAGAATTCTACAGAGTCCTGGAAATCCCTTCTTCCAGCTCCGCCTCGTCCGACTGGCTGAAGAGGCCGCCGGGGCCCAAGACCTCCCGGCCAGCATCTAAAGCGGTGCCTTCTACCTCTCCGGCATAGTGTCGAAGGGATTGGGGGGATGCCGTTTCTGTCGGACAATAAAGTTCCTTCCTCCTCCTCCTGTGCTACCTTTGTCGTCTTCAGATGTGGCCGGTGTTCACCCGTGATCCCGCGAGCGATCCCTCGAACGCTTCGGTAGACAATGCTGGAGAATCCGCCGCCGTGGCCCAGTGGTTAAGAGTGCTCGGCTAACGCGCCGCCGTTACCGATATCGACGCCGACAGCGACAGCAGCGTTTCGATGGAGGCGGAACACAATAGGCGGTTTTGTTCGCACTGGCAGCTGTTAAGAGTCCGTTCCTAGGTTTCGCGTCGTGGCATTTGCGGCAGCAGTACGTCACTGGCGTCGGCGCAACCGAAGGGTGCGTTGCCATGGAAACTACACAGACGGTGATTACCGTGGAAGGAGGAGGGTATAACGTGAGGGGAGGAATGCGTGACCGGTGGGCGGTTGCCACTGAAGCCATCCGGAGGGGTGGTTATGTACCATGCGAATAGTTGGGTATCGCGAGAGCGGAGGATTCCCCAACTGGAGGATGGTTACCGTGTAAGAATGAAGGTGTGGCGAGAGCGTAAGAAGACACAACCGATGGGCGGTTCCCACGGAAACCACTTGGAGATTAGTTACCCTGAAAGTAGGTGGAGGGTTACCATGGACGGAGCAGTGCATGCCGAAAGTGTAGGAAGGCGTAACCGGACGGCGGTCACCACGGGAACCATTCGGAAGGTAGTTGCCGTGGAAGAGAGAGGATATGGCAAGAGCTGAGGAATCGACGACCGGAGGATGGTTACCGGGGAAGGACAAGGGAGTGGCGCGAGCATTGGAAAAGTTAATTGGAGGTAGGTTAGCATGGAAGGAGGAAGGTATAGAATGACCGTACGCACAAGCGGTGGGTGGTTGCCACGGGAACAAGCAGGCGGGTACTTACCCTGGAAGGAGGAAGAAGAGTATGACCAGAGCAGATAAATGCTGTACGGTCCATTGGAGCTAACCCGAAAAAAAAAGTGCCACCCGAGGCGAGCGTTATCGGTGGTGCCATGCTCCTAGAGCAACGTATCTGATGGGAGAGCTAATCGAAAAGAGATTATGTGTGGAAAATAAATTGACGCCCTAGAAGTATACATATATGAAGTCAGCTTCACTGTATAAATACCTTAACCCCAGTGACTGAATCTCGCGTTACACAGCGGTAACCGCCTTATCAATTTTTTTTTGCCTCAATTTTCACCCCCGCCGAATCATCACGTTTGGAGAGGTCTGAGCCTCTTCCCAGAAAGAGCGCGAACCATCCTAAAATGTACTGCAAGCATTACCTCTCAAAATTGCTCACAGCGTTCACATAGTAACGAAGTTCTACACGCAGAATTTTGCAGTTATCTTAGATGGTGACTGCCACAGAATGCATGACAACCCTCAAATTTAATAAGAAGATATCGTTTTTGACATTTCACCACTGTCAATATGGGACATCCTTTACAGCTGACGCCGTGGTAGTTAGAAGGTGAGCGTACGAGTTGCATGTAAATGTTGTGCAGTATTATATCGCTTGTCGCCCTCGTCAGCGCTCTTCCATGTCTTTTCTGTCTTCTCCAGCATTGTTTTCTGCGCTGGCTTCAGTAAGGCCGCTGTGGTTAGAGCTAAGCATTTTCGGTGGGCGCACCGTTACTCCGTTCCGGCCTTCCAATCTCGGCGACTTTGGAAATGCGGGGTGAGAGGCACAGCTTCACGCGGGCTACAGTTGAGCCGGCAGGGTGTGTTCCTCTGGACCACGGAGGAAGGAAAGCTCAGGAGAGGCGGTGCAGCTCGGATAGCGAGGGCCTCTCCTAGCTGCTCGCCAAGAAGTGCGTCGGAAGTACCGCGCTTTCGCAAGGACTACTGGGAGTCTGGCCGACGGTGTAGCCAATGGTAACGCTGGACGCCGCGGCATCGTCTGTTACATAGTCTGCTGCGCAAGCGCAAGCGCGCCGAGACGGCGGGCAAGTGGGGGGGGGGGGGGAGCAGGGGGAGGGCGGCTTCAAAAAATGTGACGTAACCGCGTCTCCTGAGTTCTTTGTTTCCTCCATGCTCTGGACCTTGTTTTCTATTTCTGTCGAATCGTGCAGCCCCGCCGCGGTGGCTCAGTGGTTAGGGCGCTCGACTACTGATCCGGAGTTCCCGGGTTCGAACCCGACCGCGGCGGCTGCGTTTTTATGGAGGAAAAACGCTAAGGCGCCCGTCTGCTGTGCGATGTCAGTGCACGTTAAAGATTCCCATGTGGTCGAAATTATTCCGGAGCCCTCCACTACGGCACCTATCTCTTCCTTTCTTCTTTCACTCCCTCCTTTATCCCTGCCCTTACGGCGCGGTTCAGGTGTCCGCCGATATATGAGACAGATACTGCGCCATTTCCTTTCCCGCAAAACTAATTATTACATTAATCGTGCACTGATGCAATATGAACTGAAGAAAGGAGCGGAGAGACGACTAGACAAGAAAGACAGGGCGTGCTATGTAGCGCGCTGGGAGCGCGATCCTTGTTTAGCATTTCACTGGCAGCTGATCGGCGTGAACCTCATTCCCTTTTCTTTTGCGTGTTTTATGCGTTTTTTGTACGTTTGTATTAGCTCCCGCTACAGTACTTTGCTCAGTTTGCAATACACCGAATGGTACTGCCATTTGTGCTCGTAACTGCACGTTCTGAAATAAAGCGGCCGACAACCTTGGTTTATTTTCTTTCAATTGCTCTTTGCATAGCTCTCTCAGCATGAAAAGTATACAAATTACGCTGACAAACGAATGCGCATGTTAGCCTGCCTGCAAAATTCTTGTAAAACAGCAGGTTTTGATAGCCTAACTAGGCGGTCTTAATAACGACATATGAGATATCAAATTCCCACTTTGCACTAATAAAATTTCATGCTATTGCCCGACAGCTCAATCCGTATTCAATATAGCCTCACTTTGCTGGCCGTAGCTGTCTTCCTGTGAGCACTATTTTTATTGCCACCACAAGCCTTAGTTCTAGAGAACTGCGATCATTAAGTGCGAACTGGCACGATTGAATGCATTGTTTGAAGCTTATGGAACCTAAAGCAGCAAAATGTAGAAACTAGCGCTTTAATAACCGCGGCAAATAGTGTGCCGTGATTCCAAGTTCCGCAACAATAGCGGCGATGGAAGCGGCTCGCCGAGCTGTCTGTTCCGCTCGCTCTCATAACACTCCTCTAAGGAGGTTATATGAAACTTCTGAAGAGGAAATCACTCATGGACGTCACCGCTTGTGGGTGAATCCGGAGGCGGCCATGTTGCAAGAGGGAAAAAGCTCACGGAGCTAACCCGCAGAGGCTAGCTTTCCAATGTTCCAGCACACGCTAACAAGAAGTGTGATCGGCGCTCGCGGCGGCGAGGAACGAAGACTCCCTGTTATCTGGCTCCGGCAGGGATACATGACATGCAGAGATTCTGCAACATCTGTTGACGCTTGCGGCCTCCTATTGGCTTTTGCCTCTAACAGCACGCCGCGCCCATGATGGGGCTTCCAGCATCCACAGCGACAACACTGTCAACTTCTAGCGATAATTGCTTTTGGGAGAGAACGGGACAACTAGTTCTCTACACAACGCTGTCGACCACAGGATAACAGAATAAAAGTAATAGGGTTTTAACTTAGCTAAGCAGAGGAACTTGTGAAAGAATGTGTTTAAGAAATTTGAACGGCGCAAGGGAGCGAACACAGGAAGACACAAACATAAAAAGAACGAACGCAGGGAGACACAAAGATAAAAAGAGTGCCTTGTCTTCCTGCGTTAGTTCCCTTCCGCCATTCAAGTTTATTATGAACCAACTAGCCCAACAGCAAGTATTTCTGGAGTGTGTTTAGCCTGGTTGGCTCATGGTTTTGCTTTGCTGGGTCATCCGCACGTCTGTCAAAGGGACTAGTTCGATAGTAGTATTAGTTGACGAAGACAACGAAGTGTAATGCACAGCGCGAGAATACGTCGCAAAACGGGGTGACGTGATCCGGGGTGACGTGGCCCAGCAACCCAGGATGCGGGGCAGCGGTTAAGTACCTTGCGGTGTTGCGCTAGCTTGCTAAATTTCTCCTTCTTTTTGTCTGTGCCTGCTTGCTCCTGTTCTGGGGTGATTGGGCGCGGGACGAGAGCTTAATGTCTACTTCTTCTCCCGGCCTGGAGTTTTCCCCTTGGTCGGCATCTCTTCCTCAAGACCACCTCCCAATTGATCTCTTTCCGCCGTGGAGTTACGAGCATTCCGGTCGCTTTAGTGCCTTCAGATTGAGGCGCTATCCGACTGAACAATCCGGAGGCGGTGCAGGCGGCTCTTCAGTCCACATCGAAGCACTTCATGCACATTACCGATGTCCGGCAGTTCGGAAGGGGTGGTATTTTGTGCAGGGCGCCGGATAAAGACTGTATTGAAGACCTGCTAAAGTGTACGACCTTCGCCAACCACCCGGTGAGCGCATTCATTCCGTCTCATCTAGCATGTTCCAAGGGCTTGGTCCGAAGGGTCGACTCTCGACTGAGCCCTGTGGAAACGCTTGAGAACCTCTCGACTGCAGGAGTGATTGCTGTCCATCGATGCAGCAGGATGGTTGACGGAGTAAAAATTCCTACGGAGTCCGTCATTGCCACATTTGAAGGAATATTTTGCCCGTCATAGATTAAGGTGTGACCATCGGTTTTTCGAGTAGATGCCTTTAACTCTCGGCCCCTTCAATGTCAAAACTGCTGGCGATTTGGCCACAGCGGCAAAGCTTGCAAATCGGCCTTACGCTGCTGTGCCTGTGGGGAACGTCATTGCAGAGAGGAATGTCCTGAACAACAAGATAAATGTTGTTTGTGTAGTGGTTCTCACCCTGCTGATTCGCCTGACTGTCCTGCACGAGCACAAGAAGTTCAGGTGCTTGAGCTTATAGACAAGCGCAGTTGCACGCGGAGAGAGGCTTTTGCCGCAGTCAAGGAGAGAGCCTCAGGCTACTCTAGTGTGGCCGCCAAATGCCCACCCATAATGGATTCTAGTTGGTACCAGGCTATTACAGCGGTTGAGAAAGATGCGGCAAATGCAATGAATCGCATTATGGAAACCGTATCCACGTGCATTTCGCAGGTCATAGCTGCTCAGATGACCAATCTTCTTCAGGCGTCCACCGCTCCGCTCTTGTCTTCTTTGGCTTCGGAAGCTACCCCAACTTCTGTAGTAATTGACTCCGCTCCGAACGGCCAAAAACAATGAGAAACAAAAGACCTTTCAGGCCTCTCCTTCGAACAGCATTATGGGCGCATCCTCGATGGACTGTATGGATATGGAGTCTGATCTCGCGCCCAGAAACGAAGTGGGTCTCCTCTGAATATTGCAGGTCCATCTTGCCCCCAGTCAAAGACAAAGAAAAGTAACGCAAGTCAAAATGCTAAGACCAGGATTCTAGAAAAGGCAGTCGCGGCTGCGGCACTCCCTCCAAGATAGGGTTCTTAAGTGTACTCCAGTGGAATTGTCGATCTATACTCTCAGCTTCAACACATTTAAATTGCCTATGCAATCAGCTGCTACCAGATTTAGTTGCTTTACAGGAAACATGGCTAACTTCAAATTTCAATTATCATCTCAAGGTGCACCGTCTGTTCCGGTTGGACCGGTCATCACGAGGGGGAGGTATGTTAGTGCTCATCTCTACAAAGTTTTGCCACAGGGCATGCATTTCTTTCCAATATGCGGACAATGAATGTGAAATCCTTGCGGTTGACCTCAGTGTCCCAGGTCAACAGTCGTTTACGGTAGCTAATACATATTTCCCGTCTGGTGTGCGTGACACTCGGCCCCTTGACTCACTCATGTCTAGTAGCCGATCTCAGGTTCTATTACTTGGAGACTTCAATTCGCACCATGTGACATGGGGGTTTAAAACAGACAGCTTTGGTTCTAGACTACTTGATTGGGTTTCTGACAACAACTTGATCTGCAACAATTCCGGATTGCCTACGTTCGTTCGAACTCAATGCCGCTCTGCCTTGGATTTAACTTTTTCCTCCCCAGGAGTCTCTGTTATGTCTTGGGCGCCTGTTGACTGTTCAACAAACAGTGATCATCTACCGATTAGTTTCAAGTTTGCGTCTAAATTAACTCTTCCTGAGCGTCATCAGCGGACGTTAATAATTTACAGTTGCTCTTAAGACACGACTAAATCAGCTCTCAAAATCACTTCAGACACTTGCGCTCAGACAAGTAGCAAGGCTGCACATTTATGTTCAGTACTTGACGATGCAAGGCAAAAGTCTGAATTTTTGGTTAAGGAAACCAAGGGTGCAACCGCGAACAATTGATGGAATGCTGAGTGCACGCGTGCATATAGACGACGGAAAGCAGCTTGGAAGAAACTTCTCATCCATCAATGCCCAAAAAATTGTTTGGTTTATAAGTATGTTGCAGCAATATTTAGGCGCACTGTAGCCCGTGCAAAGGAGGAGTATAATACAAATTATTATGATTTCCTTTCACAATCAGGAAATAAACGAGCTTTGTTTAATTTCATGAGGCGCAACAAGGTGATTCCACCGGCTGCCAACATTGAATCCCTCGTTCAGTCCCCTGCTGACATCGCAAAGGCCTTGGAGGATATTGCGTGTGGCCTAGAGCTTCCCTTTACACCTGCTCTACCTTCTCCTGCTATATTCACATGCACCTCAAGTGATTTCACTGAGGTCTCTATGCCTGAGCTGTCGCAAATTGTTCTGCGCTTATCCCCAGCGGCTCCTGGCCCCGATAAGGTCACTTCATCTATGATCAAAATTTTGTTCAATGAATCTCCTGCAGACCTGTTGGCTCTAGTTAACCATTCTATTAAAGGTCTTTGGATAACGCATGAGTGGCGTCTTGCTGCAATAGTTCTATTGCTTAAAAAGCAAGGGGGCGCTTAACTTTAAACAATATACGCCCTATTTCATTAACATCGAACCTAGTGAAATTGGTAGAAAGGGTCCTTCTCAGCCATGTCATGTCATACATTTCAGAAAATGCTCTCTCGAATCCATGTAAAATTGGTTTCAGGCCGGGTGGTTCAATTTGGTGTGCTCATATTGACGTAGAGAGTCGTATTAAATTAGCTCGCAATAGAAAACAGTTTGCTGCGCTTGTCACCTTGGATTTCAGTAAAGCATACGACAGCGTTGAGCACTCGCCTCTGTTACTAAGCTTACAGGAACTGAACTTCCCAAGCTATTTTGTAGCCTGGATTTGTTTTCTTTGGAAAATATAGAATTTTACTACTGCCAAAAGGGTGTTTCCTCAAGGAGATTTTCACAGACAAGAGGTGTACGGCAAGGATCAGTTCTCTCAACTGTTCTTTTTAACATTTTTCTAAGCTCAATTTCATGCATTCAAAATGTGAAAACTTGTGTACGCCGACGATATTGCATTTTTTTGCATCAGCAGGTGACATTCACACTCTTTATCGAACCCTGCAAAATTACCTCACTGTTCTTGACAACTGGTTAGGAAGAATTCATCTGTCCCTTAATGTGAAGAAATGCGCATTGTTAGTATTTTCTTTTTCTGTTCCTGTAAATATCTGTCTGGTCTATAGAAATAACATAATACCTCAAGTTTAGACGGTAAAGTATCTCGAAGTAATATACGACTCTATCCTGGCGGCCACACATTGAACATGTTTCTGCAAAAGGAGTTCGGGCCATTGGCATCCTGCGGAGGCTTTGTAGTGCTAGGTCAGGCATGAGAAGGCATACGCTTCTGATGATTTATAAAATGTACGTCCGCCCAATTTTGGAGTTCAGGTGTGTTTTATTCTCGGGAGCTCCTGCCTATAAACTTCCCTCTTGTGCTGTTGGAGCGTGAGGCGTTGCGCCTTTGTCTGGGGCTTCCAAAATATGTCGCCAATGCTGTTCTGCACCGTGAGGTGCGAATCCCATCGTTATCAGCTAGGTTTCGCCTTTTAACAGTTCAAACTATTTTAAAATTGTGCGACTCACCTCTTCACGCTTCCAGTATAATATTTCTTAGTCAACCTTCCGCCTTTTTTAGTGCCGCCTGGTCTCGTTTTCATACCCCGCAGATATGGTACGTGCAGTCCCTCCTTGGTCCCATAAATATTCATTTCACAGATGTCCGCCAAATATATAACAACTCCTCATCTGTCTAGATTGAATTCGATTACATTTTCCTATCGAATGCAAAGCTGCAGCCCTTCCCGCTTCTTCAGGGTCTGTTGCAGGACCACCTAAGGTCCTTTCCCTCTCATGTTCTTATTGCTACCGATGCCTCGCAGGATCGCGAAAAGGCAGGTGTGGGAATTTTTCGCCTTCACTGGATTGGTCTTTTTCTCTCCGTCTTTCTGACTTCATTTCAATTTTTCTGGCTGATTTACTAGCAGTAATCTTAGCCTTACGGAAGTTAGAAACTACCGTTTCCAAGGTCTTGGTCTGTACAGACCCTCTGTCCATTTGCTCTTCCTTATCCTCACCCACTGAGTCTCGGGCATTGCGCTTCTTTAAGTTCCTGATTTCGCTCCATCTAAATTCGGTAAGGTTGCTTTGGGTACCAGGTCGCATGGGCTTTCACTTAAATGAGGTTGCAGATTCCTTAGCAAGAGCCTCTCTCTGCGGCCCAATTGTTGCTGTCCTGCCAACGTGTGCATATACAGCTGCGGTGAGGTTTCGCAGCTACACAATATTTCAGGACTTTGCTGTCTCGGCTCTTACATCATCTCCCGAATATCAGCATCTTCTGCATCCTTGGAGTAGCAAAGACTGGCGCTCACGCAGACTAGAGGTCTCTTTCCCGCGCTTGCGTTGCCGGGTTCCCCTTCTAAATTTCTACCTTCACAGATCTGGCCTGGCAGCTTCCCCACTGTGCCCTTTTTGTGCCGAACCTGAGACAATAGATCACTTCCTGCTGTTCTGCCGCCGCTTCTCTCATTTGAGGAAGCGTCTTTTGCAAATTCCATTTCATCAACTGGGCTTGCCTATGACGTCCGCGGTTGTTCTTTCCATTGGCGCTTCTTTGCTTGGACGAAGCGACAGGAGTGTGCGCTCTGCTGTGCAAAATTTTCTTCAAGAACGCAGCGACTCCCATTCTAATTTCTTTTTCCCGCTCTCAGTCAGTACGGCATTGAAACATTACAGGCGTTGTATACTATTATGCACATTAAGCCATTGTCCCGTCTTCGATCTCCAAGTTAACAGGACCCCTGTCCTTCCGTCTTCCAATCTATCAGACTACGTACTATTACCACTCCTTTTCCCGTCAAATCTTTCCTGTATCCAGCAATTAACCGCCTGAGTCTTGGCCCCTCCCCCGTAGTGGGTATGTGCCAGCAACGTCTGAGGCCTTCCTTCCTTCGTTCGTCGCAATTTAACACGAGGCGTGATTGGCTGCGGGGATAGCATAGTGCTCATGTGCGGTGGCCAGCGAAGCTTACCTATTTTCCCCGCCGCGGGTTCGAATCCCAATCGCTGCAATGTTTATTTAATTTATTTGTGGCTTGGCCAAGGTGGCCCTTGAGGTCAAGCTTCACTTTAACTCGCTGAGCCGGTTTTACCTCGTGAAACAGTGCACTAAAATTCACTTTTCAGTTATCGATGCCAAACTTCGCCGGTTTCCTCGTTACTCTTCCGAGCATTGCCAAGGTGTGTTCCCTAGGCACTGGCGTTTCTGCATTCCTTTATGCAGTGTGTGCGGAACAGCTCTCCTTTCAAGAAAGCAATTCGGTAAGATCAGATTCTTTCCCGATGAAGGGAAAATTATACCAGCCGATGTCGAAATCTTCCCTTGGCGGGCAGCGGAGCTTTCTCCGATTCCGCCAGGTCGCAGCAGCGGCGCTGCTTAGGCGCCGTCAACCTGACGCCGGCCGACACCGTGCACCACCGTGCTCGGCGGAGAGACGAGACCAAACGTCTGCTTGCGGTGGCGAGGAAAGGAGACTCTCCTTCATTTGGCTCCGCCGGGGACACGCGAAGCGCGCAAACAATGCATCTTCGCGTTACTCCTGCGGCCGCCAATCGGCTCCTGTAGTATAGCGGCCCGCCGCTCGTTTAAAGGGGTTCCCAGCGTGCCGGCTACGTTCTCGGCGCAAGCACTTGTTTCCGTTTTCATTTTATTCGACAGAGTATACAGCTCGTTCGGTCTAAAAGCTGTCGGCAGCGTAGTAGTGGTAGTTGTAGTTGTCGGCACCGCGCGTCGGAAACATTCGGGGGCTGCGTAAAGATCAGAGGGCACGCACACTGAAAGAATTAAAGAAACGTGGGGTCTAGGTCGGGAATCGACACAGGGCTTTTGGCATTCGAGCGGGGACGCTTCCTCTCCGCTAGGACGGCTCGGCATTTGAACATGAATGAAGGCGCGTCTATTTAATGCACGGTTTTCTTAGAAACGTATCTTCGAGATTTGTACTGAGGCGGACATGAATAATTATGAGCATGTGAATTACAGATATCGGAATTATGCATGTACCATGCGTTTCCGGTGAATTTCCTCTGTGCTTGGCGTGCAGTCGTAGCGCCATCGTGTGGCACCCACTGAAACCTCCTTTGCCATGCAGGGGGCTGACCCGGCAGATGGCGCCCTTGTAGTAGCAGCAGCAGCGGCCTTACAGTGCAGGAGTAGCACCAGCGGCCGAAGATGATGACGCCGAAGTGCAGCCGAATTAAGCTCGCTCCTCGTGCCGGCGTCACGCGCCGTTCGGCTGCACGCCATCAGAAAGTTGCGGGTTCGAATCACGTCCGGGTCACCAGTTTGAAGCACTAATCAGTATGAGGCCGGCACGATGAAGTAAATGATTGATTTACTGGCTGAAAACGCTAGAACATATGATGGCATGCAGCCGAACGGTGCGTGACGCCGGCACGAGGAGCGAGCTCAATTCGGCTGCACTTCGGCGTCATCATCTTCGACCGCGGGTGCTGCTCCTGCTGCGTAAGGCCGCAGCTGCTGCTACAACCTTTCTGCGCCGGAGTAGTGTCGCTCGTTTCTGAACAGGCCGGTGATGGGACTGCATCCGTGTGCGTGTGCTAGTGTGGGGCAGCGTTTGCGTTGTTTTCAATGGCCTAAAGCTCCGAGCGATTTGCCCAACGGGCAAGGCGATGCCGTTCCATGGGCTCCCTGGCAGCGCTGCAACACTCTGTCGCGTTCCACTACTTAAAGACAAAATTTAAGTGTCCTACATTTTTTAATGCGTTAGCATTAGAACCTGTCCGAAAAAAATTAGTTCTGTCCGAAAAAAAAGTACAGGATTCCACTTAAGTCTGCTTATGAGCAGAAATGCGAAAGCCTTTCCCTGTCCTCTCTTTCCCCTTCCATTTTTCATCGTTTTAATGCTTGTATATTGTTATTTTCTATTTTATATTATGTATTTTTAGACTTATTTTTGTTTTATTTTATTTCATATTTTGTTTATGTTTTATTTTTATCACTTTTATATTCAATCAAAATTTTTCATTTCATTACATATATGGTGCTTAAGTACTTTTACATTTTTGTGTTATGTACCATACAACTTATGACTAACAGTTCGTGGGGAAAACTTCTGCCTACAACTTCCGTTCAGACCACTCATGAGCCAAGAAAAGCTTACGCCTTAAAATCTTTTCTTAGGTTTTCTTAAGCTTTTCTTAGGTTAAAAATCTGTCCGTCCGTCTGTCTGAAGGCTAGGTTGGCAGTTGGCAGAGTGGAGGCATAGGGAGAGTGAACGTGGTCGAGGGAAGAAAAGGAGGTTGGAGGCGAAGGCGACGGGTGGCGGCTGAAGGAGTGGAGAGGAGGTACGGCGTGTCAAGCTGTGATTGCTGAATTGGATCGGGAAAGTGGAGCGGGGCTACGTGCCACGCGGTAATTGACGGACTGTATACCACGGCACCTGCTTGCGCCGTCTGAGCCTGTCAACGGCAGCTGTTGCTCAGCCCGGAGGGAGCACGACTGCCAACTCATTCTCTGCGAATGAACCGCATTGGTTGTGTATAGCTTTGTTTCCAATGGCGTCACGCGAGCCAAGTGAGGCGCGTTGACACAAGCACAGTCGTTTAATGCACACAGCGAATTAGCAGAGCGTTAACCATACTTCCGCTGTCGCGTGGCGGCTCGAGATTTCGACGCTTTAGTGAGGCTGCTTTACTAATATCCCTCTAGAGAAAAGTGTACAACAGCTGTACCTTATCGGCAGTCACCTTCGGGGCAGAAACGTGTAGGCTAACGTAAGGGGTTCTGCTTAAGTTAAGGACAACGCAGCTAGCCATGGAAAGAAAAATGATTGGTGTAACGTTAAGAGACCGGAAGCGGGCAGAGTGGGTGAGAGAACAAACACCGGTTAATGACACCCTAGTCGAAATCAAGCGGAAGAAATGGGCTTGGGCAGGGCATGTATGCGAAGGCAAGATGACCACTGATCCTTGAGGGTAACGGAGCGGATTCAAAGAGAAGACAAGCATAGCAGGGGGCGGCAGAAGGTCAGGTGGGCGGATTAAATTAGGAAGTTAGCAGGCATAGGGTGGGCGTAGCCGGCAAAGGACAAGGTTAATTTGTGAGACACGGTAGAGGCCTTTGCCCAGCAGTGGGTGCAGTCAGGCTGATAATGATGATGAAGAGTCAGGCTACACCTTACGGCCGCCTGGACTGTACGCGGAGCTTTTCAGCGACCACGCTGAAAGCGCTTCGAAGTGTGGCGGCGACCGCGCGTCCCATCGGTCACATTCGGCGACTTTCCTACACAGATGCACAGAGGGCGTAGAGAAGCGTTTCTAAGCGTCTGACGGCATCGATCGCGCGTCCTGCCCGATGACAAGAAAGGTGGCACTATGCTCGAGACACGGATTACATGCACAAGTGGCACCCGTGGTAAAAACGCTGAAACGTTTTGAAGGAGTCTTTCTTCACTATCCGGTGGACAGGTTGTGATGTCGCATCAAAGCCACGTGACTTAGGTCGCTTCTTCGGCGATTTTTCGCGGATATTTCACTTACGGTCAACGACGCCGATAACATTCGATGACAACGGACGGCAACGTCGGCCTTTTTGCGACAGGGGTTCCTTGACGCTAACGCGTTAAAGTAATGATATATCCCTTTTTGAACGTCGTAGTTGGTGGTAGAAATTGGAGCGGGGTTTTCTATTGCTTCCCCGAACACAGAGGCAGTCAAGAACGTAAGAGTTTATAATTAAAGGCATAACGTGTCCCATTAAATTGCCAGGAAGTTTTACTAATATACTGCTGTTGCAGAAAAGGTGAAGGCTTTTGCAATTTGCTTAGCTTTTCTCTTTTCTTACAGACCCATAATCGGCTTTTGAGGGAAGCCTCATGGTTTAGAGGAATGCAGAGACTCCTCAGAGTTGGTAAGTTGCGGCTGTGCGCGGTGTGCGGCTACCAAGAATAAGTCGATAGTCGAAAAACTCGCTGTCCGTGAAAACAGTTCAAATCCGGCCAAGTAGCATATTCTGTCACATCACCCCAATTTGCACACGGTCAGGTTAGCGCAGCTTAGATATTTGTGTTTATGGCAATATCCTGTTCTCAAGCCAGTCATAGCATGCTCCAAAAAGAAGTGCATCAACAGAGAGACCTGTGGAACCGGGAAATCAATTTCTGCCTCGGTTTATTCCATTATTCGGTTTTGTGGTGATTGTAACTGGCGGGAAAGCTTGCGTAGTGCAAATATTTCAGCTTGTGTTGGAAGCAAAAAAAAAAAAAAACTCGCAACGACTAATACTGAATGGGAGTCCAAACGTTACCGCTTTAGAGTGAGAGGAAAAAAATGAATGAATCATCCTTCAGTAATCGCAGTAGCCATCTCTACTTTCGCAAAAGTTATGAGTTCTATGCTTGAAATAATATGCTGATGTGCATTACGGCTGGGCATCTGTATATGGTCAGTCCATGCGGGGTCGCATAGGAGATAAGCTCTTCAACTGCTTGTATATGTATATGTTTCAGTGTCTGAATGTGTGTACCACTGACTTCAGTGGACGTTTTCGGCGTCTGCATTACGAGCGTGTTTCATGCAGCCGTGATGGCTACGTTGCAATCGGAGAATTTTTTATTACGTTCACGAGGGTACACTTTTATCCGCTTTATGAAAGGACGCGCACTTAAGAACAGGATATGAAGCCAATTCCGATCCAACGCGTACTTCAAATCGTGAAAGGAACGAACCTGAAGTAAACGAGGATCACAGACTAGCGACAGAGACAGAAGGAAATGACAGTGAAAAAAGTTGTTAATACTGCGTTTCATGCAGAGAAAAATAACCAAGGACGTCCATATGAAAGCCTGAATCTGATGTGCACCATTTGTATTGTGCTGAACTTTCCATTATAATAGTTTTTTTAGGCGGATAACTATTGACAAGAACAATTTCGGTTGCGGCTGCCGTGTTTCCTTTTGAAGAAATTCCCAAAAGCCTGTGTGACGATTTGTGCTGTGCAGTGCACGTAATTAATGGATCATAGGCGATTGAAATTAATCCAGATCTCTTCACTTAAACACCTCCCATATCCTCCCTGCAGCGTTAAATCTCAGATGCTAACATTATGGCAATCCAGAACGCAGACTATTGCAGAATGCAGCGAGAACGGAGACTAGGCAATGCACTTTTGAATTCTAGACGGAAAACTTATCGCTTCGTCGCTAAACGCGCCTCGTTTACTACAGATAACGTACGATTAGAAAAATACATCTACAATTCGTCTGGCGCCTCGCAACTCCGTTATGTTGCCGCCACCAGCGTTCAACATCACACCGCTGTCGAATAAATGAAAAATGGGCTATTTATAGAAGCAACAACCTGACGGCAGAAAGAAAGACAGCATGCATTGCATTCTGCGATTGCTTGTGCGCTAGTGCGGCATGCTTCGCGCATTGCGGAGAGGGATCCTTTGTTAGCCACAGTTGACGAGGCGCTCTCAAGAACAACGAAAAAAAAACCAGTTTCAAGAAACGTGACCTCGATGCGAGTGGCATGTGCTAAATAGGACATGGATGCGATCACGGAGAACGGAACTAGTGACGCAGCTGCTCTGATGAAAAAAGGGGGGAGTGAACAAGGATGCAGTATACGTATGTTAGGCGGGAGTGATTACTGTCGGTGCTCACAATAAGTCGCCGCTGTTCGCTCAGCCGTTTATTAAGCGCTGCAATCTTGGACATTGCCCGTCCTTATTTTTCTAGGCGCTAGGCGCAATATGGGTGGTGCGCATGGGAACTAGTCCCGCAACAATTTTTTGCTTTTTGTTGCCGCAACTCTCTTAATGGAAATTTGGAGCGTTATATTTGTAGGCATTGCGTAATCGGGACCTGAAGTGGATGTGCTTTTTCCGTCACACAATAGCATCTGTATGCGTTTTTCGGAAGCAGCGCGAAAAGTTTAGACTAACGTGGGCCGTTTGGGATTGTTTTTTCATCAAGACGGAAGGTGGGTGGTGGTTGGTGCTTTGAAATATTCTGGGGAGGCGGATACTGGTCCGGACGTATGTTGGCCCTTTGGGCATCCAGCGCAGCAGAGGGCGAGGACGCACGAAAGGAAGAAACACGGGACATACGAGCGCTGACTTAAAAAAGTTTATTTCGAACCTAGGGAAGGAACATACTGGAAGACCATGACCAGCATCACACATGTGCAGCAGGCTAGATATTCACCTGAAGAAGCAGGTACAACTACTTCCGCCTGAGAGCCATCGACGGCTTAAACACGCAGAAATATTAATCGGTCTATCATTCCTGCTTCGATAATTTCTCAAGTTAGTTGACATCTTTTTATGGTGACAATAGTGCAGTCACTGCAAACAGGTAGGCACGTGGACACTTCATCTGATTCGTTTAGGGTTTCGCACGTGGAGACGACCTGATTCATTTGGGTTCTAATCTCTATTGTGTTCGTTTGACTTACATTTTTTGCAGTGTGCGTCAAGAAACCTTCCTCGCTGTTCAGTTACATTGTTACAATGTCCCCGGAGGTGATCGTGAAACACGTACCGCTTTGGCCATCATAGGTTTGGTCATATGTCAGAGCGATGCTGTAGGCAATAGAGTACTTTCAATGAACTTCGTTCGGTACATCTTTCGCACTCACGCTTCTTTAAGCCGCCCTTGTTTGGCCGTTTTGCACAATTCTTGCAGCTTATCGGGGTTGGAAAAGAGCACTTTGACATTCGAACGTTCTCCGATCCTTTTTAGGCGATGAGGCAGGCCAGGAAGAGACGTTTAGAGGCACGAAGAGGGCAGACTGGGTAAGGGATCAAACATGGGTTATTGAGATCCTAGTCAAAACCAAGAGGAATAAATGGGCTCGGGCAGGGCATAATCGATAATCGATAGTACTTAAGTGTGACAGGCTGGATTCCGAGAGAAAGAAAGCGTAGCAGAGGGCGGCATAAGGTTACGTGGGCGGATGAGGTTAAGAAGTTTGTCGGGATAGGATGGCCGCAGCTGGCACAGGGCAGGGTTTATTGGAGAGATATGGGAAAGGCCTTTACCCTGCAGTGGGTGTAGTCAGGCTCTTCATGAAGATGTTGAGACAGACCATGAATTTACGGTATCACAGAAATTTGTTGTTCAGCAGAAGGTTGGGAAGTTTTGGTTTAGCTAGAGCGCATGCGCTTAAGGAGGTCTTCAGTGAAACTGGCCAGGAAATGCGTAGGGTACTTCTTATCTTGGAGACCAACAATTTGTTCTCTGAAGATTATGGCCATAAGCCCAGGACACGACTTGTCCAGGGCACCTTTAAGCATAACCCTGCCATACCGCTCTTCACAAGCTTAGAATGAGCTGACATATACGGGAGCAGCGGCTTATTAGCATTTGGCTCGTATTTCCAACAGACCTAGTCTCCACGAAATAAGAGCCTGATATAAAGAAATCGAATGCTGTCAGTCGATGGCATCAGTGAGTTATTCTGAGAGGCGAGAAGTCTGCACATACAAAGTACAGCGTGCTAGAAGCTAGTGACTCGAAAGAGTCAACTGCAGTCAACAAATATAAGGAAATCGTCAACATACCTAATCGTCCTAGTAGCCTTAAAGTTTGGTAGGCGGTTGTAAAGGGCTCTGCCAAGTTCAGCTAAAATAAATAACTTAGAATGGGGCGCTACAAGAGCCAACACAAATACAAGACCGAACGCTTGAGGCAGTCCAAAAAAGCGTCAGAGTTTGCATGTAAAAAGAATGGAGTGCATTTGTAACGCGAGGGAAAAATAAAGTGTACTTTTTGGCCACCAAAGTTAGACTGCATTCTTTATGGGAGTGCGTGCATTAGGCGGATAAATACGGTATACTAGGCAGCTTGCCCCAAGAAAAAAATCAGGGAATAGCTGTTTTACTGTTCGATCGAGAAAATGTTACTCGTCACGAAATACTTTATTTAATGCTGGAGGGACGCAGAGTTGGTGTCATGGTTGCGGTCTTTCTCGAATAGTGTTTGTTTTTTTGGTAACTCGAAGGCACCTTCATAGTCATATAACTAGCGCCACCCTCGCCATTATTACTCAAGTTACGATCGCCACAGGACAAAGGCCCATTCTCGACATCCCATGAACATTTCATGGATGTCCAATTTTAATGCATTAGCCCCGAACGTCACATCCCAGAAAACTTTCCAGACACTAGGCTCTGCATCATCCCTTTCTCCTACCTTTACGTTCTGTTAAAATCCATTCTGTTGCCAATATACCGTAAATTATCTATTCGCCACGCTACACATGCCACACAGGTTCATGTCCTGTTCCTGATCTCTGCTAGGATATCGTTAACTCGAACTCATTCGCCAATCCACGCTGTCCTGTATCTTAGCGCCACCACATTCATTTATAAATGAGCAAATGGTTCATACATTAGCGCATACTTGGCATTTTCGCAAATTGATCTAGATGTGAGCACGAGGCATCTGTGATACAGCTGCCACTACTTACTTTCTCATTTACTTCAATTCATTCGCGTTCGGCGCTTACGTCGCGATGTCCGACCTGTGTCACTTAGGCGTTGCTGGACAGCGGAGCGGAACGCAGGAAAGGTATTCAGCGCAGTGATATTCCGTTGCTAGGGAAACGCCGCCGCAGAGGAAAAGGCTGCTGCAGTATTATTTTTATACTTTATTGGTGTCCGCCAAGCTTCGAAGAAAAAATTCCCGTATCAGCTTTTTGATTCCTTCCTCTTTCGTCGCTGTTGGTAAAGCGTGGCGAAAACTTTTCCTTTGTTATTTTCCTGATTTAACTTATACTAGGTCCTCGGCCTCGATTACTGTTATTAACCATAGTGTTAGGATGTGACTACGCCCAAGTAGGAGGTATAAGAATAGCCAGCATGATTATGAAGATGTCTACGCCCGCGTTGGTGCTAATGCGTACGAATTACGCGTCAGCATAAGTACGAGTAATTCCGGTACGTAATTCTCGTGTTACCAACGTGCACTTGCGTTCCGGCTGTTATTTTGGGTCTTGTTTTTTTCCCCGACATAATCTTGCTCCTACAGATCGAACAGCAGTATCGTAGCAGGTTGTTGCTCTTCTAGTTTACATGGCGCTAAAAGAGTTGTGTGCAAGATGCGCATTCTTTTATACGTTCCGACTTTGCGGCACATGAGAACCTTAACGTGCTGATGGCAGTGTTCTCACCGAATTTTCGACTCTAAACATGTTCAGTGTTTTGTATTGCACGCATAATACAGAACAAAACTTAGCGGTTGTCTCTGTAGAAGTTAATCCTTTCGAGTTAAATTCTGTTCTTGCGTTCTTACATTCGTTGTATTTACCTGAATATTCTTCTTGTTTGGACTTCGCTCTCAAGTGCAATATAGGCTTCTCATTCTGCACACTTATTAGCTGAATAAAGATATTCAGAGGCCGCTGCAGAAACGACGTTTTCTTCAGTGCGGGGCTCCAGAAACACAAAATACGGGGAAGTACCGTCTTTGCAAAGAGTAACAAAGCAACCAGGTTTGTTTCACTTTGTGTCAGGTAAGGAAAACCTTTGTCTCCTCTCTTGTAGAGTGTCTTGGTATTTAGGGATGCCGTAAAGTGCTGCACAATACGGCTGCTGAGAAGCAAACCCGGTTTATTTATTTTACATTCACGGCACATAGTACATTATCGAGGGCAGGGGCAAGAACAAAATAATGCAAAACAAAAGGCAAATCACACAAAAAATTGAACTAATAATACAAATTACAGAACGAAAATAATGAAAACATCGGCAGCTATTATGAAAATGGAAACACGAAAATGGATGCAAACAAAATATAATTTTCCTGGAAATGTCACACATTAGCGCAAGTAAAAATAGGAATACGAAAATACCATGAATAACGAATATAGTAGTTAGGCATTAGATGGCAATCGTTATAATAACTTTTGAAACAAAACTTTGAACAGCCGATTTAAAGTTGCCAGCGCTAGCCATGCTAGTAAGTGATGCATTTAAGTTATTCCAACCTTTGCTGGTCTGGGAAAGGAATGAATATGAGTAGCTGAATGTGTTGCAATGTGGAATGTTTACTTTTTGGCTGCAGTTAATGCGAGATGAAATGTACGGTGGTGGTTGGACCCGAAGTGAACGTAAGTGTGAGTTGTGATAAAATATCTTGGGAAAAAATACAGGCGAGGTGTTTGTCTGCGGGTGGACTACAGCGGGAACTCTAGGAACGCTATCATGTTAATAACACTGGCAGTCCTTTGATAGTTGTTTAGGAAGAATCGGGATCAGCCATTTTGTATTAACTTATTTCACAATGCGAATAATATGAAGACAGGGACGACAACAGAGACAAAGCCAAAAGAGCGCTGACTTCCAACTGTTTATTCTGCTGAAGATGCCACGCATATGTATGTACAAATAAGGAGCGCCGGCAGGAAAAAGAAATAAAGGAAAAAATAAAAAGGAACCAAAAAGAAAACCATCAGCATGAATGACACAGCGTGACAGCACCAACGTCCTAATCACCATCCATCTAAAAACCTTAGCTCTTTCTTGGCCAGTGTAAGCGATGACATGCTTATACACCCTTCTCCTGCGCGAGCAATCTTAGCGGCCTCGATTATCTGCCTAACACACTGATCTTAGAGTCGAGCACCAATCCCGCTTCTTTTAACCGTAGGCACGAATGGCTTAGTACGACGACTGCAACCGTCTCTGAATTCACGGCAGTGCAAGCTAAGCTGGCCCTGCTTACCATCGTATATATTCTTGTTTTTTTTCTTGTAGTCAGATATTTATGAATCTACCTATCTCCATAATATATTCGCGTCCGCAATACAACGGCACGCTATATACGACACCCTCATCACAGGTGACAATATGTTTTTGGTGTCGAATAGTGCTTGATCTTTTCTCTTTTCTATTGCACGGGTTTGTTTTCTTCTAAAAAATTGATAGTTTTAGTGAAGCCGAAAATGCAACATCAACGCCTACGCGTTTTCCAATCCACTCCAGATTGTGGTAAGTCTGACGGATATACGGATTAACTCCTACTTTCTTGCGCGCATTCGGACCTGTAAGATCTTTTATTTCAGATTGCCGGACTTTTTTAATTTTGTGGAACAAGCCCTCGGCCACAAAAACCACAAGGGGTTCCGGGTAGCCCGCATAAGACAGTCGTCTATTTTGCAGTGTTAGACTTTCTTGTAGCATGTGTTGGTAGGATTTTACTGGAGCGTTTGTTAAACAGTACTTAATGCTTCGCTTCACAACCTTGGAGTGGGCAGATAGAGCGGTTAATAAAACTTTTTTTCGCTCGTAGTTCATAGCCCCACTTACGTGATCACAGCTTCGACTATAAAGGAGCTAGTACTAGATGTATCAAGCTGTCGAAAAACTTGAGGGGACACTTAAGCTCCGCCTTAAGATTATGACGCGAAAGCTTAACTGTACTCTTTCAGCGGCCTGGGTCCCTCTTTGCGTACCGCTTCACAGACACGGACACTGTTCTGTCTTCAACGATCGCATAACGCTTAACTTACCCTTTAGAGAACAGCACGATACCATTAAAGATCTCTCCCGCGCAAGTACTCCTTCCCTGTCGTCTAGGTTTCACCTACATGCCCACATAGGCGGAAGTGGTCATTCTCTACTCTACATTTATAGTTCGCCGGGAATCCTTATACAGTGGTCCTGGCGCAGTGGTGCAGTGGTTAAGCGATGCGCCACTGCCCCGCAGGTGGCTGTTTCAAAAGCAGCCACCGGTGCGGCTTGTGACACCCACTTACCCTTCCCGAGTAAGCTGTCGCGACCAATCGCTAACTGAACTGCCACCTGCCACGGAGGGCAGTTGGCTCACAATCCAGTGGGCAGGTTGTAATGACGTCACATGGTAAAGCGAAAGAACTGTAGCGCGACCAAGACGAACACAAGACAGAGGCACACAGGACTAGCGCTAGTCCTGTGTGCCTCTGTCTTGTGTTCGTCTTGGTCGCGCTACAGTTCTTTTGTTACAGTATGCACCATCTAGCCCAACAAAAAGTTCTTCTAAATGGTAAAGCGAGCTAGGTTGCAGGCTGGCCACCTGCTTTTCTTGACACGACGGCGCCGGAGTTGCGCTGAACGGGACTATTAACGCTCTCGCGTTAAAACGTAGTTATAGTGCCTCGTCGATCTGACTCTTATTTTTCTTCTGCATAAATTATGACTATAAAGTAGGCTACGTCTGATGCCACTGCTGGTGTAATGACAGCTAGAACGGCTACAAGGCTATCGTGTACATAGGGCCCTTCGTTTTCGGTTTTCATGTTTTGCGGAAGTCAATGGGTGAAAGTGGGCGATATCTTTGTGTGCTCGAATTGGATTACATATAGGGTACTCAGCAAAACTTTCTATAATTCGGGCTTTCTGGGCTGCATTTTGGCATATAAAAACCAAAACGATTTACTACTAGGGCTAGTTTTGTGAGGTGCTTAAAATTTTCTATTATTCTTGCATTTTTTAAATAAACACTTTTAAATTGTGCAGGAAAAAAAGCTTTTAGAAGATACAGGTTTTTCGTATGTTTCATTTATTTTGTCGAGCACATTACCGTGTGCGTGGAAGCACTGCCTGCTTTGTTTGTACACTGTGAAAACATTGTTCAACATCAGAGCACCAATTTTAAAGGCAAAAGAGCGTGGGAACAGGACGTCGTTATCGTATGTGCATAGCGCTCGATGCAGTGACATCAATAAGACGTCTGGTCCTCACCCTTGTTTTAGCCTCTCACGTCTAAACTTAATTTTCGAAGTATTCCTGAAATTAACCCGTATCACAAATTACAAGTGTAAAATAGTTTTAAATCGGTCAAATAATTGAAGACAGGCCTCTGGATTAAGCAGAAGACACCTGCTAACTTCGTGTATAGTGTCTTCAGCTTTCTTACTTGCGAAACTTCACTCTAAACACGAATACGCCTATATGTGAGTAAAAAAAGTGAGTAAGCCGTCCTTACAGCGCACTCTCTCTTTTATAAAAGGTCAGTGCGCGAGAGGACAGCTTACTTCTGTTTTTAATCCATTTTGTTTATAGTTTAATTCTCTTGAAGACACACATGTGCGGTTAGAAATCAGGTTTAAACTTATTTTTTAAGAAATTACTTCAAGGTGCAAAAATCGGGCAAAACAAAAAGGAAGGACTCAGTGTACACACCCTTCACTTTGTGCTTTCTGATACATTGCGTGCGCTTATCCAGGGTAAGCTACGCCTGACCCGTGAGAAAGTGCACTTAAACACGTAGTGCCAGAAAAGGTCATTGACAGCAGAAGCATGTAAATTCTACAAGTGGCAAGAAGTTGCGTGACAAAAAAGAATTATCTCAGACTCTTCTTCTATGTGCCGGAGAGAGCGAGGTAGACTAAAAGGAAAATTTAGTCACATTCTGTCACACTAGCCTGTGAAGTTCTAAAGTGGGATGTTGAGAGAGAGAGAACACTGCATGCACACAGTAGTTCTTTTTGTCCTTTCTTTACGCAACTCGCGGGATTGCAACGACAGGTGGGCGCAGGTAAGGTCGCGAGCCGTAACTGTGACTACACTCTTAGGCACGGCATGTCGTCGGTCGTTGAACGAAGAGCAGGTGGGCGTTCATGACGTAATCCAATTTGTCCGTTAGCTTGAGTTTGTCTGCGACGAGGGCAGGAACGGGAGCACGGCAGGCTTCGCAAATGTTGCTGTCTTGACAACCTCCCACAGTCAGCACTGTACAGGACGCAACGGAAACCTGCTTCGATGAGTTCCTGCGGTAAACTTTAAAACTTTCAAGCTATATGAAGGACAAACATAACTTAAAAAGGCTATTTTTAGCGGTCGATACTTTTGAGAACATGCGAGGCCTTCAAAACAAGTAGATCACAGTACTCCCACTGTTAAAATGCAAAAGCAATGTTGGGCGACACGATAGAGCAAAGGATTCACGCAGAACCAGTTTTATAACAGATTTCTGCGCAATCATTGAGAGCGTCGTAAACTAGCTCTGCATATAGTCTTACTATAAGTGATTTAATAATGATGATAGCTACGTTGTACCGACATGACCTGAAATCGGATGTGCAGAACTTTTACATAATTCTCGAGATAAGCTGCACGACATTGTTTCTTGAATTCCTGTTTTTTTTTTTGTACAGAACACTGAAAAAAATTGGTCTATATTTAAAGGTCACGCCAAGGCCAATGTTAGCAGGTTCGAGCTGAGATCCGCTTGCATCCTGCAGAGCGCAACTGGAGAAGATGCCAACAACAATTAAAGGCTAACAAGGTTAATAGTCCGATCCAGAAGATACGGCTGTAAGAGACTTATCCTCATCAGGACTTCGTTGGCACTTATTCGAAGAATGAGCGCTGTCAGAATGTCGAGAACCAGTTGCGGGTTCGTGGCGCGGGAGTGATGTTGTCTTGCTTTTAATACAATAACTGTTGCCTGTGGTACTAGGATTTGAACTCAGTTTCCTCCGCGTATGAGCTGAACGCTCTGCCACTCGGCTACTGCTGTGGTCCGGAAGAGTTTCGGATGCTATTGCTCAAGTGCTCTTCTGCTGACCATAATCCTTATTCTTTTGAGATGACCGCAGACGTGGTCTAGGGGTTTGAGCCTCCGCTTGGCATGTGGGAGGTGTGGTGTTTTCTCTCCAGTGCCACCGGGTACTCACCGGTGATGCAACGGGCACAGGTTTTCCTTCGGCCTGGTGGTCGGCTTATCTGCGGTGAAATATGGTTGGCAAATGGGTCTCTGACCAAACCTTTTAAGACTAAACTACACTGTGCCGTGGTGCTCTTTCGCCAAGGCTACCCTTGAGCCATAAAAATCATCATCATCAGCAGCATCGTAATCACTCTCTTGAGACGTTGGCTATGCTAGGCAACGTAGAACAGCGCAGCTGTGGGCGTGCTGGCGGCTGTGTTACTGCTCTGTAAATTTATTTAAGATTTTTTGTCGTAGCGACAAGCCATTAACTACAAGGTATGATGAGCTAAGGGTCGTTTGTCGCAGTTACAAGGCATCTGGACATTCATTTATGCCTCGTGTACTTTCCTAGCATCAAGCACTTTACAGTCTTTGTGCAGCAGTAAACGGCAACGTATTGGCGAAACTTCTGATTTATTTGTTCTTGAAGGCTGCGATGCGAACTTCGGACAATGTTGAGCGAAGCTTTCGAAAAGTTGTTCTCTCAGTGACGTGGGTGCACGTGGCGTGAAGGTAATTCTGGAACGATCTGGGAGCCGAAGGATAAAGGCATTTAATGCCCATATTCCTTTGATTTGAGTATATGGACGGAATATGGCAGTGAATGTGAAAGAGTACTGGGCATGCGAAAAAAAACAATCCGTGAGAGAAAGCTGCCTTTATTTTTAGCAATACTCAATTGAGCCGCAGTGTATATTCAACCGCTTTGGACTGAACTGCGGTGGGTATTTCTTCAACGTGATATAATCACAAGCCAGTGCATGTTCGTCATTTTATGCTGCGATATGTGACCAACCCCTATGCTACGCGTCACCAGCCTCGGAATCCGTGCAATATATTAAGCTTTCCCCGCTTTTGAGGGGCCTTCTGGGGCTTGTTTCCGCAGCCTAGCATCTACCAGCGTTACGTTACTTCACGGCGTTTAGACGTCGTACTACTAAAACCAGCGTCATCCGTCTTTCGTTTCCTGGTTGCTGCCATGGATTGCTAAGTGCACTGCAGACGGCAGGGCAACACTGCTACTGCGTAGGCATAAAAAAACTTGAGGAGACGCTTAATATCCGCCTTACAGGTATGACGAGAGAGCATTAATGAGTCTCTTCTGCGGTCTGAGATCCCCTTAGGGTATCGCTTTGCAGACACGGACTCTGTTCTTTCTTTCACCGTCACAAAACGCTTAACCAACCGTTGAGAGTACAATGCGTCAGCATTAGATATCCCTTCGCGCAAGCGCTCCTCTGTTGCCTAGGTTCTGCCTACATGCCCATATATGCGGAATTGACCATTCTCTACTTTACATTTATACTGGATCGTGGGGAGTCTTCATACCACTCCTGGCGCTGTGGCTCAGCGGTTGTGTCATGTGCCACTCGCCCAGGTGGCTGTTTCAAGCACTGCCACCGATGGCGCTTGTGAGACCGAGGTTGCTCTTCTGAGCAACTTCTCGCGACTTTTCATTAATTTCACTGCCACCTGCCGCGGTGGGCAGGTTGGTCACAATGCGGTGGGCAGGTAGCCATGACGTTACAAGGTCACTTGACTTGCTTTTCTAGACACGCACCGACGCCACGGTTGCCGCTGAATGGGACCATTAATGCTATCGCGTTAAAGACGCCTATTCATTCTGAGCATGTCATTTGGAGGCATGCCTGCTTTCGTCGGCATGCCAGCGTGGTCAGGGGATCATAACTATTCTCCTTTTCTAGTCACTACTAAATCGCACCACATTATTATTAATATGCGCCTATACTGAGCCCCTCTTTTCAGCGTACACTTTATACTTACACATGCCAATAATCGGATGCATCAGGTGATGCAGGAAGTTTCGCACATATTTCTATCCGCAGAAAACGGTGCACAGAAAATGCGTCGACAGATGCGCTGAAGGTACACCTGCTATAAAACTCCCAGTCGTTACGCCCTCATTTTGGATGAACTGGCAGCGATTGGCCTGTCGCATCCATTTCCATCCCTCATAACCACGCCCCAGTCCTAGGCATCCCCTGGATCACATGACCATGTGATCACGTGACCACACGTGGGATATGACGGCGGCAGCCAATTTGCCGCCGTTCATCTAAAGAGTGACTCTGTGCATCTATAGTTGTAAAGGACAAGAAAAGAAAACAAATCTAGCTTGTGTCGGTACAACTGTCCTAATGTCTTCGCGCCAAGCACGTGTATCGTGATGTTACGACGGTGACAGCCGGACAGCAGCAAAGCCCCCGAGACACGTACACAGAGCAGCTTTGGAGAGCAGAACACTAATTGTTGTGACTGTTGTCTGCAATCACAAGATAGAGCGTAATCGCCAGATGCAGCTTCACCGTCTTTTGTGAATTTGTATAGCAGCCTCGCGGTGATTTAGCTCCTGGCTATTGTTGCCAATTCGCCGGCTTGTGCATCTTAGTAGCTTCCGTTTAGATATCGACTTGCGCGGCACAAACAACCCGATGACATTGACGAAGCTAATCTTTTTCCGAGTCGGGGATGTGTCCGTCAAAGGCGTCCGCTTGCACGTATTACTCCCTATCGTTTTTGTTTTTCATTCTATTGCTGCACCGTTAGAGAGCCTCACGTTGCAGCAAAGAATACTATTCCTGCTATTTGCTGCTAACATAAGCACGTAATGTATTTTTCGTATTAAACACGTTCTAGATCCTCAAGCAAAGTTATTGCCAACTAAACAAGGCCAATTCATAAGGAGGTGCGTTGAAGACATAAAAACGATTGCTAATTACACCCCCCCCCCCCCAAACACGAACTCGTAATTTGTGCAAAATGTCCGAATTGGCTCAGAGTCAGTGCGACTTAAAGGAGCTAGCGACGAGCATCTATTTCGGCCGGCTGCTCGAATGCTCCGGAGATATGTGCAGCTTCCATCAGTTACGAATCTAATGTAAATTCAACTGTATGATATACACAGAAACCGACAGTGGCCAAGTGCCTTTTTCTACCGACAACACTAATGCGGATGGCAGCTGCAGCAATACGAGAGCTTCTTTCTTCGTAGACGTCGAAAAATGACAAGGGGTGCGTCCAGGACGAAAGCAAGGAAAAAGGCGTCCACGAGGGCAGTGTCAACACTCTTACTGTGGAACGAGAAGAAGAAAGGAATCTTGCAGGGAAGGGCGAAGGGCTAGTGAAGAAACAAGGACAACGGTGATTATTATGATCATGAGAGTGACACAAATGAAACCGCTAATAAAAGAAGAACGCAACAATGTCCACTGCAATGGTCTCCACCAATTGCGTACACTAGGCTTCATGATTTTTAGGCTTCGGCAACCATTGTGATGTCTCGCTCTCCTTTTATATTTTGCAGACTCAGTGTAGAGATACACCAATAACACTTGTTTGAATAGTTTTCTCTGAGAAATGTTCAGCTTGGCGTCGATCGCCAAAATAAGTTACTGTATCGCTGGTGTTATTTCTGTATTTCCAGTGAATTTTTTATCCGATGCACCGGTCAAAACAGAGTGTCCTGAACGTTACACTTGTATCGAATCTGTTACCATGAGAATGGGCACATGTGCCTGAAAATCTGAGCTTTGCAATGCGGAGTTTTCAATTTCCGACGTCAAAGAGAACCAGCTCCGATCGAACTAGAGGTTTCAGCAGAAAACGGGATGCCACTCAGCAGGCTACTAGAAGTTTGAAAAATTGCGTCAGTACAGATTCTTTTTCGCAGATTATGAGTGAGGCGCGGGCTTCTGAGCAAGGAGGCTATACGCTGTCCAGCATCGCACTTGCATTATCACACCTGTTACCGAAATGTAAGTTAACAAAGAGAAACTAGACGCCCAAAGGAAAAACTATGTGTTTCAAGCTTACGCAGAAACCGTCATTCGCGACCGTCGTCTTTCCCAGAAATATCCTCGAACCTGGGAACACGTGTCTGACCTCAGATATTTTTTAAGATTCCGCACCAGCCTTAACGGAGTTTCAGGAGCTATGTGCTCACCCTTTTTGCGTTGTGCAAGTTATAACGCTTTGGATGTAATGGCAAAATACAAGGTACAAACAATGGAAATCGGGTCCTTAAGACATGTGTCTTCTCGCATACATTCCTAGATAATAATAATAATAATTGGTTTTTTGGGGAAAGAAAATGGCGCAGTATCTGTCTCATATATCTTTGGACACCTGAACCGCGCCGTAAGGGAAGGGATAAAGGAGGGAGTGAAAGAAGAAAGGAAGAATAGGTGCCGTAGTGGAGGGCTCCGGCATAATTTCGACCACCTGGGGAGCTTTAACGTGCACTGACATCGCACAGCACACGGGCGCCTTAGCGTTTTTCCTCCATAAAAACGCAGCCGCCGCGGTCGGGTTCGAACCCGGGAACTCCGAATCAGTAATTTCCCGGGTTCGAACCCGACCGCGGCGGCTGCATTACTTTTTTTACCAGATAATGAAATAATGGTCGCGCGAACATTATCCGCTACCAGCACCGGTTCTGTTTCGCCGTTATGTAAAGAGTAAGAGTCAGAATCTGAGTCAGTTTGTTGCTATATTAAAGAAATTTTAACATTGACAAATTTCTAAAGAAGGAGGTCCCGTAGTCAGTGACTGTACTGGGACCTCGTAACACAACACAAAAGACACAACTTTTGCTCCTGAAAGAGTGTTTCAGATCAGATATGATCGAAGAGTACTCCATTCTTATTATCGTTTCGCGCCGAGTACGCTGTGTCTTACTTACGATCAATGGAGACGTTATCCGGCGCTTCTCCGGAAGCTTCTTATCTCTCTCCTCTTGCGCGCGCTGCTTCTCGAAGAGAAATACGTTGCTTCGTATATCACGCCAGTCCTTGCGTATTTTTGCTCACGACAGTTGCCTGGATAGGAGATGACAGCGACTGATTTCGAAAAGAAATAAAAAATATGGGGGCGCCTAAGCTATTTTATGCCCTGTAAATGCGAGAGTATTGCTTGTCGCTGAGTGTGTCGCTGACTTGTTGTAGGGAACTTTGGGGGTGAACGTTGTTTCGCTGCAGCAGCTCGCTTCACACGTTTCGCTGTGTTGGGATGGTCGCGTACTTCGTCGGCGGTGAACTGCCGCCTCCGGCCACACTTTGCTTTCTCGCTTGATGATGTAGACGTCAGCGATTGAACTTCAGACTATGAAGACTCAATAGTGCCGCAACCTCACTTTCCTAGAGCTGAAGGCCAATTGACAGCAATTTCTAGCCGCGTTTACATGCATACCACAGTGGCGCATCGTATTTCTTACCGTATCTCGCGGTGGCGACAAGCCACTGTTTGCATGTACCACATCAAGTCGAGCGGGGCAGTGGCCTCTCGACCAGTGCATGTGGAGAAGGAGGCCAGGCACTCCCGTCTTGAGTGTTATCCGACTCAGGAGGTACTGTATAGCCACCCCAGGGAGGAGCAGGGGTGCCCCAAAACCTTTTTTCATTCATCGCGGAAGTCGACTTGCACTTCTCGGAGGGGGAGAGTTGCATTGCGCAGTGCGTGGATGAGTGTTTACCTCTCTTGCCTGGGCGCCGGCGGTGACACTCCACCCCACCAGGTGGGGTTACTGACTTCTTCTCTTGAAGATCTGATCCCTATCAGTTCTCTCAATCTCCTCTTTTTTCATGGTTATGTCCTCTTCCCTTTGGCGCCCCTCTCGATAACACCATTCTTCTGACATATGCTTCACACCTCCACACCGCATGAGGAAACTAAAGCAACATCGACTCCTGGGGCGGTGCTTCTATTAAGAATCCGTCCTTCCTGACCGCTCGACACATTTATCTAAGCATTCTCATGTAAGTCATTTCTATTCTCCGGATATTTTTATATTTCTTCAGAGCTGCAGTCTCCATTTTTGTACATCCCAGCCACACTCAATACCATGTTGTAAACAGTGCGTGATGCGGATCACAGCACTGAAACAAAATAAAGGAAAAAATAAACGTGTTAAAACGGCTCTAGCTTATCTGAAGTCTAGAGTCTGACGGAAACCCGTCTGGTCGGGTCATCCCATTTTTTCTTTTGGACGGCGCCTTCTTTCGTCATCCTCTTGCTTATCTGTCCCTATTCGTGTGTTCCACAGACATATTAGTACTCTCGTAAAGCAGCGACTGGAGGTAAGATTGACGGTGGCAGCCAAGTGCTAGTGACGAAATTCGCACAGACAGGCGAGCATGAGAAACGAGCTTGAAATGTTTATCGGGCACGCTAGTTCTTCACGCCAAAGAAAAGAAAAAGATTGGCTGCGGCGGTAGTGAGACGCATTATTTGCTGTGGAATCGCTGCTCTCCAGCACTTTCTCTTCAAACATGTCCCAGAGCTTTCCAGTAAGCCAAAGTGCACTTAGCGAAATTCCTGAGCATAGTAAACTTCTTCGCGCGTGGTCCTAACTTCTCGCGAACAAACTGACGTGTCGCGAAAGCGTGAAAAATCCACAGAATATTTTTCACTACAATGTTAAGCCGGAAATAAGGTCTTGCTAGTGTGGATCAAGAAATAAAATAATAAAGAAAATAAGAGCAGGAAAGCTTTGCGGCAATAACTAAGGGGAACGGACCGAGGATCCGTTTATCGAAAATATATTGGTGAGTGAGTTTGTTCGTTTTTCTCTCTGCCTTTTCTTCAAGCTTTTGGCGCGTCTTTATCTCTGCCAAACGGACAGTAAATAGCATCGATATCTTAACAGCAAATTTCTTCGAATTCAATACATGTTTTATTTCAGTTCAACAACCTTTTTCTTTACTTCAATAGAAAAAAAATAGTGATGAAGGAACACCGCATACGTATAGAATACGAGGATGGCGCAGTGCGTGACACATCCGTGTGAGCTGGCAGATTGTTTTTCTGCTCATACAGCTTGTTCGAAATGTAATACTGCGTTACGATTGACTGCGAGTTGACAAGGTGCGCGGTGCACTGGCAGTGGCGTCCGGCTGTATGCTTCGTTTAGCAAATCTATTATGGGGATGTTCGATTCACTACTCGAGAAAGTTTCAGATAATCACCCACCCCTACCGGGGTACATTCTCTCGCCTTTTGGCTCAAACGCCGGACTCCACTGCATGAGCCCAAGGTAGCGGTGTTGAACCCCGATAGGGGTGTGTGAATATTCGTAATTTTAGAATAACGAATCAAATATCTTGTTCGATTCTGGCCGCCGCGGTGGCTGAGTGGTTATGGCGCTCAGCTGCTGACCCGAGAGACGCGGGCTCGATCCCTGCAACGGCGGTCGTATTTCTATGGAGGCGAAATTAAAGAGGCCCGTGTAATGTGCGATGTCAGTGCACATTAAAGAACACCAGGTGGACGAAATTTCCGGAGCCCTTCTCTACGGCGTCCCTCTTAGCCTTAGTCGCTTTGGGGCGTTAAACTCCCATAAAACCATAAACCAACCATGTTCGATTCTCTGAACCAATAAAATAGTGCACATTCAAAAGTGTTTGAAACGAATTGAAAAAAAAAATTCGAAAAGTTTTAGAATAACTGACATTAAGTTCGAATAAGGCCTGCTGTAGCGGTCTTCCCAGACTGTTACAGAAACAAGGTTCAATGCGAAGATAGACAGTATGGAGGATTTAGCTCCACGACGCGGTCCATTCGTTTGGCGGCTTGCATGATGCTTGTATGCATGGCATCCAGCATTGGGTGACGCTGTAATGAACAGGCAGGCTTAACAAACCACGGCTTGATGCCCGATCTCCAAGGCCATGGCTAATACGTAGTTTACACCCCGCTCACTTACTGAGATGTGGCGCTAGTTTACTGACTTTTCTCACCAGCAGCGAATGGCATTTTGCCAATATGCAAGACATGCCGTTCAAAAAGTTCACTGATGGTCTATACAGACAAGGTGATCCGTACTCCCTAGTTGAGGCCAGTATTGCGTCTTTGGACCGTTATAGTTGTAACTCCATAAGTTATCGCGCCGTACCGCACTGTCACAGCTAGCGCTTCGCTGTTTCTTAGTATTATTTGTTTAGTACGAATATTCGCAGTAGTCACCAATGTACGTAAAAAAAATATTCGTTTTATACCACTATTTTGTTCGCATTCGATTTGGTTCTATCACTATTCGATTCATATTCGATTCGGTTCGTAGCTACACTATTTCTTTCCGATCCGGTAGCCACATGCAAAGCGGGTGTCGATGTGCCGGGCATCTTCGAAGAAGCATGCCTAGTAGATCACACCACCCCTACAGAGAACACCACCACCGAACTGCACGCTCTGCTATGCCATTGACAGATGCTCAGCAGCAACTCAAAGACGGCAAACTAGATTCCTCCCACTCGAGAAAAAAACGAGTCGGAATGTACACTGCACCACTTAAACACTCCGCGAACTCGCCAAACTGCGACTGAACAGCAGCTTCGCCAATGCGGGTCGGCATCTCAGGCCGTCCTAACTTCACTGTACCCTGCGGTGTACGCAGAATGGCGCCCAGGACACCAAGTGGTCCCTGGGAACGAGCTCCATCACAAACTTGCCGTCGTTGCTTCATTCAACCCCCCGACAGTAGCTTGCGAACTCATCTGACTCCGCTTCCGGTACTTCTTTAATTAGCCATGCTTCAAACCACTACCCCTCAAAGCCGAACGCAAGCTTCGCATTCGCGAGAGAATGCCGCCGATACATGCTTCCATTCCACCCATCTTCCGTCGAGCTGCCGAGGTTTTCCTCAGCAAGGTGCGAGCGCGAACTGCACTCGCAGCGGAGATCATTCCCAAATGGGAATGGCATGTCTGCACCCCTCGGCGCCTCCCAAAGGAGCAAATGAAGACCGAGCCGCCGCCCGTCCGATGTTCCCGGTGCCGACAGAACGGCCCGGAGGTGGTGCACTTGGTCTGGCTCTGCCCGGCACTTGCCTCGGCGTGTGCTTGTCACCGACAACCACACGTCGAGTGCTATACCGAATGGATCTTCTGAACAGAAGTTCACGCAGACAACTTCACGAGCCTGTGGAGCTTCGCATCGAAATGCAAGCTCCATCTCCTCACAAAAGTGTCGTATCAGTTATCGTGTGTGCATGTGTGTGTGTGTGAAGTGTCACGATAGGTGATGTGCGCGACAGAACGCGTAAATTCGCCGCCTGACTTGCTGTGCGCCTCAAGAGAACTGTGCTACTCACGACCTCCTTGTGCCCCTTTCCCCTACCCCTACCACAGGCTTCAGAATCTCCCCGTCATATTAAATTCATTCATTCATTCATTCATTTGGTTGCCAGACTACACTATTCTTCTTCAGTTCGGTTTTCAAAAAGCACTATTCGCGCACCCCTACATCCCTGACGAGGCTGCTGCATTCCCACAGGGGCAAAACGCGACAGCAGCAAAAAATGGCAGAGAAAAAGAGCCACAGCACGGCAGTAGAATACACCTGCCGTGGCGGCTCAGTGGTTAGGGCGCTTGGCTACTGTGCCGGAGTACCTGGGTTCGAACCCGAAAGCGCCGGCCGCGTTTCGTCGCAGGCGAAACGTAAAAGGAGCCCGTGTGCTGTGCGGTGTCAGGGCACGTTAAAGATTCCCAGGTGGTCGAAACTATTCCGGAGCCTTCCACTACGACACCTCTTTCTTTCTTCTTTCACTCCCTCCTTTATTTCTTTTCTTGCCGCCGCGGTGGCTCAGTGGTTATGGTGCTCGGCTGCTGACCTGAACGACGCGGGTTCGATCCCGGCCGCGGCACTTGAATTTCGATGGAGGCGAAATTATAGAGGCCCGTGTACTGTGCGATGTCAGTGCAGGTTAAAGAACCCCAGGTGGTCGAAATTTCTGGAGTCCTTTACAACAACGTCCCTCATAGCCTGAGTTGCGTTCGGACGTTAAACCACTATAAACCAAAAACCTTATCCCTTCCATTACGGCGCGGTTCGGGTGTCCACCGAGATTTGAGAAAGCAACTTCGCCATTTAATTCCCTCAGAAACCAATTAAAAACATTTTTAGTAAAATGCGACAGCCACAAAATGCAACAGAATGTGCGAAAGCGCGCATGCGCTTCAGTTTGTCCTTAAGGTTGAAATCGTAAGATTTGAAATTTGATTTGTGCGCCTCATTTGAGCTTGACTTAGAAGTATTTGCATAAAACACGACACCGCAGCGCCTCTTTGTGGTGCTGCTCTGTATAGATAGCCTGAGCTGGAAATCGATGCCAAACATGTCCAGCATTCTTGGACAAAAATTTTTAATATTGAAATACTGTAAGGAACTTAGAAAACATAGCGCAAAAAGGACACGGACGACACAGAAGTGGACAGGACAGGCGCCTGTCCTGTCCACTTCTGTGTCGTCCGTGTCCTTTTTGCGCTATGTTTTCTAAGAACTGTTACCAACTAGCCCAAACCAAGCTACTGTTACTGTAAGGAACTGTTATATAAATATCAAAAAGTGGTCCATTCTTCTGATGCGTAGCAAAATCTTTCGTTTTAAGTTTTTCCATCGCTCGCACCGAGTAGTGTTGTATCCGAAGAGCTATTTGAACGTGACTTATGGCCCAAAGTGTCTCGCACAAGGCTGTAGTAAACAGCTCTTGGGCAGCCTACGTTTCGTGGCTTAATAGCTTCTGTGCGATCTCGACCGGAAAGAGAAACTGAGCAGTGAGCGACAGCCGCAAAATAACTTTGTTTTCACCCTACATTCGGGCTGCTCTGCTCTGTTTTGTTCGCGCCACGGCCGAGACGTGACACCGGGGCCATAATCCCAGCGGCGGCGGAAAGAACGCGAACGACCGACGCCACGGTCTGTTCTCAGAAGCTCGGATGCAACCTCCGAAGAACTTCGCCGCTTGCGCGGCTCATAAACAAACCCTCGCCAAGCTGCCCTTCGACCAAGTGCGGTCCACCTGACCCTAACCCACGGCTACATAATGTGTCTTGAAAACATAGGGACAATGTGTTGGAACCTGGGGAACTTTTGCTCTACTTGTAAGAGCGCCACCATGTATCAGCTCTCTCTTGTCGACAATCCGCAATATGTAACCTTTTAACCTTTTGTATAAAGCTCTTAGTCTTCCAACAACTTGGCATCTATGTTGACTTGGGCCCGACACCACACCGGAGGCGCCGATGTCGCTAACCCGTTCCCAACAGTAGTCAAGGCTGCCATAGAAATCCTAATGGGAACGTTTTTGTCGATAGCAACAACGCTAATAGCAAAACAATTACTGGTCTGCCAAGGGGTAATCTGCGGATACATTGATCGTTATACTGAAAGCTTACAGTATATGAAAAAAATTGCGTTCATACACTCTTTCCCGTTAAAAAATGTTTTTGTCTGAATTTCTGGGTAAGTGGCTGGGATGTACATTAATCCTACAGACTACGTGCAATCAAACCGGACTTGCTGGTAAAGCGGTTTAGTGGACTGTTGTACTTGCTATGACTGTTATTAAATGTACACCCCACTGTCTTACTGCGAAGACCTATTCTAGTTTTTGCGTCCAGGTGTATGTGCACCCACAACATTTCTACCTTTTTCTTTCTCGCCCAGGTGCATTACCAGTTTTACCGCAAAAACCCTCTTTTCATCTTGTACATGCGCACCAGCAGAGTTTTCCCTCTTGAAAATGAGCACTTGTGGGAAAAAGGCAAGAAGGAAAGAAGTGCACATACATCATTTACAAAATCCATATTGAGACGAGCAAAAGTATTCAAAAATAAAGTGGTCCTGCCCATGCCACAGGGTTCACTGTACATGCCACATGTGTTGTTCATTTGTCCTTGTCTTATTCGCGCAATTAATTATATTCAAAATTGAACCAACTGGCCTAGGCGAAAATATTATAGTTTCTATATTTCTCTCAGCGTCTGCACCATTCTACGAAACCACACTGTATAATTACTAAATAAAAAAACGTCTCAGTCTTGTGTCTAAGCTGCGTCAGAACGAAATTTTAGTGGTGGAAGAAAGGTTGCCGTATTAGGACACCTTTCCATATCACGGGAAATCCTTGCCCCAACTAAGTTGTGAAGCGGAGAGTCCGAACAAAGATCGCGTGAGGAACCGCAATCAGCGTTCCGAATGCCCCAGGCAGACATCGAACATGCTGATCTCCATGTTCACGCGTGCGCCGCCAACACCGTGCGACTTGACTGATCCATCCGGCAAGCTCTGCATGGCAGGAATTAGATAATCAAGCAATGTTATATCGCTATGCGATCGTGGCACCGGTACGAGAAATGTGAAACACGCAAAATCCGGTGAAAAATAAGAAGAATAAAGTGCGTCTATATATCTCCGCTTGACATGAGCGACGACGTAGACGGCAGGACCGGTGGCCCTGTCGGAAACCGCGAATCCTTCCGGAACAGCTGTCGGCAAACCGGTCGCAAGGGATGGGGATAAATCAACGCAAAGAACAAACGCGAACGCGAAGAAACAGGGCCGCTGCGCATAGCGTGCGTTGGAAGCGAGAAAAAGGCGACCGAGCGCTGGGGGAGGGGGGGGGGGGTGTACCGTCTAGACGGGTCACAGCCGCTTATGATGTTGGTGCGCTGTAGTATAGATTGAATGCTTTATAAAACGGGAGAATTCGTCTTCCCTTTTCTCCTTTCCTCATTTATTTGGCTTGGAGGATGGCGATGACAGAAGGAATGGTGGGTTCGGTGGGGGAGTAAGAAAAATTGTCGCTCTCACTTGATCCTTGGAACGCACGATTATCCTTGCATGACGACGATACTTGTGCAAACCGTCACAGCCGAAGGAAGGCACGGTTTCCGCATGCTGAAATCGTTTATCAACCGACGCAAACTGAACTCCTTGGCACGCTGTCTGCTCATCGTTAACTCGTGACCCCTCCGTCACTGTAATATTTCTCTTTTAGTTTCACTGCCACGGAGCCCGGCGATGAATTCATGGTTCCGTTTAGTCATTCCGTCATCGACGTAGTCGGTGCTGCACGTATCAGCTTTTTCGCCTTCTATTTGTCTCAGTTTTCTTTTGTTTGTGTGTGTGTGTGCGGTGTTTATTGTCTCAGGACACAAAGCGGAAATGCTTGTATTAATTAGACAAAGAGGAGGGCTGCATAAACGGACAAATTATTTGGCTGTTTGATACCAGCTATCAGAATTTGTTATCCCGTTCATACGTTATGATCTCAGCCGAAAAACACTCAGCTCAGCTTCTCTGGAGATATCTTGCCATCATCCAGTCACTCCGGGATCGCTGTACCTTTAAGGCGAGCACCAGCCAGGGGAAAGCAGGTACCCAGTGGAAACCGGTGGGCACCCGGCGGCACTGGGGATGGAACTATGCATCTCCCGCATGCGATGCGGATGCTGAAACCACTAGACGAGCGCTACGGTCAATGGGTCTATCTTACTGCCACGCGTAATTTACTGGTCGCTGGATCCGTTGCAAGACCACAGGACTCGGTGGTTGATTTCTGGGCTGCAGCAACAGAAACGCCCGAAGCGCAAATCCGTGAGACTATTTCTTGATGCCAAAGGTACCTTCGACCACGTGACTAATGAAGCCATCCTTGATGGGCTAGACTGTTCAGGTCGGTAGTCGGTTGTTTATGTATATAGGAAGCTATCTCACCAAAAGATTATCTTTTATCCACTGTGAGGACGGACCGACCTCTGTGCATTACGCCTACCGAGGATTGGCCCAAGGCGGTGCTCTGAGCCCTACTTTGCTCGTTCAGTCTGATACCCATCGCTCTCCCAGAGAACACCCCTAATAGAGTTCACATCTCTATGTACCCCGATGACGTCCGCATTTTGGCCTCTTCTGTGACACGCCTCCAAATGCGTGCGAGACTTCAGTGGGGAGCAACCATAACTCCTTCCTATGTCCGAGAGCAAGGTCCGAGTGTCTCAGCCGAGAAGTACGCTATAGTGGCATTTACACGAAAATGCATGACTCATTATCCGCTATCTATCGACGGGCATAGAATTTTAACTGTTCTTCAAGAGTTTTCATAGAACGTAATCTATCTGGATCCTCCACTGCACCTTTCTGACGAAAACACTTAACCTCTCTCGCCGACTTACTCAAACTGTTTGGCGGAAAATCATGGAGCTCGTCTATTCAGAGAGTGCTGGAGCTGTGCAGAGCACTCTTAATTGGATTTTAGCGTTACAGTATACGCGTACTTTCAAATACGTGCAAGACAAATTTGCATGCCTTCCAGACCGTAGAAGGTGGGCCCTTTGCACATGCCTGGGTCTACCTCGGAGCGCATCAACAGCTGAAACCATCCCACTCGCCAAGGACTACACACTTTCGACTTATATTGCCCTTGGCACTCTGCGAATGCACATACAGGTACGTCATCTTACAAGGATTTTTTATCATCCCCCAGTGCCCGTTCCCGTACAGAGACTGCGCGCTGCAATTTCAAGCATTATAGGAGCCCACGAGTCATTCATCCAATCACAGTTCACCTCGGCGGCACGACCTTCCTCTCTGCAGTATGCGAGGCCAATTTTCACCCGGTAACTCTAGGGATAGCAAAGAAATCGGACTTATCAATGCTCGCTCTTAAGGATTATCCTTAGTCTACGCGAAGTAGAGTGACCGTGCTTACGTATGTACGGATGGCTCGGCCTCATCTACTAGTTCAATTAGCGGCGTGGTTGTTCCTGAGATACAGGGCAGCATTAACCTCTTAATATTGCATAGGACAACCTCTACCGGGCAGAACTAGCTGTATTTTGTGAGGCTGTCACATCGGTCACCAAACATCCATAAATGGGCTAACGTTCTGCGATTATAAAGCAGCACTACATTGTATCAAATATGCTTTACGCCATGGCGACCGCCAGCAAATAGTAGAGGAGATAAGACGCCAATAACGTCGGGTACTGGAAACAGGCCTTGAAATCATCTTCCAGTGGCTGCCAAGACACAGTGGAACTGTCGGAAACGACTTAGGTAACGATGCAGGTCGATCGGCCGACGGTGATACCAATATTGTCTGGATACCACTGGCAAGAGTGGAAGCAGCAGGACATCTGCCAATGCTTGCCCGAAACGTGACTTTAGTGTCATGGTCTACCCTCGGAGGCTCGGCTCTCCATTCGCACCACCTCGACACCTTTCTTCACATGAATAGACCATCCAGCCTCTCCCGCTGCGATGCTACGCTGATGCGTCGTTTGTGGCTGAGAGTGGCGTTTACATATTCCTACTCCTACCTAATCGCAATGACAGCCCCTCCACCACGCGATAACAACGTCTGCGATAAAGCGACTAGCCAACTACTTTGTGACTGCCCTTAGTTTGAGTGTGAGCGCGTCATCCTGGCGGCCACTTTCCGCCGCTTGGGTCCTCGTCCATTTACAGAAGCCAAAATTCTGGGGCGTTGGACTAAACCTTCATCTAAAAAAAGCTGTGAAGGCGCTATCGAATTTTTTATAGGAATCAGCATTGAGTTCAAGACTTAAACTTTCAGTCAGCGCCCTGTGAATCTGCGGACATGTGCAAAACCTGCGGACATGTGCAGAACCCGCGTACATGTGCAAAACCGATTTCCCAAACCTCTGCTGCTTCCCGCTATCTCCCTTTGTTCCTTTTCTCACGTGTATGGTAGCATACTGAGTGTTGCCTAGTTAACCTCCTATTCTTTCCGGTGTTCTGTTCCTCTATTTCTGTCTCTAAGCTATAGCAGGTCCTTGGGACTCAGCTGCTTTTTCACCATGAACCTCTCGTAGGCACCTAAGGCACGCTTTAGTACTTTCTTGTGGTTCTTATCTCTTCAGCGGTGCCACTCTCTTAGAGGAGATTTTGTTGCGGAAGGGTTGTGTGGGAGATGTCTACTTCCCTTCCCTCCTCACCCCTCAGCCTTCCTTGCCTGGTCACAGATGTCTGCTTCCTCAACCGCCGTGCTATATAGGGCACCACGTGTGCGCATTGTTCTTGCTCCGCACAGGAAGCGGATATCCGGCGTCTTTTGTTGACATGTCCCGGAAGTCGTCAAGACCTCCTTCCAGGTTACATCCTGCGGACTCGTGGCCCGCATCACAGACGCCTATTGTATTTGCCCGGGAGATTTTGTCTATATATTCGCTTAACCCTTGAGAGGGAACCAATCAAGCAGAGGAAGGACGATAACACAGAGACACGCACATAAAGAACTGGGCTTAACAAGTGCGCTGTGTTGAAGAAAATACGTCCCCCATAAAGCAAACAGGGCATGCGGGGCATGCGCAGCGCAGCCCACGACAATCGACTGACAATGATAGACGGGAGATAGGAAGCGAACCCAACACCAGTGAGCTAAAAAACCAAAATTCTTTTTCCGATAATTTTTGTTGTCTATCTCATTTCTATCATTCTGGGTTGATCGTTGTAGGTTGCTTTGCGCATGCCCTTCTAGTCTTTCTATGGCGTGTATTTGCTTCAGGAAAGCACAGTTCTTAAGCCCAGTCTTGGTGTGAATGCCTCTCTTTCTCGTTCTTCATTTGCTTGACTGGTGTCTTCTTAAATATGTACAAATAGCCCAGATCTCAGTTTTCCTGCATCGCTTAAGCCACTTACCCTTGTTGCCCTTCTTACACTTACTCCTTCTGTTCTCTCAGGCAACAAGGCAATGTCTCTGAAAAGAAAAATCCAGCAGAAGTACAGTATCTGACGTATCATTGAGGCAGTATAGTATATAAATCTTCTTTTTACCTAAGCTCGCTTCGGCATTGGCCGGCGGCTTTCTCGATGGATATGATGGCTGGCATAGTGTCTTACAGGTTGTCGTTATTCGCTAACACTTTTCTGGCAGGCAGTCACTCAAACGTCTTGCGCAAACATTGCGTAAGCTCAAATGTTATTTCATCCAGGAAAGCACGCCGCAATCACTGTGCTTTAAAAAAAAGAACATGATTGTTGCTTTCTTTTTTCACGGTTTTGACGTCTCCTTTTTGAGAGGGCTCCTGCAAGATGGCTATTTCTAGCAAACATGACCACAGCGGCAATCACATTTTTTTTTTTTGCTTTTACACTCGCTGACCTTTCATTCTTTCTTCCTTCTTCCTCCATTCACCTCAAGAGCATCTCTTCCACGTGTCTCCCGAATTCACCCCCCCCCCCCCCCCCCCCCGCCCCTGAGAGCTGAGGAAATTGTGCCCGCCGTGAAGCACCAAAACTCTTCTCGCTTGAGTTGCGATATTGGAATCACCGACACGCTCCGTCAGGACTCTGACGCCCGACTTGTGTCGAAATAAGTTTCTGCTGGTGAACACACATCCGCTGGGCAAAGATTATGTTTTTTAGCCCAGCCTGTCACGACCTGAACTTCCGCACACGCGAGACGAGACGACGCAGAACTTCCTGCGAATTTTGCTCGAGGCGGTAAAACATCATCCGAGTGCGGCAATACTTTTAGAAAGCGCATCGACGCATGCTTTTACAACTTTGTCATAAGGCGTCACTTCCTAGGCCGGAAGTGACCGGAAACAAAACGGCAGATTCAGCAGTCTCGATGCCAAATACTTGGATGGAAGTCGTGAAGATCACTTTAATGCCGCGTCTCCTAACGCTGCGCGTTTGACTACACATGCGGACCTGAGGCAAGTAATAAGCTGCGGGTTTTGGATGCCTAGAGATGCCGAAGTTTGAGCAGTCATTTACTGCTTGTGCAAGAATATAACAAACAATCAATGTTGGGCAAATGAACGTATAGTGAAATTTCAAGGCATGCGCCTTATTTTTTCCTGACGAAACATTTGCTATGAGAGGTTCCGATTTCCGCTGGAAGACCCTGTGGTAGGTTGCATCTTTCTGCGTAGAATTACAAGCACCTATGGTTGTGTGCGTGAATATTCGAAACTTTAGTTATTTTTTAAACATAACAATTTAATATTCACATTTTTTTTCGAAAGGTCACTCTTTTAGGCATTTCGAATATCCGAAAAGACACGAACATCCAATACAAATAAATTATATGAAAGTACGTTTGTGATCATCAGTTTTCTTAGCAGGCAGTTAAGCTTTGGTAAGGTTTAGTGACAGCCACTCTCGACCAGCGTCATCGCGAACCGTCCGGCCTGCCATGTAGCGGCGGTTAAAGGCATTTTGGTGTGAATAAGCTGGACTACTAATTGAACTTTCTAGTATTTTCGCAAAATACTACTGTCATGGAGGACAGAGCTGATTGACGTCAGCCGTCTGCGACGCAGAGTGACAAATCAGGGATGCATGGCCCTCAACGTTTTTTTCGCCATGCTTTGCTGAAAACGGTGGCAACAGAGATAAGCTGCTCCAATGGATGACACGCACCGCTCATCTCACTGCTTCCGTGAGAGCAGTACAAGGTGCCCGCTGCGTTGACGCTTGATTTGCAATCTTACAGGTCTGTCGAAAGCCGCTATTTTGCAAAAGTTATAAAAGCAGCTGTTGCTATCACTTGCCATGGAACTTGTGCGAAACTCACGCGAGTACCTTCGCCGCTAATGTGGGTCGCTAATGTAAACAACCTCATATGCATGAGGTTGTTTAGAACCTCCGCTTTACGCGACACAGCGCAGGTCTACAGACGTCGTTGGAGTTAGGCGCTCACAAAAGGAAAAATTGGACTTTTGCACGAAATCTTTTTTTTTTATATTTCTCAGCACACTGCTTCCACCTCGAATGCATCATATTTCGTGCACACTGCTAGAAGGGTGTCTCTGTGCTGCTGTGATTAAAGTCTGCTACTGGCAGCTGTACGGTGCAGTTAATTTAGCCGACGTCTTCCACAATAAACGTGGGCTGAAGATGTTGTGAAGGATTCTTCACTTATACCTAATAATGTAGTTGATATGAACGCTGGCAGAGAATGAAGGGACGAAGGAGCAAATTTTCCGTCTGTCAATGGAGGTATGCGTAACTAAGATGGCTACTTAAGAAGCCACAAGGAAAAATTAGCTGGAGGTGACGCGCAATCACTTTCCGCATGCGCATATGCCAAATCCCATTGGTGTTATATTTGCCTTCTAATCTTCACAATGAATGCGCGAAGAAAGTGATCAAGGCGTTTAAAGATCCCGTGTGATGTCCTGTGAGACCCATAGGCAATCCCATACGCAGATGCCTGTGGGGCATGCAACATGGGCTCTCTACAGAGGCGCGTCACACTATGCAGGCATGACACAAAGGCATGCTACGCATGCATGACGCACATAAGTATGTTCCACTGTTGTGAACTGTATTTGTCGGTGCCAAATAATTGTAGGATACTATGAAGAGTCTCAGAAGTCTCAACAACAAAGGCCACTATGAGACGAGGTTTTATGAACAAACAGGTGTCTGACTGTGTTTATTTGGAGCTTCAGGGTAGCCACCATGAGTAGAGGTTGTCGGCGCTCAAAAGAAGTGCAGATGTAGGCTGACTGTAGCATTTCTCCGGGTGTGAAATCTTGTTTATGGTAGAAACGCTATAGCATGATTTTATGATGAGCCAAACTCCGCACCACGACCGGCTCGCAGATTTTGAATTAAGAGGTTAAAAGTTTTTTAATTAGCGGAAAAACAGACTACTGACGAACTGGTAATAGCGCGGCGAGGGTACTTTATGGAGCGCATATGTGTGACCGGAGACTGCATATCTGCACACTGGCTTCTATTCACTAAACATGCCCTACATTCTTGGACAAACATTTTCATTATTAGAGAACTGTGAGGTACTGTAAAGAAAATATTGAAGGTAATGGGCCACTCTCTCGATGTGCAGCGAAATATTTCTTTTAAAGTTTTTTCATAGCTCACATCGAACAGCTTAGAGTCCATAGGCAACCAATGGGGAAGGCTTTTGAAGGTACCAAAAAAGGTTAATAGCAAAAAAAAAATACAAGCCTGCTGACGGGAGATCTGCGGATATATTCATTGGTATAGAAAATCTTACGATACATAAAAAGAATGCATTTATAAACTCTTCCCTGCTCAAAAATACTTTTATCCAGAATTGTTGGGTATGTACAAGTTTGTTGCAATTCAGTAAAAATGAATGTTTTACGCGTATCACTGAGACGCACTAACAGCTAATCATAAGTAACTGAAGCTACGAGTCGAATTAGATAATAACGTTCTGCTAAAACAAATCAAGTTCAGGTACTGAAAGTGACAATATTTTTAGGCTGTATACCCCTCACAAATGCCTGGCGTTGCCTCACACCATTTACTTTGATTAGACGGCAAAACTTTCTTCCCTCATCATTTCGTGTTGTGTGTTCATCGTAATGAATTCAATTTAAATGCCGCGTTATACTTTATCACAAGCCACGAATCCCTACTGTGCAAGGATCAGTTTATGTTTTATCAAAACGCCTAGCCTATACCAACGTGAGATCCTATTACTTTTTTAAATGAAAGATAATAGCCATGAGGGGCAACTGATTATATGAAAAGTATTTCGGACCCTTGACACGCATTTCGCATCGGTGCCAAGTTCTTTACTGCTTCTTTTTTTTTGAGTCGGTCATCAGAACTTTGGATTTTCTGAGAAGCATTATAAAATTTTTTGCTTTCGTGAATACCTAGCGGTGCTCTGAACTTACATGAGCACCTTTTCATTTTTTGCTTTGCTTTTTAGACATCCTTCCTTATGCACTTGCCGCTCATCTTCCGTTCAGGGCCGCTCTCACGCTAAACACGCTTTCCTATGTAGAGTGTTATGCCACAGCTTTTGGACGCTTCGGCACAAATCTCTGCTCTCATCTAAAGAACTTTATCACACGTCTGTTGCTCTTTCTGCCTCGGACAAAAACTCGCAGCACTGCGTTAGAGAGAACACCTGTGTGACGCGCTTTAACAGAAAACGGAAACGTTGACAAGTACTTCGTAATATTAGAGAGTTATAGCATATCGTTACCGTGTTTACGTTACCGTTTACCGGGCTCGGCAAGCGATGTCTGCGCATGCGCCGCCACCTACCGGTCCGCGAACACTTTACGGAATCCCTTTTTGCGTTGCGGAGAGTTAGCGCTCGCTTGTAAACAAACATGGCGGCGCCCTGCACGACCGCTTCGGACCAAATACAGCACCGCCGCCGCGTTCTTGGGCGCCATTTCTCGCTATACATCAAGGCATTCGCTTTTAATTTGCAAACTCTCACTCATACGTTGAGGTTTGAGTAACAACTAGGCCATGTTCTTGAGATTATTTGCCCATTTTTGAGCAGTTAAGCCTGACTATAAGTCGTGTACATAGCCAAATAGTAATGACTACACTGCAGCTCTTCAGTTTCGTGCCCGATTTAACATTTTTCTATATTTTCATGATTTTTTACTCGAAAAAAAAAGACTGGTAATTCACTTGGTATATTCATCGGTAATTCCAGAAAATAAAAAAAGTTTATCTGGCCCGGTGTTGGCGCGCTTTAACTTACTGCCACTAGATGGCGCCACAGTGTTCATATCCAAACACATAAAGAATCGACGTTGCGGCACGGCGAACAGGTGTCGTAGTTGTGCTTTTTTTTACAGCGCTCGCAACGCAACGTGCGCTGTGTATGAAAGCTTACTGAGGTCTACGTAGTGAAATTGTCTACTGACCAGGGTAGGCAAAGGTGTCTAGCTTCACGGGCACATTTGAAAAGCCGCTGAGCCGGCTGTTAGCTGAAGTGTAGTCGGTACGTCTTTATATGCAGAGAAAAAGATTATTAAAGTGTAGCATTTCACTCCATAGAAATGATTGCAATGCATCTGTTTTTTTTATCATTAAAATCTGGGCATCTGCCATCATCATCACTCGTTTTAGCCCTACGGTAACTTGTTACGGGAGAGACGGTACGCTAAAACGTCTTCTGGCGTGCGCCGCGCTAACCGGAATATCCGGCGTCCGGTAACGCGGTAAACGGTAACGTAAACACGGTAACGATATGCTATAACTCTCTATTGAGAATTATACGCCGAGCGTACAAGTTTTGTTACGTTTATTTTAAGACTGAAGAGGTCAAGCGTACTCTGCCTCCTCTGAGTGTAATACTCAGCTCATGTTGGCATGCGGGCTCTGTAGGTCTGCATAATTAAACTTGTTAGCTTGGCTGAAAATAGCGCGACGTCCATCTTTTGTTGTTAGTCAGCAGAGTAGCGAACACTAAGTTGCGAATGGCTGCTTTCGAACATCGGCTTTAACAATGTGTTAGTTTTTCCTTCTCAAAACAGCCCAGAGGAATGACGGCTGCCAAACTACGCAGAAGAAACTTTGTAGCCCCGAACTTCAGTGCCACGTATCATCGTCGAGTCGGCGAAGCACACCGGTCTTCAAGTAAAAAGGAAGGAAAAAAAAGAAGGCACACGCTCCGAAGTTTTGGGGCCAACTTAAAGTTAATTCTTCAGGGCATTTTTTTATTCCCTATTTCATAGACAGCCCAGGGCAGTGTTGTTAGTGTGCTCGTTGACGCGTGCGAGTGCCCCTTTGTACTGACACTTCCTGCAGCCTCTCCTCCAACCAACTCCGTCTTGTTACCTGGTTTCGGAGAACTGGGCTTTCCGCTCACATCGTTGCTTATAGTTTCGTAGAATTTTTAGAATCTGGTTACCTGCAAAAAAGAAGCATAAAACGTTTTTTCCAAGACGCACCTAAATGGCTTGCTGCAGATGACGCATATCGGATGTAGACGTTTCGATATTTTTTTTTCCACTCCAGAACAGGATAATGAAGGGCAGGGGAGGGGGTGTAATTTTACGATTGCATAAAAGCGCCAGTTGAAGCGTCACTGAAGTGGGCAACAAACAAAATAGAAAAAAAAACAGCAGGTGGTGCCAAGCTAAGATGAACAATTTTTAACGCACGTTGGAAAACAAAGACGAAAGGCCTTGCATCCATCGATGGCAGCTCTCTGCTTTTCACTCCGTGTTCCTCGAGACCCAAAAACTTCCCTAGCCGAGAAACTTGGCAGACCTTTGGCGAGGAACGACCGCGTAAAATTATGATGAAAACAAAAAAATTCCTCAAGTCCCCGACGCTGTTGTTACTTCCGGCGTTTGCGACAGCCCTCTTTATGCAACCTAGGTGCCGGCGCGAAAGCTGTCATGTCGGAAAACCAGAAACTAAATAATTAAACTCAAGCGTACGCCTGACGCGGACAGCTAACTGTAACACTTCCAAGAGCATGTGTTAGAAGTACAGTCAGGTTATGCAAAAGGGATTATCTTTTCTCTGCGATAGAAATAAAACTAAACCAGATGTCCAAGGGCGTGGTGCTGAGCCTCTGGTTGCCTGAGGCAGTGTTGCTTTGCGCATAAAAAAAAGCAATGCGCAACAGTTCGACAGCGCACTCATCCAAACTGTTTTCCCACCTCGCACGCAGAATAATGAGGAAGCCTGTAGAATCTACCTTAATATTTATGGAGCCATCTCGTTAGTGCACTCATTTTATTTAAAGGATAAAGGTTCTTAAACATGGAAAGCTGACATCCGAACTTAAAAAAAAATTACTTTTTAACTTCCTCTCTGCCACTCAACAGAGCAGCTACATACAGTGAATAAGCAGATAATGTGCAGTCTCTGAGCTTCTTCCTGAATGCGTCCATTGAACCTTGCAAGCGTGGGAATCCACGTGCTGTTTGAGTATGTGCCAAAGTCTGTGCATAGTGGAATGCATCCATGAGGGAGCGTGCTTGGCTTCCCGTCGCTGTTAAAGTGTTCCCAAGCGAATTCCTATCGCCGGAGACCGGCTGATTGCCGGTTAATTAAATGCGCTTTACTTAAGCAAATATTGCTAAACGAGTATTTCGCGGAAGCTCTTTGTGTAGGTGAATATAAACAAAATGTTGCCATGCCTCTTCGGAGCCGGCTAGCACTTTCCTTATCGATTAAAGGCCCAGCACCAAAAACTTGAGGCGCCGAAAAGGCATCACCTGTCCTCTTAAGTGAATACACAGCCGTATACGTTGATGAACCCCCGTTGAAATGGATTACACGAAATAAAGAAAATATTTCTGAGATACAAATGTTTTGAATTTTTTACCCTTCATCGTTATGATAGCTCATTGCTCGGAAAATGGAAGGGAAGAAAATGCACGCAGCACACAATGGCAAATGGCAAATGTGTTTTCGCCGTGTTAATGTGGACATCGATGAGAATATAACTTTGAATTATCGGAAAAAAATATTTCCTTTGCTCTTTTTTTAGTGAAGAAGAAAGCTTGAGTGATGACATTTCGTTTTATGCTATACAGTGCCAAGGTGCACAATCGGCGCGCTTTTTTATTTGTTGCGTTGCATTTTTGCGTCCTTCTGAAGAATAGTAGTTGAGCGGATTCTGCGGTTCTGGCAACCACGTGAAGCACCTGCCATCAACTTTAATACTTCTTCAGACATGAGTCACCAAACGAAGAGTGATGAGATCTACAAAGAATCGCGATGATATGTATAATAACTCGCTACGGTGCATTTTTAAGATTGTTGCCATCAGAATAATGTTCTGTTTGCAAGGATTTTGTGCAATTTTAACTTAATTAAAGAGCGTTATGCGCGTACAAAAATCTCAGTAGCGTTTCTTTCTGAATAAATTTTTTTCACAATCTGTTATTAATGATGAATAATTCAATGACCAGTTTTGCTCTGGAACCAACGTGTTCATATTAAGGTGGGACGACTGTATTTGCCCTCCTGCACAAACGGAATCTACGGGCAGGAAATATTTATAAAAAAAAATAAAACGCAATTATGAAGAAGTTATGAAACCATAGATAAAATTCAGTAATGTTTTAATATCGGACTGAATTTTTCACACTATTGACCCGCCGTGGTGGCTTAGTAGCTATCTCAGTGCATGTAAAAGAACCACAGGTGATAACAATTACAATCCAGAGTCCTTCACTACGACGTTCCTCATGACCCAGAGGCAGCATATTGAGACCCTAACTGCCATGCCATTGTTGTACCATTCAGTCTCAACGGCCGAAATTGTGTCCTTTGTAGTCTTCACAGGACTTCAATAGCTTTCCTTTCAGCTCACGTTCCCAGAACGCGGGCTTCTTCGTAAAACAAAGGTCCGAAATTTGTGACGTTGTCGTACTTTTCGCTTGATTTTGGCGCGCGCAAGAAATATTTCTCGAACCCTCTTTATAACACACAGTAGTAAAATAGCGCACGTCAAGCATCATGAGAGAAAGAGGAATTTTTTTTTCGGAATAGATTCGACACTAAATGCGCAAAACATAAAGTGCTCTATTTTGTTACGCTCTCACTTCCAAGGTTGTGGTACTAAAAAGCACGACAAAGAAGAAGAAATTTCAGAAGTGCTAAAGAAAAGAGGTTTCAGTAAAAAGTATCGTACTTTAATTTTGTATGAGACCATCAAAATCAAGCTCGCTTAATTAGACGGTGGCGCAAGAGTGAAGAAACTGCAGCTTGAGTACCAGGATTTTTTCTCCATATGGGAGCGGGCCTTTAACGCCAAGCGAAGCTGGTGCTGTAAATGTTTGCGGCAATTGTCGTTAACTCCTAACGCAGAACTCTATCGTCATTTAGAGTGAAGATAAGTGCAACATCGCAAACATTTATTTTTTTCCAACTCGTCAATTAGTGATTTGCCACCGGGAGAAATGCATCTCTTTGCGCACCAAAAAATGTTTACAACAAGAAAGAAAAATGAAACGAGAAAAAGAAAGAACGAATTTGCAACCTTGAAACCGCAACCTTGAAGACACATTAAATACAAAGGCCTTTGGACAATTAATGAGTAATAAAAACTATAAAGAAAAAGAGCAAAGAAAGTAGAAAGCAATAAAGCTGCCCGAAGGGCACACGTTTTATTGTCGCAGGTTAAATGGAACGAGAAAGAAAAAGGAATGGCCGTGCAACCTTGCAACGTCAATCTTGAAGCCGCATTATATATAAAGTTTTCTAGACAATAAATGCCTTATGGCCCGCCGCGGTGGCTCAGTGGTTACGCCACTCGGCTGCTGACCCGAAAGACGCGGGTTTGATTCCGGCCGCGGCGGCCGAATTTCGATGGAGGCAAAATTCTAGAGGCCCGTGTGCTGTGCGATGTCAGTGCACGTTAAGGAACCCCAGGTGGTCGAAATTTCCGGAGCCCTTCACTACGACGTCCTTCATAGCCTTAGTCGACTTGGGACGTTAAACCCCAATAAACCAAACCAAACCAAACCAATAAGTGCCATACAAACAGCACGAAGAAGAAACGAAAATAAAGCAGAGAGAAAGAAATAAAGCTACTAGAAGGTTACTTGTTTTATTTTCGTAAGTTATATACTTACAGATTCTCGAAGCGATAATTGCGTTGAGAGCAGAAATTTCGTCCTTCGCAATCGCTTTGACTATGCTTCGCTTCACCCTGGATTAGCTTCGAGGTTAAAAAGGACACAACTGTGAAGAGAAAGAGAGAGAGAGAGGGGGAGAGGTTGTCTTTTCGCTTTGTTCTCTAGCCAGCACCCCATGCCTCGCTGAGGCATTTATTTGTTTTTATTTTCTTCTTCGCTATTGTTTTGCACTACTTAGCTGTCCGCCTTCTCATCTCCTCAAACTTGCGGGGCGATAAACATATCCGTCATCGCCGGCGGACCATGACGGCGCAGGCCAGATCGACGCCAAGCGAGGAGCAGTAGTTGCGGAATAAAGCGTCGAAAGGGCGGGTCAGTGTGAAAAAGTGCCGAGAAGGCGTCGACGAATGCGGCCCATCCATCTTAATCCTAATCCGGCCTCGGCGCTGGGACGCACGCAAGGAGCACCACCTTCACTCCTTCACGTCTGTGCGCGGTAAAGAACAAAAGTCTGAGGGTCTTGTATGGTGCTTGTAGAGCGGGAGCGGCCAGGCGCGCTGAAAGAACCGCTGAGAGAACACTTGCAGTCATATCGCAGCAGTGGCGTTAACAAGAACTGTCTTCGCGCTGAAACAGTCCTAGACTTGAGTTTGTGTCTCCGCGCTGACTGCAACATAAAGAAAGAGATTAGGAGTTTTAATGCCGGAATGAGGATAGGACACTGGAGGAGCATGTCTTTATAGCCCTCTTCACTCCACGGGAACAAGAAGTAGCTGTCATTTGTCTTGCTTCAGCGTGGAATACTGTTAAATTAGGGACTCTTTCTCCGTTTTCAAAGAAAGCGCGGTCACTGGCGTTCGAGTGTTTGCTGTTTTTCAGACATCTTGCGTAACATCTTTTCGCTGCCTTTTCACATTCCTCAACAAAATTTGTCGTAAATTCCTGCCGTAGCCGGCTGATTGAATCACGATTTACGGATTTTCAATTTCCTTCACCACACTGAATTATAACAATTTCGACCAGCCATGTGAAGCGGCTGGTAGAGCTGGACACGAGGGAAGACTCACCTAAAGGCTTCCTGAAATTAGGATCCGTCCGCTGAATACGTCCAATGCAAAAATGTGTAAATAACGAAGGTTTTCCGCCTCCGTAGAAACCTCCCATAAGAAAGAAAATTAGGGGGGCATTTAAGCTCCGTCTTGATGATTATTTGCTACTATCTTTCTTAACCGGTGGTTCTTTCTAATTGCACACACTCATTGTCATACACCAAATAGGCATACTTGACCCTGTAATACACCACAAGACACGCATGTTCTCTCTTTACCAACGTCGAACGAACGGGCCTCAGCAGCCTAGGGGTAGCTTGTCTGACTCCGAACCCAAGGGTCATGGGTTTGATTCCCAATTGCCGCAATTTTCTTTTTAGCGTAATTATTTCACTCTACATACTTAAGTTTCATAATGTATTTGAGCCATGCTACGGCCTCATAGTCCTCATATTCCTTCATTTTCTCATAATCACAATTTAGCTCGTTTTAATAATTTTCATTCCGCAGATCAGCATGTGACATCACGACCGCCTCGACCAATCTGTTTTTTTTCGACATGCCAACGCCAGCAAGTACAGCGGTTTCTCCGCTGAACGGGAGATTAGCGATGCCGCCTAAAACTACTATTGAGCATGCGTGCATGATCTCCGCTGGACAAAGTTAAACTTTCAGCCGAAAAACTAGTTGAGTTGAGTTGAGTTCAGGTGGTGAATGCTACAGGTGGGATTAGCCTTGCTTATTCTGCCGGCAATTGCTCCACCGTAGCGTCACTTCTATGTTAATCACTAGTGGCACACGACACTCTAGTCAGAAAGGGAAATCAAAATTTCATTTTTGATGTACTCTTTGGTCTGGGAAACAAACAGTTGGGAATTTAGAGGGTTGTATGAATATGGTCGAAGCTATAAAGCTCAGCCAAAAGTTAACGCGTACCACGAAACGTAGCGGCAAAAAATTGATAATACGTATAGGTCGTTGAGCGGCATTACAAAGCTCCCTATTATCATTTTTTGCCTTGCGCAAACTGTTTTGCCAACAATACTGTTTCAGCGCACAGCTAAGTCGTGTAGTATTATACCGGCGTCGTACCTTGCTTTCGTTTCTATGATGCTCCTGCTTCGGGTAACTCTAGACAGGCCGTCAAAATTCTGCGCCTCACAGCATCATACATACTTACCTTCACGGAAGCAGAAGTTTTCAAATTTTATTTTTGCTACGTGCACGCTGCTCTCCGCGCGTAAACTATAAAAACCAACCAACTCAATTATATCAGTGCTTTCGATCACCGAATCTTCGGTGCGTCTCTTTATCCGCTTCACCAAGCTGCCCCGGGAGGCATGAGCAAAAAAAAAAACATTACGCGGGCCTGCCGAATTCTTCTTTTCTGTGAATAAAACGCCGAGGCACACAACTACTGTGCGCGTGCGTGTGCTTGCACCGTCGAAGACCCTGCATGCTTGGCCCACGCTCGGCTCAACGAAGCCGCACGCTCAGCGGCGCGGCTGCAGGCTCTCTTTATTTCCGCTATTCGATCAGAACCCACCGACAGGCGTCGCTGCTGGCGACAGGCGATGTCGGCCGGACCTCGTTCGCTTATTTTTCCCGGAAACAGCAGCTACGCCCTTGCTCGCCCCGGCAAACGTTGGCCGCGGCCAGACTGGGCGTTTACGGTTGCTCCTATAGGAGGGCGTTGCGGGCGCGCATCTGCGGTAATAATAATACCGATGTCGGGCCGGTCAGATGTGCACGTGATCCGGCAGCGAACAGATTGCGAGGGGAATTGTATCGAGAGACTCTTAAGGGCACGCGCAATCCGATGTAGCTTAACGCCGTCTGTCTGCAATGTGGCTTCGCCGAGAGGTGGGTGCGCATCGGTAGCTTTATGATGTCCACGAGTGCCACTTAGTGGAGCAGAGACAAAAGGGCCGGGGCGCCGATTGCGCGATGATGCCCGTCCTGTTTTTTTTGTGACACTTTCCTTTACGACTTTCCCTCATGCCTTAATTCCCACTGCTATCACACTGGCTTGCCGGTCGGAACGCCTATTGATATGAATGAAACAGTTGTGAAGGAAAAAGTATTTCATTGTATTGTTGCGTTGCAGATATGATATTGATCAGTTCGTGTTTGTAACCTTTAAAGCGGTCAGATAATGCCTTTAGTGTGTTAACGGTTAGTCTATTTTGACGTATAAGAGACACAACAGCTTGAGTGGTTAAACAATTAAGTTCGGTCAGGTTAGGTATATTAGGGCACGGCGGCACAGGAATAGCAAATATGCGCGAAGATTGCCCAGAGGTCGTTGTCTCTATTTTTCGTCCTCTATACCGGTATTCTCTGTTTTGCTCATCGATACTCATGAGTCATGGCAGCTAAAGACTGCTGCATATTTTTGGATGCCTAATAGGAAGGCTTAATAATTACGGCGGATTATTTATCGATTCGTTAGCTACAAATTTGGGACATGTAGTGGAGTGAGTATTTAATGCATATAAATAAGGAAGTTTCGCATTAGTTTCGTGAGATAGAGGTATTTATCAAACTAATAATTCGGGCGCGCAGCTAACAGTTCGAGAGCGAAATCTTTGTCTTTTGCGCATGTCACGGTTATGAAAATGTCTTTTAATAGCTATGACCTTTCACTCAATCACAACGTAGAATCGCAACTGCAAATAAGCCACAGATACCTGTCACAGTTGAAGATGCACTGACCTGAATTCATTCGTCATGAACGATTGGGTATAATACTCAATACGAAATGAGCGTTTTCTCACACATAGCATCGACTCATTAGTTCGTAAATGTATGCCTATCCAGGATGCACTTGTTTTCCCACAGACTTTGCACCACTGGTACTTTACAAAATAGAGTAGTTCTTGTGCTGCACAGGCGAAGCCAAAATTAAAAAGACTGTGTAGACATCTTCGGGAGCTGACTGCACATTGCTGCTATGACTAGTTGCTTGGCTCTGCACAGAGTACCCTTTGATAAAATCATCGTCCTAGGTTCGTGTCTGGTTGAATGCAGGTAGTAAACAAGATAATGTAGATTTTATTCAGTTATAAATTAATACCAGCTTGTAATGTTTCCTGCAGGCGCCTCGCTTACACCTTCAAGTGCAGGTTTTCATCCAATGAAAGGCGAGCGGTGTGTTATGCTTCAGAAATATCCTGGTGTACCAGCACTGTTCATTACGCCACCTCCTCAATAGCAAGGCTCTGTTGGTTTAGTTCTCAACACGGGGTTTTCTTCTAACGAAAGGTAGGCTGTGTGTTGTGCTTCAGAACTTACTATCTATGTCTACCAACACTTTACTAATTGTTTCACTAAGATGTTCTGCAATTTTAATAAGTAGGCTTTTTGGGTTTGAAGGCAGATTTTTTTCGGGATAGCTTTATCCGCGATGTAAGCATCAAAATACAGCAAAGACGTGCAACTAATTGGTTGGTTAAATAATACTGAATAGCTAACTTTTTAAATATTACTGTCAGTCCCCTTATCTTTCAGATACGTGTAGCCCACCGTAAGTAATATCCACATCAGTTATTACAATTTCGAAAACGCAGTTGCACTCGGCGCTATAGCCCAACAAATACTGCCCACATCGCGTCAAAATACTTGCGCTGCTCGAGAAGATTGCAGGAAAAGCAACCCCTCCAGTGCACATAACTCGTCGAAATAGCCACAGTTTGTTGGGCCATAGCGCCGAGGGTAGCTACATTCTCGAAACTATAAAACTGGTATGACAAATACTTATGGAGGGATACATGGCTCTCTGTAAATAAGGAGCGACAGGTAATAGGTGAAAAGTTAACAATTCAATATTAGCTAACGAGCCTACTATAGTTAGCACGTCTTAGCTGTATTCTGATGCTCTGCAATGCAGGAATGCTGTGCCAAATAAAGCACTGTTATTACTCAAAATGACTCTTTAACAACTGCAGAACAGTTTAGGTGAAACACCAGGTGCATAACGCCACCTCTTAAGTAGCAAAGCCATGTGGATGAATTTTTCATCCCACGGTTTTCATTTCGCGAGAGGTAAGGTGTGTGTTGGTGTTTCTGAAATGTCCTGGTATACCAACACTGTACATTACGCCACCTTATAAATAGGAAGGCTTTGCCAGTTTAGTTCGCACCACGCGGTTGTCTACTAACGAAAGGTAAGCTGCGTGTTAGGCGCCATACTTATCTACGTGTACCGACCTATACTAGCAGATTACGCCATCCCCTCAATGGTAAAGCTACGCTGGTGTATAAGTCATCCAGCTGCTTTCATCACACGCGATGTAATCTGCGTGTTATGCTTTAGAAAAAAGAGACGTAATTAATTCATTAGTAGCTCGATGTTTCTATAAAAAATCAAACTGATGACAGCGCGTGTTCGTATGGTCCCCCTCCTCCTTCATGGCGGCCACAATTGCCGGTACAAAATTTGTTGCCACTGAAATCCATCTGCTTGTAACTATCGGGCTTCTGTACAACTGAAATAACGCTTGCTCTTGGGCCAGTTGGTTTTCGATGATCTTTAATGAAACAGCGCTAAGGTGGTCAACGGACAAGTAGAAGAACTTGACCGTTGTCCTTTGCGCTGGCTTATCAAAGATCTACAACTCAAGGCAATGGCGATGCGTCTCCTGTCTGCTTGGTGAGATCACGAGTAGTTTTCTTCCTTTCAGACAAATACACTGGACGGCTCATCATGGCTTCGCTCAATCTCCTGGGTGACGCATGGACGGCCATTAAATGCAGAGGCCAAAAACTAACGACCCTTCTCCGCGCCGATTATCTCTCTGCACGGCTATAGCACGACAGTTACTACTCCCGTGTTGCATTACCACGTCTGACCTCTTAACTCCGCTGCTCGGACTTAAGTCCCTTCGCTTCTTACCCCTCCTGTTCTCTGTGTGCCTCTCCGCTTTAGCTGCCTTTGGATGTGTTGCTTACAGTCGCTCGTGTTGTTCGGTTCGCCCTGGCTTTTTTCTTATTCATACGTGCGTAACACGTAGACACCCATATCTAGATGCATCTAAGGTCTGTTGTCCCATATGAAAAAAGACCTCCCCGAGGAGAGAATACGAGAACAAAGCGAAATGTCACCGAAGTGGAGTAAACCCGACGCGTCAAGGATTATGAGGTTAACAGCCTCCGATTATTAGCGAAATGAAAAAGAAAATATTAACATCTCTCCCTTAGCCGCCTTGCTCCATCCCCCTGTCTCCATAAGTTCCTTTTTGCTTCGCTGCCTGGGTCGCGCCTCGCGCAGGGCTGCTCGCAGCCGATTGCAGGAATCAACGTCCCTCAGCTAAAAGCCGCCATTGTAGGCCTTGTTCTTGTCCCGGTTCTTTATCCTCCGCAATCATCACTTTAGCTTTTGTCGCAGCCCCGCCCGCAGATTGTCTTTTTATTTAGTTGGATAACTGTGCTGCAGGGGATAAGTGGCGTAGCTCCCTGTATCGTAGGATGTCGTGACGAAAAATCCCCGCATTCCCCGCGGTCGCTGCGTTCCTCTGCGTTCACCGAGTTCAACTTAGTTAGCAGATCGCCCGTCTCGAATGGGGCAGGTTTGCGAGACTTTGTTCCCCGTTGAATTGGCTTTGCAAGGCATTTGTTTTCTACAGTGCCAGATTGTGAGCGATTAGATTGGTGTCCGCCCAACCAACACTGTCGCATGAAGGGGCCGAAGAGGTCTGAAGCCACTCTACTACACCATATTCGCATGGGTTCAGCTCGTACTCTTGCGTGAATGCATAAGACAGCACTTACATAATTTCGGCTGTGGCAATCACGTGGTGCTCGCGGTGATTTATACCGTTACGTTATGTGCCTCCCAGATCACCACGCAGAGGGGCGAGTCCTGATTACTTCTTTCAAGAGAACAGGGGTTCCGACCGCAGCGGTGGCCTACTGGTTTGAACATCCGCCTCGCATGCGGGAGGTGCGGGGTTCGATCCCCAGTGCCGCCGGGTACCCACCGGTGATAAAACGGGTACAAGCTTTCCCCTGCCCGGTGCTCGGCTTCTTTAGGGTGAAATGCTTGGGAAATGGGTCTTTGACCTCACCTTGAGTAGTCGACAACACATTTGTGCCATAGCGCTCTTTGCCCAAAGCTGCCCTTGCGCCATAAAAATTCATCATCATCATCATCATCATCATCATCATCATCATCATCAGCATAATCAGAACAGGGGTTCCACGAGACTTCCTGAAAGCCATTGTTTACCTGCGGGGCAACCGGACAAATTAAAGAAAGGCTTTCCTTCAGAACACTTAAATGGGGTTCGTACGGTGATAGTGACAGAGACTTGTGGGACTGTGGCACATTGTTACCAACTGCTGTTTCCTAGAGAGAGAGAGAGAGAAAGATGGAAAGGCAGGGAGGTTAACTAGGCAGTGCCTGGTGTGCTACCCTACACGTGGGAAGGGGAACGGAGGGAGAGATAGAAAAGAAAGAGAACAAAGGGATATGATCACTTTTCCACGTGTCCGTTGGACGTTACTTGGCTGTTTCCTAAGTTGTACCTTACTATAGCACCTGAGCCTTTCTACCTGGGGAAGCTGTGCAAACAACTCTGCGATGATGAAACAAAAAGTTGTGCTAAAAAGCATCAAAAGTAAAAAAAAATCTTGCCTATATATACATGGACTTGGTATGATGCAGTCAGGATGTCTCCGGAGGCTGAGGCTAGAGGCCATCCGAGAGGCGAGCGACTTTCACCTTTCCATGAGTGTCTACTTACCGCTTGCCCTTCGAAACAAAGCGCTTAGAAGCGTCTAATTTGCATACACTTTCACTGTTTCGTATGCATAATGTGTCTCATGTTTGCGGAGGACAGGAGGAAACATACTATAAGGAGCTGAGTAGGGTCAGGAACCGTGGTTCCTGCAAAGAAGGCTTCAGGATGAGTGTAAACCTTGAAGATAGCGGGCAGAGGCCTGAGGAGCGAAAAATGCACGCTACGTGGACAGCGGGGGAATCGATCGCGTATTGCATTTATAGCAGCTGAAAGAAAGTAACGGCACAGAATGAATGCCGCATATTCACGGCACTTCACGGATGCAGCAAGTTCGGAGTGTTAACAAGATAAAACGAAAAGTAGCTAAGGATCACTTTTTAGCACTGACATATTTTAGGGCAGATGAAATCAGTGAGGTGAAGACAGACTGTGGTTATTCCTACATTCTCTGTAACAAAAGAGCGGATGAATGCTTTGGTGAATACAACTAGAAATCGCTTAAGCTACTCGACCACGAGCAAGAAAACGAAGCCACGACATAAAAAATACAAAACATTTATATTGACTGTGCAAAGGAAATTAGTATGGGCTCCAAAAGCATGGATAAATAAAAACGCAATAAAATTAACTGTGGTCAAGAAAACTATGTAGCGTAGGTGTGTGCAGGACCCCTACAATGCAGTACTAAGAGGAGAGTTTAGACAAACACGAAAAAATACACTGAAGATAATAACAAAAAACACACAGAAATGAATTTAGTGATAACGAAAATGACACGCTGATAAAATAGAACGTTGTAGTGAACTGAGGGGCAGGAAACCAAATAATAGTATTGATGAAACTATCGTCACTATCTTTCAAGCAAGAAAGTTAGACTATTTAACAAACGAGTTTAATACACACAAAATTAACCGACAGGGGAAAGCCTCAGGGTACTTTCCCTCTCTTGTTCACTTTGTGTGTGTCAGGACTCAGGAAACAATCTGTCTGCCCTCGCTCTACCATCGACTCCAATCAAGTGAGTTTAATGTTTGTTCTGGCGATATTACTGAAATCTTTCGTAAAAAATATCAGCAAAAAGCAATAACATAAAATATAAGCAAGGTAAAAAAAGCAATAAACGTTTACGCTGGATATAAATGAGGATAAAGTTGTACACATGCTTTCAGCTTTTTCTATTACGAGGCCTTCGGGTTGCGATGGTGCAAGAATGGTCGACATAATGGTTAATTTTCTAACATTCCTTGTAACTTACACTCTGTCGGAAATCCTGAGAACGAAATCAATTTTAAGATCAAATAAAGATATCGCTAAAAAGGTGAGTTCACAAAAAGTAGTAAACAATTATGTAAGAAGCACTGGCTGATTACAATATTGCTTCTTGCGGCGGACATTATAAAAAAAAGTCGACTATAGACAGATGGGTGGATTTAGTGAAAATATAAGCCGTAAGGAGGTGTGCCAGAAGCATACGCATCACCACTCAGACAAGTTGCTCAAATGAAAGTGGTGAACTTTCATCTAATAGCTTGATCCGAGAAAACACTTCACAATGGTAGAGAACGTTTCACGTAGCCTCGAAAGCCGGCTCCCCTGCTCCCATTCCATTGCGTTGCTGGTAACGTCAGGCTTATCTGCTGGACGCTGAAAGCGTGAACTCATGCGTCCCCGCTCCTGTGCTCACTGCTGCGGTGCCATGCAGTCTCAGACTTTTGAAGCAGTCTCAGACTTTTGAAGAAAAGTCAAGACTTTTGAAGGTAAAGCCGATTTCGCCGTGCGTTCCCGGTTGACCTTCAAGTGAGCCAGAGGTCAAGTGTGGCTATAGGCTTTACCATATATGGTCCATCATGGCGTCACGCCACTTGACATTGGATCTTAACCTTTGACCTTTCGATTTTGCCGGTAGAGAATGGTAGAGTAGGCCGTAGCGTTCATTGGGTGACCAACCTCTCACGATCAACCATTAATTTAACTGGCACTTGCCAGGCTGGCCGGGTGGGCACGCTGCCTATCCAGTGTGCGGAACACACTAAACGTTACAGACGCCAATCCGCGTCTAGTTTCCCGATACACCACAGCTTTCGCTCTCTAACCAGGTTCAGCAGTAGTTAAACCGCAGCTAATTTTTGTGCCGTCTCCTAGGAAACCTATGATGGATGAATGCCTTAGTATAGTCGGCTGTGGTGCGGTACGTTATGTGGGGTTCAACGTCCCAAAGATGCACATGAGCCATGAAAGACACCGTATAGCAGAGCGGCTAAGATTAATTTCAACCAGCTGGGGTTCTTTAACGTGCAATGACATTGCTCAGCACACGGGCGTTTTTGCATTTAAGCTCCACTGAAACGCGGCCGCCATGGCCAATTCCATCCCACGTCATTGCGTTCAGCATCCAGACGCAGTAGCGGCTAAACCAACGCTGCAGGTGTGACCTGGGATATCACGAAGCTATCATCAGCGCTCGATGCAGTTAACAGGAGACCACGCTTGAGCCCCAACTGCGTCACCTGCACAATTAACGCTGTCGAACTTAGGTGACACACCAGAAGCTCATCCGATCGCCATCTTCGCAGCTTCTTGGAGCTCTGCGACAGCGCTACACAAGACCCATTGGATAACGTGACCTTGACGCATTTTTAAGGGCAGCATGAGTCAGGCGTACCTGGGATAAGGTTGCCATAGGCCAGCAGATGAAATTATGTAGTTTCAAGCTACGACATACCTCACCCACTGCGCTGACGTCGCGGCCACCATAGACAGCGGTGCAAGTTTCGCACGCAGCCATCGTTATCCAATAAACAAGAGCCTGTACCGGAGACAAACTAGCGGGAAGAAATAAGAGCGCATAAGTAGATTCAGCTTGGCACTCTCTCTATGATTGGTAAAGTGAGACCCAGCGACAAAGGAAAGCGAGAAGCGAACGCTAGTGCACGGAAGCCGGTCTAGACGGATGCCGCGGTTGACGGCGTTCACAGGCAACGGTCTCCGACTCCGCCTGAGCGACTGGTCGCGGCTTTCTCGCCCACGCACCGTCACGCGCGGGGCTCATAGAGGACGAAGCCTTCTGCCCCAGACGCCTCGACTGTCCGCGCTTGCCACTGCTGCAGCTTTTTATCGTTTCTCGAAGCGCGGCCACGGCGTCGTTCCGGACGGCCAGTCCGAAGGGAAGCACCCGTTTCCGACGGCTCTATCGCAGCGCCTGCCTCGCTTGCCTTTCGCGGTTAGTTTGTCTCCTCGATTCGCTCCCCCCCCCCCCCCCCCCCCCCCTTCCTCCCTACTTCGCCTGAGACCTCGCTCGCAACACGCGGCTCCTACTGTTTTTATTGCCCGTTTTTTTTTCCCGTAGGCGCGGACCCTTCGGGTCTCTCCCGTTGCCTCACTGCTCGGGCGACAGCGGCACAACAAACAGCACTATCTCACGCATTGCTCCCCTTTCGAGATGACTGATTCATTGCGCGATCGGCCTCGCTTCTATTGTTGGGGCTTCCTTTCTGGGCCGCGTCCGGCGGAGTGGCTAACTGCGGGTATAAGACTGCCGCCGACCTCCGGAGGCGCCGGTGTCACGGGCTACTGAACTCGATTATGCGCTGCAGGTCGCTGCGATACGGCTCAGGCGCGCTAGTTGGCTTGTATGCGTTTCTATAGGGCAGGACAGTAAAGATGAAATACACGTAAGCGCCAGGGGGCAGAGATATATTATGCAAACGCCGATGTCTTGAAAGGTTTTTGCCGCTTTTTCTACTGTGTCTTTCGAGGTCATGGCGTGACTACGAAATGCCGAGAACTCCCAGGTGAGGAAGGAGGAGGGGACGATTGCGTGGAACGTGGTGCGCCCTAACGCAGCCATCTTTTCGGCACACATACCACCAAGTCTCCCTTGATGCCCGGAATGGCTCCCGCTGGTTGTTGTAAATTCAGATTCAGCGACCTCCTATCACAGTGAATAACTAATCTCGGAAGAGAAAACCTCCAGCACTCTCATAAAGTTCTGTTGCATATAGCTGCTGGAATTTCGTTCTCGTGGCGCGCGAAGTATGAATAATTCAAGCTGATGACATCGGTTATTTGAACCATCGTTGTAAAACAATAAGTCACTCTTTAGGGGTATACATGTATATATCAGCGAACCACGACGGCCGCGCCTGATGCCGCCTAGGAAGGTGACAGAAAAACGAAGTGCCGCTACGCTGCTCGAGATCCCTTCGGTTGTACTGGCTGTCTTTTGTGTTGCCAGCGGTGCTGTCCGCCGTAAATTCCATCCCATGTATTTATGCACTAACCCCCTTTTTATATATATATATATATATATATATATATATATATATATATATATATATATATATATATATATATACTCTCAAGGTTCGCGTACACCAAATAAACATAAATACCCACACCCACGAGAGCAGCAGATTGGACAGCCGTCGCCGTAGCTCAGTTGGTAAGAGCACCGAACGCGATATTCGGAGGTCGTGCGTTCGGATCCCACCGGCGGCATGGTTGTTTTTTCTGCTGCTTTATATAAGTAATTTTCTTTAAGTGATTTATTAATCTAAGTAATATTATCCCACTGATAAGCACAACACATTAAAAAAAAAACGTTCCCTTATGCACCTTGGTTTCGGTGACTGTTGGCTCCCTTCATAGGTTTATATATATATATATATATATATATATATATATATATATATATATATATATATATATATATATATATATATATATATATATATATATATATATATATATATATATATATACTTCCTCGACTGCTGATAACATAAGAAAACAGTTGAAGTACCCCTTGAAGAAACTTATTTACCATCGGTTTCGAACGATGGACCGTTCTTCATCAGGGTATGCTAACACATTGATAACACCTTTATTGGTCAAGACGTGCACGCGGAAGTTTTTTGGCTTCTGCACCCCGCGACCCCGACACCGTCTGGCCTCAAGAAAGTCTCATACTCAGAGAAAGCTGTTGATTAATCCCGTCCGCTCTCGACATTTTAACTCGATCGCGTTAAAGGTCTCTTTCTCTAGAAAATCCGACGCCGGCGTTGTCAGCGTTGTGAGCGAAACATCACGAGCTTGACTCTGGCAGGTGGTCACCAGAGCGCAGCCTAGGAGGCAGGTGGGCCACAAAGGTCACGAGGCCTTGAATTGTCATCACAACCTGCCCACCCACCGTACAGTGAGCATATTGCCCACCGTGGCAGCTAGCAGTTAAATTAATGATTGGTCGCTCGGGAAGAGGAACCTGGGCCGCACAATCCCCCACTGCGGGGAGCACCTGCCATCGCAGGGCAGTGGCGCATCGCTTAACCGCTGCGTCACTGTGCCAGGAGGGGTATGAGGACTTCCAGGAATCTATAAATGAAAAGTAGAGATTGACCTTCTATATATATGGGAATCAATCCCCTACGCTATCGCGTCATGCCCTTAAGGCGAGACTTAAGTGTCCCCTCCAATTTTATTTATGTTATTGACGAAGGGAAGTGATCCTGGCTACCGCCGACAAATACATGAACGGCCCCAGCCTTTCAATATTGTCCGAGCCGTCCCACTGGAACCCTAGCTGCGGCTGAAATTAAACACTGCCTACACCAGACTTCTGGGAGAGACAGCGACTTTCCTGAGCTAACCAGAGCTTGCTTCGTGGGCACAAATGGCGCCGCAGGCTACAGCTCTAGACAGGTTGAAAACACAGCAAAATAAAGCAGTAGACTCCGAGGAAAAAAAAAACCAAAGTAGCGGTAGCTTCCTTAAAGTAAACAACTGCCTAGCATGCAGCTCTACATTTCCTTATTACAAATGTTGACCACGGTAGCTGCGAAAAGGCAGGCAAGACTGTCCGTGGTTTGCGCAGTCGGTGTCGCATGTCGTAAATGAAAAGTGCTTGCGTGGTGAATAAGGATATTTCCTGCTTAACACGTGTATCCGGTCTACCGTATCAGTGCAATGTGTAGATCATTACTTTCACCCGACGCATAAATATGAGAATAAAAATGGCTTGGTTTAGGGGGGTTTAACGTCCCAAAGCGACTCAGGCTATGAGAGACGCCGTAGTGAAGGGCTCCGAGTATTTCGACCACCTGGGGTTCTTTAACGTGCACTGACATCGCACAGTACCCGGGCCTCTAGAACTTCGCCTCCATCAAGATTCGACCGCCGCGGCCGGGATCGAACCCGCGTCTTTCGGGCCAGCAGCCGAGCGCCATAACCACTGAGCCACCGCGGCGGCCGATTAAAATAAAAATAAACCTAGATTTCAAGCTAGTGAAACCACCGCCGAAAATTTCCCGCTTTGTTGCCAAAGCTGAATTTTCAACTTGCGATGTAAAGCCTACAACAAACGGATATTAACGTCGATAGACAGATGAGAGCAGTTTAAAATCCTGTTGCAGACTGTCTATGTGGCGATGAAGAATAGAGGGCTTCCTTAGAGAGAAACAGAAAGAGGGTGTAAGAGAAAGAGAGCAAGGTAAAGAATGCAGGATAAAGGCTCATGAACTAAACGTCAATTATTTCACTACTGCTATTTTCTTGCGGACGCTGTTGCCTGGCGCTCACTATGCCCCTTGTGGCGTAACTGGGATTCACAACAATCGCTGCCTTTGGCCGTTTTGTCTCGCAGACTGCTACTTTCACATGCCTCGTGTCCCAGACAGGCACGACCGCGGATGCATACGTCGCAAGTCCATCTTTCCTGGACATCACTCTTAATTATGAAGCAGCTGTGAAATATTGTAAGGTACTGTTACGAACGTATTATTGGAAATTGTCTGAAAATCTCATGCGTAGCAAGATTTTTCTTTTAAAGTTGGTCCCCGCCCTCTCACCGAGTAGTTAAAGTTACAAAGGCAGTTGGGTGCGTTTTTGGCAATAAAGAGCAAAAACAGCAAACGCCCGAAGGGGGATCTGCAGATATTTTGATTATTATGGCGCAGTGTTACGATATACGAAAACATGCGTTCATAAGAGCTTCCCGTTGAAAAATGCACTGGTCCCCTTGTGTGCAGGGCAGTGCGCTGGGCGAACGCTCTACACAATGATGACGCAGACTCTATAAGGAGAGCTTGGAGTAACAAGGCGTCGTTAGGGGCACAATACGTATATGCGCCTTATGAACAAGCAGTTGTGCGCACGCGTGAGCACGGGACTTTGGTGTCAGTGTAATCCTTCGCATATGTTTCAATACTGTTATGTGGAGTAGACAGGAATGTGTTACATTAGCCTAGCACCTCATGTTATCATCGAACAGCGCATCCTCTTCCCAACGTCCGTAGAGGAAGGTGAGCTGCACTGTGTGCTTTTTCTCCTATGAAACGAGGGTGCCGATTCTGATCGCTGCGGCCTGCGTATGAGGCACAGGGCAGACGTCAAGATCCTCTTTTTTTCGAGTCCCTGCAATAAAAGCTACTGAATTTTAATGCTGAGCGTGTGGTGGTGGTGGTGGTGAAAGCATTTATTTGAATATTGCAGAGAGGTTGCGCGGGGAGCAATCCCTAGAGGGCCGCTCCCCTTACAGTACTAGGTGGAGTCCCTTATTCAGGGACCCCATTGTTCTGGGCTGCCACTCGAGATCGCTGAACTAGGGCTTGTTGGGCCGGTAGGTCCAGGCAGCTGAGCAGCGCCGCCTCCCAGTCCTCTCGGGTAGGGGAAGGGGTTAGGGGCGGAAGAGAAGGATTGTGTTGACATGCCCAGACCATGTGGAACGTGTCAGCCACCTCCCCACAGAAAGAGCAGAGGCCAGAGAAAGAGGTGTCGAAATGTTTGAGCACTGCCGGGCACAGTAGAGTGTTAGTAAAAAGTCTAAGCAGTATTCTCTCGTCCGCTTTCCCTAGCCCCTTGAGAGGAGCCGGGTACTGGCGGTGGGAGTCCCGGTAATAAGCGGAGATATTTTTGAAAGTTAACAGAGTATAGGAGTCCTGGTCCAGACCGGTAGGGTCTACGTCGGGGGCCCGGTTAGTGAGTGCGCGGGCGACCGAGTTGGCGGCCTCATTCCCTGGTAGGCCATGGTGGCCTGGAGTCCAAATGAGAAATCGGGTCGGGGGGTCCTGATCCCGAGCTGCTCTCCGAAGTATTCGTTGCGCTGTTGGCGTTATCCAGCCCAGTGTTCATAATTCTGGCAAGCCCCTCGCGAGTCAGATATGATGAATTTAGATTCAGCGTGGGAGGTGGCTAGGGCGATTGCTACCTCCTCCGCGTGGGTTGTGCTAAGTGCCTTAAAAGTGAGACCGTTCACCTGTCTTCCCTCGTGAACGACTGCTGCCGTGTACCATCCTCACCTGGAATGATGTGGGCCCGCAATGTCTACATAGAAAACGCTGTGTTTGGAGCCATAATGGCGGTGCAGGGCATTCACCCGCGCCTGACGCCGTCCATTGTGGTTTTCTCGGTCCATTTTGGTAGGAAGGGGTCGAACACGGAGGGCACCTCTCCATAGTTCTGGCACTCGTACCCTTTCCTCAATGTGATGGTCATGTTGTATATGTAGCCGGCCCAGTAGGCGACGACCGGACACGGTCTGGGCAAGACGCGTGTATTGATTAGTGAGGTGCGCCTCGCGCAGCTCCCTATAGGTGTTCACCACCCCCAGTGCAAGGAGCCTCGCATCGGAGGTAGAGATCGGGAGGTCGAGCGCCCTTTTGATCATCTTGCGGAGAGTAACCTCCAAGATGTCTTCGTCATGCTTGCGCAAGTGCAGGTATGGAGTCGAATATAGAATTCGACTCGTCACAAAAGCATGGGCGAGTCTCATCGCATCCCTACTTCTGAGGCCCCCACGCTTGTTGGAGACGCGGCGGACCATGCGGCCCACTTGATCGCCAACCTTGCGAAGCTTGGCTATGGTTGTGTCAGCGCGACGGTTCTCGTGAATAAATAGTCCGAGGACTCTAATCTCAGTGGCTTCGTGTATGGGTCCGCTAGCCAGAGAGAGAAGTATTGGGGTCTTGCATCTCTGCGAGGGACAGAGATGTACAAATTCTTATTTTTGAGGAGGGCACTGGAGACCACAGTACGTAGCATAGCGTTCCACTACGCTCGCTGCTGTTTGCAGGCGTTCTTCCAGTTGACCAATGTTCCCCTCTGTTGCCCAAATGGTGATGTCGTCGGCATATAGCGCATGCTGTACACCTTCAGCCTCAGCCAGTTGGGCAGGGAGATGGAGCATTGCGAGATTAAAGAGTAGTAGAGACAGCACTGCGCCCTGTGGTGTGCCCCGTGTACCCATAGTGTAAGGACCGCGCTCTTTGTCCTGAATGCGGATAATGGCTTCCCGGTCCGTTAGGAAATGTTTAATGTAATTAAAAGTGTTGTGTACACAGTGTGTCTCGCTGAGGTGAGAAAGAATGACGCTGTGTTTCACGTTGTCGAAGGCACCCTTCAAATACAACGCGAGAACCACCTTGTCATTATGAGGGTGCTCGACAGGCGTGAGTACCTCGTGGCTGAGTTGAAGCAAAATGTCTTGTGCCGACTTGTGGGGCCGGAATCTAAACATCGTGTCTGCGAAAGTGTTACGGGCCTCCAGATATTGGGAGAGGCGATCTCGAACCATGACCTCCATAAGCTTGCCCACACAAGACGTTAAAGAGATAGGTCGGAGATGAACGGTATTGATGGGCTTGCCTGCATTTGGGATGAAGGTGACAAGAGCCGTTTTCCATTCTAGGGGGAGGGGTGTATCGTTTTTCCAGATTGCGTTGATGTATTCTAGCAGGGCCTGATACGCCGGCTCAGGAAGTTTGGCCAAAAGCTTGACCGTAACCTTGTCCCTGCCCGACGCGGTACCCCGTCTCATTTCAGTAAGAGCCGCCCGCAGATCGTGGAGCTGGAACGGACGATCCAGATCCGGATTATCTCTGCCTACATAGAGATATTCCTGTCCACAGGGGTCTTGGACTTGACACAGATACTGATCTCGTAAAGTCTGGGCAAGTTGGTTCGGATGACCTTTGAAATGGTGAATCGCTCGTTGCAGATGTTTCTGTGTTTCTGTGCGGGTATGAGTTTGATCTATCAGGCTGCAGAATAGCTTCTAAGTGTTGCGACTAGACATTTGTCTAGCAACAGAGTTACAGCGATCCACCCAGTTTGAATCGGCGAGCTGGGCAGCATACTCAGCCGCCTTCTTGGTGAGGTCGTGAATCCGCAAGCGGAGTTTCCTGTTATGTTTCTGACGGCACCACCTCTTAGTGAGGCTGCGCCGTGCTTCCCAAAGATGAAAGAGATGGTTGTCCACATCCGTCACCTTATCTGTGAGTTATATTTGCTTTTCGTGTTTGTGTAGCGTTCGGAGGAGGGTGTGGGCCCAGGAAGAATAGTCGTTTTGGAGCAGACTACGGGGGCAGCGATTGCCGGAAAGCCGTCCAGCCTGGCAGGTGGGCCTGCGCTATGGAGCGGTGTAAGGGGCGAGTGTAAATGATAGTGCTGATAATGCAGTGGTCACTGCCAAGGGTGTCCTCGGTGTTGACCCAGTCTGCGTGTCTTATGTATCCAACTCGAGTTACGGAGTTACCCACACGTGTTGGATAGACAGGGTCAGTATGGAGAGTAATGCCCAGCGTGGAGATTAGTTCCGCAAGCTTTCTGCCACGCGACTCTTCTTTGCGATAGTGCCACAAGCGACTGGGGGCGTTAAAATTACCCACAATCAGAAGGGGGTCGCGACCTGCTTTCTTTAGTGCTTTACAAAAAATGTACGAGAACTTAATGTTCTTAAGTTTAGGGGGGGGGGCAGTATATATTTAAGATGTGGACGGGTGGGTCAGTGCGACGCAGGGGGAGGACTGCCACCATCCCATACGAATAGGATAGATTTAGTTGGATATCGACCTCCTGCGCGGTAAACCCTTTGTGGACAAGAAGACAGGTGGACGGGTCCCGTTGGAAAGTGTTGTAGCCTGACAGCTTCACCGCCACCCCAGGTTCCTGGAGTGCGACTAATGCTGACGTATGCTTAAAAGTGTCGAGATATAATCTCAAGTGGGCTCGTTTTTTATGGTTTTTGAAACCGCGGCAGTTCCATTGCACGACGGAGAAAGCCTGATGTTTTGGGGTCGGGTGGGCCTAGTTCCCACTGCCATGTTGAATTTGGGGTTGAGCAGGGCTAGACTGCGCAGCTACGGCTCCCAGGCCCTGAACTGGGAGGCACTGCACGGAATCTTCGGCAATTTCGCCCACGTCAATACTCATGGTAAATATTGGTGCACGGCTAACGTCCTTTAGTGGGCTAGGCCTGCGGCCAAGGTGCGGGCCAGTCTCGTTCATCCATGTTTTAATGATATTGGTGACCGCAATGATCACCTCCTGAGTGATGTCTTCCACTAGTTTACCAAAGTTAGAAAGCTGTGAGACGTACACTTGGAATGAAAGGCAGTGCATGTACAGAATTTTCGACAAAAATTTTTATAATTGAAAAATTGTAAGATAATTTTATGGTAATATTGAAGGTAATAGTCCATTATTCTGATCTGTAGCAAAATCTTTCTTTTAAAGTGTTTTTGTCGGTCGCATCAAACAGTTAAGACTCCCATAAAAAAACTAATTAGGAATGTTTTTGGCAATTGCAAAAACGTTAATAGAAAAATAAAATTCAAGACTGCCGTCAGTTGGTTTGCAGATATGTTGACTGTTATAGTGAAATCTTACATTAAATGAAAAAAGTTTGTTCATAAATGGTTTCCCGTTCAGAAATGCTTCTGTCTAGAATTTCTGGGTAAGTTTTAGATTAAAAATGATTAGTGTGAGTATGGTACACCAAAACTGATTTGTTTTAGAGAAGGACTGTTCGAAAGAATGCCTAGTAGAGTTTAGTTCTATTATTAACGCTGTTTAACTAGTTTGAACTGTTACTTTTCGCCAAGTCAGTTTTATTAACGTATGTTCTGTGAGAGAACTAATGTAAACGTATTGTTACACGGACCTGCAACTAACCAAAATGCGTTGAGAAGATGTTTAAGAAGTGCAGTACTTCGCCTCGCAGTGGTTGAGTCAGACACTGCGTCACAGGTCAAGCGAGAAATGCTAATTTTAATTCGGCGTCTAAAATTGCGCTAAAAGCGATGATTCGGCGTTGCGCGGTGTATCCCGCCAAAATGGCCGCATATCGGTATACACGAATCCAGTGTTGTTAAATGTACCACGTTTTTTCTTTAAAAACGTGCTTCTAACCTTTTATTATCATTTTTCTCTCTTCAGCGAGTCTCAATAAATAATAAAAAAAGAAGCTTATACTGAAAAGCGGTGCTGCCTTCATATCGATCAGCGCAACGGCGAAAAACCGACAGCCTTTATAGCATGGATGCTCGCGTCACTGCTTTTGTAACCATGCATTGAAGAATGAGTGTACAAACGAGTATACAAGGTGTTTAACCTAAGACATCCTGCAATTTCTTTAAAATAGGCTTTTTGAGTTACAACACCGCTTTTTCCAACATAGAATTCCCAGAGGTGTAGTACAGTCATCCACAAACCTGTCTAGAACTCCGTGCCGTGTCCGCTCCTCAGCGCACAGAGCAACGTCTAGCGGCAGCGCCTGGTTCGAGATAGCGCGTCTTTGAGTACCATCTGAGTATGAGACATCAGACACCAGAATACACCTAAGACAAGCTAACCAACGGGCTGGTTGACTAATATCGCATTTTAGCTGTCCAGCTATTACTGTTAGGCTCCTTAATTATTGAGAGGCGTGTAGCCAACCGTAAGTAATATCCATATCGGTTTCTAGAATTTCGAAAACGTTGTTACCCATGGCGCTGTGTTTCAAAAATTTTGGCTATTTCGACGAAATACGTAGACTGGGGAGGTTCCTTAGCGTGCAAGCTTCACGAAAGCGCATGTATTTCGGCACGATGTAGGCGAAACTTGTTGGGCCACAGCGCGGAGGGTAACCGCGTTTTGGAAATTCTAAAAGCTGATATGGATACTACTTACGGTGGGCTACATGCTCTCAGTAAGCCTCACAGTTATATTAAAAAAGTTAACTTTTCAATATTTCTTAAACAGGCTGCTAATTAGCATGTCTTACCTATATCCTGATGTATGACACCGCTGACAATGCTATGCCGAAAAAAAAGCGCTCTTCTAACTCAATAAGCTTATTTTAAAAATTGCAGGAAGCCTTAGGTGAAGCACTATTGTATAGCGTTAGCAGCACAATAATAGATTAGCTTTGAAATCATATATCATTGTTGGCATGAATATTAATTTTTACCGGCCGGCGCTGCCTTCGCTTCCGTTTTTTTGAAAATTTTATTGGCTTCCGGCGGGTAACTGGCTCCCTTATTTTTCCGGCTTCGGGATGCATAAGAGCAGGTGCTTTGACTCCGCTAAAACAATTCATCAGAAGGAAATGCTTGCGGCGTTTCAAGCGCAGCCGTTGCGGGATTAAGTAGTTTTGACACAAACGTTTCCATTTGAAAAAAAAAAATAGAAGAGGGCCCTTAAAAATTTATTGACGAGCCCTCATTTTAAACCTGTGGGGGGGGGCGTTGTACCCAGATACCGCATTATTATTCAAGTTGCGCTTTCCAAAATCACCTGCATTAGCATATCCTGATGGTGCGTTTTGATAGAAAGTTTGACAAAAAGAATGATTTATTAAAACTCATAACTGCATTCAGGAGGGACGTGAGGGGCCATGGCTATCACTGTCCCTTTTCTGGCCTACTTAAAAGCTCAGATTTCTGATGAGCGGTGTCAAAGGAGCAAAGGGAGAGAAAGGTCGCCGGCGGGAAGTGTGGACTCCTATATATGGGATGGCTTATCCATATCGCCTTATAGGAAGCCGCAAATGCCACATCACCCTTCATTTTTTCTCTATTACAAAGCTGGTGCCTGTGGAAGCTATGGTTGCAGCGTGCATACAAACTGTGTCGACTGAGGGAGCACCGAAGAGCGTTTCATGAAAAAGGTTTCCATCCATGTATTCTGGCATGCATTTGACACAGGAAGAGGAGAAAGTTACGTAATATCATGCACATTTTTCTTCGCTTAAACACACGTGGCGTTATTCAACGCGCGTTTGCGCAGCAAATGAATTTTCGTAGAAGCGTTGTTGGGGGTCTTAAAGAATTGTATACCCACAAAATACTAGCGCCACTCTGCTACTAATTTAGTTAATACCACGCTAGTCAAAAGGGTCCATACTAGTTGTAGCGAACTATCCACACAAACAAAAAAGCGACACACTGTGTTCACGCAGTCAGACACTTCCTCTGCACATTCATGGGACTAGCAGCATTGCAGGAGTACTCCTCTGAAAAGTACTTGGTGTTTCGAAGCGCTGTATTACAGTCGTAACCAGCGCTTGAAGGTCGGTTGTCCGACCTTCCGCTCTGCTCGCAACTCTGAAGCGCCAGATAAACGAAGAACAGCTGCTGCCTCGTCAGAAAATGGTTCTCCGGCAACGCCAGGGACAGCGGCTTCTGAGACCTCTTGGTACTCTTTAGAAAAAGGGTGTAAGAGAGGTTAGCGGCCAGCACATCGCGCGTCCTCTTGAGGCGGAAGGCGGGCGAAGATTCACGGCTGTCAAGGCAGGCCTCGACATTGCGGAGCTTAAGCCCCGTTTCTTTCGTAAGCCACTGCCCGTGGATGTCGTCGGGCCAGCGCGCTTTGGAGAGGAGCGCGTCAAAGACGCACCAAGTCAGACGCGGTCCCGCTCGCGACAACTGCACGACGTCCGCGTTGTCCTCCAAGGCTCGCGAGATGTTGAACACCAGCAGGGGAACGTAGATGGTGTCCGGGTGCGGCTCGTACCAGCAGGTTGTGGTGAAGGCTGAGCGGCTCCAACGTTGCTGTGAACCGCGCGCCATGCACTGCAGGAACGTGTATTCGTGGTACTTCACGTAGGTGCCCACAGCGCTCTTGCCACTGGCCGCCTGTACCGGAAGCCCACTGATGTATGCGTCCATTAGCAAGCTGTCATTGACCCAGTTTGGTCCGGCGATGCGGAGAAGGGTGTTGTTGAGTATACTCCGGATGACGGCTTTAGAACTATTCGTAAAATAAGGAGAAGCGTCGATTTGGCGCCGGAATTCCGTGATAATACTTTGGGCGAGGTCTTCCAGCTTTGCTGTGGACAAGTGCCTTCTGAGGTCATGAAGGAGATACACGTAGGTCAAGGGGAACAGAGCCTTTTCGGTGGCTCGCACGCAAAGCTGCCAGCGAGCGAGCGCGCCTCTTTGCTTGCCATAAAGGAACACGCTGTACAAGTCCGCAAGGCCAGCGTTTGGGATGAAGGGAGAAACCTGAACCATAAGTCGAACACCGAGGTAGTTCATGACAGTATGCGCGTCCGTTCCTTCGGCAAGCATCAAAATCTCGTCGACGAGAGGGGCTGGACGGATCATGATTTCTGTGCCTACCCCGAGATAGTAATAGGAACGGACGTCGCGAAAGATTTCCTCGAGGAAAGTTATTAGTCGCGACGAGGACTGCAGGATCTCCACTCTCGAAATATTTTTCGTCGCAGTTATTCCTACGATCTCCGTCAGGTCGCTGGCGAACTTGAAAGCATCCAGAGTAAACGTTGTAGGCACGTGTTCCTTTTTGAGCGCTTTCATGGCTGCAAAGGCGCTGGTAATGTATAGACGACTGGCGTCATAGATGTCAGTGTAGTCATTGACCTTTACCATATCCGGGAGCCCTATCATTAAGAGGTCCGTGTGCACCGTGGCCGGATTGGCGCAGATTCCGATGCCGAGTAATGCCGCAGTGCCAGTCTTTCGAAGTATCTTGGCCGCTGTTGCCCAGATGGAGAGGCTGCCTCTGACCGGTGGCGTAAAGGGGAAACCCTCCAGGAGTACATCAGACATTAGTTCGAGCAGCGGGTTCCACTCTTCATCTTCTATGCGCTTCGTGTCCATGCACTTACTGTGCAAGTCGAGGATTGCCGACAGGTTGCTGTTTGCCTTCAGAACGTCATCCTGAAGAGACGCGTACAATCTGGCTTCAAGGAAGGCTGCGAGGTCGTCGTCGGTAGAAACTGAAGATCCGGCATAAGGTGTAGCGTAGCTTGCAGTGTACTTACGGCAGACGAAGGAGTAGAAATCCTGACACGGGCTCACGTGGTTCCAGGAAATGAGGCCGTTCAAGTATACAGCCTCCTTGAAACAGCTTGGCGACAGGCATGTGGCGGAGGACGAGGCCTTCATGCCTCCCTTTTTCCGCTCCCAGCCATGGTCTGGCCACATTGAGACAGCAAACAGGACGAAGGTGATGAAAATAAGCGCCGCCAAAGGGTACAGGAGGCACTCCTCACGGCATGCATGCAGATGGTCCCTGTGGTAACCCACAGAAAGGACGGCTTCAGGTGCAGCAGATCGCGCTCGTGCCACTTGGTCAGCGTGAACCACCGAGGACAATCTATGGAGGATCCTGCTTTGCGGCGCGTAACTTTGCGAGGTCAACGGAGGAGGTCTACGCGGAATCCGGCTTTTGGTCTTGTGAGCATCCGCCCTGTCATCTAACGCGAAAGTGGCGGCTGCTCTGCCTCGAGTGTTGCTGGCAGCTCGCTTGAGCTCTTCTCTATTCGCCAGGGGAAGAACCTCTTCAGATTTCGGATTTGCGAATTGGCCGCCATCGCGTGACGCCAGTACCTGCCGACCTGCAACCGCCTTGACTGCTGTGTCCGATGACGACGCGTCGACTTTCCCGTCGCCATGCGGTATACCTGCAAGCGCCCCTTGCCAGCTTTCGGAGAGGCTGTTCAAGCTGATCCCACTGGATGCTCCGATGCTGGATCTGGTGGCAGCTTTTATCGCTTCGGAGCGCCTATGGACGGCAGTGGTCTCAGCTTCCCTCGGTCCGCCAGTGGGAGCCTCGATGTCTTCCGACGTTGGTACTCGCAAAAGAGGATATTGTATCTCGAAGACGCTCGTATCGGAACTCTTTGTAGACGCAGAGCTCTGTGTGTGGTGTAATCTTCCTTGGCCGCGCGGTTCTTCGCTCGGCAGCCCACCATCCGTGACTATATAGGTTGATCTTCCCTCGTCCTGTGAAGCTGCCCGTGGTGCGGATGGGCTCTCAGACATTGACACTGACTTCGCCGGGGCTGATGAGCTCTCCACATTAGAGGCTCTACGTTCCGGTGAGTTCTCCGGCTTGTAACGTACCTTCTTTATCCCAGTCCTCGCAGGAAGTGGGCGAGTAAGGTCTTTGTCTTGGCGGTTTCTGTCTCTGGTGCTGGTTCCAAGAGCCTGACGGTCGGCTTGGGCGAGGTTCGTAGGTGTGATACTGGCGCTGCTACGAGATTCGTGTTGCTTCTGTGGATCTTTCGTTGATGATGGTTTTCGGCTTGCCAGAGGACTACGCGCGGGAGGCGATTTGATGAGAAAATCTGGGTTGATATCTCGCTGCTTCTCCGGTGCCCTTGAGAGGAATGGCGAACCGGTGTCTAACGTCGCACCCTTTAAAGACGAAAGTCGCTTGGTTCTGATGTTAGTCGGGACCTGTTCGGACTGAGAGGACGAATCTTCGAGACTGGTAGACAGGTCGTCGCCAGCGTTAGCCATAGTGGAGCCGCGGAACGCTCGCCGGTTTCTGAAGCCCCTTTCTTCTTCTTCTTCTTCTTCTTCTTCTTCTTCTTCTTCTTCTTCTTCTTCTTCTTCTTCTTCTTCTTCTTCTTCTTCTTCTTCTTCTTCTTCTTCTTCTTCTCACGCGCCCTTGAAACGCATCCCCCAGCACAATTAGAATGTTTTCTTTTTCCTCCAAATAATCAGTCCTGCTTAGAGCGCTTTCGAACTCATTTTCGGTGGGAGGTTATTTTGCGTCGAAGCCTACGCACCTGCATCATATAATGGCAGTATTCCACCGAGTAACGTGGCGGAAAATAAACTTCTGCAGAATTAGTTTAAACATACACGCTTGCCACAATGACAAGCAAGAAAAAAAATTGGCTGGTGGTTTAGCATTGCTAAGCATGAAATATTGTACGAAAGCAGAGTTTTTTGCAGGTGGACACCACCTGTGACATAGGGGGCCAGTTATGCGGATCTTAAACTTTTTCATCGTCAGTGCCAATTTGGTCAATATAACGCCGGCGGCCTATGCTCGAGTGCCGCGTTTCCGCAGCAATGTTGTCAAAGCCAACGCGCATTGCTCTAGTGCGGTGTTTCTGCCACAGCGCTGTCCACGCCAAGGCATGCAGCGCACATCTCTCTGTCACTATCGCCATGTAGCTCAAAGCGCGAACATTAGTTTGATAGTAGCATTGCTTGATGAAGAAGATGTTATGCAATGCACAGCACGAGAATGTGCAGCTGAGAGTGTACATGGTTGTAGCTTAACACGAGGCGTGATCGGCTGCGTCGACAGCCTAGTGCTATGGTGCAGTGACCAGCGAAGCTGATCCGTTTGCGCCTACGCGGATTCGCATCCTAGTCGCGGCAATATTTATTTCATTTATTTGTGGCCCTAGGTCGCCCTCAAGGTCAAGCTTCAAACAAACCGGTGAGCCGGCTCGACTTCATGAAGTAGTACTTCCGCACTAAAATGTGAATGGCCAGTATTTGCATGCATCATGAGTCAACCATCCCCCACGTGGTCGAAATTATTCTGAAGCCCTTCACTACGGCACCCTTCTTTCCCTCACGGTGCGGCTGGGGTGTCCATTGAGACAGTTACTGCACCATTTCCTTTCCTCAAAAACCCCTAGTTACAAATTGGCATACAATCTTGTCTAATCAGCCATAGCCTTATCTCGTGGACCCACGACGACGTCAGTCAAAAGAGCATGCCAAATTCACATGCAAATATCAAATACGCTTGAGCGATAACGATACGAATAGAAGGCGCATCTCACAGGCTCCTTCCCCTCGATGAGCGCCACACACATAGATCGTTCTAACATGAAAGTAGCCGCCTTTCATTTAATGTACGAACGGTTAGGGAATTGACTTTTAATTTTTAATGATGCTGTTAATCAATGGCAAATTAGTTGTGGAATCGTATGAGAATTAGCAGTGTTGTCATTTTCCGGGTCGAAGATAATTTAACAGAAAGTAGAAGGAAAGTATTGCAGGAGAGTTGAAATCTGAGCCAGTTGGTACATAGTCTTGAGAAATAAACCAGCCAAAAGACGAGGACTAATGGGGGGGGGGAGAAGAGACGAGGCACACACACACGCACACACCAGCTGGACTAAAAACTGCGCTTTATTGAAAAGAGCACGTCTACCACGAAAACTATAATAATAATTGTTTTTTTTTTGGGGGGGGGGGAAGGAAATGGCGCATTATCTGTCTCATATATTGTTGGACACCTGAAAAACTATTAGATTTAAACAAATAAATTTTAAACACATGCAACCGATGAAACCCGAAACTTCTACACCTGCATGTCGCTTATTTTGTTTCTAGTACAAGATGACTACTCTACTAATTTCTTAGTGATAAAAAGCATAATAAAAAACAGTATGAATTTCTTCGTTTCAGTGACAGCTGGCTTCTTTCATATAAACTGAATAAAAGGCAGGGGAGGAGCCTCGGTGTTCTCCAATCTCTCTACATTTTGTTTTGTGTTGTTAAGAATCTCATCGTCCTTCTTTTCCTCTGCCGTGCCGTCTTTTACATGCGTACCGTTGCAATCCCTTCATTTACCTATCCTTGTTTGCTCGTATACCGCTCCAAGGAAGACCGCTGCCTCTGTGATGACGGCGAGACCCTTCGTTGCAACGTCGCCACCATCACTTTTTTACATCTTGTTTTTGTCAGTCGTCGTTTTCCAGCCTCTTCTGTTGACCCCAACTTCCCGTCTTCCCGCACAGCTATATTAGATCCCGTGCAGGCTGCGCGGTTCTCGTGTATCGACAAAGCACCGCTTGTTGCACGGCCCTGTGGGATATGATCGCATGGATATAACTCGGTACTAAGCAGTGGTGCCAGGTTATGAAACGATACGACCAATCGTAACTCGATATGGAGGTTCTATTCTTGTTTCTCCAGCAGAGTAGGGACACGTATTCCTGCCAGTGTTTCGGGCACTCCTCTTAATCTCGCGCTTTCCCCGAAGCAAACAATATACGCAGTTCCGAGAAAATCCGTTTCTCTCAATAGAGAGTATCGGCAGCGCCACCCCTATGCCTCTTGTATTGATTTTCTGGCAATAAAACAGCCAGGGCCACCTGTTACCCCGTTTCTCCTATCGTTCTTCGAACGTGGGGTATTTCATTTAGGTACTCCAGGAAAGACGGTCGTTGGCTTTTGTGCTCCACTAACCGGGCCAATGCGTAGTGGCTCTTGCAATTTTCTTTCCAGTATGAGCCGACAGCCTCGGCAGCTGCTTGCAGGACAATTTTGGAGAGTCACGCCTCTCTTGCACATTTCTTTTGTCGTGAGTGAACAAATCAACTTAAGGATCATTCCGCACTCGACTCGTTCGCCCGGTTTGGTTTTCACTGGTGCAGTTTGGTTTGGTTTGCCGTTATCACCTGCCGAAAGAGAGCGAAATGTTAAAGAACAGAGGCATTGATGATATGAAGCTTCAAAGTGGATGACTTGAAAGCTTTCTCCATAGCGAAGAGAAATTCTCCTGGTTTGTACAGGTCATAAAGGTAAACTAGGGAAAATACGTGTCATATAAGAAGAAAAGAAATGACTTCACGATATGTGCAGTCGGCAACAAAAATTTGTAGGATGCTTGGGCTCTAGAGCAGATTTACTTAAGCTGTGACTCGTTGTATTGATTCGAGCGGATGGAGAAATTCAAGAGATTGGCTTTTGTGACGGTTCGGTATAGTACTTTTCTTCCTCTCATACTCCCATACTCACATCACATCTCATACGCTCTCGACTCTACAGCGTACACACCGCAAACATGTGCACTACTTCAAGAATGAAATTAGTCTTGTCAATTGGTACATGACTGATAATTTTAACAGCGCATTAGTCTTGTGCGCTACCAAAGTCCTTTAATACCTTGTTAGTGGTCGAGAATCTTCCGAGGAAGTGCGGTAAAAGGAGAAAAACTGCCGCTAGGGCCCGACGACAAGTCGACACCGACACCGTCTGGCCTCAAGAAAGTCTCATACTCAGATAAAGCTGTTGATTAATCCCGTCCACTCTCGACATTTTAACTCGACCGCGTTAAAGGTCTCTTTCTCTAGAAAATCCGACGCGGCGTTGTCAGCGTTGTGAGCGAAACATCACGAGCATGACTGTGACAAGTAGGAGGCAATGAATCGACGCTGGCACTGCAAGGCTGTGGCATGAGCTAGTGTTGAAACAAAAACGCTTGTACGTATTTATGAATGTTTTTTTATGTTTTTGTTGCCGGGAGATATCTATGCCAAGTGCGAAGAAGAAATATTTCATTGTGTATTCGAGGGAAACAAATAGATTGAAGGATGAGTTGTATTGGTAATAACAACACGATTTGTTAGCGGCGAAATGTACTGGCGGCCAAAGTGATTTCATTTAGCTTGATTGTGGCACACTGTTGTTCAGAATGCGCCAGAATGGCAAAGGCAAGACATAGTATTATCACTACGAAGACCCAGGTTCCCTCCGAGGCTGCAGTGCCCATGATGAAGTCGGCGACAGAAAGTTATACCACAGCTCTTTTGCCACCGCGCCGTCTTCACATGATTGGAAAGGAGAAATTTGTAGAAGTTACGCACTTGCGTAAAATCCCCAGGAGTTGCGTTGTTCGCACATAGCCGTCATTAAAAATGTGCATCCAGCCTGATCATGCAGGAGGCGACTGTATACGCAGCCGTTACAAAGACGCCTTGCAAAACTCATTGCAGCTCTGAAGTGAATTGGTGGCTACTTAGCATCCTTTTAACTCTCTCGAAAGCCTGCAGCAGCCTCATCAGCGTGCATTGTAGTCAGGATGATGATGATGATGATGATGATGGTGATGATCTCGAAACAGCCTTTGTTAGAGTAACTAAGTTCGGCAGACGACGCCCTGGATGACGATATGAACGATATAACGGGTGTTCGGATAATGGAAATAACCATATCTTGTCTTCTGCTGTAGTGTACTCCGTTAAACCACTCCGCCTCGTTCGCAGTCGCTCGGGGAAGCCAACAGCAGCACATTCCGTTTCCCCACAGCTGACGCGGAAGTGTGGCGCACAGCAAATCTTTGGCATCCATTGTCGTGGGCCGACTCAGTGCTTCACACGCACTACATAGAATGAACTGTACAAGTTATGCGTCAGTCCGTTACAATGCCAGCTCGTAATAATTAACCCTCCCAATGCCTGGCTTTAGCCCCGCTGGCTCCCACGCGATGGCTAGAGCCGCGGGGCGGTCATTCCTGACAGCGAATAAAACCCTCCTAAAGCGTTGAGTAGATCCTTCACGACCAGGAAATGCATTGAAGGACTCGAGTATTGCTGCAGGTATTTATAAGGCTATAGTGCATCTTATAATATAAAATTTTGCTGCTGATAAGTAATACAAGGGCGTGGTAACTTAGTAATGTCGTGATCGTGTCGCGTGCACTGCTCCAATCGCCGACTGCGGCAGGGCAAGAGGGAAGAACACGCTTGTACGCGCGCGCAACCGGTTCCCAGGAATGTGCCGCTTATATATGCGTAACGGGAACGCTTCACCAGTATGGAAACATCGTCGTCAGTCAAGTGAAAAGAGGGGAGCCTCTCCGTAGCCTGTAGTGTTTTTCTTTCCACGAAAAAGCCCCAGAAACTGACAACCAGTAATAGTTATGCAAGATTTATTAAACGAAGGTATTCGTCCAAACAGGGAAATTTTATGTGCAAAAAATCGACAGTATTTCTGGAGAACCTTTCACCATGCAAACGTAAAAGAAAAACGCAGAAAAAGAAATACAGGGTTCCGAATAAGAAGAACCGAAGCAAGACATTACAAAGCCATGCAAAGCATTTTTTTTTCTCCTTCCGAAAGTCCCCGAGTTTCAACAATGGCCATCTCTTGCTTGTAACCACATTTTTATGTGGGCTGAGCGGGTTTGAAGCTGCATCTTGCCAAGTTTTATATTCATAGCGCTGCCACATAGAGAGTGCACGTAGGTTAAGGTACATGGAAGCATCCGTTCTGCCTCTCCACCTTAAACCCCTCCCTTCTCTCCTGACTATACTTCTTTTTTCTTATTGGGTAAAATTTCACTCCGCTTTTGCATTCATCTTCAATCCTTGTCGTCGACGTTATAGGCTTAGACAGGGATAGCGCGTGAACAGTAGGATGGAGCGGGGCGGCCGCTGCGGGAACGCGAGCCCCGGGATTGAAAGCTCAGAGGCGGCCGTTTTTCAAGCAGGACGCGTTGCGGCCCGCGTTTGCCTTAGCCCGAAGCCAGCGCGTTACCGAGCACCCTCTGTCACTCTTGTCACTGCTTCCCCTTAACGTGATTTGGCAGCTGTTTTGCGAGTCTTATCACTTTTCCCCCCGTTATTTGTTTCTGTGCGAGTGAGAAAGATGGAGCGGGTCGCGCGGAGAGAATTTATTTATGCACAGAGCTGCGCGGTAAAGTGGGCGCCTAACCTACACTATAAACACGATTGCGCATATGTCGGAGTAAAAAAGGAATTTAACTGTCCCCTATCACATTACCTTTTGTAAAAGGGAGTGCGCTATGGGACAGCTTACTCCCATTTTTACTCCTTTCTGTTTAGAGTGTATGCGTACACACGGGGTGTGTGAACGAGGCGTTGCGTATGCTCTTCTTTAATTCTGCGCGACGATGCTAGCAAATGAGAATATATTTGACGCACTTCGCTGAAGCGCTCAAGCCGAGTCACGGCCTGTCACGCTGTGCTGCGCTTCGGAGGAGGAGAATTAAACTTGGGAATACACGCTAGACAGGTTAACGTGGAAAAAGCGGATGATGACCGAAAGCTACGCACAAAAGGCGAAATTGCTACGATTTAAACGTCTCAAAAGGAAATAGGCGGCGAAAAAAACAAAAATATCTAGATGAAAGATTTGCAGCCACTCTTCGCTCGCAATAACCTCTGCCAAGAGGATTTATAGCGAAAGAAGTAAGACACATTCCTAGGACTGAAAAGATGACGGGGCGACAACAACGAATGGCGACTGTCAACTGAGAGGTTTTTTTCGAGCGAACAAACAAGTGTGGAATAAAAAGAAGAAAACAACAAAGAGTGGTGAGCAGAACAAAGAAAAGAGAATTAGTATAGAGTGACTGGTGACGTTTTCATCGAAAAGTCATAAGCGACGAGAAGGCTGAGTATACATTGCACCTTGCAAGGTACACCTCAACAGGGAAACTAGGCTGACTGATAACGGGCACATCAATACAGGATTTCCTCGCTTTCGAGTTAGTAAGTAAAACTGTGAACGAACAAAACAAAAACGAACGAGTGAACAAAAGCAAACGCCTTGAATTTCTACTCGGTAATATTCTTTCAGAGTTTTTTTTTTTGCTAAATGCGGCTTGTATACGATAATGTGAACATATGATACTCTTTCGCGAGCGCAAACAGTAAATATTTTCACTTGCACACTGTGCACCGTACGTGATACGGCGGGCGTAGCAGGTTCAGAAAAATGCAGTGATCTGTGAGAGCCTAGGCAGGTGGGTCACGCTGATCGATCAGAGTTCGACCGTTACGCTCGGTGCGGCCCCGCTGCTTAGAAGAGCTGCGGCCGTGTATCTCTGTCGCGTAAGTATAGCATTCGGCGGTGTAAACGACCCGCGAAGAGAAGAAGAGAGAACGACGAGGAAATCGATCGAGACGACGCCGAGCAAAAGCAAGACGACGACCCCCTCGCTGCAGCAAAGACACTTTTGTCACCTTTTCGCGTACGTCGCCTTAAAGGTCTTTGGGGTGAAAGCCTGGCGCGTATTTGCGTCTGTTCCCTAATAATCCCGCACTTAAGACGCGAGCGAAAGTAGAAGCCCGCGATGGAGAAAAAGTATTAGATGTACGTTAAGAGGTCGAGCTTCGCGTAGGTTTCCTTGGGAAACCTTTAATGTGAAGTTGCCTTAGATGCACGGGGGCTGACCAGAGGTCGCTGTATATTAGCGGAAAGCAGCGCCCTAGAGGAGACTCAAAAACGCAATTTATGCCAAAATTTGACGTAAAAAAGCAACAAAATATATATTTGCAAGAAGGTTTCACCTGAATGCGGCACGTGGTTTCCCTTCGGCGAAAACTAGATCTTTTAGACCCTTATCAAGTAAAAAGTTGCTAAATGAAAACTGCTCGTTCGCTTCAAAGAAGCCAAGGAAAAGTGATGCGAACCAATATTTGTTGGAAAGTGTGGGTCTGTATAGTAATGAAGGCTAGTGCTCCGAGCGTTAGCTTTGTGTATGTTTTTACATGCGTTTGTGCTTTCAGCGGGGTAGACAATTAATCTTCGATAACCGTATGGGTATTGCAGTAGAAAATTAGATTTAATGAAAAGCAATCATGACCAGCATACTTGGGTAGCGGGCCAGTTTCTGAAACGTCGTAACGACCTAGAGGTGCCCGCATGTTTTCTTCCTAGGTCACAGGGGAGCGCACGTTTAACATCAAACATTTTTTTTTGTTCGAGGAACCGCGTGTCTGATGTAAACTGCAAACTTACCTTCTTTTGTTGACACAGTATCGTTGTGTAGTTCTACGGGTACACGTTGACAATCGTTCAACCGTGTTAGGTTGCTAAAAATGGCAGGTGGTATTTCATCAATACATTTTTGTAGCTTCGCTAAGCTCCTGCAGGGTGATGCATATCGTAGGAAAATACAAAAAAAGAGGCCGTCAAGGCTGCTAAAGGAAAACCGGTTTGATTAAAGCAAACTCATTGGCTACAGAGAGGTGACAAACAATAATACGAGTATGAGAAATGGCGACGTCAGAACACTGCTTCTTTCACCATATTAGATGACTCCTGAGCTTTTACGTGTTCGAGGAGCTTTGTGCAACGATTCTTCTTTAGTTCTGTCTAATTATCATCGTCCTCCTTCCTGAGAGGCAGGTCCCTGGCTGTAGCGAGGGCGCAGCATCGCTTGAGCTGATAATGAAATGCGAAATGAATTCAAAATGAAATACCATCGAAATATAATCGTTGTAAACGAAGCTACACGCCTTATATTACCTTGGCCCAGTAGAGTACAGGGCAGAAGCTTAAGCAAGGGCCGCTATGAAATAAATGTTGCGACCTTTATTGCAACAACACTTCCCGCAAGCACAGCTGCCATGTGCAAGCCGGATGAATAAAAAGTTTGTAGGCTAGGCTGCACATATTATAGGGCCAGTCTGTTAGCACACTTGCATGTTAAAAAAAATGTATTATATGTAACTTAACCGTAAACGCTTAGCCTCTATAATGCCGCCGAATATTGAGTGTCTTTATTGTGAGCGAAAAGGCCTACCGCTTCATTTACGCAAATCAATGCTTTCACAGCTATAATTTATCTAAGGCTTGTGTAGTCGCTATCACCAGCTATCTACAGAGAACTTTAAGGGGCTAGGAACAGGACAGGTCTAGAAGGGTTATGCGTCACAGACCCCTGCTTCAACATACCCATAAATTAACATCAGCAGTGCTTCCAAAAATACACGGAAATTGTAGACAAACGAATTTTTCTAACGGGAAGTAGTTTATCAACGCAATTTTTTGCGCGTATCGTAAGACTGCACGATAAAAAGCAATATATCTGCAGATCCCCCTCGACAGGCTTGCAGCTTTCAGCTACATATTGTTAAAAACGCACCCCATGGGTTTTCTAAGGAAGTCTTAGTGACAAATTGTGACAGCGTTGTGCGTGTGTGTGTGTTATGCCTTTTTTCCCTTCTCTCTTCCTCCTTTTAGTCCCCTAATCCCTCTTCCCCAGTGCAGGGTAGCCAACCGGAACCCCTTTCTGGTTAACATCCCTGCCTTTCCCTCCTCCTCTTTATCTATCTTAGCTAGTTGGTGCGAGCGAAGGACAACCTTTAAAGTCAAAATTTTCTTGCTCGTTGGAAGATTAGGCTATTCCAATCAATAAACTAATAACAGTGTCTTCCAGTATTCTACAGCTGCTGCAGAATTAAAAGTGGTGTCTAACGAAGCTGGGCTTGGAGATCGGATCAAGAAGAAGAAATAGGCTTGGGCAGTCCATTTAATGCGAAGGCAATATAACCGCTGGTCGTTAAGGGTAACGGAGTGGATTCCAAGAGAAGGCAAGCGTAGCAGGGGGCGGCAGAAAGTTAGGTGGACGGAGGAGGTTAAGAAGATTTCAGGGATACGGTGGCCGCGGCTGGCAAAGGACAGCGTTAATTGGAGAGACATGGGAGAGGCATTTGCCCTGCAGTGGGTGTAGTCAGGCTGATGATGACGACGTTTCAAAGACTCGCAGAAGAAAGGTATCATTAAAACGTGTGTTCCTCTTGATTGTCATGAATGCAAAGTATGCAAACGCGTGCAACACAAGAAAACAGGAAAATGGACATTGAACACTTGCACCTGCAAATTTCGATACATGAGCAGTAAACGTCGGGGAAAGGCCAGAGACAAGACTAAACAAAGAGAGAAAAAATATTTGCAGGATGCGATTATGCAGTGGGCGAAAAACAAAAACAAAGGCAGTCCGTTACTCGGCGCTAGGCGAATACCTTGTGCTGTCGGGTACTAGTTGCCAAGACACGTGAGTGGCAACCGAAGCTGGAATGTCCTTTTTAGGCGGGGGCCGGGGTGCAAATGTGGAGGTGAAAGCCGGACTCACATTAAATACCCTGTGTTAGCGTCTCGAGGTAACTATTGGAAAACACTGCACCGTGGCGCTTAGATAAGGTTTCGTGTGCCCTGACGACTTTCGTCTCATGTAGTACACTAATCGTAAGGGCGTAAAGAAAGCGGGATGAGAAAAATGAGGACGAGCTAGGTGAACGCTAATCGGTGACTGAATTATTTGCTCGAGTATCCGGCGGAAGGAAAACAAAGGCGCATGGCCAGCCGCAGCCGTAAACGGTAAAGTGATACGACTTGTGATTATAAGACAGGAGATTCGCTAAACTGTTATGAAGGTTGAAGCTTTATATCTACTGCAAAAACGGTTCAACCTATTTGCTTTTTGTAGTTACGCATCCTTCTATCTAGTCACCACAAGTCGTATCACTGTACTGTTACACGCTAGGTATGTGACGCCATTTTTCTTGAGCATGTTACTCGAGTAAACCTTCAGTGGTGGCTTAGCGCTCCTCTTATCGTTTGTTTTCCTATCACGTGATTCTGCGCTGTGCTTCTTTTTGAATGTGCAAGGCAACGACAAAAAGAAATTACGTGTTGTCGTCCCAGCGAGGTGTCTTCAGGGGAGTCTGCTTCCAGAAAGAAAGAGCATCATGAGGAGTTAGGTCAAATCGAAGGGCACGGTCTTTAAGGTAGAGCACATTTCACCCGGGTTGGTAGCACACGGTAAATCAGAGGTCAAGATAACCTCCTCGAGTCGGAACGCACCTCGCCTTCAGGGCGCGAGCAGGTCTTTCACTCAAAGCGTCGCACATTAAGTCGTTGTTTGGTTACGGCGACCCTTACAATCGAGGTCGGACACCCAATTGTCACCTTTCTCGCTCGTTTTCGCACCTGGCGCGGAACTTCGAACTGTATAGCACCGAAGGAAGTGGCCGTTTTGAAGGGCGGCATTCCTAGCGAAGCGGCATCCGGGTCGACCGAAAAACTGGCTAGTTCGCAACAAAAAGCCAAAAATAAAAAGAAACAGGAGAGGGCATTCTGTTTTTACTTCTTTTTTTTTTAAGTTAAAACTGGCAGTTCGCACCACCGGGCTGTATATAAGGGCCGCCCTCCACCGACGCCCATTAGACCCGACCCGGTGCTCGCCATAGGAAACATGATCGCTCAGGTAAGCACTGCCCCACACAGCGCAACCGAGCGCGGTGAACTGGACCGTGCGCTTGGAGAGAGCCGATCGGCTTCCTGCGAGCGGTTCGAACGGGAAGGAACAGCTCGGTGCCGACAAAGCCGCGAGTAAGCCTTTGTGCCTTCGGGGATGTGTGCGAAGCTTGATGTGTGTTATCAGTGGTGGTTAGTATATATTGGTTTCTAATCGATTTCTAGCACTGAGAAAAGTTTTCAATGTCTGTTGTGACTACCCACTAAACGCCTCACTGGTGGTTAGTCACTACGTTCACAGCTACACGTGCAGAGGCCAAGGAGTGAAATAAGGCTTTTGCCTTTAGCTTGCTCACTATATATGCCTGTCGCTCACTGCGGGTGATTTTGTGTTTTTCAGCTGACAGTCGTGCTGGCCCTAGCGGCACTGGTTATCGCAGGAGGCTATGGCGGCCACGGTGGCACCAGCAAGACCTACAGGAAACAAGATGTTAGTATAGTTTTGATTGCTCACGTATTCGAGCCAACGCCCAATGTCATCAATGAACGTTTTTTTGTTGTAGATTTTGCGGTTATCTTCTAATATTTATTTAGCACGCCGGACAACTCTTTTAGCTCAGCAGAAAAAAAACACGTTCTCTTTCGAAATGCTTCACAGATAATTCAGTGAATTTCAAAACTTTTCATTTTCTTTGCTTTTGATGCCAGAGAGAACTGCAATAGACCTAGCTTTTTCCTTCCCCTCCAGGACTACGGCCACTACGGCTTCGGCTACGACATCGTTAACGGCTACGGAGCAGCCAACGGCCGCCACGAGAGCGGCTCGGCGTACGGCCCCGTGCACGGGTCGTACTACCTGGCCGACGCGGACGGGCGCCACCGGCGGGTGCACTACGTGGCCGACAAGCTGGGCTTCCGCGCCGTCATCAACACCAACGAGCCGGGCACCAAGAACAGCCTGCCCGCCGCAGCACCTTACCACTCGGCCCACGGGAAGGCCGTGCCTGCCTATGGACACGGCGGACACGGATACTACGGCTAGGGCGCCTTCAATTCTTAACTGATATGTGAAATCGCTAAAGCACGCTTCTCCCAATTCCAGTGCCGTGAGTAGATTGTTCTTGCTAGAGATCGTTATGTGGAATATAACGCACGGAAGGGACACGCGTTGATTATATGCGAGGCGCCGTAAGGAGGACGCAGGAATAATTGTTCAACCTCTTCGCTTTTTTAAAGGGAAACTGAAGAAGTTTTAGAAGGGCTCGAATGTGTGACACTTATAAGTAAGGCATGCGAAGTCTTCTTGATCTTGCATTTTAAACGGTGACGCTATCGTCGATTAGAACCGCGATGGTTTTCAGGCTTTTCCGCAGCGCGCAGTGCCGGATGGGGGGCACACGATGACGTCATCTACGATGCCCGGTACATTTTCGACGCAGAAAAGTTTACTTTGAAGGAAGAAAACCAACGCCACCGAAAACTAAGCCTTCGATCGAGTCGTTGTTTGCAGGCATCCGACGACATACGGCTGGAACCAGCGAAAACTGACGCAGGACAAGAACAAGTAGGCACACGCACGACACCAGTGGCGTTGTGTGTGTGCCTACTGTTTCGCTGGTTCCACCATTGCGCATTGTGAACCAACTAGCCCAGCAATTTACTCTATTGAACATCCGGCAGGGTGTGCTAGAAGACAGCGGAAATTTTAACTCTAACCGTCGATGATGTAATCACGGAGCTTCTCATCATTTCTCAAATGGTGAGAGGGGAAGCTAGAACTGTAATTGTAGATTTGGTCGCCATTTTGAATTCCAACGCTAAACACCACGGCATGCCTTACCTAGAGCTTATATAATATTATTTTATTCCATGAATATTAGGGAATTCTTAAAAAGTTGTACAGTCGCCCTTGTACTGGGTAGCTCTTCTACAGTGGTACAGGGCACTGCCATTACACAGCACTGGGACACCTTAACATTTCTACCTAATTGAGATGCTGCTGCCGCGGCAAGGCAATTCGACCCCGCGTCTTCAGACTAAAGATCAGATCGTCGACCACTAAGCAATCGCACTGGGTCACTGCATTTTTGCCTGTGGAAGGAAAAGTTGTTTTCGTTTGGGTGTTCAACCTCCGATCACGGAGGCCGCACGTCGGTGGAGGTGAAATGGAAAAGCATTCTTGTATTGTGCTTCTGGTGCACTTAAAAAAAATAAAAACCTTCAGGTAGGCCTCGTGGCCAAAAAAACTGTCTTGTCAACTAATGCATTGAAATTAACCAAAACCTAGACCCTTAAACAAGAAATCAGTGGAAGCAAGGTACAAATCGCGCTTCAATATCTGTAACACAGTAGAACCCTGTCTGTAAGCTTTACCGCAGCGCTGTACTCATTGATAACAGTATAGACAATAGTGGTGTCATAATCAGCATAAGAGAGTGGTCATACAGCTTCTGCCTTCTCCGTTCGATCACATTTCACTAGTCACTCGCGGTAGTACAGGACTTACTGCATTCGCCGCTTTGGACGAAGGTAACGCTGGTGAATACTCTCAAGATTCGGTTACACTAAACAAAAATACCCCCGAAAGCAGAAGATTGGACAGCCGCCGGTGTAGCTCAGTTGGTAGAGCACCGGATGCTAAATTCGGAGGTCGTGGGTTTGGATCCTACCAGCGGCATATAGCTGTTTTTCTTCTCCTTTCTATGCAGTTATTTTTTATGCACAAAATAATTACGCCAATAATATCCCATTGAGTAAGCCCACAAACTATAAAAGAAAGAGAAAAACATTCCCTTATGCTATATTGTTTTGGTGACTGTTGCACATACATAGTGATATACGTAATGATGACAGCAATCAGTGATACGTTAATTGTAGTCGTAACCGATATGAAGTCCTAGTGAAACTGGTGATAAGGCAGTGCCTGAGGTCAACGCGAACAAAAAAGCGAAGGCGAGCAGAACTTTGAGAAATGAAGCACTGAAGACATATTAGTAATGGAAATCATTTGTAGACGGCAAATTAGCATTGTTAATATCACTACAGATTCTATTTTGGCCATAAATTGTGCTGTGTTTACTCGGTTGAAGAGTGAGCCGCATGGTCGAGAGTGCGCGCTTATATGTTAAAAAAAAGAAAGACATCAAGTGTGATGTTTTATTGAAAGGTGTTCCTCTTTGGAGTTTTCACGAGTACATTGCTAAAAGTTCACATTCTACGCGTGTTTCTAATTGTGTAGTTTGGCCCTGATTGCAGTTACACATGCAAACGCGCGTGCGCGCGCGCGCTAACAACCCACTTATTAAGTTTCGTGCAATCAGGCCTCATCAATTAGCAAGAAAGTGCCTCAGTGTAACTTTTATTTTCCCTTTATTTCAGGTTTCGTTCCGTAGTCGCTACCGTCACCTTTTTGTCCAGGCCTCGCGCTGTACTAAAACACAATAAACGATTCATAAGAAAACTAAATGTGCGCTCTAGTTGATTAGTAGTCGTTGTTAGTGGTGCTTGCTGACAACGACGCACAACAAGGTTCGAAAAAATCCCAAGTGCGCACGCGCAAAATGTCTGACCGCGTCAGGCCGCTCGAGGAGGGATGACCAACGGTGTCAAGATTATATAGAGCCGCATGCAGTAGCAGTGCCAACAACTGCAGCGCTTTTACGCGCTGCATGTCTTGAAACCTCTTTCTGTTATAGCGACGCTGTGGTCATGAAAGTTATCTGTACGCTTCTCTTGTGATAACGTACAAATGCACGTTTCCTGCCTTCAGAATGTGCCTTGTACATCTCCTTTTCCTCCATATGCTATTTCTTCATGGGTTCGTCTGATGGTCGTCTGCTGTGGTAATGCACTGTGTGTGTGCACTCTTGAATACAGCGATGCAGTGATTGGACTAACACTGCTCCCATATCCAGTTTTTATATTCGATCTCGCCCTGCCATCTCCTAACCGACCTCGTTAGCTCAGTCGGGAGAGCGAATGCTTCGGATAGGCAGTGGTCCCGGGTTCGATGCCCCTACAAGGACGATTTTTTTTTAACTATGGAGCTTTTGGGAAAGCTGTGCCGCTTTCCTGTTTGATAAAGGATAATAATGATAACGAGTTCTCATTTCATTTCTCTCCGTGGGGTGTTTCCGCGCAGTGGCTTCGACAAAAACGGGAAGGTGCTGCTGACGTCTCAATCACTTGTTTCTGCCTCGTGATTTCCTAGAATTGATGTGAAAGCTGTAACTAGCTTCACCAAATCAGGAGCTGTTCTGTTATTCCGCTTATAGTTTTGCCTCGACTTATTCCGTTCCCCATCACCGTTTGCAACTGGTGACAACGCCATTTGCCGGCTTTTACATCAAACACCTAGCCGCCGAATGAAGAAGAGGCTGTAGAAAAAAATTGGGAAAAAAATCGTCGCAGAGTAAGGTTGCCGATTTTCTGAAGCTGTTACTATGCCCATTTGAATTGTCCTTGAATCAGCGATAAATGCGAGGCTATCGTTATCGCCTGAGTAAACGGTACGAGGAAGTCGCGAGCTCCTTTTACAAGTCAGATGCACAAAGAATACTAGTCTTAACAGCCATGATTTGTTGGTGTCGGCCGTAACTGCTACTTCGTTGGAACTCAATTCTGAGGAAAGGTATAAGCTCATGAGAGCACGGCCACTGAGTGCTATTATCTGTCCTGCTCATTCCTACTATGATTACTCTGTTTGCGAAGAGGAACATGGCAAATCAAAAGCTCCTCTACGCGTGACAAGCAGCTGACAGGGACATAATGCAAAATGTGAGTTGTTGCGCTGCATTTTAGTGTTTTTTTTCTTCAAATGAGCATTCCTACCGTCTTGCTCACCGTAGGTTCCGATGCAAGGTTTTTCTTTTTTCTTGACAGTTAACGCTATAAGTGGCTTTAGCCTGTCACAGACGCACTGGGCTGCCACGCGAGCCTTAGTGTCTTCAAACTGGCGTGCAGAAGAATTGGAAAGCGTTTAGCTGGCGGCATAAACATTTTACCGTAACGTTCTGGTCCTGTTTATCCATCAGCATTAACATCTTTCCACGCAGCGGGTTGTCTCTACCAATTTGTGCTACATGAGAAGGGGCGGCCATACTTGGCGTAATGGCGTTCAGTAGGTCTGGAGGTGACCTTTTCAGTCGGAGCACTTTATCGTCATCACAGGATGACGGTCGCTTGTTATGCTGGGCTCATCTCCTGAGTAAACTCAGAGCTGTCAAAAGTGCCGCCTGAGCGGTAAGCCTTCACGTCGTTTCCGCTGTGAACTGAGTTTAGAACAAAAAGCCTTTCAACTGGGCGAAATCGCATGACCTTTAAAGGTTAGCGTAGTTCCTTCTTTCAAAGGTTGTGCTGGGAACACATGACCTTTAATATAGGGAATAGCAGCACACGCATACGTAAGCATGTTTGTAAGATCTCTGTCTATCTCTCTCGCTCATTCTCACAGAGACAGTAACGCATGTATGTATGTAAATATAAGAGTAGAAATTCAATCATGCCCCTTTCGCTTGACGCCAATTTAGTGAAACTGGTGTACTGGCACGGCAAACTTTAGTAGCACATCCTAGAGAATCCAATCCCTTCGAACGGGGTTTGGCGGTCTCAGGGCACTTCGTCCGAATAGGTTTCATGTTATTGACGTACGTAGCCTTGCTACCACCACCCTCACGTACTCCCGCGGGCAGGCAGATACCACAGCAACGCGGGTACCCGACGTCCAATCATGGATCCGGAGAATCTAAAGGCATCGCCCGGAATGAGGAAAAGTCAGCATCTTAGTCACCCTAATACGGAGGAACATACATCTGGAGCTCCAAGAAGAAACAAGAAGGAAGACGCGAGGCAAAGCAAACACCCTTCACCATATGTTTGGTTAAAAATTCATGATGGCCTAGCTCTGTTAGGCCAAGATATACGTAGCGTAAGCTCGGCGACATCTGGTTCGGAAGAGTTAATATTGAATGCGCGCATTTACTACATGCGCCTTTACCCACAATTAAACATTAAGCCGTCGTGGGGGAGTTGTAGCGTCTCTGCCTCAAGCGCCAAAGACCCTGTTTCGATTCCCAGGCTCGATACAGGGTTTTTTATTCAGTGAGTGTGCGGGGGGTTTACGACGTGGTTGGCCACGTGGTCAACCCCACGCGGCGCCGTGGCTGGTCACGTGGTTCGTCACACGGTTGGTCACGTGACCAATCACGTGGTTGGTCAAATGGTATGGTTACCAGAGGATGCGCAGACCGGTGAGGCGCGCGCGGCGGCGGCAGTTCCTGCGCGCCAGCTGTGCGCCGTGTGACGTCACTGCTCCTCGCGCATGCGCAGCACGGCCCTCTAGGAGCCACGCGAAACTGCTCAACCTCGGCCAGTGTAGCTTACGCTACAAATCGAAGACACTGTATACGCGGATGCCGCAGCACACCCTACGGCAATGATGGCGACGGCGGCGGTGGCTGTCTGGAAGGATGGCACAGTCACAACAGCTCAGTACACACTGAAAATACCAAAGGGGCACAATAATGTGACATAGCCCAGGCAATACGAACAAGGCCACTGGATCAGCCATTAATTATCATGAGTGACTCGCAAACATCCTGTAGAAACTACGCACAGGCAAGCATCTCCCGTATCACACATAACATTCTACATCGGACATATGAAATCTAGAAAACCCGCCTCTGGACACCTGCGCATGCGTCTCTTTCTGGAAATTAGCGCGTTCATGTGACAGCCCGAGAACTTATCCTCCGGACGCCGGTGGAAGGCCATCTAAACCCAGAGGAGGCGAAGCCCATCCCAGGCACCTATCCGCCCATGCTCAAACATTACTGCAACTCACGCACAACATACTCACCACCTCACAACAACAAAAAAAATGTGGGTGGGGGGGGGGAGGCTCAGAAGCTCCGTCTTAAAGGTATGACGTGATAGCGTAATGGGTAATTCCCATATATGCAGAAGGCCATTTTCTACTTCTATACGACCGCCTAGTGTGCGCATTACTAATGTCGCAGCCGAGTTTCCTTTTGTTTCCATTGCAGGTACAAGTTCACTCTGGTAAACAGTTCGCTTTTAGTTTTTCGTCAGCGAACTGTTTCACCAGTCGGCGTCACGACGTGATAGCGTATGTTTTGTAGGGATTTAAACAAGCAAGGAGGTCGTCCTCTAAAGGTTTCTGACAAAAAAAAGATAACAAAGCATAGAAAATATGCGCATTTGCTTCCAATCTTCTTCTGACCCTATTTTGGAGGAGAGCGACCGCATGCCGAATCGGCACTTTTTGCCCGCGGGTAAAAAACGAGGGCCTTTTCCTGCAGCACGACACAGTGCCTTATTTGTGAAACTTTAAACGAGGGCGACGGCGGTAATCCACCAAAGCTTTCCAGCAAAAAATAAAAATGAAAGAGAACGGAAGAAAGGAAAGATGTCCCCTTTTCCGAAGCCGAACGAGCGCAGGTGGAAGTGACGCCTAATGCCCGCGAGGTGAAAACGAGGGCTTTTTTTTTTCACATAGCATGGGATGGAAATCCAAACAACGCCGCACCAGCTGTTGTCATCAACCCGGGGGCATATTCAAGTGGCTGTCGGATGCAGGGCCGATTTCGCATTTTCGATTACACGAGCTAGGCAGAGCAGACGATTGCATTTCTTCTTTGCTTGTGGCAAAAATACCGCACAGAATTGACGATAAAGAAAGGAAAATGGACCGCGTTGTTCTTTTGTAAGGCTTTAATTTGCTTTATCGGTGTGAATTACTTTGTGCATTTTCTAGTGGTGTTCTTGAAAACTGGGCAGAAGACGTAAATTAGAACGATGGCACAACGCATAGTGCCAAGTCCAGGCGTGTTGACGCGACCTCGCGACGTGCTGTTTGTCTTTACACACAGCGGCTTGCACTAACGTCAGAAGAAGTATGAGTGGAAAGGCCGTGAGGAGTTTGTTTACGGAACAAAAGTCCATTCTCGTCCAGTTCGATGCCAGTGGGGATAGAAATCAAACAATGGCGGAAGTTTGCGAGGGAACCGGCAAACGTGCAGAGTATATGGTCCCCATCGGTGAGAGGAATTCGCTGTAAGTGACATCGTCCGCCCTCGGCTCTACGATGAAGGAAGGTTTACACAGTGATGCCGAAGGGGCTCTGGGAAGTAGCTATTGATAAGGGGTTGCTTTCATTTTCCATCTTACAGCATGGAAAAGAACAGAGAGAAAAGAAATAAGAAAAGGAAGAAGGAAATAAAGAGAGAAAGAAAATATAAAAGAAAAACAAATAACACTGCTAAGGGAAAAACGTGGGAACGACAAGGAGGGCGGCTCTCTGTCGGCGGGTAAACACAGTATGCGTTTACGGAGGCCTGCATTCAGCAGCCACGAGTGTAAAGGGTGAAAATACAGATGCATGTGAAGCATAAGTTACATCGTTTTGAGGCACGCGTACAATCAACTTCACATGAGAATGGCTTTGCGGCGGTCACTCCTGTACACACTGTGACCCTAAGAAAGAGCCTTAGTGCGATAGTTCGGGAATGTCTCAATGTAGGCGAGGCGCAAAGAGCAATATGCAACAGACGCACTTAAGTGGTACTTCGTAATTTAAAGAAGAATAAAAATTCGTGGCAATATCAAGTAACGATTTTTATTTACCACGCACAATCTATAGATACACTTAATACCCATATAAATATATAATGTAATATATTCAAGTGAGTGATTCCTTCGAGGTACATAGCAAGTTACTACTAATGTTTTCAGCGGCACCAAAGTTGGCCAAAAAGCGTGGTGTTAAAACCACGACTGCGGGCGCTATAATACCTAACAGACGGATTAAAAAAATGTACAAAATCGTCATTTAGCACTCACAAGGAAAGAAAATGCTTTGGACGAGCCCAACTTGCCTAAAATCGGACAGAGTGTTCCAGAAAAAAAAAAAAACATTGCAAGCTGGACTCGTCATCAGCCAGAAATGACAGTCGGCTAATGATGAGCCTAACTCGCCCAAGTGCGCTATAGGAGGCTGACAGTGGCAAGGGCTCTGTCAATGTACAAGGCTACTTCTAGAATATTTGTACACACCGTGCGTGTGGCATAACCTCAACCAGAAGCCTCAGTGCACGCCGACAAAGACGGGTAAAAGCCGAAGAGGGGGATCCGTTGCATGAATCCACGAGGTGAAGCAGAATTACCCCAACTTTTCACTGTGTTTATTCCACACTTGATACCGTTTGAATTCTGCGGCACATGTTTTGCTAGGGCATTCTCTTACATGAATACCTAAATGCCTGCAGGCTTGATCCACGTTGATTTTCTGCTCCTACGGTCTCTCGTTGGTGCACCTGCCCGTCTGCCCAACATACTCTTTACCACATTTTAAAGGTATTAAATACACGACTGCTTCCGCGCATTCCACGAAGCGATTCTGGTGGTTTATTGTGCACCCTTGCAGATTTTTTGGGTGATCGGTATTCACACGCTGTTGGAGGCTTTTCAGTTTCCTTGGGTCTGTTAGAATGACATTAACGCCTGCTTTGGCACCAATATTTTTCGGGCGATGGGACACGTTGTGTACATATGGCAGGGCCACAATCCTTCGTTCTTCATTCGCCTTCCCTGCTCTCGCCACCTTGTTCAGCACCGACACGCTCAGGTTTGAGGATGTTTTTTTTTTTCAACCGTTCCGCCACAGATACAAGCAGGTGCGAGGGGTAGCCAGCTTGAGTAAGGCGGTCAACCTGGCGATGAAAACTGGACTCCATTGCGTGAATGCACGACTTATTAAGCGCATTAGACAAACAAAGGTTTGCAATGGCTCTTCTGAACCGTTTTGAATGCGCCGATTGGAAAGAAAGTGAGGCCTTGTCACCTCTGGGCATATGAACTGCTGGGCATTGACTCTGACTATTCAATGACACGAGTCATATGGTAATATAGGGCTTAGTTTTAAAAGCATAAAGAAATCTGCAACGTACCAAAATATTCGCAGAAAGTAGAAATATCGATGTTTCGTGCTGTTCCTACGGCCCTTCTTCAAAATTTTGCGGAGTCCCTCCTAGGTACATTTCGCTCGCAAAAAAAAAAGTAGAAAAGGCTTCGAGAGCGAAACAAAGAACAGGAGCAAGAAAGCACAAGTTCTTACTTATGCCAACAGGGTCGCGTACATTCTGAAAAAGGTCGCCGATAAATATGTGCAGAAGTTGGTTTACCTGAACTGTTCGAACTGTCAAAACTTTCTGCCTTAGCAGGTCCAGGAAAAACCAAAACCATTGAGTGTACCACCGGGCGCGAAAACAATATGTCTTCTGCAGAACTGATGTGGCGTACAGAATTCCATCCAGTTGCAGAAAATTGTATGTTGGCCAGACTTCATGCTGTCCTAATGATATCATCTGTGCGAGCACAAGAATTCTTTGAGATATTGTCACTGGGCAGAGCTCGCCGCGCAGAGCATCGAACATAAGTGTCATCCGGTGTTTATAAGAGCATGCGGGTTTGGAAACGGCAAAGGTGAACTATAACGAGAAATACTTGAAGCGGCACACATCGCAAGATTTGACAGATTGAAAACTAAACACTTCGACAGATTTGCCTGTCTGGTTGGGTTTGAGGAGTTAAAATAAACTGCACATCTCCAAGCAAAAAATTTTAATTTCAAACCCAACGTTTCGAAGCCGGCTCGGCTCCTTCATCAGGGGTGACTGGGGGCATTAGCTAGAGTCTTTAAGTATGGAGTGAAGGAGGGGGTCAAAGGAACGAAAGCTGTGATGCGAAAGGCCCCCCTTTCCTCCTCCTCTCCCACGCCTTTCTTGGTTGGAGTTTTCTGGTTGGAGACGTGCAGTTTATTATAATATTTGACAGAGGCATGTGGGCCAGTACGCCCTCAGAGCATCTGTATAAAAGAGAGCTATGGTTTCTTTATGCAGCGAAAAGTGTGCTTCATGCTTGCTTTATGTCATCTTCTAGAAGTTCGCATGCTCGTCGGTGCTGGTAAAAGCAGAAACAAAACTGTTCGTTTCAATAAACATCAATTGTCAGCCTGCATGTGTCCTGTAACCTCCATTCCTTTGTCCCATTCTATAGCACAGTTCTTATTCTTGAAAATGCTTAGAACAGTTTCGGATGAGCCGCACGACGTAGCAAGAGGAAGACTGTTCTTACTGTTATACGATGCACTACAGCATTCCTGACGCAAATCCTCCTGTTAGCTGCTGCTTTTTTTTTTGGTAGCAAGCGAAGTGAAGTTGTATCTTGAAGTGAGAAAATCAAAAAGTAAAAAATCTATAACGCATGACAAATACGTCAATTTATCACCACTGTTAGCAATGATTTCCCGACGTTCAAACCGTTCTCGGCTTAAAGTAGTGCCGAGAGCAAGTAGAATAGAGCGGGACCAGCGCAAGCGGTGCAGCATTCGCAAGCTTTTCATTTTTCATTTTTGTTTCAATATTGCGAAAATAGAGTTCGGAAGGATTATTTTGAAAGTCCGCCAACGTTCCTTTACCTGTCACCTACCCTTACCACCTGCTTGTCTCCGGACATATTTTCCTTTGGTCAAAGCAAGGCCTGCCACCTTTTCATGACTATTTATAATTCACTTCGCCACCATAAACAGAAGAGATCCTAGTGTTGCTACTCAAAAGAAAAGAGAAGCCCTCCAAGCGTATGCGGGCTTGCTTTTCCCCATTTAGTTTTGCGTTTCGTAAGTAGACTTACTGGCTTGCAGAACCTGTGTCGGCTCCATATGCTGACAAAATGCGATGACTAACGAAAATAAAGGGAGGAGAAAAAAAGAGAGGCGATATAGAGAGAGATGGAAAAAAGGCAAATATTCCTGGAAGAGATGAGGAAATGACCGGCGTTGTTACCACTCTTGCGATAATACCGCAACGTGTGCCGAAAAAAAAAACAGCATGACAGCCATTTCGGGCTATCCACTGGAGGGGTAGTATGGTGCAGAAAGTCAGCAGCCTGCGGTCACGCGCAGGTGCTTGTTTACGCAGTGCTCTTCGTATGGCGGCCCTAACGAGCAACTTTACGCAGTATCAGTATTGCCTTTGCTGCCACTTTGTGAGGTCTTTTGTATTGAGCTTGTTCAGTGTTTCCGTGACGGCAGCCAGAAGCTTCTCTCGATAGATTATATTGATCATAATTAGATCGATTATAAGACTAAAGTTACAGAACATTAGCAAAATGAGGAGCAGTAAGCACGCTTTTTTGGAGAGCAATGCACAGTTATTTAGCGCCTGCACAGCAGCACGACGTCATTAGATTCCCGCATTGTCATAAATCTCACCGCATCAAGGGTGAATTCCCCCTCTTGGTGGTGCTCGAGCAAGGTGCATGTCTTTCTGCGCCTGACTTATTGAAACCCATTAGAACTGGTGCGAATGCTGGGACTCACAAATGGGCTGGTGCTGGTCAGATCAGGTAAATATGGCACCTCAAAGAGTCAAGAACTCAGTTAGTTGGCCGTTATCAAGCTTCCACTGTCTGTTAAATGACTCGTTCCGTCGCTGGCATGGCTTCAAAGTGTGCGCAGGGGAATATCACCCGCGACCAACGAATGCGTTAGAGCATGCAGTCGTTCGTTCCCACAAGAGCGCGGAGAAGTTGTTTTAATTGCGTGAAATTTCAACCGGCGACGCTCTGGAGGTTAATGAAGTTGCAGTGCATGAATAATCGGCCCTCAGCTCTAAAAATTGCCACAAGAAGAAGCCAGGTGATTCACACTGTATAAGCATACATAAACGAAGTGCCGAAAACTGCTGGGACGAGCCTTGCAAAAGCCATACACTGGTCTTTTGAAATGAAAGGTGTCGAAGATAGAAGGATGACAGAGGGAAGTCGCGGAAAGAAGTATAAGAACTACGTTTGCGGACCCGCCGCGGTGGCTCAGTGATTAGGGCGCTCGACTACTGATCCGGAGTTCCCGGGTTCGAACCCGACCGCGGCGGCTGCGTTTTTATGGAGGAAAAACGCTAAGGCGCCCGTGTGCTGTGCGATGTCAGCGCACGTTAAAGATCCCCAGGTGGTCGAAATTATTCCGGAGCCCTCCACTACGGCACCTCTTCTTCCTTTCTTCTTTCACTCCCTCCTTTATTCCTTCCCTTACGGCTCGGTTCAGGTGTCCAACGATATATGAGACAGATACTGCGCCATTTCCTTTCCCCCCAAAACCAATTATTATTATTATTTTTGTTATTATTAACAACGTTTCGACACGATTCAAGTCAAAAGCAACAGACTTTTGATCCATATGCAAGTAATATTTATTTTTGCAGTTTGCACATAAATGCAACGAAGATTTCTATTTCAGTTATGCGACGTGACAGACGAGATTAAACGCGGAAGCGTGGTCTATATTATTGCGCCTGCGTCTGTTTACGTGTTTAGGAAGTTCACCTTTCAGAGTACTGAAGACAGCTACGGCGAGTGCGTTTAGAAAAAATAGTTTTTGACGGCCTTTTCCCTCTTTTATGCATTCGACGTAACGCGCTTTGGCCGTTGGACATTCTCGTTGCAGATAGCGGTGAAGACGAAAAAATCAGTCGTGAATGAATTTTATCCTTCGTTTTTCTTTTTGCGCCGCGAGAACTCTTCTAGAGTTTCTGGCGTATACACAGCGAAACAAAATAACGCAATGCGGCGCCGTAGCAAGCCGCTCACCTGAAAAAAAAAGGCGCTGCGAGCGCATTTTGAGCGTTGTATGCTAGCGCTGCATCGATCCGTGTGGAAGCAGGCAAAACAAGATTAACAAAGTATCGAAATGATTGAAAATAAAAGCTTTGAATGTCAGAGAAGTTCGTAGAGGCCGCTTTCGGGTTCAAATTATTTGCCGCTCGGACCGCTAATGACTCCACATTGGGAGTGCGATATGTTTATGTTAAGACGCAACGTTATTTAAAGTAGGTTTGCGCGGCTGCCAGTGTCTCAAGAGCATTTTTAACAAGCGCGAGCGGGAGTACGCGGTGGTAAGAGGTTTCTATAATCTGCATTGGCTTTGAGTTAGACGACTGTCTGGATAAAGCCTTTCGGGTTTCGTATTTCTAGTTAAAAAATTCAACATGTTCAGACACATGTCGAAGAGGGCGTATATGCAGTGAAACGCTGGATGCTGAAATTTTGCGACCAACACTAATCTTTTAAAAATTGATGGATAAGTTTTCTCCAGTAATTAAAAAGAAGTAAAGCGCCTGATAAGTGAAAAAATGGTTCGCATGGTGTGTCTTCTTATATAATTATGGGGCCACTATAAATTAGGAGCAAGTGCGTGCCTTTTCTTTTTGTTATGAGTAAGTAACAACCATGTAAGTTATAAAACTGGCTAAGCCAATCTCAGAAAATTCAGGATTACCAAAATCCGAAATTTTTGGATGCGTGTTTTTCTAAAATAGTGCGCAAGACAATAGTACACATGTGCTATGACGAGGAATTCGCCTCCGTGAACTGAATAATTTATAATCGAATATTTATTCTTGAATACCCGAATCTTCAAGAAGGAACTGTCATACCTGAAATCTTGAGTTCGCTTTCCCAGCTTAGTGTCCCGCCTTTTTTTGGTTTGCTTTTTGATTTGCATCCTGCTAAATCACATGGCGTGTTATCTTTCCTTTCTTCCACGGTACTTATTGCACGTGCAAATAAAACCGTTTTCAGTTGGTAGGGTCAGCGCTTGTGTTTGTCTTTCTTCGGTCGTCCATGCGTTTTTTGCACTGCATATTTTCTCCTGCTTTTAAAAAAAGTCGTCGTGGCTTATACAGCCGAATAATGCTAATGACGTACAGGACGAGTTGATGTCACGTGAGGGGCACGGAAACTGCGATATAATCGTTGCTTGCTCCGTTTTTATGACTTCCTCTTTTGGGCAGGCGTGCGTAAGAGTTGGAGCGAATTGAAACGAAAAAAAAGTAAGAAACAACTCAATTTAATTTAATTTAATTTATTTATTCAGCACCACTTCATGGGGCTGGGACCGCGGCAAAAAAGCCAACAAAATCGTCGGATTGACAGGAACAGCGCTCTTGAATAGAAAAACTGCGACTGCAATTTTATTATTCTTCACATAGCCTCAACTAGCCCTGTACGTCACAATCATTGTTTCGGTGTTGAAACCAAAACCGAAACAACGTGAAATTAAAAATTTAATTACGAACAATCTGGCGCGTCTGAACGCAAACAACGTGCCCGTGTTCATGTTTTCTAATGTGCGCGCATTGCTTCAGAGAAGAAGGAAGAAAAATTTGGTGTGTCAGCTCCTCTTAGAGGCAAAAGTGTGGAAGCAGCTTCATTTTCATGTTCAAGTTTTGACCATGCATTGAAGTGTGACGTCATGAAAACTTTGAAGACTCCCAAGCTTTCCTCATACACTCAAGCCGAGGGTGGTGCATGTAGACCTTCAGTTCGCGAGATCGCTCTTCCATACTCTTCAAAGAGACGCTGACGAGATACAATAAGGGAAGCACTACAACTGCTAAGATTCTTTTCTATATGAAAAAATGCTTCCTTTGATGAGACAGTGCCAAAAGAAGTCTCTAACCTTTTTCGTCCATTCAGAAGCTAAAGCAAAGCGAGAAATTCTGCGCTATATCTATATCTAGGACGTAGAATCCTTCTTACTCTTGGCGAAACAGAAGCGTCCCTTTTGTAGAACGAAAAGACGAATGGAAGCGCAGACAGCGGTGAAGAACCAAAATTAAAAAAAACCTAGACAGCGGCGACTGCGAAGCACATTTCGCAAACACTTTCGCGTCGAAATGAATCCTCTTCCTGCTTACGACGATGAAGTCCTAACTGGCGAAGTTAGATTAAAATTCAGGAATCTCAGCTCTGGAGAGCTGTCGAGCTCGCGTCTCTGGCGCTGCTGGTTAAGATAGTATCCAGGTGGCGCCAGAATGTTAAAACATCGAGGGAGGCTTCGTGTTCGGTGCAGATAGTCGTGAGACAGTCATCAGGCGACGGAGAAGCATGGTGCTGTCTCACCAGCATAGAGTGCTGCGGAAGACGCACGCTCCTGCATGGCGTGTAAAAGCTGGCATTTTTTTGTAATTTGTGATGCGTGCAGTCATGAGTGCATAAAGAAGATCGAGTGAAAACTCCAGTCGACTCTCAGGTCCGGATTCTCTGGCCTAAGTGCGCAGTTTGAGGCTTGAGTAAGTCGCCGGTCCGCCAGGTCGAACGGAAGAGAAATCGCTTGTTCCGTCGACCGGACAGGTCCCAGAGGGCGCGTCTGCCACTTAGAGCTTGGACTCCTGAATTTGCCTCGCACGGCAACGCAGCCGAGCAAAGAGAGATGGCAGAATATGATGTCAGTGAACGTTCACATCTTCAGGTCCAACATGACTCACCGCATTGCTTTCGTCCTGCTTAGATGGTACTTTTTATTATTTATTTTGCGGACTTGCACTGTTGCATAAGATGAGGCTGTCGATACGATAGAGTACGTCGTCACTGAGGTTATTTTCTTTAGACACCTGAGCAGGCTGCGGCTCTTGCCGGTCGAAACACCGATGCGTGAGAAAGCCATGAATTATTTTTAATAATAATAATAATAATAATAATAATAATAATAATAATAATAATAATAATAATAATAATAATAATAATAATAATAATAATAATAATAATAATAATAATAATAATAATAATAATAATAATCAATCTTTATTTTTTCGGTGCCCAGGAACAACCCAAAGGTCTTGGTGCTGGTACACCATTCACACGCACAAAATGTACATTTATTTCACTACAAAGGAAGACACTCAGGGGAGGTAATGCAGCAGTCAAGGCGATAGAAAAAAAAGACACATAAACTAGGCGTGACAGCAAGCATGAAGCAAAAAAGCGAAAACAAGGAAACAGCGAGAACAGCGGTAAATGAAAACAGCTAGAACAGGCAACAGACATATAAATAACTAATAAAACAATAAACAAAGAGAATGAACACAAGAACGACCGATAACAGCTAAGTACAGCATATATCAAAATACAAACAAGAATAAAGCCAATACTAATATGAACGAATAAGAGATCTCTGAAATACAAGCTAGAAATACAATCATACACAATAAGGAATGTAATTAGTGAACGCGTTACAGACAATCAGGCGTGAGTACACAGTATTAAAAAAATAATATTAATGAGAACAAGTACACGTGATGTACAATTAAGGAGAGAAAAAAACAATATAATACCGGTGCAAACGCACAAGTGTATAAAGACAAAATGCATGAAAGGGGAAGTTATGTATGAGAAAAAGAGTGCTGAAAGTGGAACGTCACGGACATTCAATATAAAGGAAGGGAGAGAATTTTCGAATATATCTAGGTGAGGACAAATAATAATAATAATAATAATAATAATAATAATAATAATAATAATAATAATAATAATAATAATAATAATAATAATAATAATAATAATAATAATAATTGGTTTTTGGACTGCCGAAGAATCCGTACACTCGACAGAATTTATCAAAGCTTATAAATACTCTGTGCTGGGTAAAATACGATGTATTAGCTAAGTGAGAAGGTTAGTATATTATTAAACATTCACCTACAGTCTTGGTACGTTATGTGCGGTCAAAAAACGGCACATGGGGTCATGAGCCGCGCCACGTGTTCGAAGGCTAGCGATTAATTCGGACCGCCTGGAGTTCTTCAACGTGCTCTGAGATCGCAAAGTGCACTTTCGGTCTTGAGTTAAGCCTCCATTGAAATGCCGCCGCCGCCATGGCCGGGAATCGATCCAGCGTCCTTCGTCTCAGCCACTGCGGCGAGTACCTAGAGAGTACCATTTAGGGCGCAAGTTAGATGCGAAATTTAATTAGCCTTTTTTTCTGGCTTAGGTAGACAGAAATAAGTATCAACCATAGTTTACAATATCTAATATACCCGATCACGAAGCATAGCACACAAGTCAGAAGCAGCATCGTTATGCGAGGTCATTCGTTTGTAAACGACGTGAAATTTTGAGCTGAATCTGGAAGTATTGTGCACATAAAACGTACTACTCGTTTACTAAAGTTTGGCTGTGTTGAAGATGATGCGTTTGAATCACCCAAAGGCATCTTCGGCCAAGGAGCACCATGACGCAAAGTATTTTTTGTTTACACACAGTGGGGTAAAGGACCCATTTTCCAAGCATTTAATCCCAGAGAAATTGAACACCAGGCCAGGGGAAAGCTTGTACCCATCGGAAACCAGTGAATACCCGGTGGCACTGGGGATCGAACCCGGCAGCCTCCGAAGCGATGGGCTAGTGGTTTGAACCTGGCTATTCTTGTCGCCTACAAACATCCGTACGAAGTAGAACAGAGTCCACACTATGTTTCGTGATTGGGCAGTGCCTTGACGGCACTCTTCGCAGGCTGGCTACAGTCATTGGCCAGAGCACGGACGATACGGACAATCATACGGCGTTCTACAAATAGCTTTCAAAAATAAAATCTTGCTTCGGGCGTCTGACACCCCCCCCCCCCCCCCCCCTCGCGAATGGCTTCATATATTCACGCAATTTCAATAACACTGAAGGGAAATATTAACGAAAACAAGAACCTATGATAGACTTGTAGTTTACCCTGCACAAACAATGCTAGCGTTTTATCTGTGCGAGCAGGTAGCTGCACAGCTGAGAAAGTCGCAAACGAATTTAGCGATTTGGTCCCCCATTTATACCTTTCGTCACAGAACGCAGGCGGAAGAAGGCGGGGGGGGGGAGAGGGGGGAGGGGAAGGTTACAAGGTTTTTATGGCTTGTAAACTCCGCAGCACTCGGCAAATCATAGAGAACGAACCAAATCGAAACCCCTTGAACCACCGATTAAGTAGGAATGTAAACTACATACGTAACCTTGCTGAATTACATGCCCGAGAAGCCAGCAACACGACAAGGTATGCGGAGAATTGGATAGTGCCGACTCCTGGAATAGATTCATGTAGAGAAAGCCTGTCTTCCTTCCCTGTTAAATACATATGCATATAATAATTTTGACCTCTTTAGTTCGTTAAAAAATCTTGGCGTGCTATCTAGGTTGACATGTAGAATATGTTTATTCTTTTTCTTTGTTATCGATCTGTGTTTGTCGAGCGTGAATGTCGATTCAATATTGTATAATGCTGTTTCACTTTATTTTGTAGTTTCATTATTGTATACCTGTTAATACGTTAACCAATTGCCTTTGTTTTACAAGCCTTGCTGTCAAGCCGCTGCCAAGCGAAAGGGGGCAGCGGCTTTGTCAAGCTATATCTTACAGCTTTTTCTGCGCCTCCGCTGTCTCTACCTTTTCAAGGCAGAAATAAATTTGATTGATTTGATTTGATTTGAAGTAAGACCTTTCGATACCCTATTTATCAACAATGACGCCACACCACCCGTCCTCTCCCTTGTGATGGTTAATTGGCGAAATTTTTCTCTTCAAAGAATTCTCATCCTAAAATTAAGCATAAACAGAAAAGAGAATCTTCGCGATTTTCAGAATTATATTAATTACATTTTCAGCAGAGAAATGACGAAACTATTTTTGGATAAAGATAAAGGTCATAGCCAGGGCAAGGCGCGAGCATAGCTGACACTGCAGATGTTTGGGATGACTGCTGAACATAAACAAAACGCAAAGAAGGGGTTCATTCTCGCACCTGCTCTAAGGATCTCCTGTATGCATCATATTTACGCTGCTATCTTCGCTGGGTGCGAATGCAGCGGCGTCTATATATACAGATGCGTTATTCACGTCGCCGCTGTTCCGGCCCCCGTAATCTCGTGTGGGAGGCTTAAGTTTTCGTTGGGTGACCTTTACGACGTTCTGACGCCAACCTTAATTTTTTCTGCTTCCCGAAGTTAGGGTGCCGTCGTACGCAACAGATTCACCACTGCAAGAGTATTATAGGGTAGTTATGTGGTGCTGACGCTATAGGTTGGATTGTAAAAGTCACGTACGAGGTACGTATGAGTCATGATAGTCATTTACGTGCTGGTTTCCTTTTCTTCCAAACTGCGCGCGCACTAAATAAAGCTTTAAAATGAATCCTCAGAAACTTGTTTTAACAAGTTGCCTAGGTGCTGAAGTTTTCTCACAGGGCGCCACTGCTTGAAATCTACGATAGAACGCAAAACTGAAAATGCGCAGAAAGAAACATTTAGCATATTTCTTCACTGCAGGAACTTTAATGATAAATGAAAAACACAATGCTGTAATAAAACGGAGAAAAAATGTCCACGAATTTCCCAAAAGAGTGGCAGGGAAAAATCCCTGAGGTGGTAATCTTTGCGTCTCAGTAAAAGAATTTTGGGTACCGGCATGGAGCACCTCACTCTCTCCCCTGCTCTCCTCGACCTCTCAATACATGGAGGTGTCACCGCTTGGAAACAAGGCGAATGAGCTCGCTCTCGGCTTGTGTTTTTGAAGTTTCTGCGCACGAAAGTTCATGCAAGCAAACAGCGCGGCATGCGAAGCTCGCGACAGTTTTCATTCTCGTTTTTCGGAAGCACTCGCCGCGCTTCTTTTTCCCTGTAGAAAAATTGTTGCGTTGGAAAGCGATGAACCAATCGTGGCCGGCGAAGAGTTCACTTGGCGAGGCGTTGTTACCTCAATCCGTGTTAGGCGTCGCTGCAACTTTTCGAGCTTACGTAGTGCTCGGCTTATCCAAGCAACGCTCTCGATAAAAAGTGCCTCATTTGGGTTGTAGGCACGCTAATCTCTCAATTAGTTGCGCTCAGTATAGCTACTTTGTGTCCCTTAGAACAAAAGAAAAATACACCATACAAGTTAGAAGGCAGACCTATAGCATTCTTACAAGCGCAATTGTATTCGGGAGCCCGCACCAACTTGCCGAGCAGTCTGTCGTTTTAAAATGGCTCTAAATAGCGGATCACATAAGCAGCAAAAGAGGAGTCATTACTAACTTGCACTCGAGCCATGAGAGTGGAATGTAGGCCTGAAAGATTGGCCGGGGGGGGGGGGGGCTTTGAATGCAGCTCTGCTATTTGCACATTTTGATTTGGTTTAGGGGAACCAATATAGGACTTAGGATGCATTCTACGAAACGCAACGCATTTTCTCCGAACAAATGGTGAATGACCAAATATGAGGATTCAGCTATCGTGGATTCCGTCCAGGTAGATCATCAGTTGGATTCGTGAAGCGACTGTGTAGCCTTCTGAAAAAACTGGGAGGTTCGATGAATTTCTCTCTTGCCTTGTGTTTCAGGCGAAACATTTTCGCATTTCATCAAATACGGGTGCTTACAAAGGGCAGTGATGAAATTTAAATAAAATTATTAAAGAATGTCCGGACAAGAAGCAATAATAAAGTTGTTCGCTTTTTAGGGAAACGTTCTGAACGCTGCGCGGAGTCTTTTAGTGAAAAAAAATAGCAGGCGAAGAAAGAGGAGCTCAGTGAGAGAATTTGTACTTGAGAAAAAGACAGGCTCTGCAGAGCCACCGCGAAACGGTAGGCAAAGGCGTAAGCTCTGCTTCAAGGCTGCACAAGCCTAAACTGCATGATACAAGCGCTGGAGATAATGAGAGAGATAGAAAGGAAGGGAAAAAGATAGAGATAGAAAGAAAGGAAAAAAAACAGAGAAATGAACAAGTGCGAGACTTTTCACCCTTCTAAGAGGCGAAAAAGAGATGATGGCAGCTGTACGGCGCGGAGACGTTGTGTGCGGAGGCAACCGATAGATTTAGAGAGGGGCTTAGCGCGAGAGAAACAGTGGCATGAAAGGGGCACAGCACGGATTCGTTTACGTCCACGCTTTCAATGTCGTGTTTTCGCAAAGTGAAATCCGGTTTCGGATTTCATGTTGAAAGCCTTAAGATTGCTGGCTATCCTGATTCGGTTCTCACTGCCATCGCCGATGGCTTGTGAAAGCAGTCAGGTAAACAAGAAAATAGGCAACCCGTTTCTAGAAGTGGCATGCAAGAGATACAGAAAAAGAAATACGAGGTGGTGCCATACGTACATCGCGTATATCATAATTTGAAAAGGGTAGAAACTAAGTCTGGTGTGGACGTCGTTTTCACGGCACCTCGAAAACTGTCGAGCCTTCACGCATTTTTCAGCCGGAACCATAAGAAACCGGCCAGCACTATCATGCATGTTACCAAGATTATAAAGCCAAAGTTAGTGCGTGTACGAAGTCCCTCTTAGCTGCGGTCATGTCTATATAGAGCACACCGGTCGTCGCGTCAATGAACGTTTAAGGGAGCATGCTCCTTCTCTTACATCAGGAACTAACAACCTGCCTAAGTATTGTTTAAGTTTCCACTGTCATTCACTTTTCGGTAAAACTGAAGTTTCAGGCCGCTGTAAAGGGCAGCTAGCAAGGAAGATTCTTCAGGCATCATTCATAAGTTTGTAAGCGATAAGTGCGCCGGTAACACGTCGGCTGCTTGGCTCTGTAAATAATATAAGTTGCCAAATGCTGAATAATCTCTTCGGCGTCGCTCTCTGAAGGTGGGGAAGGTGCAGCCTGTTTTTTCCAAGCTCTTTTTTTAGCCCCCAAATTAATCTAGTTCAGTTTACGTTGATATCTTGCCGCCTCCTCAAATCAGGGGATAGTTGTGGATGCGCGTTTGATTCCCCGAGTGCATCATTTCTCTTCCAATTCTTTCAGTTGCAAGTAAGCGCTCGTCTTGAGTCCCTGTCATGTCCTTCTCATGCCCTGCATCCAAATCATGACTTACTAGTTAGGCTAAACTTCTACTTTGTGCATTCGTGAGAGCTGAACCAAAGCCTCTCTAGAAATGGCACTTACGGTAAAGAAAGGTTTAACCTGTCGTGTTCCAGTACGATTGAACAGAACATATCAGGGCTGCCGCTATGGCTCAGCGGTTTTGGTGCTCGGCTGCTGACCCAAAAGACACGGGTTCGATTCCGGATCGATTCCGCGATAAGGCATAAAACTGTGTACCTATCTTCTCCCAGCCATTTCTCCAGACGGAAAATTGGGCACCATGGAAATTTTACGTGTTTAGTGCTGCATTTGAACCGTATAGGCGGAACTTCACTAAACAGTGAATCATTTAGCATAAGCCAGGAGCATGAGATCAAATCCGAACGTTTTTGTGGGTGTGTTAGCTGAATTGGTTGATATGCCATTCAGCTTTATGCGTCCCTTTTCTTTCGGCTCAACACCACCCACTTACGCGTCTTCCGAGCAAACCACTTTTCTTGAAGTGCTGTAGTTTAGGCAAAACATTCTAAAAAAGGAAGTGAACTTGACTAAAAAAAAAAAACGGCATGACGCTGATGGGAACCACTGCCCACCCGTTTTTTAGCGGTCGCCTAGATAAGAAAAATATTCACTGCATCAACCTATGAACCGGTTATTAAGGACAGTGTAGGCTTGTGATGGCACCCCAGCGCTAAAGTAGTAATGTCACCAAAGACGGACGGTTTTCTCCTGCAATCGATACTCATCGCGTTATTAAACGTAACTTTCATGAACACCCAGGCGGCCTCTGCATCTTCCTGCTTTGCCTGGTAAGAGAACGCTCAAGAATAACACCATAAAGAACGCCCAAGAGTATCAAGCTCAGTAAATTGCAGGGCTTGTCCCTCTAAAGCATTTAACACCCTCACCCTCCTAACCGTAACCACGAAGCATCGTGGCTCGATTTGGAAGGAGGGAGGGCTGCAAGGAGGTCTTTGAAGGAAGTCTTTTGTTAGGCGCTGATGACTACTCTTTATGGACAGGTGCAGATAGGTGCGCTCGGTAGCGGACGCAGCGAAACGCTCCAAGGGACGCAACCAATACGCACTTGACGTAGAGGCGACGACACGTAAATATAATTAAAAAGACATGTTACACTACCTTCCCCAAAATATATCGTACACCAATTCCTCCTTGACGATCTGACTCTGCCCACGAAGAGAGCACCTATGCGACCTTTTAATGCCGCTCCTAATCCTGCACGTCCCAGACGGGCTGGGACGTGAGTGGCGGAAGCGCTCCTACTGCGTCGGACACGGACGTTGAATGCATAGTGTTCCTCTTTTCTTTTACTTCGAAAGTCATCTTCGCCCACGCCGAGCCTAGCTTTTGCGTTCCTTTGGTCCTTGGTACGAGCAGGCTGAATCGGCCTTCCCTCAAGTGAAACCTCGCGGGACGCTGTCTGCGTTTTTCAACAAGCACGCTATCGATGTCGGAGGAACAGGTTCAACCAACGAAGGATGTCGACTGCGGAAAGCACTTAGCGGAAAAACGACGGCCGCAGATCGAGAGGGGCTTCGTTCTTCATCAAACTGCAGCTCACTGCCGATTATTTTGCCTTTCTGTATCGAGCACTGAAGTTAATACATGAGTATAAGAAATGATGAATACCGTACTAACTTTTGTAACAATCGTCATAAGTTGGAGTCGGCCTGCGCGCCACCCAAATGTTATGGCCGAGCGCCGGCAGCGCCTCAACGTGTAGCTTTGCGAGGCACAAATGAAAACGGCTGCGTTGCTTTCGCAGGTGTTAGTTTTAATAGAAACATATTGAAGCAGTACTTGAGTACATCATGAACGCTATATTACTACCGCAATCATTCAAAATTTCTCCCTTGGAATAATCATGGTTCCATTTCTTTTATTTATTAGGTTAAACTTTGTTTCACACATTTCATGCCCTGCGGTGTTCAGGAGAAACAGCTGAAATATTTTTTTGCACCTACTGCGCCAGTTTTGATCTTTCTTTTGCAATATATTTTAAGACAAGGCCCTTTGAATTCCATAAAATAAAAAAAGCAGATGGCATCCCTTAATTCCTTTTGTTGAAAATATGTACTGAATGAGGCGATTTGAAAAGCTAACGCGCGTTAACGACAAAGGTGAACGACGGATGACTTTTAGGCTGACAGCAGGACAATGTACAGCCAGAAATTAGCATAATCATCAACAGGAGCCTGACTGCGCCCGATGCGCGACAAATGCCTCTCCCATTCCTCTCTAATTAGCCCGGTCCTTCGTCTGCTGCGGCTATCGTATCCCTGCAAACTTCCTAATTTCATCGGCCCACCTAAACTCCTGCCGCCTCCTACTGCTCTTGCCTTCTCTAGGAATGAATTGCGTTATCCTTAGTGAGCATCGGTTATCTTGCCAAAAAATTCTTCTCGATTTAGGCTTAACCCGTGTTAGGCTTAGCCTGAGTTTCTTCCCTGATCCCCTCGGCGCTCTTCCACATATATCTTATTTAGTCCTTTAGAAGTACGAAATAGAATCTAGCAATGGTTTGTGGACGTGCGAGCAAGGAGAAAAGAAGAGGAACTGCCAAGGAAAAAAAAAAGAACTTCTTTGCCATTGCCAATAATGTTTAATTCCCTGACAGCATATATGTGATTTCTTATGCACCATTATTCCCGATGGTTTCGGCTGCTTGAACAACAAGGTAAAATTTTGAGCATCAAAGGGTTAAATAAAGAAAAGTCGTCGCGACTGCATCAATGTAAGTGGATGCCTGAATGAAGCTCTCAGTGAAGGGGCAAAGAAGACGAAAAGGGACGCGACAGCGACAACTCTAAGTGCGCACATAGACCCCATTGTACGTGGGTGCGTCCAACCAAATTTCGCTTTTCTTAAACGTTAGTTTTTCGAGAAAGCTTCAGGTTATCAAATTTTGTTGAAGACAAAAATGATATTTCCAGCAAATTGCTAGTTGACGTTAGTGGGACATAATACAATATATAAAAGATGATTTAGGCGGTGGCAGATGTTCAAAAAATAATATATCAACATTACTTTTATTGGAAGCCATGCCTGATGCGACCATTCTCCACTCCTTCGCTGACACAATGAATGCACTTGACATCAATGTGCGCGGGCTCGCAGTGCCGCACTTTCGGCGTGCAACAAGGTTTAAAAGGCTGGCTGTTCGTGGAAGAGCACGTGCCTTGTTGAGGTTAAAATCGGTCATCGACTGCGATCGCTTCTTCTCGAGCAGTGAACGCTCTGAAGGTTGGAAGAATTTAGAACGACGAAATTTCATCAAGCTAAAACAAAAACCGTAGGGAAAGCTGTTATCTTAGTTGTTGCGGGAACTTTGTAACCACGCAAGTAACTTCTCTTTGTTGTAGCAGGATTCGTCCTGCCTTCCAGACGGCTTTCAATACATTATGCGCACGGGTCGTCGTTTTATGGGTAGTGCTGTCGCCATAAATGTCATGTGTTTGCGAAACAACCAAGGCCTGCTAATTTTTTTTTCCGAGGACACCTGGCAGGGGCAGTCATCAGCATCATTAGATGCTGCTTCAAGCGCACCCTGAGGGCAACAACCGTGAGAACCCTTGTTAGCGTTCTGCGTGCACCCTGAGCGGAATAACGTTTCTTTCATGACATTTCACCCGCCGCGGTGGATGACTGGTTAAAGCGCTCGGCTAATGAACCGGAGTTCCCGGGTTCGAGCCCGACCGCGGCGGCTGCGTTTTTATGGAGGCAAAACGCTAAGGCGCCCGTGTGCTGTGCGATGTCAGTGCACGTTAAAGAACCCCAGGTGGCCGAAGTTATTCCGGAGCCCTCCACAACGGCACCTCTTTCTACCTTTCTTTCACTCCCTCCTTTATGCCCTTCTCGTACGGCGCGGTTCAGGTGTCCAACGATATATGAGACAGATACTGCGCCATTTTCTTCCCCAAAACCAATTATTATTACTTCATGACATTTCTTGACGCCACGCATTAGAATCTTCTAGGCCGCTGTTCCAGAAAGCTTCTTTAATACGAAATTTTACGAGGAAAATGTATTGGTAGTGAGCGATATAAAGTGTATTGAACCTTACGAACGTTCGCCGGAGACTCATATATCTCGGTGTCTCAAGGATGTCGTTCTCCCTTAATGCCCTCATTGTGAGGCTGAACCATATTGCACTCCAAGCAAGACCGACGAGGATTGTTTCGACCACCTACGCGTATATAGGTGAGTCAAGATAAAAGCGAAGGCGACCCCAATGCCTCAATGAAAATTTGAGTACACGGCTGCCGGTGGTCGGATATTTTGTTGGCACATCGATCGGAGGTTTCGCGGTTCGCAGAGAGACCGGCGGCTGCTTGCGCAACCAACGAGACGTACGCGAGCCTCCCTGGGGCTTGAGTTGGGGACAACGACCGGGAGGCGCTCGAAAGTGCGGCACTTTCTCCAGCTCTGTTTCAATACAACATTATCGACTCCACCTGCGCCTGCGGGAATGTGCAGCTGCCCCATATCTCTTTCCGACTGGCGACGCTGATCTTTGCGCAAGAGAACCTCGCTCGAGACACCGCGGCTAGGGTTGAAATGATAAACGCAAATACCTTCGGGCTATTTTTGCTCACTTAACTAATCGAAAATAAAGGTTTCGACTGGGAAGTTCGTGCAGGTAGTGAAATTGTGGTTAGAAATATATACAGGACAGACATGACCTTTAAAGACTACGAGCGCTCAACTCTTTTTTTGTCTTTCGTCAAACTAAGAACTATAATTTTTTGTTTACTAAAGCGTTTGGCGATGTTTTTTCGTTAGCATAGATTCGACACAGTGCCCAAGTAGATACATGTCGCTGCAAACACGCGGGTAAAATTCGGCATGCCTGAAGCAGAAATGAATTCGTGTCGAGCGATTTTTCTTAACACATTTCTCAAAGCTATTTTTCCTATTTCCTTCGTATGGTGTTTTTTGCAGTGCTTAGAAATAAACATTTATTTTCCATTTTTCACCAACTTTTTCATTTTCTCCGGCTCGGTGGATATCTAACAAAGGACTGTGCCACCTGTCAGCAGCAAGCGAATAACCTTGTGATTTTTTCTTGGAACACAATGCATCACTTGATGCACGCGCGCTGCTGGAATAACGCGAGCAAGCGCACTTCAGCGGGGTCATGACGTCTCATTTGTCTTTCCTTTAACTAGCCCCAAAGTTCACAGTTATTTTTTTTTAATTTGCAATACGAACGTACACATTTATTATTGAAAGACATTTCGCCACAGTTCTCTCACAAAGTTTTTTTTCGTGTTGCCGTAGAACCCTGTCCACGTGGCGTCGGGGTTCCGAGTAAACGTTCAGTGCGATACTAAATACCACAAGTAGGAAAAAAAAAGAAAAGGAAAAGAGTGCACAGCAGCAAAGAGTTTCACTTTTAAGTGAGTTTTGGAAATAAGCCGAAACTACTAATGAAGACGACGAAGCGCTTTCGTTTCGACATCATGCACATCGCAGAACGGATTAGACTCTTTTCTTGTTATGTCCGAACGACGATAACCCAGTAGAAGACTAATACAGAGAAATTCAAGCTGCACATCTTCGTTATTGTTTTTGTGGGTCACATGGCGTCTAAGCGGTTAAGACTTTTTCATGTACAGCCGGCCAGATCTTAAGCTGGCGAGCGCGACGGCCGCTTTTTCTGCGCTTCTGCGCTTTACGATGAAGCAAACTTGCCGAAAGCTGAGTATTAAGCACTGGCTTAAAGAGCCTGTGGCCTGTGCTTAGACTTGATAATTTCACGAGCTTGCGCCGTCATAAGCTGCAGGAGAGAGGAAAACGAGGCCGTCGCGCACGACAGCTAAAGATTTGCCCGGCTCTACTTCTTCGGTGAACAATTTAGCGCTTCTTAGTCGCTTAGCTGATACTTTATCACCGACTCTTTCACCACTGCGAAAACCTCTGAAACCTTGAGGGGAATTAGCCGGACAAGTTGGTACATGACGCAAAAGTTTGCAGCACACTAGACAGGTAGAAGAAGACACGTACAACAGCGCTGAATAACACACGAAAGAGAGTTATTGCAGCATCCGCTGTGTATATAAAGAGAATGCGTCCATCGCATATCGTGCCTTAAAAAGCACACAGCACAGTACATCGCATCGTCGGCGGCGTAGATCGAAAATCTCTATTCCAAATTTTGTGACCAAAAAGGAATGCTGAAGCAGTTCGTTGCTCTGTCGAGTATTTGGCAAGCTTCCTATAATTTACGCCCGTTGTGATGTTTTTACCTTTCTAAACTCTTAGTTTTCGCGAGGTTTGCAGTGTAATCGCAAGATGACGCGCGTATGAGTGCAGTCCTATTCGACCCTCCTGTGATATAAATCTAGTTTTTAGCTACCTGTTTGCCCTGTGTAGAGATGACAAAAATTACAGGATTGCACTTCAGTCTGCTTAAGAGCACGAATGCGAAAGCATTTTCCTTGTCCTCAATCTGCCTTCATTTTTTCATTTGCTGTTATTTTCTGTAATTTTTTGTTGTTCTTGTTCTTTTTGTTTTTAATTATTTTAATAGCATCTTGTTTTTGCTTAGTTTCATTTTGCTTTTCATTTTTATTTATGTATTTTTACTTTTTGTTTGTATTTTTGAATTTCTGGTTTATGTCACTACATATGGGTTGCTTAAGAACTATTGCTTAATCAACTTTTCCATTTTTGTTTTATTTACCGCCCAACCTATGATTGACAGTTCGTGCACACAACTTCCGTCCACGCAACTCATGTGCCGAGAAAGGCTCTCGCCTTAAAAAAAAAAAAAAGCCGAGCAGCATGACGGCTGTGCGCTCCGCTGTTCGCAGTTCGCTGTTCGGACGACACTTCGATTATCAGTCAGTCACTCCACCCCTATGTCATGGAGGCACGATCGTTCGAGTGAGTGTAAGGGAACCTTGCCTAGTATGCCTACTGGTGTACGCTCATGAATGCGCGTTATTAGAGATATTTAGAAATTAGCAAATAACCATTAAGGCTGTCCCGTTATACCCAGAAGGCGGAGACCCCTAATTTTATTTTCATCGGTCTTTTACTTGGGTGGAAACAAAAAAAACAACTGTAGTCCATCATCATATTGTGATGGATCATGGATGACCCTAGCGCTTTTTTCATACACAAAGGCACAAGCGTGATGAAAAGAAATGCTAACAGCGGTACGCGTAGGCGCCGCGCTGTTCACATTACTTTTCATTGCGACAACGCAGTGATTCTCAAGATAATTAAATCTCGTGCACTTCTTTCTTGCATCCTCTCCAAGTCTTTCCGTGCTTGTTTTCGTATCGTTTTCACCGCAGATCTTATCTGCGCATCATATTGCGTAGTTTTAGTGGGTTAGCACTAATGCGATGGGTATCAACGCTAGGGAAGCCATCCGCTGTCTGTTCCGTTGTTTTTTCGCAGCTGGCATAGCAAGAGGCCTAGCGCGAGCGCTCCGTCCCGTGGCACTCCCCGCTCATCGTCGTCTTCTACGCAGCAGAAATCTGTGCGTTCGCATTGATTCCAATGCAATAATCACTATCTATATTTTAGCTTTTTGTCGCTCAAACCATGGTTTCCGGTAATATGTGCATAATATTTCCCACAGGCATCTCGTCGACCAAGCGGGACCTCGCCGTTTAATAATCACTTTGCACCTTATTAGAGAAGTGGATGACTTGGTACACTGACAAGTGGTCACCCTGGTGGCTGAAAAATACCATATACTCTTCTTCGATTTTGTGCAGATAATGTAAACAGTTTGAGAACAGCTGCGCCTCGCTGAACTCTACGTGTGTTTTCTCATATTTTCCAAAAGCTGATGTCAACAGCTGTTGAGAAACTGACTGCGATTTAGAATCTGAGTATAGTTTGTTTGAGGAGTGTCTCGAATTGTGTAGTCGTCCCAAAAGAAGGAAAGAAGGTAGAAGAAGACTTTTAGCTTCCTGAACATGCCGGTCTCCAAGCTTACCCCAGGCGCGATCAAGGGCATTAGCGTCAGCCCCAAGCAGAAGCCAACATTGGCGAAGGTCAAGAGGCACCGGTCATTATCGGAGGCAACGTTCGATGTACCCAGAAATCCCCAAACCTCGAGCGACCGGTCTTCTCAACCCCCAAATGCGGCTCCTCCGAACAGTGCTCTTTCAGGCACTTTCGTCAAATCCGCCGAAGAGGAACCGTCGTCAACGGGTGGCGCTCCTGCAAAGCACAAAGCAGCCGCCAAAGAGGATTCCGCGTCTTCGCAGAGTTCAGCGCCTCGGCGGCTCGAAGGAAAGCGCACATACTCCGAAGCAAGCACACCTGAGCGCCGGACACCTTCGACACGAAGCAGTTCGAGCGATTCGTCCAGCTCGGTCTGCAGCGAGTCGGTGTCGGTGTCAAGTGCGAGTCGCAGTGAGTCGAAGCGAAGCGAGTGTACTTCGAAGGCGTTAACGGGGAAGACGTTGAAAAGTGGTGCGAGCTCAGCAGCGACCTTCAACGTACTGAATTCGACATGTCCGGCGAACGCTACACCTTATCCGTCGTGTACAGAAACCGGAGAACCTTTGGTTACAGAAAGTGTGAACGCCGAACTACCATCTGCAATGATACGACGCCTTTCGCGCTTACCAGGCTTCACGACCCCGAGGCACTCAAGCCTGAAAAGTGACGACATGCGGGACCTTGAAGCCAGACGCAACCCGGGCAATTTTTCACGGCCTAAGAATTGGGCAACGAAGATACCCAAAAAGAACACCGATCCAGATGCTGCCAATACGCGCAAAGTACGGCTGCTGAGTGCAAAGACTTGCTCGAGTTCGACCAGTGGCACCAGCTCAGGTGATCTGGCGGAGGAATCGGAGGCGTACTCACCCAAAAGAAATTCCAAGTTTGAGCCAACTCCTGGACGCATATCCTCCCTTGTAGCAGTTACTGGCGACCGCGAAGTGGCAATAACAGCGCGTCGTCAATTAAAGGAACAAAGCTGTTTGAAGCCCACCTTTCGTACTCAGCACACTGCGAAAGAAGATGCCTTGGAAGGCTCCTCACTCCTTCAGCAGGGCCTGGCTAGTCCACTGAAGAGATGCCACCCCCAGGAATTGCAGAGGAAGCTCGATGCCACTTATAGCGTCGGCTCGGATGACATAGCAAGGAATTCGAATCGAGCCAGCATATCTGGAACAGCATGGAGAAACCCCAGGACGGCACTGCGCACAAGCTACAACAGAAAGACTTGGAAGCGTTCGGTGGGTTCAGACCGTCCAGAAGAAGATGAAAGTGTACCTCAAGAACGCATCTTACGAGAGCATATGCAAAGGAGTCCTCTCAAAGATTGCCTCCTTTACCCAGTGGCGGTTTGCCTTGTCCTTGGCCTTATTCTGGTCGGCGGGTTTCTACTGCTACCCTTGGACCCTTCAGGCACCAGTAAAGCTAGGGGGTTGACTTCAGCAACCTGTGTCTCCTCCAGCTGCCGACTGGATGCGTTGCACCTAAGCAGCCTGCTTTCTTGGGACAGCGTGGACCCATGTGACGACTTTTACTCCTTCGTGTGCAACCGTTGGACAAGTCAGTACTCCGTGTCAACGCCTACAAGCTATTCAATCAATTTCGACGATGACTACGCGATATTTCTCGAAAACAAGGTGTATTCAATGATAAGAAGAACGACGAATGAGTCGGGCGGCCTTCGTTTGATCAGAAATCTCCACGATAAATGTATGAGCATCATACGCACCGATGATGAAGGCTGGAACCCGTTGCTGGAGTTGTTGTACGACGTGTCTCTCGAAGGATTCCCACTTACGCCGCCTGTGCGAAGCAGCAAATCTGTTTGGGAGATAGCTGCCAAAGTGTTGCGAAAGACTGGAGCCGCTACGCTTCTTTCCGTTGGTGTTGCTTCCCATCCATCAAGGACTGCAGGTCCAGATCTTCTGTCAGTAGGTCCTCCAGAAATGCTTACAGCAAGTGGCAGAGTCGAAACCAACGAGGTGATTCGCCTGTACACAGAAGCGGTGTTTACTGCCATCAAAGCCCTCAAGAAAGATTATCTGCCGCCACTGCACGCCCTCAGCATAGTGAAATTCGCTAGCGATCTTGAGCAACTTGGCCAACTCGTTCTGGACGGAGAGAGCATCCCTGAAATCCAAGTCCTGAAGTCATCGCCTTACTTGCTCAATTTTTTTGCCGAGCTTCTTCGAGATGTTGAAGATATACCCTTCAGCACGCTGAGTTCTGAGGTCGTGGTCGAGTCTTCCGAACTCGTAAACAGCATATACAGCCTGGTCCACGACACGGACACTCATACGGTCATGAACTATATCGGCGTTCGCCTGATGATCGAAGTGTCTCCCTTCCTTCCTTACACTGATATGATCGACTTCAAGAGCACTTTGCTCTACGGTAGACGGCCAAGTGACGTGTCTCGTTGGCAGCTTTGCGTTCGTGCTGTGGAAAAAGCCTTGGTCCCTTTAGTCCTCGTTTCTGTCCTCGAAGACGTCAAACAGCATGCATCTCTAGCAATCTTCTCAGATCTCAGTCGCGAATTGTTTCAAGGTTTTAACCGCGAGATTCAAGCTTCGGCGTACTTAGACACCGCCTCCAAGGACGCCATCGGGAATCTTTTGTCGATGACTGCGCTTCGCGTCCTTGGTCCGGACTGGATCAATGACGAGGCTGTCGTGGAACATCACGTCTTGAGCTTTCCCTCCACGACAAACAGAAGCAGCCTTGAGTCCTACGTGACGAACCACGAGTACACTTTTCTGGCGTCCCTCAAACGCAGTTCCTCACAGCGCTGGCCGCGCTCTGTATTCACCACGAACTGCTGGAGTGGGCTCAGTCCACCGACGCTCTACGTTCCCCTGCTCGTCTTTAATATCACACGTATCTACACCGGATTCATCGATGAAGAGCAGCTAATGCGTGCTGGTCCCCGCATGGCCAGATGCGTCTTCGATATGGTATTTGTATTAGCTGCTGCCGCTGCGAACAGCAGCAATCAGTGGCTCTCTGAGCAATCGGCGATGGGACTTCTCCGGGCCGAGACCTGCATGAACACCTCTGTCGAGCGGTCATCACATCGCTTCAGGCATGTGCAGGGTGTTCTGAGTGTGCAGACTGCCTACGCGCTTTTTCAGAAGAAATACCGGGACAAAATGCAGGCGCTGGCTCTCGATGAAAAGCGCGTACTCTCGGATCGTCAGCTGTTCTTTGTCAACCTTATGATGCAGTCGTGCGAAAAGACGGGACAGCAAGACAGGGCGCCACCGAAAGCTGGGCGTGACGTGGCAGCTGCACTGCGCTATGCCCAAGACTTTTCTGAAGCGTACGAATGCCGCTTAGGCTCCGCCATGAATGCTAAAAAGTGCGCGCTGTGGTGAAGCCAGGACGAGAGTCTGACTCCGGCTCTTACAGCGGTTCGTACGGTTTACTCTCGTAGTTAGAGCTATTTTTGTTTTTGCTTTCATGTGTTTGCAATGGAGTTCTTCATTGTCATATTTTTATACTTGAGAGATCTGTGTCATGTGTTGTCACTGAGCATAGCCCAATCACGCGTTATAAAGATTACCTTATCAGTACACTGGTTTCTGGTGTTTCGAAATTTAATTATTTCATTTACGCTAACCCCTGCACCTGTACCCGAGTATATGATTTGAAGTTGGCGGTATATAATGTGGAAAAGTCCTAGCAGTAAGATCACATATTGATGACGCCTTGTTTGTTCTTTGTTTGCAACATAACGACATAACGAAGTTCGTAAATTAGTGCAGCGATGCATTTCTAACCCAAGATAAGCGCGTGCGGTATCAGATCGAAGTTAAAAAGCAGATTTAATGCTTGGCTTGCAGTTAGTGAGTATTCATTAAACTGCATTTCATTTCGTCCCTTAAGTAAAAATTTAAACAGGATGAATGCATTATGAGATGGTGTAGTGATTTTCGTCCCATCTACATCTTTGAGTACTACTTGCTTCTCAACCTGGGTGCGACGCAGCAGAGAAAGTCAGCGATCTTTTGCGCAGTTTCGAGATATTTGTGATGATTGCTTAAAACAATGCGGAAGCTAAAGATAACGCTCTATGTGTGCTCAATAGCTTTTACTTGGCGAATCAACAGATTTTGCTCTGAGGGACGCTTCGACAGGTAATGGCACTTAATCTGAAGACTAAGAATATGTCGCCATACAGAATTATTATGCTATAGGAATAGGAGCCCGCTAAGGCGTTTTCCCGGTGTTGTTATATCGCCGTCACATCTGGGGAGGCGGTGGTCTCTGGGGGAGGAGTATGGGCCACCAAATTGTCGCGCTAGTTCGGGACTGATCGTGTTCGAATTCGCGTAAGATGTAGCTTGGAACTGCTAGTCGAAACTTCCTCCAGCCGTCGGTTGGGAGTCTAACCGTCAAACAACACATGTTAGGATGCCTATAGGGAGCGTCTATACTATCGCTTCGTCACACGTAATCGACGACCAAGTTTCCCCTTTCGGGGATAATTCTTGTTCTCGAAAATGTTGTCCTACATGGCATACATTGCGCTTCCCGAAGTTGTCATCAGGATTGCAACGTTGCCTCTGTGTGGAGCGCTGTGGTAGTTCGCAAAAGGGGCAACGATCAGTTTAACACTTTTTCCCACTCGAAAATCAATCTAGGCCGATGGTTGCCACCTCTTCCGACAAACAGCTCAATTTACTAAAGCATGTTATAGCACGTAAGCCTAGCTTTAACCTCCACAAGTTGGGTATCGATCCTCTGGGTGATAACTGAGCTCTAACATTCGGTTCCCATTCACACGTAATGGACACTTTTGTACCCGATAGTACATCTGAGATTTACTATCGAGATGCCGTCAGCTCTTGCTCTAATCCAGACGGCCAACATTGTTCGGCAGATGTCCGATTAAGGTCCGCACATGTGAAGCCGAATCCGTATATTCGAAGGAAGAGCGGCGCAGATCCTAAAACAGACATCTGAATCGGGATTTCTGGTGGCCTTACGAGGGGCATCTTTCTTCGGAGAGATTTTGAAATGCGAGAAAAAAAAATGCCTGGAGGCCAGACGGCAATAAGCAGGTATATTTCGTGTCTGGATGTTGGAGGAGGAGGGCAGGATCAGAGAGAGCTGCCAAGTGAGGACTTTTAATAGACCCTCTAATTAGCTCAGTGACCTTTACTCTATTTCTTGAGCTTTGCAAAACTCAAATTTGCTTCTGACAAACTTGCCCATATTGCAGTCTGTCAGAGCAGCATGTGGCGTTGTATCTGCATGGCCCTCTTTTGCACAGTTGCTTGGACACAGAGGCCACGCTTTCTTTGTATTCGATAAGTGCGCAATGGCGCTGCTTGTTAAGCAGCCGCCTTGTTTTCGTGCATGCGAGCAACCTTTAAGATGAAGACACAGCCCATCTACAAAAAGAACCTCTGCTGCGCTCCATGAGTGCATTAACTCCAACGCATGGATGTAACCTTCCCGGTGGTCTAAGTCACCATGAGGAGGTCGCTTGGGGAATTCGAGTGGACTCTGTGCTGATTCCTGCGGTCAGAGCGCCCTGGACATCACAGGCCCATCCACTGACATGTACTTTTGCCCCGCTCCCGGCACGGAGGCAATGCTCAGACATTTTTTGGCCACTTGCTCTATACTTAGCGTAGCGCGCGAATTACATTTACGCAGCCGCCGCTATACCACCCAAACCGCCCGCCAAATACACGCATATGTACACATGGACCTCAGCATCGAGCCTTACTATCATTCATTATTGAAACCAGCCGGTACCTGTTCCTTTAGTTTATGACAAATGGAGTATTTGCTCAATAAACAACCCGCCGCGGTCGCTCAGTGGTTAGGCGCTCGGGTACCGATCCGGAGTACCCGTGCCCGAACCCGACCGCGGCGGCTGCGTTTCGATGGAGGCGAAACGCTAAGGCGCCCGTGTGCTGTGCGATGTCAGTGCACGTTAAAGATCCCCAGGTGGTCGAAATTATTCCGGAGTCCTCCAATACGACACTTTTCTTCTTTTAATCTCCCTGTCCCTCCTTTATGTCTTCCCTTACGGCGCGGTTCAGGTGTCCGTCGAGATATGTGATACAGATACTGCGCCATTTCATTCCCCCCCAAAAAAAACAATTTTCAATTTTCTTCCAATAAACAGAAAGCGAGTCTCGCACAACGCGAACGGTTGATTTTGGCCAACCAAGTTTGTTTACATTTACCGGATTCTTCCGAGAACGGAATCATAAATCGTTTGAATCGTGCATTGCTTTCAGCCGAAGAAAAAATGCCGCCTAATCGTAACCTACATAAAATTGCAATTTTAAACACAAAGATATTTCTACTCTTTCTTTTTATTTTCATTTCAGCTTGGAAAAGAAAAGGCTGATGTAAAGGAAAAAGAGCGACGGTAGCTTCACTAAAATGTCAGAACTCGCCAAAGCCGATCGCGAGCCGCGCTGAAGTGGGCAACAAAATTGGCCGCCGATCGGATATTGCTGTGTGCGTACGTTCACTTTTTCGGCGTTTTTTTTTGTCGTCGTCGAGCGCTGTTTACCGATTGTGTGGCTCTTGTGATCAACGAAAGAGCATCTCGTGCATCTGTAGGTGGCGCTTCTTTTCGGCCAAGAACATCTGATAGGCAGAGAAAGAAGCAATTTGCCATTAGGCCTCGTTGTACTCTGAAGTCAGGCAGTGGAACATTTCTTGTGAGTGAGTGGTTACTGAAGGAAAGAAAGTGGGAAAATGCGCCCTGGTTCCGTCAAGTAACACTGGTGCTTGGAAAAAAAAATTCGTTAGAAAAAGTTTGTCTTGCGTCGTAGCGTCGTCTCACGTCCGTACACCTAGAATCTACTGCGTAACTCATTTTAAATGCTCGAAAGAAGTACTGAGCTCACTTGTCTGTAGCATCCAAGCGGTGCTTTGCGGAGAAAGGGAACCAAATTTTCAGAACTGGTTCTGAATTTCAGAGATCAGATTTGTTCTCGCGCACAACCTGATAGACATGCAACATCGTCCTGGAACAAGCACTTCACGCTTATGCTGCGTAAAATTTAACTTTATTTGCTTATCATCCCACCGCTCGAGAGCTCTAGACAAACCTGCCCTCCTCTCTACGTGGACAGATCACTGTGAGTGTGTTTGCTGTGATGTATGTAATTGGCCGCATGTGTACCGTGTTTGTCGCTTTTAAAGCAGCTCTCTTGTGCTGATTTTTCATTGCTTGTGTTTCTATAGGTATTTCGTTCTTATTCAAAACAGTCTGCTGCTGAGAGTTTGTGGGGAAAAGCATGCTAAAACCGCGAAAAAACGTGGGTATGCTTGCTGCCCCTAAGATGTTCCGAGAAACGTCAGCATATCCGAGTTCGATCATCCGCCGGGTGAACTACACCTGGTTCGTGGTTTTGCACCGGATGGCCCGACGGACATCCAGTGGCTGTTTTCGGGCAGAAAACGAAACTTCCGACGGAGGTTCGTAAGTCCTAAGCGGGTTAATCGCCGGACTTCCGGCGGACGTAAAAGGCTGCGTGGAGGCATCTCACCCTGAAAAAATAAAAAAAATAACTGAAAATGAAATGCGAATAAATCAGCTCAGTTTATCCGGAACCCGGCAACCAGAAACACAACTTACTTCCGACTGATTACCGAGAACAGGCGAGGCGCGAATCATCTTACTGAGAATTTGTTACGGTGCCCTACTCACTGGAATATACGAGTAGGAAGGCTAGCTCCATAACTCGCTGTGTACGCAAGAGGGATCCCGAAACAATGTTTCTATTCAGTGAGAAAAAAAAAACGGTCTCAGGAAGAAAGGACACCTTTTTTTTTCAATTCTTTTCCTAAGTCCAACCATAGCATTAGCTCACGAAGAAACGGCATTTATACTCGATCACAGATGCATCAAATCCTTGGCACGCATCCCCCGTGAAAAATACGCGAGGCGAGAGAAGCGCCATGTCGTCTTTTTCTTTGCACGCGCGCACTCTTATTCCCTGCGATATCGGATTTAGGGAGACGCGCTGTCCGCAGATTCTGAGAACGAGAGCAGTCGAGTGGTGTTCGCCCACACCTGCGATCACGGGCGCTCAAGCACGCTCAAATGCGGCCACCTCGTTGGCAATTCATGGACGCACTTGTCTCAGGGGCGTCGTATTCGGAGGAAAAAATCGTTAAAGACCGGCAGAACAGAAGAAAAGAAGTTATTTATGTTCCGCCCCTCCTCTAGAGACGCATTTTGAAAATATGAATGTACAACACCCCCCCCCCCCCCCTTCCAACGCAAGTTATCGAGATAACTATGTGTGTTACTACATATTAACTTACATTTCGCTCTTTGAAGGCAATGTGAATCCTTCAAAATAACGTAAGAATACCTTAGGTGACTTAAAGAACTCTAACAGGATCGCTTAACAAGATCGATTCTTCATGCGTAACCCTGTCACACAAGAAGCGTACAAGCGCATAGCACGCATGAGAGAATACATCAGTGCCCAGTTTGTGCCAGTCACTAAGTACTCCAGGTGCGTAACTGCCTAATTTGTGAGATATTTGGGCGTTTATAGCATTTGCCTGATGTCAAATCAGTTAAATATGTTCAGTATTAAGATATTGCAACCGTTCCTACCATTTTTAATTGCCTTTTTCCATGAATGTGAGTTTTTTAATTAACCCAGGTAATTTGAGACATCCTATTTAGGAACACTGCATTGCACTCATATTTGTTTCATTGTTCTGTTCCTTCCATTTTACCGGATTTTTTGGTGGTTTGGTCGACTAGGCACGTTAACAAATGGATGTCACTGGCCGTCAAACTCTAAATGAATTCGTCGTCATCGCTTTTCAGAGTTTAGCTCGCCCGATAAGCCAGTCTTTGTTGCAGAGGAAAACCGCACAGCTAGGAAAAGAAACAGAAAGCTTCAAGTTCAGAGCGAGCTGTGTGCTTTTACAATGTAATCTGGAAAACGTTTGAGGTTCACCTGGTTACATCGGATTACGATGAGTCCGACATAACACAACACAAACGCACCGCGTTTCGGCGTCACACGACTGGCGTTTCCAAGAGTCCATAGTTGCCAGCTGATTCCTTGCTGTAGCCATGTGTGGCGGAGCTGCACAGCCGACAATGCGCAACAGTAATAAGCGGTTCAGCGGGCAGCAGACTTTACATCCAACCCCCTTTAAAAGGACTTCCCCAGTCTTCCACATATATTCTTGGGGTCATGAAGTCACCTCAGATGATCAATATGGCGACATGGTTGACTGGGAACAGGGGGCTCCTCTGCTGCGACAGTGTCCTGAAGACTGTCCGCGAATAGGTCAAGTGCTTCAGGGGAAAATTTTTTGTCGCATTATACTTCGCAGTGGTTCACCTGGTAGCGTAGCGGATAATTCTGTGTCGCCATTGTCATTCTCTGCACATTCAAGTGGCATGGCAAGCGGCGTTGCATGTAGGTTTACGCGAGCTTGGTCGACTTACAGTGCACGAAATGGGTTCATTTGGCTTGAGTAGACAATTCTTTCGTCCCTTGGAAAGGCGCTGGCACGGTGGGCGGTGACTCAATGAACTACGAAGGTGACGGGTGTCTTTTGGTTAGCAATCCTCTGCAGGCCCTGAATGTGGGGCGAGCTTAGATGTGCCGTCTATGATGTGTTCTTGGCGTCGAAGCTAAACGTACTGACAAATTTGGGACTTGGCATCATGATGTGACTCATCGTAGCAGTGTTTTCGTTGTTTCCCTTGCAAAAATTTCTTTAGACAGTCTCTAGACGGTCCACACTTCTGGCAATAAGGTCTATAGACTTTCCATAGACAAATTATATAAACTACTCTGTAGACAATCTATATATTGATGGCCCTACACTTTTAGTAGACTTTCGTCTATGGGCAATCTATAGACAGAAGTCTACGGACAGTCTAATAGACACAGGTCTAGGGACAGTCTACAGATGATCTATTGACTTATGGCCATATACTTCTATTAGGTTTTTGTTTAAAAGAGTCTGTAGACAAAATTCTACTCGTCCAGTAGACACAGGCTTATAAACTTTCTATAGACATTATGTAGATTTATGTCGGGGAAATTCTTAGCTCTATGTCTATAGACAGTCTGTACACCTCTGCTACTAAGCTTTCAGTATACAATTGTCTTTAATCTACAACCGTTGGAAAACGTCAGCACACAGCTTTCACAATTGACATGACGATGAGTGTACTTACGAACTGAGTTTATTTTTCAGGTTATCGCTGCTGCAGGCTTAGGAAATACACTATAAGAAACGCACCACATTATACAATTAAAATTTGAATGTAACGGTCCGACTAGTTTCCTCAGAAGCGTCATTTTGGCCTGTTGCCTGCTGCCAACCATGCGGGCATGTTGAACTACACAGCACAAGAAAAAAAGTAAGTGTTACTGAAAATAAAAAACATTGACCCCATCTCTACACACATGCTTACAATGCAAGACATACCTTGACTATCCTAATCTTGAAAGGTAATCTTCATTGTTTTGGCTTGGTTTTACGAGGTTTAACTTCCCTAGACGACTCAGGTTATGAGAGACGCTGTAGTGGAGGACTGCGGATAATTTCGACCAACTTGGCTCCTTTAACGTGCACTGACATCGCACAATGCACCAGCCTCTAACATTTCGCGTCCATCGAAATTAGACCACCGCAGCCGAGATCAAGCCTGCGTCTTTCGGGTCAGCAGCCGAACACGATAATCACTCAGCCATCGCGCCGGCTTCAACGTGTCAGTAAATACGCATTACAAATTCTAAATGGTTTTCATAACGCATTTTAATAAAGACTCACAATCTCTGGAGCACTATCCCTCTGCACTGACTACCTACTACCAAGACTGATCCCTGTAATGTATTTCCTTTACGTGAGAAGAGAAGACTGCGATGAATTGTGCAACATGTCAGCAATGACTCACTACGAGCTGTTGAGAATGGCACTCCAATAAAGTCCACATTCAATGCTCCTCACGCAGGGATCTAAGCACAAAAATATTGTTACATTTATACCCACTATTAAACAAGCTCTATCAAGACTGCGCTGTGTGAAACCTTTCAGGTACGCCGATACTACAACAGGCACAAGCCGTACAAATCCTACCAGGCAGACCACCAATCGGTTAACCAGAGTTCTGCGCCCATAACTTCAAGCACAAGGAGAAAACAGCATTGTCGTACATAAGCGCGCGCTCTTTGGAACAAGCGGGTTGCAGCGTTTCCATACAACGCGCATTATTCAGAAAAACTAATGCTGGACATTGCGGCTGCAGCTGTGACCTTAACAACGAAGGTGTGAGCTCGAGACAACATAAGCATTACCATCAGGGTGAAATATGTCTGAAATTCACTTAGGCCGAGCAGCGCAGTAAAGAGGCGTTTCTTCCACGCAGTTGAATGAAACTGCATGTCGTCAACGACAGGCGCTGCCATAATAACGCACAGCGCAAGCAGAATTGCATTCGTTTGCGTACATCAGCACCGAGTAAAACTCTTTGGAATCTCCGTAATGCAGCATTCTCAGATAAGAAACGCGTACTCGACCTCTAGTACAAATGCACTTGGAGAAATTTGTGCTCGCGTGAGCGGGGTCCGTTAAGGAGCCTCTCGAAACGAAATGTAAGCCATCTCTTGGGGAGGCGAGCTTTACTCAGCTTTAAAAACGAATAGCTCGCAGGCCAGCGACGGCGGCCAGAGGCTCGGAATAAAGGGATGGACGATTTCATACGTGTGGAAGGAAAGGAGAAAAGGGATGTAGCTCGTAGGTCCTTCGCGGTGTTTGTACACGCTGGCTGTTCACGCTTGCACCGGATTTTATTCCACCATCACAATATTAGTAATCGTCCAGCGCCGCATGAGTGAAACTTTGAAAAACATCAGATGCGCCGCTAGCAGCATTACAAAACATCTTTGGGCAAGCCTCGCTATCCAAGACGCACGCTGAGCAAGCGTTAACACGTAACGAGTGATGCACACCTCTCAGTGAACAGGGCTTCATGGACCGTACAGGCGATAATACAAACACATAACCAACCCCAGAATAGCAGTGTGCGTTTCCGGAGGCGCCAAACAAATCGAGCTCACACGGCGCTGGCTCAGGCATACCTTCATTTCGGCCGTTATTCCCAGGCTAAGCTATTTTTCTGGCCACGCCACTACCTTGCAGCACGAAAAAGCCACCACGCAGTTGGCGAGGACTGCCTTAACATCACGGGCTGCTCATCGCCTACCTTTTTCGCGAGTTAAGAAAAACACAAAAGCATAAACAAAAGCGGCATTATTACTTGAGAGCCCAATGGTTACTTCAGATTATAGCGCCTTTGACAAATGAGGGTAGAAAGTTTGTCGCATAAATAATCTATTCTATGCACACAGCTCTGGTAACAGAAGACCAAATAAATAAAACGTCATCATGTAGACTTGCTTTCAGTGCATGATATTAAGTTGGATTTCGTTCACAACGTAATCCACGTGAGAACACGCTGACATCGACACATCCGCTCACACAGTCACTTGTAGCGCGAATAATTTTCTGTCGCCTCGCCCTAAAACGTGAAACAAAAACCAGTATCGCAGGTGTATCTTTATAATTCACCCGCTTGCCTTGTATAGCTTATTCTGGTATCCAAGTACACAGTAGGAAGTTTCGTTATAAGCTTAAGTTCGCCACTCACGCTTTAAAAACCATGTTGTTTCCGTGAAAACAAAACCAATACTTTACTGCTTTGTCCATAAGCGCTGTCTTCACTGACTAGTACATGCACACTTATCGAATATAATTAAATTATGGATAGCATAAAGTCTTTTTTGGGTTTGTTTTCTGAAAACTGGTATGGGCGAAATCAGCGCGTCGTCGGCTCCGAAGCAGCAGAGATATTGAGAGGAACGAAAAAATACTGGCTTTCCGATTGTTCCTTCGCAGCACGTTTACGTAAAAACAAGAATGCAAATGGGAAAGCTATGAATGGTATATGTTAATCGTGCGCAAAACAATACGTTTTGGGACTCTTCTAACGGTATTTGTCAGAGATGGGCACATTCCTGAATTCTCACACCCGTCTTTGTACCTTTATTTTCAGAATTTTCAAGGACGAATGTGGAATCGTCGATGAAACGTCTCTGAGTTAAGTTCGTTGGACAGTCACGATTTTAAGATCAAAAGAAATCGCCTCGAGCGAATCCTTTAAGGGGGAGCGTTTTCAGTGTATGTGCCACAGGTTGCGGGCACCCTTTCTTCACGAATGGCTGTCTTTCTTCGCTTTAACTGTCAGCATTAAATATTCTTCTTTTGTTTGTACAATAAACGTCATTATATGACAAAAACGAGCCTTTCAACGCTTCTTAAAAGCGAAATACTGCAGGGCGGTGCATAGTCCTCATTTAATTTTTTTTTAAATTCCCGAAATAGCAAATGAAATGGAGGGCTCTAGCCCTAGCTGTGGCCGCCCGCTGCATAGTTGCTGTCTGTACGCAGCGATGAATGCTCATCTCATTCAACATGTGAACACTTCAAGAATGGTGCACGTTCACAGGTTCGACACAGACTGCTGCGCTAAAGTTTAGACCCCCAAACTTCGACGAAATTGGTTTTGAAGATGCTATTCACAATTCACGTGCTGTTGAAAAGCTGAGGTGACACAAGTCAATAAGCACCACCAACCTGACCGACTAAGTTAATCACGCTGGCTAACATATGATAGCTTTTTATTACATGTGATAGTAAATCATACTTTGTGTTTCTTCAACCACTGGCCGAGCCCACGCTCTGATTTTAGAAGGGCACCATTCAATTATCCTCCGGCTTACGTAGTAGCCAGTGAACGCTATCGTTCTAGGAATGCAAAATCTTTGTGGCATTTGGATCTGCTATGATCGCATGTAGCACGTTATCTCTGAGATAGATGAAAGAGATATCACCAGTGATTCCGGGAAATGGCTTTCTTATCCACTTGATTTTTCAGTATATACCGTCTATAGATCTCGAATAGATGAAAATAAATTTAAATTGTAATCGACTTTAGTCTAAGGGTAGTCTATATATTGTTTGTAGACAAAAGGAAATTGTAATTGTGATAGTCTTTAGATTAAAGGCAGTCTACAGATTGTCAATAGGCAAAAAAATTTAAATTGTTACATAGACTAGTCTAAATGTATTCTGTACATTGTTTGTGTGAACAAAGAAAATGATCTTTTTATCGATTTTAGTCTAAAGAAGGTCTATAGGTTGTTTATATACAAAAAGAAATCGAAATTGTTGCAGAATTCAGTGTAAAAAAGTCAATGGATTGTAAATACAGAAAGGAAATTGTAACTGTTATAGACGTGTTTATTTGTTTATTTGATTCCTCAAGGGTTTCATGTTGAGACATTACACGAGGGAGTGGGCGTTAAAAGGAAAAAAAATTCTATAGATCCTACAGGAAGGTCTATAGTGGGATACAGGTTAAAAAAAATAGTAGTTGCTAACACTTGGCCAAAGTTCAAGGTGTCCTTTGTTACACCGCTAGCCTACCACAATGGTAACGAAATCAGGCTTTGTTTGACTTTATTAAACAAGCCAGGTATCAAAATTCAAGAGCTTATAATTTTTTTATTGAACGTATATTCATGTCAAGTCACTAAGAAATGCTTTAAGAATCGACATTTTGTCGTGGAGGAATTCTGTAGGGTGGTTCTGAATGTGGGCGGAGCTTCACTACAGACTTAAGTTTATCCGACTATGTAGATTGTTTATAGGCAACAGGAAATTGGAATTTATAGACTCCAATTTGTAGGAACTCTATAGACTGTCTAAAGACAAAAGGAAATTGAAATTGAAATAGAATTTAGTCTAAACAAAAGTCTACTTATTGTCTATCAACAAAAAGAAATTAAAATTGTTATGGATTTTGGTCTCAAGGATGTCTATCGATTTGCTGCAGACGAAAAGAAATCAATATTCTTATAGACTTTAGTCTAAATGAAGTGTATAGATTGTTTAAAAACTAAAAAAATTGGAATAGTTATAGTCTTTAGCCTAAAGGAAGACTATAATTTGCGTATAGACAAAAGAAAATTGAAATATAAATTGTTATTGACTTTGGTCTATAGGTAGTGTATAGACTGTCTAGTGACAAATGATGTTAAGGCCACTATTGACTTAAGTCTGTACATAGTCTATAGATTGTCTACAGAGAAAGGAAATTAAGGGTGTTCATTACTTTAGTCTATAGAGAAAAGGAATGGTCTAAACGACAGTAATAGATACTATAAAAAGTTTGTGGGAAGTCTATAGACCATTTTGTAAGGGTTCAGCTTTCAGAGAGCTGTCTTGGGCTTTTGAATGGCGTTCCGTGAGGTCCAGTAACCTTGGCTGAAAGCTAGTTGTCTCTGGACGGCAGAATTTCTCTGTGAGCAACTCCGGTACATACCCATGCAGCAGTTTGCAGGGCGAAAATCGTGAGGTAGTGTTGATCGTTGTGCTGGCGGCAAAGGTGTCTGCGACGAGTTTTCTTGCCGAAAATGAAGGTTCAGCGCCACACATTTTCTTGAGGATTCGCATTGCTTCGCTCTACGAGGCCACTGCTTGAAGCATGTTATAGAAAAGGGAAGTGCCGTTGAATTACATGAAATATCAGGAAGCGCTTGAATTCCTGGAACTCGAAGGCACGGCCGTGATCTGAAAAAAAAGCCGTCAAGGACACCGTTGCGCCACAGGATAGGGCGCAACAGCCGGACGAGGTTCAGCGGGCACCAGACCTCACATTTCAATCTTTTGTTATTTGATTCTCCGATGGAAAGAAAACTTCAGTCAGACTGCAGTTAGCAACGGACATTATCAATGTTAGCTTTCTCAACCAAAAATACACAGAGCTGAGCGACGCATTTTGTCTTAATGAGCTCGTTCGCCGATCTCCAGTAACTTGTAAAGACGGAACTCCAATCTCTGCTTCTTGAACGAATATTGAAGATTCGGTGAAATGGATTACGCAGAATCAGAATGCATTCACTATATGTATAACTCTCTTGCAAGAAATGCGGAATGTTCAGTTTAAATTCGAACTGACTAGAAATTTGCATATTGAATGGTGGAAGTGCTTATTTTTTCAAAGTGGTGTCAAGTTATTACTGCGACGTATATATTTAGATAAGGCTCACGCAGTATAGCCTTAGAGTCTTCTTTTTTCATTTGAGCAGCAATAAAATAACTTTTTTTTTTCTAGTAGAGGGAAGGCAGGCAGGTTATATTCTTCACAAACACAAGTCAGCACACACGGGTCGGCAGGGGAGCGCCATTCCGCTAGCTAACATCTCGACAACAGTATTTGGCTTCAAAGCGAGTCAAGAAAAGTGGAAGACACATCCTCTCGTTGAAACATTGGCTAGCGAAGCGAATCGTCGCTACTGGCATTCAGAAATCGGCGACGTTAACTTTAGTTTTTCTAATTATCACTGTTCGCATGCCCTCCCAAAGTAACGCAAGTGAATGCTTTTTAATGAGACTCATTTTCAATTCAACAGGAACAAATGTAAGCTACACTACTGTAAAAAAATGCAATTGAAACAAGATTTGCTGATAAAATGCTCACTAGGGCCCTTGGACCTCACGTTACACAGTCAGTTTTGGAGGAGTGAGCATAAGAGTTCGCCTATCTTTTCGCAAATTTGGAGCGCTGTTATTACTAACCGAGGAGTGTATGCGACGCAATGGAATTTCACGTAATTACGTAGATAGATAACTGAAGGTGCACTCGCTAATTAACCAGAGAAAAGTCCAAAAGCGTGAACGTCATACTTAGCTTAGCTGGTGTTTAATCGAAAATGCACATTAGTATGCAGAAATAGGCAGTTTTGTAGATTAGAAACTCCTCAAAGTGTTTCATTTCTTTTATAGTGTATGGTTTATGAGAGTTTAACGTCCCGAAGAGACTCAGGCTATGAGAGACGCAGTAGTGGAGGGCTTCACAAATTTCGGCCACCTGGGGTTCTTTAACGTGCACTGACATCGCACAGTACGTGGGCCTCTATAATATCACCTCCATCGAAATTCTACCACCGTGGCCGGGATCGAATCCGCGTATTTCGGGTTAGCAGCCGAGCGCCTTAACCACTGACCCACCGCGGCGGGTTTCAGTTGTTTTATATCTTGCCCAAAATTGAGTTTTTACCTGCAATCCACCAAAGAAAAATAAAACCATGGAGTTTGGAAGTACCTAATTTGCAATGGGAACAAATTGGTCTTTCTGTCAAGTTCATTGGCAAGATGTACGAGCAGCATATTTTTTCTAATATGGGGATAGCATTTGTGCATCATACGCATTATTGTTTCAACTTCTGAATTTACCCTTGTGCATCTGTATTGAGGCGCAGTCATATTCATGCAGCCAAATTCACGCTTGCGGCGAAAATTCAGCCAAGCCAAATAAAAATATGGCACTTTCTGGTGTTACAGCTGTTACCATATGAAGTGCTGCAGAAATGCATGAACATATATTTCCTTTTATATTTATTTTTTATGGACTCCATGTAGCCACGTACCCAATAAGCAAGGTTATGTGCCTGTAGATGTTTGTCAAAGGCAGTGCTTTTAGTCGAAAGCTGTCCTCAATGACGACCTCGACATGAGCGAAATTAGATCAACGAAACAAAAGCATGTTCGAAATTTAACCAACGACAGCGATATTGTGCACTTTTGCCTAGGGTAACTATCAATGTTTTGAGCAAGGATGTATTTGTTCATCGTTAATAATACAAACGCTACATGTTGTGTCATGAGGACGAGGTAAAAATCTGATAACTAAGTGTTGTCCCCGTTGAAGAAGACTGCCATGCGGTCAACGCACAAATAAATGGCAAGAAACCATGGGGACGCTTAAATCATGTAATGAGTGCAATGCGACAGTATTAGATTTCACACTTGTCACAGCTTCTGTTGCAACTTCTACGTGCGTAATTTTCTTTGTAATTGGCTCTTCATCAAATGCCACAGTCGTGCTTCTAGCTGCATAAGCCGGTATTCGATATACTGTGACAGTGCCGGCATTTGCATATATCATGTATATCACAGCCCGGTGGGCAGGCTGTGATGTCGTCACAAAAGTGACGTGACCTCTCTAAATCAATCATTAATTTAACTGCTGCCTGCTACGGTGGACAGGTTGCTCAGAATCCGGTGGCTAGGCTGTCACCTGCCACAGCGGGCAGCTTGAGATGACGTCAGTCGGCTCTGATGTTGTCACAAGATCATGTGACCTCTATCAGCCAATCAGCGAATCTCGTGACATGGGACGACGGATTTTGGCCCTGATATGAACTCTAATGCTATTGCATTAATATTGTCTATCATGTGCGCCTCTGACTAGAAGGTGAAGCACGCAAAACGCGCCAGTGAGTTGGTGATGCCACCTCTTGTTCTCGTTCTACTGGCTACTCTCGAATCGTTTCTGTAAGAAAAGCCTGGCAGCTTTGCCTTTCGATTGCCGGTCACATGTGCGGCGATGAGTTGGTGTGTTAGGGAGTGCATCGCGAGACAGGAGGCCTCAGGAGGAAATGTAAAATTTCACTCGAATTAACGGCGGTTCCGCTCGCACTCTAAATGCCCTGTATGCCCCGTCAACAGGGAAGTCCATTTGGGAAGTAAAATAATAATAATATTAATAATGATTGGTTTTTGGTGGAAAGGAAATGGCGCAGGAAGTAAAATTGCAAGGCTTAGGGTCGCGACATCTCGCCTAAAGTTGCCTGAAGCTGCCATTAAACTTGACAGGTAATTTCTGTTGGCGTTGCATCGGTTATCGGTCGTGGTGCCGTTGCTATTGCTCAAGCTATCAGCCATAATAACGTACAGGTGCAGAAAAAAGTAAACGGAGCACACTATTGCCTTCAAACATATTGCGCGCGTTGCCTAATTTAAACTGAGATCTGTGGTATGTGCAAGCTGGTAGTGGACGCTGGTGCCACTTTTCATGGAAAAATAACGTTTCTTGGTGTCCGATAGCAAAGGCGTGATTGCAAGAGGGTTTTATCGCAGAAAATAAAAAGGAGATGGCTAAAATAAAGACACGTCTAGGCACTGAAGCTAAGAATGGCACTTATATGCACCGAAGTGAAAGAACAGGTCAATTTAGGTGCAGTATGAGTGGTGCTGAATTCTTTGTTATGCAGTAAATTCTATCAATAAAGCAAGAGCTGAAAAAGAACGCGAGGCAAGAAACGAATATGGGCCAAAATTTAACGTCCGCACAGTATTAACTATAGACAGCATTTATTCCAAGTTTCCGCGTCCAGCATTTTCATTATACGTAGCTCTGTATGTCCTGTCTCACTGGAGCTGCCAAATGATTCTGCTTCGAAAAAACAAAAAAGAAAGACAATTGGGTGCTCACAGGTTTCTGCTTCGTTGTGCCTAGCGCCTGAAAGGGCATACAAGTGCAACAAGGAACATCTATTCATGAAGCTCGAGGAGTACAGGCGCGAAGATATTCGATGTTAGTCTTAAGAGCGTGATGTAGTCGAGGCCTGGTACCAAAGAAACAAGACGAAGACAATCAGCAGGACGTTTTGCTCCACCGGGCTTGATGGAATAAAGGAAAACACAGAAATAGCACAACTGCATGTATTGTAAGAAGACAATGCTCATCTCACCTCTACAGGCAAGCCAGAGAGGAGGGCAGCTGATTGCCTCCTTTTGTTAAGCAACTCTTAGGCCCTTCACCAAGACGATGGCTGTCTTGCACAACTGTGCTCTTTTCCTGTTTTTTTTTCATGACACAACTCATTGAGAAGAGAGCAAAAGCCCACCTACTGGAGGGTCGAAAAGTGTAGAGCTGTCATCTTGCTCTTGTTTTCCAAAGGGCCAGGCTGGCGTCGTTTATATTGCAAGCTGATACTTGCTTCTGCATTTTTTTGTATTGTCTGATAGAAGGCTTCATTAAGGTTTGAGAAGGGCTTAAGAAGGCTTAACAGAGGCTTAAGGAAGACTGCTAATCAGATCTCGGCGTCTTTGCCATTCTGCGTGCACTCATTGCACGTGAAAACAAGCAAGCAAATGCCGCTGGCCAAATGAGGTTCTTAATTTTCGAACATGTATCAGCCCTTGTAACTTATCGATAGAAGCCATAATGGCGCCAATAAAAACTGCAAAAGCCCAGCAGAGACGTAGTCTTCTCTGTAGAAACTTTTGTGTGTCTTTATAGCACGGGGTTCAATTTCTATCTCATTCGGTGTTTGCTTGTCGAGTTTCCCGGCCTGATTTCGAAAGCGAAAATGCAAGCTCACCGGAACAGATTTTCTTCCAGTTGGCAACGTTCGCAGTAGAACAGGACTGAGATTAGCCGCCGACGTTGATTACTTGTGGCGAAACGTCAGAGTAGAAAACAGCGCATTGCTTGTTTTTTTTTTTGCGAGCATGGCGACACACTTGGCATAGGAAACCTCCAGGAGCGCTGATATTCATACTGCCTTCAGGGCTTAAGAGTATCCCCTTCAGCCTCCTCCATCCCCCATCTACCTCTTCTAACACGCTACCTCCTAACCAGCTCCTTCCGCCACCTACGCCCGGGATCACTGTGCCGCCTCCCACGGCGAGTTGCAAAAGGCCCCCCGGACACAGCCCCAACAGTATATTGCAGACATGCTCGGCAAGCAAGGATCTGCCATCGACACCATTTAGAAAGTTGCCCTCACTGTAACCAGGACCTAACAGGAACAAACTTGGGCACGTTTTTTCTGACTTCTACTTTTTTACTCTGAAATGAAGCTGGCAAGAAAAAAACTATCAGGAAGCAGAAACGTGAGGAAAGAAAACAAAAGACATAGAATTTTTGATGCACAGAAACTACGTGTTTAAGCTCCTTGGTAGAGTGACTAAGGAGATAAAATAAAAATAGAGAGTAGAACCATATTTTAGGCGAGAAAGATCAGAGACTTCATCGCTCGCTCGCTCGCTCACTCACTCACTCACTCACTCACTCACTCACTCACTCACTCACTCACTCACTCACTCACTCACTCACTCACTCACTCACTCACTCACTCACTCACTCACTCACTCACTCACTCACTCACTCACTCACTCACTCACTCACTCACTCACTCACTCACTCACTCACTCACTCACTCACTCACTCACTCACTCACTCACTCACTCACTCACTCACTCACTCACTCACTCACTCACTCACTCACTCACTCACTCACTCACTCACTCACTCACTCACTCACTCACTCACTGTTCGTTTATTTAACAGGAAAACAGGGCATAGAAACCAGGATACACAAATAGCTGAGTTATGATTCATTTAGCAGAAGACCGGATAGTTCTGATGGCGAATGAGGAGATGGCTAAAATGCCACTGTAGTGAAAAAGTGAAAAAATCAATGAAAGCAACTGCATATGTTGTGACAGAATCAGGCCTTTATCAGTGCTTGGCTAGCTTTTGTGGCCGAGGGTCAAGTACAAGCCGCTCAGTATTTAAAAGCTATTCCTTTGGCCGTTGCAGAAATTAAATTGCTCGAAAGACCTTTCACGGAAACCAACAAAAAAAATGAGTTGAAGTTTCACATTTTCACAGGATAACTAGAACATGGCGCACATCTCATCCCGCATAGGGTTTTCTATTTTGAGCGTAAGATATCGTATTCCGGGTGTTTGAGTGTCGTTGACAAGCCAAAAGGTTGCTTTAAGGTTGCGGCGAAAATGCGCATCGTGTAGGTGAAAGGTTTACAATGTGGCTTTGGCATTCTCGTGCTGATCGCAAAGTTGCGGGTTATACATCGACCACGGCGGCCCTATTTCGATAGAAGCGAAATCCAAAAAAACGCCCGTGTGCAGCGCCATGCCCGCGCAGATTAAAAAACTCTAGGTGGCCGGTCTAAATTAATTCTAAGCCCTCACTTCAACTTCTCTCACAGCACGCATGTCGCTTCGGCACATTAAACCCCACAATTTAAAGTTTGTAGTCTGCACATTTTTGATATGTACCACTATTGGACGAGAAATGTCTCATAACCAAGACTTGATTAGGCATCAACGAACTCAGACGTGAGGGCGGGGAACCTGCTAAAGGAATCGCTTCAAGGCGTACGATTTATCGCTGCTTTTCAGGATATCTCACGTATCAGTTGCAGACACATCTAGCACGTCATCACAGTAAGTATTACGGTTCGGTTCGTGAGTGTCACAAGCACAGAGACCAAGGACGCTTGTGATCCTACTGTTGAAACACGCAGAGATAAGTGGCAAGAATCCCATCTATTGCCATGTCAAAAAATTTGCAAGTGACAAACAATGACAATTCAGCAAGAGGTATACCGGAAACATTGCCAACCTATTCTTGATCCCTGCCTTCACAGCATTGCCTAGGTGTCCACTCATTGTAACGCTCTTACCGCGCCTTTCCTTATAGGATAGCTTCTCATTAGCTGTGATGAACAGTTGGACGAAGGTCCAGGAGGTCTATGAAGAAGGTGCATTTGGAAATTGATGTAAAACTGATATCACACGCTTGCTGCTATCACAGACACTTGCGGAAAGATATGAACAGATGGGCTTTTGACCCATAAACAAAATTTGAGTGCAAACGAGCTCAACAAATTAACGTTTGAAGAGGCGGTATGCTGCGTACAGACGAAAATTGAGCGCCCTTTCAGGGTGGTGGTGGTTGCTCACTCATATATCTTACCATCCACAGCGGCCACGCATCTTTCCTTGGTTTTCGTATAATCCGGCACGTTTCCTTAATGCTTTTGCGAAGTAGTTGTTATGAGATCCCTGGGAGACGTATTAAAGTGAGGAGCGAGTTAGAACTGACGTAAGCCGTAAAAGTTAAACGATTCAAGTATTAAGGTAAAGCCATGATAAGGAGAAGAGAGGATGATTAGGAACTGTAGCGTGCATGACCCCGGAAAAGGTAATGAGACAGGTGGAGTGGTGGTTTTTGGATGTCTCTCGAAGGACGGTAACTTTTTCTTGCTGAAGAGCGTGTTTCAGCTCCGGGTCTACCTAGTCAAGTGCGAGGAAACGCTTAAGCGCTATTTTTTCGAACCCCTTCTTTAACTCGAATATAATAATTAAAAGTAAAACATGTAGTGCGAGAGTTGAGACAGATGAGAACACAATTTTTGACACACGCAGTGTCACACAGTTGCACACAACTTTGATATCTTGAAATTCAGCAAAAACATGTTTTTGAACTCTGTCCATGAAGGGAATTGTTACCTCTCTTAAAAACTAAATCCCCGCTATCTAATCGAGATTTTACGGTGCTCAGAATGTTTTTTTTTCCACAGGCACTTAAGTGCGCACGCGGGAAGCGAACTCTATGTGCTTGCCCACAACGCAAGTTTAGCTTAATAAAACGCTCCAGGAAACCTGGACGCCACCTGAGAAATTTTGGCTCTTCATTGCTACTCAGGTTACGTGTTCGATCTCTTTTCCCCCACTGGATGCAACGCGGCCGTGTCTGTGGTTGGGAGTGGCGTTTACGAACGCTTAATCTTATCCCTGAGGCGGCTGCATCTCGAGCGTTTTGAACATCATAGCTGCAAAAACACCACTGAGCACCGACTTTGCTACTACATTTATCCTGTCCTTAAGGCGGCTGAATCTCCAGCGTTTTAACATCATACCATCGACTTTAATACTACCCGTCCTTTGCAAACCAACTTGTCTCTGGGGAGGCAAACTGCGCAGTTTGGAGTCATGACGCCGATCATGAATCATGAGCTCACGGCTTCGACTTTTCGCCGGCTAGGTACGGCATTCGTCCTATTGTTTTGCAGCTGCAGGCTTGTGCGCCAGTCTGTAAAATACATTCTAAATGTTCTTTTTTACGACCACAGTGAACCCGAAATGACCACAATTTGTTCCCGCGACCAATTGAACTAAACTCTTCTTTCCTCTTCTCCTTCACTCTCTTTTGCCATTTCCCTGTGCGCAGAGTGGCCAGTGGGGTAATGTCTCGTTAACCTTTCTGCCTTTATTTTCTCCATATTTAGAAAACACAGGTGATTCAGCTCCTTTCTTTTTTAAACTGGGGACAGAAATTCAGCAATTCTAAGCCTAGCGTCCATGCTGCTGTTTCGAAAAATATTTAGAAGATTTTCAGTATTCGGGCTCATGCTAGTGCTGTTGACATCTTTTTCATAATTCTTTTTCAATTGCATATAAAGATAGTTAAGGGAAAATAGCGCAAAAGACGGAGACAAGTGAAGAAAACAACAGGACCAGCGCTATCTTACAACTGTAGGTGTATTCACAGGAAACCGGGAATATAAACAGCGCAATCAAACAAGATAACAAAGCAAACAAACGTGTAGCTATGTGGGATCAAAAAACCGAACTTCACTATCATGCAGACAAACTGACGTGCTGCTAACGCCCAATCAAGTTTTTTTCTTCATAACGTTACGATGACTGTCTCTGAAAACGTTACGATGATGAAAACGTTACGATGACTGTCTCTTGACGAACACGCAAGCGCCGGAGGAAATTATTGACATTACTACCGCGGCTAAACTAAAAGAGAAAAAATGTCTTGAACACAGGAGTATCACGTGACTACGACCTGACACTTGTTTTACTTGTTCTTTGTTTGGAATGGCCGGCGACGAACGTTATCGAAATTCAAAATCACATCCCTAAAATTTATTTTTTCATCGTCAATTATTTCTTTCTTTCCAACCTGGCCATCACCTGTGCTCCGGAGTCTGTCCGAACGGCTCCTTATTTTCATGGGCCTTTTAGTGTCAATAAGGAGTAAAGTTACCGCAGTAATGAAGGTATAGGAATTAATGTTTTTTTCGTACCTAACTCTCTTGCGGCTGTCAAGTTGACTTCTGCAGCAAGAGAGAGGGCTTGATTCTGCTGTGGTGGCCAGATAAATATACGGGGGGGGGGGGGGGGGGTAACTTAAGAGTGCACAATTAAAAAAATAGGCTTTTTGAGCTAGAAGACCGTTTTTTTCGGCATAACGTTGTCAGCGCTGTATTGCATCGGAATGCAACTAAGACATGCTAACTAGCAGGTTGGTTAACTAATATTGAATACTTAACTTTTTAACTATTACAGTAAGGCGCCTTAATTATGGAGAGCTGTGCGGCTCACCGCAAGTAATGTCTATATCAGTTTTTAGAATTTCGCAAACGGGGTTATGCTCGGCGCTGTGGCCCAACAAATTTTGGATATTTCGATGAGTTACATGCACTGGGGAGGTTGCTTTACCTGCAAGCTTCTCAATAGCACATGTATTTTGGCGCTATGTCACCAAAATTTGTTGGGCCACAGCGCCGAGGATAACCATGGTTGCGAAATTCTAAAAACTGATACGAATACTGCTTACGGTGGACCGCATGCCTCTTCATAATTAAGATGCCTAGCACGATAGTTAAAAAGTCAACTATTCAATATTAGTTTACCAGCCTGCTAGCTAATTAGCACGCCTTAGCTGTATTCCGATGTATTACACCACTGACAATGCCAAGTCGAGAAAAGTTCACTTCTAACTCAAAAAGTGTAATTTTTAAAATTGTGTAAAATCTTAGGTGAAACACTCTGCAACCGCGTTTTCGAAAGGGTAAAAAATTGATATGGACATTAGTTACGGTGGGCTACACGGCTCTCAATAATTAAGGAGGCTAACAGTATTAGTTAAAAAGTTATCTATTCATTATTATCTAACCAGTCTGATATTTAGTACATGTCAGTTGTATTCTGATGTATCACACCGCTGACAATTCTAAGCTGAAAAAAAAGTACTCTTCTAACCCAAACAGCGTACATTTAAAAATTTTGCAAATTCTGAGGTGAAACACCCTGTATAGATTAAATGCAAGAAGGCCGACAACCTCACATTTAGAACACTCTAAATAACCCCCAGTTATAGAAGTAAATAATTGTCCTTCAACTAAGGCGTGCCTGAAAGACTGGGGATGCTTTAGAACGTAAAAATTAATTTCTGCTGCTTTGCTCACTTCGTCAGTAGTGAGAAATTAACGGGAATTCATCGCGTTAGGAATCTAGAACGTTAGAGTAGTTTTGCGGCAGTAATGTTTGAAGAAGATCGCTTAAATTTACTATCGTTCATTGAATATGCGCTATTGAAAAAGTTGCGCCCTTTTTGTAGGCTACCAAAAAAAGATGTGGAAATTTTTGAGTGCAAATATCGAAAAAAATGTAAATCACAAGAAAAAAAGAAATGGGACTTATTTCGGTTTTCCATACTCGAGGAGATTGAATTTGGGTGATGTGGAAAGAAAATGTGATGTTATGAATAGGTAAAAAATTAAATATAATGTAAATAAACGTAACTAAAGACCTCGCTACAGGAGAGATAGCCTCGAAGGGCCCTGAAAGGCTATGGAGTCTTGTCTTTCTAGGTTACACTTGCTCAAATGGAACTCGGCGGCGAATAGCAACGGCGACCATCACTGCCTACATAAAGAACACAAACTACATCCCAAAAGTTCGTGTCCGTATAACAGGAGTACGCCTCTGGTCGGAAACAAAATTCTCTTAAGAAACAATGCACAAAGAGCTTAGGTACGTTATCTAGACGCTCCTTTGAGCAATCCTCGCTTCCCGAATGGCCACAGATATTCTGATTGAAGGGAAAATGGATCGAGCTGAGTGGGGAACGGAATTCCTGGCGCCGAGAGTGCTACGTCAGTCGCCAGCGGTCTATCTCTAACACTACAGGCCATTTGCGGGTGTCACCTTGGGTGTCGACGTTTCAAGGAGGGAGCAGAAAAAAATCAGTACATGTTTAGGAGAGGGAAGAACGCATTTGTAGGCCGTCACACCAGATAGCGTCACCTGTCGGAGTGATGTTTCTAAGGAGGCCATCGCACCGCTCCATTGAAGAGGAAAATGACAACGCCGTGCCGTTTGAGCCTGTGCAGTTGTTGCTATGCACGTTGGGTGTCTAAGGCGATTGTTGCTGTGGTTACACGGACTTAATTTAAGAACAGTAACTTTATTCTTTACTGTGCACAATGTTGTTCTATGAGTCTGGCCCATTCCTAGCTTTCATGCAGCTTGACATTGGAAATAAATAAATAAATAAATAAATAAATAAATAAATAAATAAATAAATAAATAAATAAATAAATAAATAAATAAATAAATAAATAAATAAATAAATAAATAAATAAATAAATAAATAAATAAATAAATAAATAAATAAATAAACATGTTCTGTTAATAAACCCTTCAAGGTCCCCCATAGAGCGTTTTGCGGAGGGTGGACAGACATATATACACATCAGAAAACAAAAAAAGAGACAGAAAATATTCAAAGGCAAGCAATGTGCAACACATAACGAGCGAAAAAATATTTACTGCAGCTAGGAAAAAAAATATAATACGTGTGACAAATTATAAAAACGCACAAGAAGAAAATCTAAGCAGTACTGGAAATGAAGATGAGTGGCGCACAACGGTTCTAACTTCTGAAATTTTATTGACTGCTTTTCTTTTGCATAGAGCAATTTAGGTTACTCTTTTCAGCAGTTTAAGCAGTTTATGAACGATTCCCCGTAATGTGCACGAAGTACTTTGTTTGCATGCGGGTCGTCTTGCTCTACGGATGACTACGCTGAAGAAATACAGCAGGAAGTTGGTGACATAACTCACAGAGGAAGAGTGGTAGGCCGGTAAGCCTAGGCGAAGCAACGAGGATTTCAGAATGGAGCGTTCATTTACCGCAGAAACGTTGCTTCAATGTAATCACATGTTGAATAGATGAAGCGAACGCAGCTGAGAGCAAACATTTTATCCGCTTTTAAAACGTTATCGTTGCAATTAAATTTCATAACCTTGCTCTCACGTTATTTGTAACGCAATTTGTTCGGAAAGCAGGTATGCTATGTCTGCGTGTCGTTCATTAGCACCGGCGCGCGTGACCACAGCGTGCTTCCACCGCAGTTGATCGAAGAGAGCGCACTAGTCGGTAAAAGAGCGGCTGCCGAAAAGGGAAGACCTTCGAAATCACGAATTCGCCGCATTTCATTGCATGATCCGGAGCCGCCGCTTCCCTTCAAAGGGCTTGATTTTCCCGGCTGGTTCGTCGAAAGGGAGGTTGTCAGCCATGGAAGGAACTCCGGCCTCATTACAGCGGCAGCACAATGCCAGCTCTGCCATCGGCCCCGTTGCTGCAAGGTACGACTGCAGCGTCTCGTTTTGAATACGCGCTCGGTCAACTGGTTCTAGGTGATCCTGAGGAAAAAGGCAGCTATTCCCAAAGTCGAAGAAATTACGCCCGCATAACACCATGTTTGCGTGAGCTCGCTCTATTAACAAAGAAGGCAAGAGAAATAACCAAAGAGAGATGTTCTGCATGACGGAACTTAGCCTTAGGACAATAACATGGGTACGAGGAGGAGGAGGAGAGACTTTAATGAATACAGGAGAGGTCTGCCTGGTTGTTAGCCATGCATGCTACTCCAGGTGAGGGTGAAAGAGAAGAAAAATAGATGAAGAATAGGGGGAAGAACTGGGGAAAAGGAAAAAAAGAAAGGGTGAAAGGCATACTCAAGCATACTCAGCACTCATGCGCTCACAAATACACATAATTGTCAAAGAATGTCCACCAAACCCGTGTACCTCAGAGAAACTAATAATAGTTTTGCCTCTCGCGCAGCCGAACCCGCATCCCTACAGGGTCCAAGGACATGCTCCAGGTGCACGGGGCCGTCCTGACGGGGTCCTAAAGCACTTAACTGTGCCTTGCGATGGTTATTAAAGATTTGTCAGCGGCAGATCAAGTGTTGAAGATCCTCGCACACACTGCATGTCGGGCACAGAGGGCTACTTGATGCACCAATTTTATGAAGATAGAATTCAGTGAAGGCAACGTCCAGGCGAATTCGGTGCAGGCAATTACGATCACGCCTATGTAAATTGCGTGACAAGCGGAAGTCACAAGTGGGTTCTATATTGACGCTGCGCATCAAACCACAAAGAGCGTTGCGTCTGCCAGGATTTAGAGGAATTATCGTGAAGCCGTAGAATTTACACCAGTCAGCAGTGTACGTTCCTTCCTACTGAGGCAACTAAGGGGGATTAAGAGGGAGTGTTGTGGCTTCCACTCTAGCAGTTTTACGTGTAGTAGAAAGCCATGTACTGTTTGAAGTGGGGGTGAACGGGTGTGGAAGCTGTTTATAACACTGCGGTTAGACCACCCGGAATAACGCCATTCTAACGGTTCCGAACGTATGACCCGTTTTTTTGTAAACGCGCTCCGAGCGTTCAATACGATCTGGAACTTCGAAGCCGAAACTGCGGCATTGTCACGTAGTGGTGACGGCAGTCTAGCAGTTCGGAAGGCCGTGAAAGGCTAGGCGGAGTTGGCAACAAACGCGCTTCGCGGTCGTCGAGGAACAGAATCACCACCATTCTCGACCTGGCTGGAATTAAAGCCGATGAAGAACTTTTGAGGTAAGTCACAGAAATGCCCTACAGCAATCTCGAGTAACGTACAAGGCATTCCGCGCGGCTACAAATATTCCCGATAAATCTGGTAGTATCTCTCGCCAGAAACAAGACGATAAAGCTGCGTGCCGGCTGCGTTGCGCATGAACAAATGCACAGTAAAGCCGCCGCGGTGGTTCAGTAGTTATGGCGCTCGGCTGCTGACTCGAAAGGCGCGGGTCGGGTTCGATCCAGGCCGCGGCGGTTGAATTTCGATGGAGGCGAAATTCTAGAGGCCCGTGTACTGTGCGATGTCAGCGCAAGGGTTCTTTAACGTGCGATGTCAGCGCACGTTAGAGAACCCTTGCTGGTAAAAATTTGCGGAGGCATTCACTGCGGCGTGAAGGCCTCGTAGCCTGAGCCGCTTTGGGACGTTAAACCCCCATAAACCAAACCAAATGAACACTATACAAAGCTATGCGGCAGTACAATTACTTTAAGATTTGTTTGCTTTAAGCTTTTCCCTAGGACAAGAAGCAACACCTCCTGGTTAGTAGTTCTCGTTTAGCCAGTTTCTAGCTATAAGAAGGTGTAACTTGCGCATATAACAGGACCAGGAAATGCCGTGAGGCCGGTAATAAAATTTCCCTGCTTCATAAGCGCACGACCATCCACGTTGAAAGCGCCCACGTTAGGCATAGATAATCATTGCATCAGGCCTGTTCGTACACCAGCTTAGACATTCGTGCATTGGTATATTCTCCATATGCTTGAAGGTGTCCACAGTTAATCTGCTGTTCATATATTTCCAGTGGGAAAAATTGGCAGTTGCACACGCGAAACGTCGTGTTTAACTGCTTCAGAAATGCGTTCCCTTTGATTGCCAGTAGAAGCTCATGCATTCTAACATGGCTGCCTTCTGCTCGATCTTCTACATTTTCCGAGCTCACCTACTTGGCATGGATCATCTGTCATCCAACCTACGTGGTCATGTATGCAGTATAGGCTTATAAAGTCATGAGCGTTGTTAGTGTATGCGTCGTTGCTGAACTTCATATCGATCTTGAATTCCATCGAAGAAGTCTTTGCAGTAAAAACTCGAAGCTACGTATACGGTACTCCGTCTTGGCAGCCCTCGAATGCATTTATGACCTAAAAAAAGTACAGTAAAAAAGTGAAGTAAAAATAAAAATAAGTAAAAAGAGCATATGCGTAAATTATCTACCACGTTGTTGCTTGCTACGTTTCGTACTGCTGCTCACTGCTCCTCTTGCAACTGGGAAGTATTGAGGAAAATAAATGGAGCCTTTCAGTAATTTTGTGCATTTTTTGTACTATGTGAACAAAAAAAAATTGAAATAGAGCAAGATGAGGCAAAGCAACCCAGTTTGATACCGAATTTAGGGCCAGACGATCCTAAAGTGCATGGAATATTTATATGAATTACGCATGCACGCACAGACATATATTGACACACGCAAGTTTATTCTTTGGTATATCTGTTCAGAAAGAGTTCAATCTGTAAATATAACGCCAATAATAACGAAGGATACCATTCTTCTATGAACGTTTGTACTCGTGCAAGAATAAAAAAAGGATAAAACAAGAAGTACTCATGCCATCAAATCTGGGCATAAAAAGCTAAAGACGTAAAGCTCGCTCGAAACAGCTTTTCCTCAGTGCTGTTTTCCTTTCTCGGCACAGGTATCGGTGATGAGTGATCTCTGCTGTTTCCTTTTAGAGCGGGCGGTTCGGCAGCGCGTGGGGGTCGGCCATTTATTTTCTTTCTCAGCGAGGACAACAAAACAAACAACAACAACAACAACAACAACAACAACAACAACAACAACAACAACAACAACAACAACAACAACAACAACAACAACAACAACAACAACAACAACAACAACAACAACAACAACAACAACAACAACAACAACAACAACAACAACAACAACAACAACTCGTCAAAGACACAACGATGAGACAGGTAACAGGGAACGGGTGTGGAGGAGCAGCGCCTTTGGAGATGAGGCGCGTCATCACACGCGTCAGACAAGGCTACGGGCGAGAGTTTTGTGGGCGGCCACGATCGTACGGCGATAGAGAGAGAGAGAGAGAGAGAGAGAGAGAGAGAGAGAGAGAAGAAAAGAACGGGAAGAGAGAGAGAAAGAGTTAGGCAAGCGACGCGACGAGTATGGAGAGGACGGCTTCCCGAACAGGGAGAGAAAGAGGGAGAGAGTGCGTAATCTGAGGCACCTTCCTCCTCTCCCAGCGAGCGCAGCGACTCCAGAAGAGAAACCGCGGGTCTCGAACATTGGGCGCGAACACCAAGTGCGCCGGCTCAGTGCGACGGCGACCCGAGAGCGGGTCTCAGCGACCGCTCAGAGAGTGCGCGGCGCGCGAAGAGGCGACAAGTGCGCTCCCACCGGTGGCCTTTCAGGCAGAGAAAAGTTTCGCCTCAAGTTTTTGTGTTCTCTGAATTTAGCGAAGTCCGTTTGAGATTCTTCAAATCCAGTGTTTATTTTACTCCACGAAGAATAGCTGTCAGTGAAAGAAATCGTGAAACATCGATTCGTCCGGTAAAAACTTACGAGCGGAGTATGGTGGAAAGGTGCAGGTTGGAGGCTTCCACAGAACGTGGCCTTGCAGGTAAGGGCTTTTCCAGTGGCATATGAGGGAGTTTGCGAGGTGTGGCTTTTTTTATGGGACTTCTCATTTCTAATGGGAACTTTACCTTGGTCGGACAGATGTCAGATGGCAGAAAAATGTCATGTGTGTGGCACACGCCTCTAACCCTCAGTGTCTTGAGTTGTCTTCCGCGATAATCGTATTACCGCCAGGCATGTCGACATGTTGGCGAGCATACTGGTAAGCATAATTGGCGCACTTTAACTTAATAAGCATTGAAGTGTTGACCAGAAGTCATAAAAGAAACTCAGAAGAGTACCAGAACGGTTCAACGCTAAGGAATTAGACATAAAATAAGCTTTTTTCGCGGCTTTCGAGAAAGAGAACACTGATGTAGTTATAGGAGTTTCCATTTCGTGTTAACCATTTCGCAGGGCGTGCAATAATTTTTTTACAATCTTTGGTATTTCTAAAGAGAGAAAAAAAATGTTTTCCAGTACCTTTACCTTGAGTGTTCATAGCGTTAAAATGTATGAACTGCATACTTAAACAAAAAAATTACTAGTCATGTAGTCCTCGACCACGACCACTAGATTCTACAGTGTCTCGTTATTTTGGCGCCCTTTGATTCCATTACCTTGCTTCATCTAAGCTCTTCTGGTTGATTAAGCAGTTTGGTCCAAAATGAATCTTCTCGGGCTAAAACTTGCACTATCCAAATTCTAGTCACCTAAGCGTTAGAAAGCGAAATAATAAGAGACGCGCATAAAACAACATACGGGGCGGTGATTCCATTTTTGATAGCGTAAGGGCAGCTTATTAAAGAGTGTCATGGCTAATGTGTTGTGGTCTTCACAAAATGGCGTCAAATAACTTTTTTACAAGCATTTTCCCCAAGACAAAGCCAAACAGCAGTCTAGTAAAAAGCTTTCACCCGAGGGAAAGCGGAAACTGGGGATACGAAATGGGAGCTAAGCCCTCATGATTACCGCTCAGCCACCGCTTAGACAGCGTTAAAAATTAGCGCTGTCTATATCGAGTTGTGATCCTTTCTTGCATCTTCGTCTTGTTGAAGTCGAATTTTTGAGTCACAGTCAACCAGACAGCCGTTTTGATATTAGACATTGAGCCGCAGTTTCCTCAAAGTCAACTCTATTCTCCCTGTTTGAAGCTCAGTGACGAATGCATGCAGCTCTTAAAAGGTTTATTATTACTAAGACTAAGTGTTGTATTTTTCTTGGAGTTTTAAACAAGGCGTACTCACTGAAACAACTTTTATTTTAGAAACGTCCTCTGACAATGTCGAGAAGTTTTATGACTGTTAATTTATTCACAAATCCCAAATATATGCACTGTTATTCAAAATATATCTGCCTTTGACTGATGTGTTCTCGTAGTAAAAATTAGGTTTGGTCGTGTTTTCCCACATTGAAATGTTTTCACTGTTGCGTCTTGAGAATCGTTAGAACTAATAATAGTAATATAATTTTTTCTTATTTCGGGGACCTGCCATATGGTTTGAGATGAGACAGTGAATAATAGACTCATGCTGTTCCAGCTTTTCGTACGCCACTTGCCGCAGTGGGTTAGTGTTTGTAACGTTTGGCAATTGATCTAATTCGCGGGACTAAATCCCGGTCATGGTGGCCGCATTTCAGTGCAAACGAAATGCAATAATGCCTAAGTGTTGAGCGCTGTCATTGCAGGTTAAAGAAACCAATGTGGTCGAAATTAACGGAGCCCCTCACCATGCCACTTGTCGCATCGGGAGGTTAAACCTCACTTACCCAATTGCCTTTTGTATAGCCTCATGGGACCAGCAGGAGCTGACGCAGTATCAAGAGAAAAGCGGTGATTTTCTCTCACTCACGTTAAATTATATCAATATTTATTTATTTCACACGCTACCAGACCCTGTGACCACCAAGATAGGAGTGAATTAGTTACAGGTGTACATTCGACAACTGTAGTCGCCTAAATATTATACCTACAATGCAGTCATTTCTAAACAATAGCAATAAATACAAGAATAACGGATGTCAGGAGCAAATTCAATATTTCAAGCAACTGAGAAAATAATTCCTCACTACTCTTTGGGCACAAAACATGATTGGGTAGCTTAATACAATATCGGGCTGTTAGAACGAAGAAGAAATATTTCATGCAGTTCTTATAAAACCTTCCCAATTCTACATGCCTGAGGCTATTATTACGTATTACTCGGGAAATGTCTTTGACAAACTGTTCTTTGGCAAGGATGACTTGAATATTTCTGGTGCGGTAGAAAAGATTCAGTCGTTTCTGCTTAAGCCTTAGTTACTTGGAGGTACATGTTTGCTTTGTTATCAGCGGAAAACTGAATACCGTTTCTGAAAACGAAACAAGATGAATATGAGTGCCCGTCTTTGCACTTGTTGTGATTCCCTTACCTAATACTGAACGTTCGGATCGCGCACCCAACCGCCGTACTCTTACATTGAGTCTAGGAGGGTCTTTTAGGCACTAATTTTTTTCTCGATTCAAGAAAAATTTAGCGTTCGTCCTATGCAGTCTGATCTTTCGTTGTCGTTACGGCATACGTTTACAGAGTGGGATTTCCAACCCAATGTTTGAGGAAATAATCCAGGCTGAATATTTGTACTCGGCCAAATACGTCTCCTTCTAGAGGGTTCTCAAATACTAATCACTAATGCTTATGGGGTTTAGTCATGCAAACAGATTTATGCAGACTTTTTGACATTTGACTCACATCCCACGAGATATTAATCTAAGAGAAAAAATCATTAGACATTACTTTACTTGTGACGGATCTAACTGCGGTACCCAGTGGTACCCTGACTTTACATGTGATATGCTGGAGTTTTTCCTCTGGATATTTATAAATTTCTGGCGATCGGCAATGAAGGTTCCAATCAACTGAACAATAGAGCCATTGCTCAAGACAGATTTATCTTCCTGCGATTAACCAAGTCGAAGGGCTTTCTTGAAATCTAACACAATTACGTGAGTCCGTCCTTTTCGTTTGTTTATAACAAAAATCATAAACTGTTTCCGCCAGCGGTGTTATGGTAGACAATCCCTGAAAAGTAACTGATAAAAACTGTCGGATGTGCTTAAAATTATATGCTGTAGAAGCTTAAAAGATATCGATGTTAGGTATCGACGGTGGGTCGTTATTAAGAGTCCTGCTGGTAATTCACATCCCTAATTAATTTGGACTCATCAGGCACCGCCAAAGACGAAAATTATTTCTTAATGACAAAAAGAAAATCTCTTGCCGACCAATCTGCACTCTTTTTCCAAAATGAGTTAGGGATATCATCTGAACTGGCTGGTTTGGCTGTGTTCATTTTAAGCAACAAGCCCGTAATTTCTTCAAGAAACAATTTCAAAATTTTTACGTTGAAGATTGCGTAATAATACGGACTCTATTGACTAATTTCCATCCGTAATAACTGATTACCATTGCACTCTAGTAATAGAAATTTCGAACAAAAAAAAAGACAATATTTGTGTGATTTTTAATTATCATTTGTCTGGCAGGTTTAGCAGTACTAGGATCAGGGACAATAGAAAAGCACGTAATTGTCTAAATTCAAGCCTCATTAATGCGCGCTTTGTAGATGTGTATTAAGAGGAAATTCAAGAAAGACCTCGATGATATTGAGGAGAATCTCGCAGAGCTGCTTGAACGTGTGAGCTAAACGTTCGCCAGGATCCGACCTCTCAAACTTTTCTTTGTTTCGACAGCTGTACAAGAAGCACTAGCTGCTAATTTCATACGGAGAGTGTAGGTACTGCTGCTTTTACGTGGGACTTGGACGCGTTCAAAATCTGTACCCTAGATCACTTAACTATTCGGAGTTTTGATGGCAACATGTAATGCATGGAAGCACTCATCCATGTCTTCCATTCTATCGGACATAACATGCCATATATGTTGCAACTGTTTCAGGATACCGCAGTGACAGTTCCGATCGCCTATTCTACTGCTGTGCAGGTGATGACATTGCTGTCGCCGCTACCTGCTGCTAGATTACAAGGTCCCCCGCTACTCTGCCGACACACGCATCTTCTGGTCGCGGTCCATCACTGTGGATTAAGCGTCAACCACAGAAAACGCTCCGTCGACACCGAGAAATGCCGCTTCCGTTTCAAGGGCTGAACAGAGCAGGAGACGCCGAGATTTAAGGCCCCTTGATTACACGCCTTGCGTGCTCCTACATCGACGTGGCTCAAGCCGCCATCATGTCCCCCACCGAGAGCATGCTTCCGAGCGTGTTGTCGCCCACGCTCAGCACCAACGGCTCACTGCTGAGTGTGGCCGTGGCCGCTGAAGAGCCCGTGGCCTCGGCCGCCACCATCGCTACGCTGGCCTCCCTATTCGCCGCCATCGGCCTCTCGGGCGTCCTGGGCAACGCGTTCGTCGTTTGCGCGGTGCTGGGGGACCGCGACATGCGCAGCTCGGTGACCAATCTGTTCATCCTGAACCTGGCGGTGAGCGACCTGACCATCCTGCTGGCGTGTGTGCCGGACATCGTGCTGTTCATCCGTAACCGCGGCTGGGAGCTGGGCTTGGGCCTCTGCCGAACATTGCGCTTCGTTGAGGTCATGGCCCTGTACGCTTCCGTGATGACCCTCGTCAGCGTCTGTGTCGAGCGGTGAGTGCTGGTTCGCACGCAGAACCCCGCCAACTACTTCCCTCATACACAAAGCCAGGCTGAACATTGTCAGCATCCCGATTTGCGCCAGCTTTACTGTGTTCCCGGAAGTAATAAGATCATTATGCTGAATGCATCGCATTTGGAGCAAGAAAATTTTAAATGCGCAGCGTTTTAAGTCGTCTCCAGAGTTGCGACGTCACCACTCTAAAACAAAAAATAATTACTGGCTGAATGCTCTCTGAATCTATGCTCTGCTCGATGCTGATTGTGCCTTGTGGTTGAGAGTGTAATAGGAAAGGCAAAAAAGAAAAAGGAATTGGTTCATTCCATATTGTTAGTTCAGTACGTCGCCAAGCTACTGCAGCAGTATTTAAATGAAGGGGTTTAACTTTCAGAAACGATAAATCGGCTATGATATACGCTGTAGCGGAGGACACAGGTTAATATATACCACCTGGAGTTCTGTACCGTACGCTAACATTGCACAACATACTGGCGGTTTTGTACTTATCCTCCGTCGAAGTACAGCCGCTGCGGCAGGGATCGAACCAGCGATCTACTGATTAGAAGTCGAGCGCCATAGCGATTAAGTAACTGCGGTGGGCTGTTAAAAGATAATGATATAATTAAAAAACCCTGGTGTCATGTGTGAACTAGGTGTTCGACTGGTGTGGGCAAATTTTTTCGAGCTTATTCTCAGTTTGTTTTCAATTTACGAAAAACAAAAAAATACAGTCACTCGGGGTTTAAAGCGGCGAGTTGAAGTACCTATCTTCTTTTAACTATCTAAAGTGGTTAACAATTAAATGATGTAAGCTTTGGAAGCAATGCGTTAAGAAATAAAATATACTGTGTGTGGTATACAATATTGAGCGATACAGTTCGAGTTCTGTTCTTGCAATTCATGCCATTCCTTAGCAAGATGTTGCCTTATGCTTTGTGGAATGTCCTGCAGTGTATTGTTTAATTTTTACCCGCTCGATGCTTGCGCTGGTTTTCCTTGCATTTCTTGATCGCTGTGGAAGACTGCGTGCGCATTTGCGAGCATACTTGAGTTCAGGCAGGAAAAAATGATTTCGAAGATAAAGAGAACCTTTGTAGCGTACTGTACCTACTTTTCTTGACCTTTAACACACAGATTCAACGTTGACCTGAGTGAATAGTAATACAAGAAGGAAGATTTAATGATCCCTTCATTTTGTTCGAAAAAGCTTTCTATGCAGGAGGCATTTGCTTGGATTCCACCCCCCCCCCCCCCCCACATTACCCTCACTTTTATTTCTTCTGACCTCTCAGTATTTATTTCGAAATTGTAAATGCCTTGGCGGAAGGCCACAGCGAATGGAATTATACGACAACCGATTGGATGTACGCAGGCGCACAAGCCTTTTTTTATTTATTTATCCATCCATTACCCACAGCGCCAATTTGGCGTACAGTGAGGGGGGGGGGGGAATTGATGTTGATATATATAACATAACACATAAATGCAGGTAAGTGACAAAACAAAGAGAAATGCTGCACCGGTATCTATAAAATTATAGAAAATTATTACATACATCAACAGAGTACACATGTATATGCAGAACTAATGGTAACTAAAGCTGCAACTGAGCAGTTCACTCCCCCCCCCCAAAAAAAAAAAAGAAAAAAGAAAAACGCTTTAAACGGAAATAAAAAGCGCCAACGCAGCGCACACGCAAATGCACAAGTAGTGAAACATAAAAGCTTCTAATGTGTATTTCATGCTAGTATTTTGCGGAAACATGAGAACAAAGTGGAATAAACTGTGAAACACACGGATTCGTACAGTAGTATACAAGGAAGTTCTTCGATCTTCATGACTGGGTATTTGTTTGCTCCTCAAAGCGAGCTTATAGCTTATTTCGGCATTTAGTAACAATAGGTCGAGTACTACTCTTACTAGGGTCTTGCATGCCTAATGCTTCCATGCAGCTGCAAAGAGATCGATGCCTGGCAGTCATGATTTGATAACAAGATTGCTTTTCATTCTATAAGAGCAGTTAGTCGTAATTACAAGTTAATCCAATCTTTATGCGGCCAATCTTCTTCCTTCATTATTTCACGCGCTGTACACTTTCACCCAGAAAATCGCATCAGTTTGGCTCGCTGTGCTGAGGAAGCGGGCGCTGAGCATCTGTCGTCTTAATGAACCCAGGGACACATCCGACGCTATCTCAGTAAAACATGGTGGCGACAGCGGTATTAGCAAAGAGGACGTTGAAATCCCGCCATCCTCGAGACATCACCGGCGTACGTAAGGCCACTCATTCATTATGTGGACAGATGGCGAGTGCAAGCATAAAAAAAAACAAGTGAAGAAAGAAGTATCCCTATCCAGATTAGTTTTTAACTTGCGACGAGAAACCCAAGTCCCCTGAGGATGGATCAGAGGTGAGCAAGGCACGACGCCGTTACATTTCCATTAACTTGACTGTTACGCTGCCTTTCCAATTTTAGCGACAAAGGCCGTTCCTCATTGGCGAGATTTCTTGGATTACCCTTGCAGCTTCTCAGACGTAACAACAGCTCTTGCGTAATGAATACATCGCGGGTATCGCCCTCGTTCTAAGTAAAGAGGAAATGAAGTTCGTAAAAGGTAACGAGCTTAAGCATGAGATGTTTCAGTTTGCTAAGCTGCACTGGGGAAACATTACGAAGTTATGACAGAAAGAGCGTATAATGAAGAGGAAGAAAGTAATACTAGCTCTCACGCGACTGAAAATGTTATTGTACTATCACAAAGTGTCGCGCCAGCCTGATGAACTCGGGGGAAGCAACGCGGTACCTGGGAAGTCTTCCCTACTTGCGCCAGCCGGTAAAATCATCCAATAATCCGGTGCTTTATGGGGGCGCTCGTGAAATCTGTAAAAGGCAGCACATAGCGGTGATCTTCTGCTAAAATAATATTATAACTGCGATGTCAGTACTAGTCACGCATGTGGGAGCAGACGCCGCACTAGATTGGGAGCGCAAGAAGGAATGGGTAGAATTTTCTCGCTACTGGAGTCCCTCCCTAACCACTCAATCATTGGTGTTGTCGAGGCCGCGCGTGTTACCAAAGACTTCGTTAAGTGATTGGCTGACCCACGTGGGGGCAGAAGAAAAGTTCTTTACGCGACAGGACGGCAAGAATAAGACCGAGAAGCTTGCTCGTTATCGGGGAGTGTGACAGCGGAAGAAAACCTGGGTTTGGATACGCACCACTGTTGGAAGACTCATGCACATGCTGGAGTACAGGCGTCAGCACCACGAGAAATGACCATGACCTGTTGAGTGCGGCTACACAAAAGAAGAGTACTTCCATATTTTTACTGATTACTGCACATCGTTGAATAGACAGGTTTATGTTATTGTAGCTGACAAAGGGTCTTTGAAATAGAGGTTTACATTAATATAAATAAGGTTTATAGGCTTAAAGGTTTATAAGATTTAAATGTTTGTTTAAAGGCCTAGGGGGCGGGGGGGCAGCTGGCAAAGGACAGGGTTAATTGGAAAGACATGAGAGAGGCCTTTGCCCGGCATTAGGTGTAGTCAAGCTGATGATGATGGCGATGATGATGATTATGAACATGTATATGCAGGCTGTGTGGGTGAAGTATATGGCCTTTTACTGTCCACTTTGGGCATATTCAAGCAAAATCGAAAGGTGATAAACTTACTGAATTTGCCGGGAAATAATTTATCGTCACATTTTTGTCGACAAGAAACAAAGATATCTGCAATGTATATAAAACACTTGGTGGCTCGATCCAACGTTTTTTGCAGCCATAGGCAACCCTTGTAGCCTTATTGATCCACTTTTTACTTTGTTGGCTCCTTAGAAAACGTTCGTTACGCGTAAGGCGATGATGGGCTCATAGTGGTTGGATATTCATAGTCGCGTACGGCCGAGTCGCGACCAGTTTCCAATCCAATCTGTTTTTTTTTTATTATGACACCATGGTTTTGTGTGTGCACAGAAGGGCGGAGAAAAACTACAGAGAATGTTTACTGCATCCTCATCAGTGCAAAAACACTGATTTGTGCTACGTAGAAGACGAAGATGAGCGGGCAATGCCGCGGGACCGAGCGCTCGCGCTAGGCCAGCTGTGAACTCACAAGAGACGATTTAGCTTGGGTCAGAACCACTGGATTACTACCACCTAGAAGGCGACGATCAGCCGGCAGTGCCGCGGGAGGATGGGTTCATGGCTCAGGTGATTTTCTTTTTTTTTTCAGATTCCTCTATATTTATGAACCGCTTGATATAAACCCGGATAAGTTTTTTTCTTTTTGGATCTGCACCAAACCCTGGCCAATCCCCCACCGTTGAGCAATTGACTTGAGCAAATACAACCCAATTGACTTGAGCAAATACAAACAATATAGTTCAGGCACTCTTTTCTGCACCGTAAAGGCCGGAGGTGTACTTAAAGAAGAAAATATTGTACGTAACCACGCATGGCTTTTCAGTGAAAGAAGGCGGCCTCTACAGCCGTCGACTGCCGACGGTAAATAAAAAGCAGCTAGCTTGTTCGCACAACACGGCGTTTTACATTTATCTTGAGGAAAAGGGAACGGAGAGGAAAATTTGTACCGTGCACTCACTCGCGGCTCAATGCTCCCTTCGTGCCGGGCTGAACAAAGACGGTGACGACTTGCCGTCTGCAACATCGCTGAATGCAAATTGGTGCTGTGATCGGACGGTTGTGCAGACGGTAATTTACGTTTTTTCATTCATTTTATGCAGACACTGCAAATAAATTAAAGGGATGAGCTAAAAAAATCTTATTACTGTGTTTCTCTTGATATATGCGTTGGGAGACTTCACAGACGAAGTTTTCATAGGTTCGCTATGGTACGAAGCGCACGCATGCCCATTGACGCCATAAGACTAACTTGCAAGCTAAGTCGCGAGCTCAATGATCCAGAGTCACACCACCACGGCTATCGAGAACCGTAAGGGGCACCAAAAAACCACCTCTGGCATCTAAAACGCTTCGATGTAGCAGCGCGTCGCTGGCGACTGACCATCCGTGCACGTGAGTGGTTTCACACTTGCAGACATTACACACGATCATGATGCAGGATGCTTCAACAGCTAATAGATAGCTCTAGAATAGGAAATGCAGGTTTGCGCGCAGTGAACGCAAGTATTTTGCGGGTCATTCTGCTTTATGTTACATCATTCGATATACGCAGACGAGATAACTCAGTGATAGTGGCGCCATCCAGTTTGAATGAAGAGAACAATTTCTGCAACAAACCGGTGCTCGTTAGGCCTAGAAGCTACCGAATCGTCCAACGAAATAAAAAGCAGGCCAAATTTATTGTCCATCTAATGGGATATAGGCAAGACAAGACGAAGCGAAAGTCCCGTACCTTGTTTATATAATGTTCACGGGCCGAAAAACGCAGTAACATGAACGAGTTCACTTCGAAGCGAGAAGCGACACTTCAGAGCGCGCCGCCATGTTGGCTGTCGAGCATCTGCTGCGTACGCTGTGTTGACGTCACCGTCCGGTTTCTTCGACCCTTTTCGCTGCATCCGAACCACCACATCTGCTTCCGGCGTTTCGACAAATAAGGCGTGCCCGTTGCGGCGGATTATGACGCTTTTTATTATGACACAAAGTCGGAATACAGACCCTGGATCGATAAGCAGTACAAGCAAATGGAACCGGTCAAAATGAGGCTGCGTCTCCCATTATGAAAATGTGCAGTTTGCGGAAACTGGGCCCATATCTATGCACATTCAAGCTGTTAACAAGTGTGAAAATTTGTGTTTCAAGTAGCACAAGTACTGAGCTAGTAGGTGATGAAAAGCGCGTTCTAGGATTGCATTTTGTAAACAACGGTCTCTTAGCCAAAAAATGGTACCACCGCTTCCTTGCAGGAGGTGCAATTTGAAGCGCGTTTGCTTGTCAAACATCTTGTCGGATTTCTGTGCCAGTTGTTAACGAAACGTCTCCCTGATAACTCGAGATACGAGGAATATTTTTTCCAACATCTGGAAAGGCTATAAATTAAAAAAGACGCTCAATGTCAAAAAGTGTTTACGTACAGTGTGAAGGTATATCTATGACCTAGTTTTCCATATCATCACTTTGCCAATTGAGTCATTGGTCGGGGCAGTGCACCAGGTTTCCAATACCATCTGAAGACAATGCTGCCGCCTGTGTTGTATGGCATGGCATGACGGTGTCCTGAGGTTTCTCGTTTTAGATTACGGTAACCAAGGTCGTTTGCCACAAATCCTGCATATGACTGACCTCGATAGTTTTGAAACTCATCAGATAATAGAGAAACGCTTAACCTGTGCTTCCTGGAAGCTACTTAATTCAATCAATGCAAAAGTTATCCTGCCACAGACATCATCTTGGCCCACGTGCCGTAAAGTTTGTTGTTCGTTCGCTAAATTTTCTGCACCATTCTCTCATACTGCCGTCACTGATACAGTTCCTACCATACACAGGGTTCATTATACGATGCATTTATGGTGTTACACGCTCCTTCGCGCCCAAAAATGGAACAACGCAACTGAACTCTCACTTGGCCGCATTAGCCATTTTCAAGGATACGTTGACGCGCTCAGATCGAAGCTCCATTCGACGCATTTATTTCAACAGGGGTCTTATTGATGGCGCATGAGATGCTGTTTGCTCACACGTAACTCTCATCTTAATGTCATTTATCATGCCTTGCGGCGGCGTCATTACAGGTTGGAAAAACTATTCCTCGTAAGTTATTCCAGAAGGCCTCTCCATTGTAAAGAATTTTTCTAGCATAGTGACATCTCGAAGGTTGCGTATTCAGAAACAAGCTACCCATCGTCCTTGGGAGTTATGGGCAATATTTATATTTGCGTTTCTATTGTTTTTTTTCGATGACAAGTTATTTCGCTTTACTATCGTTTGCTTCGACTGCTGTGGCAGTAGTTTGGCCCGTGTGGACCTGGTTCTATTTTTCTTGACAACCACATTATTAGGATGCAGAAAAAAAGCAGGTGACTCCTTTGGGTGAACTTGGCATATTGGACATCACAAAAAAACTTGAGCGAAGCTAAGGCCCTCCTACGCCCGATATCAGGAGCGGAAGGAAGAAAAAGAGAAGCTCATTTATGTGGTTCGTATGTGCAGTCATCTCTTTTGACATTGAAATTATACTACTCGCTCTAAAAAAAATCTCTGTTTTCTAGCTAGCCCGACGCTCCCCCCCCCCTGTCTCTCTCTCTCTCTCTCTCTCTCTCTCTCTCTCTCTCTCTCTCTCTCTCTCTCTCTCTCTCTCTCTCTCTCTCGTTTTTTACTTTTGCGCACCATGAACAAGCGTTTCTCTCCCAAGACACCAACCTCTGATGGGAAATGAAGAGGAAGAATATGAGCTCATCGAAGCAGCGAAGAAGAAGCTGAAAAGAAGCGCAGCCATTGTGTGCGCCGTAGGCCTGCAGCCTTCCGGGGAAGCCGTGTCAGTCGCTAAAGAGTTGCCGGCAAGTTTTGGAGCAGTGTGTAAGATGTCTGGAAGAAATCAGCGGAACTTGCTCGGTGACGTACAAGGCAGTGCCTCAAGTTCAACTAAACCGGCTTCGAGCGGTTCCAGCGGGGTGCCTCCGGAATCGCGGATGTTCACCGAGGATCGTCTGCCTCATAATCCTGGTAAGCCAGGACTAGCGGCCGGTCAGAAAGTTTCCGATGTCGATACTACGCCATTCATAGGTCAGGAGGGTGTCTCATCTTTGCGAAAGAGAGATGAGCAGCGCTTGAAAGACTCGGAAGAAATTGAGAGGATATTTAAGCAAAGACGACAGAGTCTGCCAAGCACAGTGTCTCAGAGCGAAGCCGGTTTACAAAGGAATGCCACATCTGAAGGGAACCCGTCATCTTGCCGAGATCTTATCCCTGTAGAGGAAGATATGTCTGTGTGTAGAGCAGCAGAGTCTGAGATTGTGGAGAGTATAGCATCTGAGATCGCGGAGCCCGCTAAGGACACGTCGATCACCCCCGACAGGAGGTCAGAAGCAAAAATGCTGCCATATGTGCGGAAACGTCCTTCAACAGCAGCCTTTGCTACAACTACGCACAAGAAAACCACACATGCGGGACCTTCTGCTGACAAAATAACGCCTAATGATCAAATGCAACAAAAATCCACTGATATGAGTTCTCCCGCAGAGATACCAGCACGCGAACATTCTTTAAATTTTGAAACGCCTGTCGATACAAAAGAACAACGAATACAGTCGACCTCAGAATCCCTAACCACGAAGAAATCTGAAGGAATATCTCAAGAGCCCCACCCGCGCGAACCGATGGCGGACAGAAATGCTGGACTACGCAACGCCCCTCCGGCCTCTGAGCATGAGCCGTCAGCGGCAACGGCTCGCAGTCCGTCCTTTGCTACCGGTTACTCGGCCTCACCAACGCAGCAGTCCACTTCAAGAATGCCGACGGCACCTTCTGGAGACGAAGGCTCTCCCAGAGCCGCCAGTGACGCCCGGACGGTCTTGAGGGATCCCACTGGCCTGGCTGCTCCACACGGCATGTACCTGAAAACGACGCCTGGAGTCTTCCAGCAAAATGACGCTAGTTTTCTTGGAGGTGGTATTTCAACAACCGGGGAGTCAAGCGCTGCGGGTGACAGCTCGTCAGTGTCGAGTGCAACGACAGAGAGCACGCGGCCTTCGCTTGCCGCGGTTAAGAAACGAATGAAAAACGTTCCTCCGGGCTTACAGGTCAGCCCCGGTCACTTACCCAAGAAAAACAGCGCATACGCTCCTAGCACCGCAGTGGGAGCTTTAGCCTCCCCGTCTGCTACACCAATTGGACGCGTATATCAGACAGCGAATCTTAGTAGTCAGGTTCCAAAAACTAGCTTGCCTCTGAGTATTCCTAAAAGCAGATCGGCGATTGATTTTGCAAAGGAAAAGGCGGAAGCGGACAAGAGGGACAGGTCACCGAGGCAAGAAGGCTCATCGTACACATGCAGGCGAGGCACACTCGAAAGGAGGAGTTCCACGGCTACAACTCCGCCAGATCAATCTCCCGTTGTTGTTCGTAGTCGTCAAAGGAATCGTACCATTGACGATCGTCCACGGATGGGCAGGGAGCAGGGTTTCTATCTTTTAGCCGTATGCATTGCCATTGGTCTAGCGCTGGGACTGTGTTATGTATTCTGGCCCTCTCTGACGCTCTCTACTAAGCCGAGAAACTATACGGCGAAGAGGAGATCCAGTGAAACATGCGATACTATGAACTGCGCTCGTTATTCCCGGCGCCTGAGCGACCTTCTCTCCTGGGCTGACATAAGTCCGTGCGACGATTTCTATGCCTTCGTATGCAGCCGCTGGTCAAGCCGGTTAGCTTCTGCTGCGAGTTATTATGCCACCTCGACGAACGACGATTTCGTCAGTTTCCTCGAAGAAAAAATTCACAGCTGGTTACAAGATGCACCTCAAAGTACCAAAGTATTTGAGCCTCTGAAGAATCTCCACGACGAATGCATGAACGTTAGGCGCATCGACTATGATGGCTGGCACGCACTCAAGGATATGATGCTTCTCTTCTCTCTAGAAAGTTTCCCTTTCAGTATGCCTCTGAGAAATATTTCTGTATGGGCGACGGCTGCTAAGGTCCTGCGTACTACTGGTACTATGGCGTTGCTGAGTGTCAATGTAGCGTCGCATCCGCTGAGGGCGAACAGAGATGTCATGTCGCTCGGACCGCCAGAACTGCTGTCTGCTAAGAGTTCCCTCGACAGCAATGAGGTGGCTCGCTTTTATACGGAAGCGCTATTTTCGGCCATTAAAATAATGACGAAGGAGTACATGCGACCAGCAGACGTTCTCTCCGCAGCCAGATTCGCCAGCAACATTGAGACGCTTGCTGCGGGGACGCGTGAAGGAGGCCCTGCAAAACTCTTTTCTCTCGACTCGCGCTTGGACCTGCGGAACTTTACCAGCGAGCTACTTCGAGGACAAAAAGTGTCTTTTTTCGATGGTATGAGGTCAGACGTCTTAATCTGGCCATCGAATACGACGCGCGCCGTTTTAGACCTCGTCGCCGAAACTAAACCCCACACAGTCCTGAATTACCTGGTTGTTCGACTCATGATTCAAGTTTCTCCGTTCATGCCTTATTCGAAACTGCTAGACTTACTCACCATCTTCGTCTATGGCAAGACCAGGACGGCGCCGTCTCGGTGGCGGCTTTGCGTTCGTGTAGTCGAGAGAGCCCTCTATCCGCTCGCTTATGCTTCCGTATTTGCCCAGCCATTTCTCCGCAAATATATGCCCAGACTCGTCGAATTTGTCAACGGAGCCGTTGCTGAGTTCAATCTTGAAATCGAGCAATCACAACTGCTCGACCAACAGTCAAAGGCAGTTATTCGCGATACCATTTCGACGAGCGCCATCAGAGTGATTGGCCCAAGCTGGACCAATGACAACACGTCAGTCAGCGAGTACGCCGACAAGCTTCCTAACATCAGAACCATGCGATGGGGTCTGGGAACCTACACTGCGTACCACGAGTACACCTTCTTGTACGCCCTGTCACGCAACTCGCGGGAACATTGGGGCCGCACCATGTTCAGCACAGACTGCTGGTATGAACCGAACCCAAGGACTGTGTACGTCCCTTTGCTCGCCTTCAATGCAACGCAAGCGTTGAGCGAAGACAATGTGGACGCATTCCAGCTGTCGCGGTTGGGACCTCGGCTGATCCGTTGCCTGTTCGACATGCTACTGGACGAGGCCAACGCAACGAACGGTCCCGCGCACTGGCTCACCGATGCCACATGGACCAAGTTAAGTGCAGCCGAGGCATGCCTCGGTGGTCGACGAGATTACTTCCGGTTCGGACGTTTCCGGGACGTTCTGGCTGCACGCGTCGCCTTCAGAGCCTTCCTGAAGAGTGTTGGTACCGAAGGAGAGCTAGTTCTGCAGCTTGACAACGGTCGCGTAATGTCCAGCGCGCAGGCTTTCTTCGCATACCTGATGGTGCAGAGCTGCAGCAACAGTGACGGCCTCGACCGCTGGAGGCGCACGGCTGCCGGCAACGACTGGGGGGCGGCTCTGCAGAATAGCGAAGACTTCCGTCGTGCGTACAACTGTTCGTCAACGTCTGGCGTAAATTCGCCGCCAGAGTGCGCTACGTGAAGAACACTTGCAGCCCTTATAATTGTGTCATTTGTTTTGCCTTCCTCGAATTTAACTTTTTGGGCTATCTTGTCGACGGGAACTCTGTCGAGACAGTGCAGTATTAGTTTTATGCCTGTTGCCTACAAGCAAGTGAGGTACCTGACTTTGGTTGGTTTGCGACAAATTATTTTTTATATTAGTTATACAGAAGCGTTTAAGGCGATGCTGTTTAACGTTGCTTGAGCGCTGTTCTCGCGAGTGTTTGGAATGTGGGCCGACTTTGCTGACAGACATTGGAACTGCGGACTGCAGTGGGAAATGAGGCGTTCACTGACTTGCTCTCGCTGGTCGTGTATGATTGCGTTGCTGGCGTGATTTCTATTCAACCGAAAGTAATTGAAGCGTTTTCAGAAAATAGTGCATATTTTCCAGTGCTAATACGTTTATGTTGTCCTGCTGTTGAAATAACACCACCTTAATTTCCTTGCACGGTATAGTTCAATGTATTAGACGCGGAATGACAAAAAATGACGAACGCTGCAGCAACGTTTGCGCAGTTTTGATAAGTGGTCGAATATGCGTAGGTTCAACAAAGAAAGATCATCAGAAAATATAAGATGCTAGACTTTTCTGCCTTCCTGAAGCATTAAATAAACAATGTGCGCGTTAACTGTAGAACCAGTAAACGGTTTCCCGTAACCAATGATATTAAAATAAAGCGCTTTAATTCGTACTCATAATCATCGTCATTGAAGCACACTGTACCCTGGGAATATTTTACGATCTGTTTTTATTTTCATAGCGACACGAAGACCGTGAAGTTTCTTTCGCCACCGCAAACCACCAGAGCGAAAAATGTGTCAAGTTGGCACGCGGGGCATTTATAAGCCAGGGAGCGTATTTTATAAGCTGTCCATTTTCCGTTGTCTTTTTGGCGTTCATTCGGTCCCCTGTCAGCGATCACTCAGATATACCCGCAGTTTTCATGCGTCTGAGGCGAGCTACCCAGCCATTGGGTGGTAGGAGACCGGACTGAAATTGGCTGAAATTAGATGGATTATGCAACCAATAGTGAGGTGCATCGCAACCCTCTGTCAACAGCAGGCGACCAAACCTGATCACTGGCTGCCATCGGCTGCGATATTGAGGTAATTGTGAGGTCCGGTTGCCAACCACCCAATGGCAGGGTCCCTTGCTGCAGATGCTTGAAAGCCGCGGGTATATCCGAGTGACCACTGACAGAGGACAGAATGGGCACGAAATGGGCTACGCAAAATGGACAGCCTATAGAATACGGCCGCAGAACGCCGTTTCTTTTCAATGTTGCTCAAGTGGGGAGCCATTATAACTTACACAACACCTTTTCCTGTGCTCGAACTGCGTTTTGCAGTAACCTTGACACTTCCGTAATGACTATGTGCAGATAGAACGAAGCTCGTGCCTAGTTGTTATTGCCTCCTGAGTACTATCGCTACACTCTGTGAAGGATAATGTCCGGATCTAATTCCTTTTGGCTGTCGTTTCGTCTTTTTTACTTTTATTTATAAGTACCGTTTTCTTAAAACAAGACCATGACAGGTGGAAACACGTTTGTAGTCATCATCATCATCATCATCAGCCTGACTACACCCACTGCAGGGCAAAGGCCTCTCCCGTGTCTCTCCAATTAACCCTATCATTTGCCAGCTGCATCCACCCTTTGCCTGCAAACTTCTTAATCTCATCCGCCCACCTAACTTTCTGCCGCGCCCTGCTACGCTTGCCTTGAAATCAACGAGCAGATCAGCCCTCAGAAATTCACAAATTATTGCAGCCGCGCTTGAAACAATCAAAAGGAATTCAGTGTTACTGCATGGTCATCATGCTTGATTTATGCAGTAATATATTATGAAAATAGGTATATCCGAAGGAGTTAGTTTTCTTAACAAATTATTACTGAAATAAAATGTCCCGTGCGTTTATCTTAACCACTAGAGCAACTAATTATATATGAGGTGATAAAATTGTAACGCCCATCAATAGTGATATTGCGATGCCCACGTATATATGCTCCTTACTATGTGCGCAAGCAGCCGTTGACAGTCGTGACTTTTATTGTTGGCCACATTCAGCCTTGTACAAAAACAGCACCTTACCGCCATAGTTATTGGCAACATAAACCTACATGTTGAGTGTACGGATTGGGCACGCCTTTATTTAGAGCCACTGAATATGGCATTGCAACATTGAAAGAGAAGAGGCAGGAGGCGCAAATTTTTGCTTTAAATTTATCCAGCGGCACTAAAATGGGTGTGTGTTTAAAATTTCGGTTATCAAATTTCGAAAATTGAAAAACTGTAAGACACTCTTATAGAAATATTGAAGGTAATGGTCCATTATTCTGATATGTAGCAAAATGTTTCTTTTAAAATGGGAACGCTTTTGACGATTGCAAAAACGTGAACAGAAAAAAATACAACACTGCCGTCGGGTTATCTACAGATATATTGATTGTTATATTGACATCTTACATTACATTAAAAAACTGCGTTAATAAGCGGTGTCCCGCTTATAAATGCTTTTCTCCAAAATTGCTGGGTATGGTTTTGCGAAAGCACCACTCCAGGCATGCCAACCCCGAGCAAGACTCTTGCCTTGCCTTGTCGGGTAAGCTCGGCAAAGTTCGGAGCTGCGTCACGCGAGCTGTAGCCAATGGGGGAAGAAGAAGAAGAAGCGAAGAATGAACAGATGCTTTATTGTATACTATTATGCACATTAAGCCATTGTCCCGTCTTCGATCTCCAAGTTAACAGGACCCCTGTCCTTGCGTCTTCCAATCTATCAGGCTACATCCTATTACCACTCGTTTTCCCGTCAAAGCTTTCCTGTATCCAGCAATTAACCGCCTGTGTCTTGGCCACTCCCCCGTAGTGGGCATGTGTGAGTAACGTCTGAGGCCTTCCTTCCTTCCTTCCTTCCTTCCTTCCTTCCTTCCTTCCTTCCTTCCTTCCTTCCTTCCTTCCTTCCTTCCTTCCTTCCTTCCTTCCTTCCTTCCTTCCTTCCTTCCTTCCTTCCTTCCTTCCTTCCTTCCTTCCTTCCTTCCTTCCTTCCTTCCTTCCTTCCTTCCTTCCTTCCTTCCTTCCTTCCTTCCTTCCTTCCTTCCTTCCTTCCTTCCTTCCTTCCTTCCTTCCTTCCTTCCTTCCTTCCTTCCTTCCTTCCTTCCTTCCTTCCTTCCTTCCTTCCTTCCTTCCTTCCTTCCTTCCTTCCTTCCTTCCTTCCTTCCTTCCTTCCTTCCTTCCTTCCTTCCTTTCACACGTCTACTCTGTTTAACTACGCTACTACGTAAAGTGGTACATTAAAACCGTACCACTTTTTAAGTGTTCACTTCGCACTTAAACAAGAAGGAAGAAAGATGCAGGGAAGAGCTGACAAAGAAACAATTTATGACGGCGGTGGATGCGAAGAAATGATTATTATTAACCAGTCACAAAACAAACGCGGACGTTTTAGAGAAAAATAGAGAAAACGCTACAAGTTTAGTTTCAATTGACTGTTATACGGTTATTCACCCGAAAGTGCCTGGAATGGTCGAACAGATTGCCTCCATATGCTTACTCGACGAGACATCCACACGAATACGTTTGCGCGCTCGACACGTACGCTCAAATACAAACCATGCTGCGTTCGTAGCAGCTTTTACTGCAAAGGTTCACGTTATGTAAGTAAAAAAAAAGAAAACACACTCTCTTTTTTACATTCAAGGGGACGTTTCGCCAACCAAATGTATTCATTCCTCGTGAAGGCTGATGAATTATTTACGCAGGTATATTGTAAAGAGATTTTACAAATTCCCAACCAGCAGAAAGAGTGAGGGAAACGTCGTGCGTGAGACAAAATGCAGAAAAGGGCCAGATACCGGTTGCGTATGGTAATATGGTTTTTTATTTCCTCACTTTCACATCCATTATCGCAAGTTACGTATTCAGGAAAACTGGGCACTTTTGTTCGGAAATAAAAAAATAATGATATTTCTGAGTGGAATTTTTCCCCATCGAATGGCCAAGGTTACCTGTTCAAGCTAATCTCTAAAAATCTATCGTCCTTTCACATACCTTATCGCTTTGCCCAAAACCAAAACTTTGCTCCTTACCTTTTCATTTCTTGCGTCTGGTCTTGTTTTGCGCCTTGCTATTTTGTTTAGGCCTGACTATACTGTTTGACCCACATTATTTTTGGCTTGCTGCTTAGCACATCGTTCGCACGCGAGTTCTTCGCTTCCACATGAGTATTTTTGTTTCTTCCGTTTTTGGTTCGTTTCCCGCGCATAAATTCTTGACCTGGTATGTTTTTGTTTTTGTTCTCTGTTTTTGTTTTTGTGTTTCTTTATATAAAATGCACCGGCAGTGAGGGCCTTTCGGGGCACTCTGATTAAAGTAAAAAAAAGACATGCTCGGAGTGTCTGAATGAAGGTATAAAAAAGCAAGGCGGAAAAATAATTCTGTACCGCTAGCCGCCCGTCGCGCATGCTGCCAGATGCTGGGCGGGCCCTGCAGAAAGAGCTAAATTGGTTCCTCTTTTACTGCCGTAGCGTTCAGTGCGCTTTTGGATTCGAATGAGTGCCGACAGAGACTCGAAATACGTGAAATTCCGAAAAGGTAATTTTTCATTGCACGTTTTCTTCAATATGCAGTCGGAGGAAATTTCACGCACTGTCCTTCATGAGTGGTTGGAACAACGCACAACTCGTTCTAGCGTTCTGGAATTTATTTTGATAGAGCGCTTTTCTTTTTTTTGTCGTGCGACTTCGATAGATTTTCTCTCTTTCCATCGAACATTTCTTCTCCACGCCTGCTAACGCTACATCTGAAATGCAAGGGCGCACAACGAGGGGACGGCAAAAAGCACAAATGAAATTCTTCGTAAAGTCTCGTCCACTGTTCGCCGTTGTCGACTTCAGCTGAAATGGCGCATACCCGAGAGGGGAGCCAGGCAATCGTTCGGCCCTTGGAATATATGTCACTGTTGTTATTGCCTGAAGAGGATATAATGCTTAACTCTTGAAAGAAATGGTGATTTCCATGAGAGTCGTTCTGAGCTAGCATCAGCAAGAAATGACCCAATAACCGAACGCTGCCGGATTCCCACAGTGGGTGCGTGTCAGAGTTCCTGATGAGGTCAGCAACAGCAACCCAAGGACGCGATTGCTGAAGATTTACAACTACACTAAGACAAAAAGAAATTCAAGACGAGGACACTGGACGATGCTAATGGTCAAATGAAGTTTTATTATGAGAACAGTCTTTTTTTGGTATTCCATGGTGACGGTTCAAACAGCACACACAGACTAGGAAAGATAGTGAGGAAGACGAACATATCGCTGTGTTCGTCTTCTACACTGTCCGTCCTCGGAGTGCAAAATAGAGTATGACCAATTCCGCACAAATTGGCATTAGCCCATTAACGCTCCCGCGTCATACCATTAAGGCGGAGCTTAGGTGTCCCAGTTTTATTACGCTAGGACGAAGGCCGCCACTCATCGCTTTTGACGCTCTTTGTCTGAAGTTTGCTTGACATTGAGAACCGAGCCTCGAGCTAAAATTAAAACAGAAGGGAAAACAAGTGCTAGCGCACCTAATTAGCATTTCGCCTCACCACGCTAAATAGGACGTCACTTTTCTCAAAGGAACGAATTTCGTCACGCACCACTCAGTTTGCAAATTCCAGTAAACTCACAACAGGATCGATGTATTGAACTGCGGACAACGCCCATCAACCTTACCTGCATTAAGAACTCGTCTCACGAAACAGTACAAGAAAAAAGAACATTAAATGTTCTGTTGAGGAATACATCGTACGCTGCACCGAGACAGAGGCGCACATATTTTATGTTACATACACGATAACCTTCAACAGCATGGTACCTGCTCAGATACAGAAAACGTGACACATGCCCACGTGCCTTATTACCTAAACGAGGGACGCGGACCACCGGCGACCCAGCACCCACTCAGATAAACTCAAGAGACAAGCACAAGTCTCGTGACACTTCAGCCAGTTTGCCTGGGGCGACCAGGCTCCCACTGAGGTAGAAGATGCTCAAACTATACACGACCGGTTGCGTATCTGGCCGCGCACTTCCAGGTCAGTTTTCCAAGCCGCCGCCACAAGATTAGAAGAAAAAAAAATAAAAGGGGATTGCATTGCAAGGACGGCCACCGGCCAGAGGCAGCGCCGTTTCCTGGACCTAATCTCACAATATGCACGCTCGACCACCTATCGAGAGCTTGTTGTTATTCTTCCTGCGGTCATTGCTTTTACTTTGCATGTGTGATGTTGCTCTTCGGCTTCCGCGTACACACTTCACACTTAGGTCATCGCGTAGCAATTCCTCGAGCTCTCTGAGGCAACAAATAGTCTCAGTACGGTGCGGCAATGCCCGCGAGCGATTGTTAGTAACCCGCTGTTCTCATCAAGCCCATATTCTCGGCCTGTGCCACTGGCAGTAGCTGTTCTTGTGTGCGTGCGCTTCTAGTGTCCCGAAGGGGGACCGAGGCTTAGCAGCGCTACAGACAAACGCGTCTTTGCAATCACCCTGAGGCCCAGAATGGACGACGGCAGCCTAGAGGAGGCCTTGAATGCAAATATGTGTCCTCTCCCTCACAAATGCTCCAGCGTTCCCACCTAGCCTCATCGATTCTCTGCCGAGGCCACATAGGCCGAAAGAGCTAATTACTCGTAGTCATTTGTTTGATCACAAGGAAGTTCTTGCGTGAAGTATTATCGAACTAAAGAAAGCAACGATGCAGCCGCTGTAAGTTTTTGGTTTCACCGATGTTGAAATGAATAATAAAGAAAGCGAAGGTGATGTTTTGGTTGTTTGTTCTTTAATCGTAGTTTGCTTCCGCGTTTCCTCACTGTTAATCAGCGTGTAAACCTCTAGTGTGGTTCTAACACACTCCGTTTTTATTCCTTTCTAGTGAATACAGAACAGTGAAAATTTCGTGCCTTCTTTAAAACGTTGCCTTTACATTTGATGTAATTTATTGCTTTTTGTTTAGATTTACTTCTCCCAGCCCATTCTGTCTTTCCTGGTTGACCCTGAGTCATAAATCAGAGGAGCTGGACCTTCGTACTCCCGCCTTGCCTCAGAAAAGTGCACCCCCGCAACAGCCACTAAGAGAAGAAGCTTTGCTACTGCGGAGTCGCGAGAACAAAGCTTTTCAAAGATTTTATACTACACTTTTTTATTGCACGGCCTTTAGCCGTGTACCTATAGCGCCTTCAGTAAAGATGGCATACGCTATCATTCAAGTGCTTAAAAGCCCCCCCCCCCCCCCCCCCCCTTCCCCCTCTTCCTTTCCGATGTTGCTTTCCATACTCGCGCACTTGGTGAAATCAAAGTGGCAAGGCGCTGAATTTCCAGGCAGAAAAGAGAAACGCATAAAGCGAAGGAGAAATATCTGCAGTGATCTGATTTTCTGCATCATAGAGTGGCAGTCCAATGATTGCGCGGCGTAAACAGGTTGATTAAGCCCTCACGCTGCGTACACCTTAAAAATAGTGCTTTACGATAGCAGCGCATCGTGTAGCTCGCTATTAGCTATTAGACATCGCGCTCTTCCTTAACGAGTCCTAAAAGCACAGCATTAGCCATTAACAACGGTGCGTCCGCTCGCACGGATAGAAGCTTGCGTCTAAGCATGTAGACGTATCACCAAACCATCGTGGGTACTGTGAATGAAATCCGAACGTATTTTATAGATAAGTTTTAGATGCCTGCATAGGGTATAAAACCAGGCATACCTGCACAAAGTTATTGGAGCGTATGCTTCCCCATTATTACTATAAAATGACAGTTGGTATTTCGGTAGTGAAAGGGACTAGGGTGGACGCTTTTCAGCAGCGGTTACATGCAATTTCCCGAAAAAATTAACACTGCGTGTTGTCGCACACATTTCCGCGGCCAAGAAGGAACTGAGCACAGCACATTTTTCTGCGCACTGTCAAAGCTGAAAGTAGTTTCGTTGGGCGATTTACTTTTGAATAGGCCTAGAAAGCTCAAATGGCGGGTAAATTCCAGCATTTACACTTACTAAACGTTCGCTTCCACATTTTGTGTAACGAATTAAGAGACTACCCGACATCGCATCCTCCCATTAGTAGAACTTAAAGCTCAAGTTTCAATGTCACGTTCCGCAGCTGAGTTTCCGAAAGCGTCTCGCCTCTATGACAGCGGGGACGTTGAAACTGGATGCCCTGAAGCGTGTCACTGGGAAAGCATTCACCGCTTCTGCGTCCAAGGTCGGAGGAAACGCCAGTCATCTCAACTGCTGCGCCTCGCGAGAGTTGTAGCAGCGGCCTGTTTCGCAATCAAATCGCCTCCTCCTTGGGGCCGCTCTCTGTAAATACTCATTTCGGTGACGCTGTGGCATCACGCGCTTTGCCGAGCGTCTCGGTCATTTCGATTTCATCGCCGCCGACGCCGGGAGTGTTTGCTGCACGCCTCGGCAGCCAGCGAGGGAGAGACGGATTCTGAGCGCCCTTCTTTCTGACGTGTCTCCAAAAGGCCTGGGTGGTAAGAAGAGAAAAGGAGAAAAGACGATAAGGGCAGGGGTAGATGAAAACAAGCAGCAAAAGGGTGTTTTCGTTGGCACTGCTTGAAGTTAAACGCTGACCGGCGAGCCGCATACAGGGCGGAGCGATGCAGACACTCTGCTCTGCTCCCAAAGAAGACCTTTTTGGCTCGTCGCCCATGAAAGGATAAGCGTAGAAAAATAGGAATAATTTTCTTCTTTTGAAATAATTTTTCGCAGCCCGGTTTGTACTCACTTTACACACGAGGTGAGCGCAGCACTCGGACGAGAAGGGAAAACTTAATTTCAGTATTTAATCAAATCGCGCTTCGCGCGAGCATTGAGTCGTAGCTTATGAAGAAAAAGTACTTGCGCAGTGCGAGATTTATTTGCGGTACAAGTACTGACCGCAGACTTGACCTTTATGATGAAAAACATGTTAAAGAGCGCAGTCGCTGAAGCTAATCTATGAGTTTTCTGAATGGCTCCCGCCGGTCACTATATACACAGCGCAGGCACCTTCGTGATTATTTTTACAGGGATAGTCGGTAGTAGTTCTTTCCATAAGTGGAATCCGCAGTAATTACTACTGTTTAGGACCTTAGCGTTTAATGCTCGTATTCATTTCACGAAAAAAAAAGAATTGTATGGTGGATTTGCAAAAAGCGAAACATGTTTTGGAGAAATAGTCATCATGAAAGCGAAATATATTGCAGAGATATCGTTAATGTGTACAGCAGCTGCCGATGCCATACGCTTTGCGGTTTCCGTGAATTCTAAACGATTTCTCCGCGTTCATGACGTTTCAGAGTGTGCAACGTATTCGATCTTTACGATAATCTAAGCTCTGTGATCAACTCATGCGACCGAGCCTTTTGTTCAAGACTACCATCCGTAATTTACAGTGTCCAGAAGGGACGTAGGTTCTCACAGAGTGTGATGTGTCCAGTTCGAGAGAAGTGAATGGGAGACGTTCTTTCAACTGTGATTAGCAGGCAGAGATGCGCTCTAGTATTCACAGAGAGGGGGCAAATCCTGGTCTTCTCTTCAATAATTTTGAATAATTGGCTACGAGTAAAAAAAAAAAACATTCGTGATACCCACTGCGATGTGTTAGTAGATATGGCGTTCACATCGAATCTCGGCAGAGAAGGCACAGTTTTGATGGAGACGAAATGCAATAACGCCGGTGTGCCTTGCAATGCAATAGCGTGATTAAGAGAGAGGGTAAGCCCTATCCTTCCCATGTATTTCAGGTCTTATCCCGATTGAGTTTTATACCAACAGGGATAGCGGGTACTTGTTCGTTGCGGTTCGTTGAGCAAATTGTGCTCTTTCTACTAATCTGAAACTATTTCCCACAATTAAAGCAGTAACCTTTTATGGTTTATTTTTCGCTCGAGGACAGATTTAAGACATTTGGTTTGCATTCCTCTATAGAATCAAAACTGTTAATTTTGCTTGCCTAAGTTTGGTGCAGTATATTTCAACATAGTAGTATAAGATATAGAAAAAGAAATCACCTCTTGTATCCTCCAGTTTAGAAAGTAATGACACCGCTGTAAGTAAAAATCTTGATTTGAGTTAAATGAGTCTAAATAAAACCGTACTTCAAAGCAAAGTTTTTCTTGTGCCATCATATTCTGACCCATTTATTCCGTAGGCTCTACTTTCAATCATTATTAAGCTCATCTTTAAACTCCTTTGCGAGTAGTTTAGCTTCCTAGGCTTGTTTTGTGACTTGCTGTGCTGCTCGGTCATTAAAGTGAACTCGCCACCGATCAAGTTCTCTCAGTTGGCGGAGAGTGTTGCGGCTTCAAGTAAGCTGAGAGACAGAGATAGAGAGAAAGAGTAAAATTTGTTTCTGTAAGAAACATTTAATCGCAGTACTCTTTTTGCCTCTAGTCCTAAAAAGGCATTTTTTGTGTCTTGCTCCTAGAAAATATTACTTAAGGACAAAAATAACATGCAAGCCAAGAGCTCTAAGGTTATTGCCATGTATGTTTTTACTTCAACTGAAGAATAGACTTTCAGCTCGGTGTACGGAATTGAGTTTCACAAGACAGGTAAACCTACCAAAGAGGGCCTTGCCACTCGCTTCCTTTTCCTGAAGACGATTCTTTAAGGACAAATACACCGCGCAGGAAGAATAATTGCGACACTAGAAAAGGTACCGAAAAGAGTGTCTTTTCTGAAAAGCAGGCTAACAAGAAATTGTTTTTTTTTTCAAATATGTTTGCTTACACTGTCTCCCAAGTGGTCTAGATTGACCGGGAGCCCCCCAATACTTCGTGTATTCTAGCCAACTCGCCAATATTGGACCTTTAAACGTTACAAAGCACGCTCTGCATTTATAATAAATGGGACTTGCAAAGCACCCACACGATCCCGGCCATTTTATTGTTTGTTCAAAATAGTAGCTTTATAAATTACGGGATGCATAAAAATTTAATTCGTTTTGTGGCACCTGAATGCGTGCTATATGTGACGCGAAGCAATGCGAATCCGAGATTTTAATTTTTTTTCCGGAGTGGAAAACCTTGTGTACTCAGTATTCAGTTTCAGTTCATTTCACCACGCATGCACATCAGATTGACAAAATATGTGTCTAATGTTTCACCCCGCAGGTACGTGGCCATCGTGCACCCGATGCGGGCCCACCTACTGTGTTGCCGCAAGCGCGTGCGCCTGGTCATCGGCGCCCTGTGGCCGCTGTCCGCGATTCTGGCGACGCCCAACCTAGTCTACCACGAGATCCAGTTGGCGAAGCCGGGGTTCGCGCCCTGCATCATGAACTTCCCGTCGTTCCAAGCGTTCGTGTTCTTCAAGTACACCGAGTTCCTGCTGTTCTACCTGCTACCGCTCATCGTGCAGGTAATCTCTTCTCCCGGCTCCTAATGCGGCGACATTTAACGCTAGTCCGCAATGACCTGCGCGCATGAACAGCATCAGCATCTAAGCCGTAGAGAACAGGAATGCAGGCAGAATGCGGGAATGTAGAGGGTATGGAGCAAAGGTGCGAAGATGGGCGATGACGTTCGTATCGAGCAGCAGCAATACAAACCGGAAAAGAAGTGCCATTGACGTCACACCTCCTATTCATGGCGCTGCTTTGGCGTGCCCGCTCAGAACTCGACGCCCTTGCCTTGGTATCGGCGTTCGATGTTCGTACAGAATGAAATACGAGGCGAACTCGGTAAGAGCCTTTGAGCTGTGCGTGTGCTGGGACAAGAAAGTACACGAAAAGCTGCTCGCTGAAACGAAATGCCGCCCGAGTACACGGCAGCCTCGGCCGTGCGTGGCAACATTTCGCACGACAGAGCTGGCTTTGCAGGCCCCTAGAGAGTGCAATCCAGAAGTGTAGGCGGCAACGAGAGCGCATGCTAACGACCAAAGGGTCGATTTTCGCTGCAACGTGGGCTGCAGGAAAGGTTGCTGTGTAAATATTTGATGACTGAGCCGAAGTAGAACAGCAGTTCAAATAAATGATGATAGCGCGCCGTTCACAGCACGCAGGGGAGTGGCTTCTGTAGCGTTAGACCGACACAAGTTTTGCTTTCGATTGGCCTGCACTCATTCAGTGGCCGAACTCGTCTTCCGACCGAGCTTTGACAGCTAAGGAAGATTTAATGCACGGAGGGATTATTCACGTGCAACTGAAAAAAGTTCTCCTGCAACGGCCCCTCATTATTTTGGAGGCCAGTGTCAAGGCAGTAAAAAATCCGAGTGTAACATTACTCAGCCACGGCTGTGGTTCTGTTCTCATGTTTGCGTGATTTTCTCAGTGTTTGCTGACCACCATCATTGCAGAAAAAAAAAATCAAGAAAAAGTACAGCGTTTTCGCAGTGGCACTGAGTAAAATTGTCTTGTCGTTCATGTGCTCAGAATCCTTCCAAGTTTGAGAAAAAATAGACAAACCCTATTTTCTTCCTATTATTTCGATGATACTTTATATCTTCGAGCTTCAGACTGGATTTAGGAATATCATAATCCTCGCCACCACCATTATGATCATCATCACCACCAGCAGCATCATCATCATTATCAACTGGTCTACATTGATGTAGAATGGAGGCGTTTGCCACTGACCTCCAGTTAACCTCGCTCTGCGCCGCCAACGTCCTCTGCTCTGTGTCCCGGCAAACACGCTAATCTCATCTGCCCACCGACTTCCTGCTGCTCTCGGCAGCGGTTCATTCCATCAGGAATCCACTCAGCTACCCGCAAAGACCTTCAGTTGTCCGCTCTCCACATTACATGGGCTCCCTCCCACAAGGTTATTTCCTTCTCCCAATTTCTGTTAGGATATTATTGGCGAAATTTGCTCGCTTGGTCACGCTACCCTATCTGTCTCATACTGCTCCCCTTATTGATTTCCCGTGAGCCTACCGTAGTCCTTAGTCTGATTTCAATCTTTCTTGCTGGTCGGTAGGTCTCGGTCGCACATTTGTGACTACTGGCGGGACGGAACCGGCAGCGATTAAGACGAGATTGAGCCTGAGTGCTCAATCTCGTTTTGATTAACCCGATTTCTGTTGATGCTTCTCGTTCTTCTCGCTGGCCCGAAAGACGCAGGTTCGATCCCAGCCGCGGCGGTCGAATTTCGATGGAGGCGAAATTCTAGACGCCCGTGTACTGTGCGATGTCAGTGCGCGTTAAAGAACTCCAGGTGGTCGAAATTTCCGGAGCCCTTCACTACGGCGTCTCTGATAGCCTGAGTCGCTTTGGGACGTTAAACCCTCATAAACCAAACCAAACCATATTCGTTTGAAAGCTTAAGAATTTTAAAATTGATTCTTTGCTGCACTTTTATTCATGAATGAAAATTGTTAAAAACTAACATGATTAGTCTAAATACCTCACGCTCGGCGTTTTTTTAAAAAATGAGAGCTCTATTCGCTTGAGCCAGTGCAACTTGCAAAACATGTCTAGCTGCCTTTCCGCGGAATCGCACTGCTATCATAGTTAAATTTTGATATACTAGATTACAATATAATACGATCACAGTAATTTGTGTGTTTCGTGCGCGCTCAGAAGAAAATTGAATGCCAGCCTTATAACTAGCACAACCATCAGTGAAAGATAAATTATTGCTGGGAGGATAAGCAATGTATACCACTCGATCCTCGGTTAGAATTCATTGCTGCGCAACTTGCAGGCAACGCTTGCTCTCGAGACTAGCGAAGAGGCGACTGCTTTGCCATAGAAGCATGACTGTCAGTTCGTTCCGATCAGTGCTACTCCTGCTATGTAAAAGAGCATAAAGTTACGCAACGGTGCATGATGCAACCACCTTTGCTTCCGAGAGTACATCAAGCAAGCATGTCACTCTAAGGCATTTCAAAAGTAAACTTAAAATGAACTGGATAAAATCAGCTTTGTTAATTGTGATATATTTGTCTCTAAGCATGGAAGCGGACAACTGGGCTTGTTGGTGATCTTTAGATTCAATGGACATGGTAACTAGCGCTAAAGGCAAGGACAGAAGAAATAAAGATGGACACCACGAACGCTAGCACTAGCGTTCGCTAACACTAGCGCAGCTAGCCTAGCGTTCGTGGTGTCCGTCTTTCTTCTGTCCTTGTCTTTAGCGCTAGTTACCATGTGCATGGAAAAAACTGTCTCATGGGATAACAAGGTATATATTTTTAGAAATTATTATTTTATGGCACTGAATTTGCATAACATGCTAAGCTTTGTACTGAGAGCTAGTTCCAGCTCTATGTAATTTTCAGGCTAAAATAGCAGGAGAGCGAAGAGAGAATGTTAAGTAGCCGCTACGTCAGTTGGCATTAATATAAGATACTTCAGGAAAACTTCTGTTTTTGCTAGTTGGTGCATTTTGAACCAAAGAAAAGGAGCAGCGCAAAAGCATGCAACCACACAACAAGAAAGGACAAGACACAAGCGCTGTATCTTGTCCTTCACAGATACAGCGCTTGTGTCTTGTCCTTTCTTCTTGTGTGGTTGCATGCTTTTGCGCTGCTCCTTCTCCTTGATTAAAATAAGGATTCGTTGGGGGCTTCAGTTTGTTTCTCACAGCTTGCATTTTCTTCCTATTTCGACAGTGCGTGTTGTACACTATCGTGGGCCGACGGCTGTTCAGCGCCGAGTCCTTCCGTTCGATGGCGCCTGCCGTCGGCCGCGAGAAGTACGCCCGCTCGGTGAAGGCCCGCCGAGGAGTGATCAAGATGCTGGTGGCCGGAGTGACCGTCTACTTCATCAGCTTCTCGCCACATCAGGTACGTTGCATTCTGGTGCACTGTGCCTTGTCTCGTGAATAACCGGCACCAGAGTGTAAAGTGGAGGGCCTGTCACCAGGAGGGGCTAGCGTTGGTACGAAGAACTTGTCATTCGAGAATTCGTTCCTCAAATGCTTCACTTGGCGGTGAAAATGCGCGTGCTTTTCATTTTGGCGCGACTTGAAGAAGGACCTTTAGTATTTATTCAGCGCTACTGAAGTATAAGCCAACGCATAGGTGCTGCTACGTGTACACTTTTACGAGATAGAGTATATTTATCCGCGTTGATCGTCAATGCTGACTGTTGAGGCACCAACTGGCGGAGGTTAGTGGACTATACTAAAGCTTATATCAGATGCATGACAGGTACCGAACCGGAATTCCGACAAGCGAAAGGGCCGAGTGCGAGTTATCGGTTTCTAAATTAATACGATCTCGATTTTAAATGATGATGACATGCGGGCTTGTCGTGCTATTACCTTCTTCACGCTAGATCCCTGGGCTGCGCTTAACACTGACTGTAATGGTTAATCTGAAATCCCTGAAGCGGAGAATTAGCATTACGTTTACTACTACGGCTAGTGATTTTTGAAGTTATAGTCTTAACACGCATTTCGTAGGAATACTTTATAACAGTCACAAGTAATGCAAGTGCCGATTAAGTAAAACATTTTTGCCGTGTGTGGTGCCATTTTATCTAGATATCAAACGGACAATTATAGATCAGCATCGGGGTGACTAAGTTTCATGTGCTGAAAGTGGTATTCGATTTGCTATTGTCTGTGGCGTAGCTTATAGCACAAGTAACCAATCTGGACAAATCAACATTACAACAGCGGATGAAAAACCACGCGCACAAAACGCATTGCTGCGCACGCATCTCCCGTGGTACCAAGTCCGTCACCTGGCGCTTATGCGCGATACAGTACAACGCAATGAACACGAGAAAAGGAGACAAATACGGGCGCTCACATACTGCAAACTCCTATCGCGATGTGCAGGTGCTTCTGCTGTACAACACCCTTTCCGGGCGGCGCTTCGAGGAGACTTGGACGTACCTCATCTTCGTCAACCTGATGGCCTACACGTCTTCGGCGTGCAACCCGCTGCTCTACAGCGTGTTCAGCCACAAGTTCCGCGCCAAGTTTCTCGCCATACTGGGCTTGCGCCGAAGGCGAGCGGTGAGGGGATCCGGCCTGACGTCGTCCAACAAGAAGAGCGACGCCAGGCGCTGGTCCTCGTCGCCCATCATCCGCGGCGGCGTCGGCGGCCAGTCTTGCAAGACGTCACTCACGCAGGTGTGACGTCTACGCAGCGCGGTCCGCAAGAGGCCGGTGTGGGTGTGACGAAAAGTGCATACGTCACCAAGTACACCATTCTGTGGATGGAGTGACGCAGCGCCACCGAGGAGCGACTTAAGTTCGCCAGCTTTCGTGGGGACATTCCATGGAGTACCGTGAAAGACATTGCTGCGGCAGGTGCTAATGCTCAAGCAAGCCTACTTCCCTCTGGCTACGCAGTGAAGATAAGACATGGTCATCACTAACTTGAAATGACGTTTAACGGATTGTGCGTGCTTTGTGCGGGCCAGGCGTGAAAGAGGGGACATGGTCACTGTAGTCAATATTCAGAGACGTGATTTAGTGTCAGTGAAACGTAGTGTTTGTTTCACTTCTACGCAATGCTTGTGACTTATTATGCAGGGTGCTTGGAACTCGTGACTGGTTGAGGTAGACAAAACCTTTTCAACGCGTCGGAGCCTACACTAATAAGACTCCTAATAAGGTAATAATTACTGAGAAGCATCCATCACGGCACAGCCGTGAGGCTACAAAAGAAAGCTATAGAGCTTTCAAAGAAATTGTTGCAGTTGAAGAAAAATTTGTCTTGGTCGGAGGATCAAAACCAAATCGAGGCAGTCGCTCCACCAAGTGAGCTAACCAGGACGGCTACCAGATGGTAGAGCGAGAGCGAATCGATTAACAACTCGAACTGAGAACGCTGTTAATTAGTTGAATGCTTAGTGGAGTCCCCAGATGTGGAGTAGATTTGTAATAAGGGACAAGTTACTTATTAGCATACTCCAAAGCACAACCTTTCTTCTCCAAATGAAAGCTACTCAGCTTTCACAGAAACTTTAGTGGTAAGTACTCATTAGGTTCCGTCAAGGCGCAGCCATATGGTTGCGGTCTCTGGACCTGGAAAAATTCCCTTCAACTACAAAGTTGATGGCAAAGCCGTATAGATTTCCTTTATAGCTGTGTGCCTAGGCTTGGGTAAACGGTAATGAGTAATTACTTCCTTATTAAAAACCTGCTCCACCTTGGGGGATTCTCCAAAGCACTGAATTAACATGGCGGCTGCGTTTTTCAATTTTCCGATGAATATCGACAAACACACGATTATAGCTTGAATCAGTGCACTGCGCTTTCTATGTGACTCAAAGTTAAAACAAAATTGTTCGAACAAGAACATGCGCGTGCTTGTTATTGCTTCCCGCTCTTAACTGTGAAATGCTTGGTGATCCGTTTTTGTCGCTTTGAGTGGCCCACTCTGTTCTTCATAAACAGGAAAAGATTGTTTTACAATGCGCTGTACACAAGCTTCCGGTGGTCCTGCCCGCCCCCCCCCCCCCCCCCCCCACCCTCTTTTTTTCACATGTTGCTTGCATCTCCTTTAGATGAGATACATTAAACTATATTGCAGTAACATCCACCACAGGTGAAATCATTTGCATTCAATGGCGTGCATTCAAGTTTCTAATAAAAAATCACTTTCTTTGCGCCTCGCCTGTTTTTGTGCATGTCACAGTAGTTGGGATGGAGGTTAGTTAATAGAGATCTTCATTACACAATAATTGCCATGCATAGCGTAAAAAAAATGAGGCAAAATAATAAATCATGAAAGGAAACAGCGAATACCTTTAGGCCAGGACGTTAGCAAAAATATTTCAATGCTGGCTTCGCATTCATTTTCTATATCTTCATGCGGATAACGTTTCTCTACGGAAACAGATGCACTAATTAGGTTCTTGTCAGTACGCAATAGTTTTGGCTCATGCTTCTTTTTTTTATTAAAGCAGAGTTATGAACGCAATAAAAATGATAGAAAAGTGTTGAGTTTTGTTCTCACTGCCTCAAGTGACACTAAATAGCAGCTACTACTCGGCAGAGAGTTGCTTGAGATAACTTGTTGGCATAGTACCGTCGAGAAACAAAACTGTGAGAATGACACTGATGGAACAACTTTGGCTATTTTCAGTACCTGGGAGTTCGAGCGTGAAAATGACACTGACATAACTGTCATACACCGAAGACTTTGTTTATGCTCATATGCATCGTCTCTATGATGCCGCATCCACAGCAATTACTTTCGCGCTGTGACCATGGCTCCTATCGTTCCCGCTTCACTGAATTCCACCGGTGGCTTCTTTCTGTACGAAGTCATTACACGCTTAGATACACAGCTCCTATAGCGTCACTAATGTTGCACTTTCTTTCCGCCACATCTGCAAAGAGGAATCCCTGCCAAAGGTTATGGCTGGAGTTGGCTACTCCAGAAGAGAAGAGAAGAAAGGGAATTTTAATGAAAGAAAGGCGGAGAGGTCGGCCGGTGGTAACAGGGCCCTGGCCTGCTACTCCACACAGGGGAAAGGGAAGAGGAGGAAAAGGAAAGTGTGAATGAAGGCTGATGATGGCATAATACAATGAGTTTCACGGGTGATGTCTATGCACACGCACACAAACACACACACAACACTGGCTGGCGCTCGCATCGCGGTTACTGGACACACATAAAACTCAAAACTGGTGTCTGCAACACAACACCGACACATGTCATTAACCATGTAGGTTGTGCACAGGCGGTCACAAACGAGTATCCAGGCCTGTTTCACACAAAAAGTTGAGCAGGGCTTTTGTCACACGCCACCAATCAGAACGTCTCGTCCTTGCGCCCGGAAGAGTTTCCTCTGAGAGAGGGCGAGAGTCCAGGTTTTTCACGGTCGCCTCCAATGTTGCTCTTTCAGAAGTATACTTCGGGCACGCGCAAAGAAGGTGTCCAATAGTCTCTGGTGTGTTGCACTGTGCGCAATTTGGGTTACTTTCGATGCCGATCTTGTGAAGATAGTGTTTGGTGTAGGCAACGCCAAGCCGTAGCCGGTGGAGTAAAGTCCCATGACGTCACACCACCACAGATGGGAAATGTAATCGTGAGCCAGCGTCAAGCTTACACACGCGGTCCTGTTGATGACTCGGATCATGCCAGTGCGACTGCATTGCCGCCTGCATTAAATGCGCCAACAAGGCTCCAATGTCTGATCTTGAAAAGGCTATCTCAATGAAAGCACCATCACTATGTGCCATCCGAGCCTCGGCGTCAGCACGCTCGTTTCCCGCTATGCCGCAATGGCTCGGTATCCATTGAAACTTTATGATATGGCCGCGGTGGAAAGCCTCGGCTAACAAAAGCACAATCTGTTGAACCAGCTGCTCGCATGCTCTTGGTTTTAGATAAGTTTGTACGACCTGTAATGCCGATCTCGAGTCGCAGAATATAGTCCATTGCTGCGCTGGCTGGTGACCAATATAAAGGACGGCTTCTCGTATGGCTGCCAATTCGGTTGCCGTAGAGGACGTTTTGTGCATGAGCCTGAAACGGTGACATGAGGCATTTCCTGGCACTATCACCGCTGCAGCTGAAGAAGTGGTCGTAACGGATCCGTCCACGAAAACATGCTGGGTGTTAGTATACATAGATGTAATGTATGACAGCGCCAGCTGTTTCAGTCCGACTGTTGGAATGTGCGTTTTCTTTGTTATCCCTGGGATTGTTGTCCGTAAAGATGGTTTTGGTACTGCCCAAAGTGGCACCTCCGCAATCTGGTGTGGCGCGTAGTTCGAAGGCAGCGCATTGCGCTGCATCCAAAGGGCTCTGGAAAAGGCTGCATCTGGACGCACCGCACTAATGTTAGTCAGGGGGTGATGACGATGCCTGGTCAGATGCCGCAAATGCACACGAAGTGGCTCCTGTTGAAAATAAATTCGTGCTGGGCAGGCGCGGGCCTCATAAAATGTGCCCCATGTAGAAGTTTTACATGGCAAACCCAAGCATACTCTTAAAGCACGAGCCTGCGCGCTTTCAAGCACACGCAGGCCTGATAGTCTGACCCCCGAGAGAACGGGTGCACTGTATCTGAGAAGGCCGACTACCAGCGCCTGGTACACGTGTAGTAAAGATCGCTCAGAGGGACCCCAACATTTTCCTGCCATACACCGCACAATGCTTGCAAAGCTGTCGAGCTTTTTCTTGAGCACAGAAATGTGCTTCGTCCAGGACAGGTCACGGTCTATCGTAACACCTAAGAATTTGTGATGTGTTACGTATGGAACAATTTGCCCGTCGATTGTGACCGGATACCACGCCATTATCTTGCGTGTGAAAGCCAATGTTACGCTTTTAGTTGGCGAAAGTTCAAGCCCCTGACGGCGCAAGTACGCAGACGTAATGGACACCGAACGCTGCAATCTTGCTTGCACTTGGGGACGCGTGACACTTGATGTCCAGATGCAAATATCGTCTGCGTAGGCGGATATTGAAACAGTCTTCGGTAGTTGTTTGAAAAGGCCAATGAGCACGAGATTGAACAACGTTGGACTGAGCACTCCTCCCTGAGGAACACCACAAGCAACATGATGATCTGCTGTGTCACCTTCAAGAGTCTCCATGTAGACTGTCCGGTTTGTCAAATAGCTTGCAATCCAATTGTGTAGACGTCCGCCTATACCACATTCTTCGAGTGCATTTAGTACTGCATCATGCTGAACATTATCGAATGCGCCCTTTATGTCGAGGAAAAGAGCAGCAGTCAACCTGTGACGGCGTTTTTCATGTTCTACCGTTGACACGAGATCAATTACACTGTCGATGGCAGACCGGCCTTTGCGGAAACCCGTCATTGTGGAAGGGTATAGCCCATGTTTTTCAAGGAACCATTCTAGACGGGTTAGCACCATAAGCTCCATCGTCTTGCCAATACAACTTGCCAGAGCTACTGGTCTGTAGGATGTTAATGTGAGTGGCGATTTCCCTGGTTTGAGCAAGGCCACAATGCGGCTTCTTTTCCACTGCTGTGGTACAGTGGCAGAGGCCCAAGAGTGGTTGAACAATGTTAAGAGGGCTTCCATTACCTGTGGGCCTAGATGACGAAGCGCATTGTATGTTATTCCATCAGGTCCTGGGGATGAAGGATGCGTGCAAGCAGAAAGAGCTGCTTTCAGTTCTTGAATTGTGAAGGGGATGTCCAGTCGATCGTCCATCGTGGGGGGAGCACATCGATGCTGCCGAGGTAAAGAAGCGCTTCCGGCAATTCTCGAGCAGAAATCCTCCGCCACCTCTAGTTCTTGCCGTCTATCATGAAGTGCCAATGCACGGAAAGGGTGTTTCTGCTGGGGAAATGTCGGCAGTGCTCGAACAACGTGCCAGATTGTGGAGAGTGGTTTGCGGGGATCCAATCTGCTGCAAAATGACCGCCACCGTTGTTTGCCTAGGTTCTCCAAATAGCGCTGTATTTGCTTCTGGGCACGTCGAGAGGCCCGGAGATCCGAGACATCCTTTGTCCTCCGGTATTTTCTTTCTGCGCGCCGACGAATCGCCCGAAGCTGCGCGTAGATCACATCCACTGGTGCTGTGGAATTTGGCACTGAGATATTGCGTGTTGCATCGTGCATGGCCGAAATAATACGCTGTTCCACATCTGTTGGATCAGCGAGTTTCCCACAGGTTTTTTCTAGAACAATGCGGAAAGCACTCCAGTCGGTGCAACGTATTTTGGCATTTGGAAGACGGTGAAACCACCGTAGCTGCACATACGTCGGTATGTGGTCACTTCCATAACTTTCAATATCAGCACACCACGTTGCGAACGATGACAGGCGCCTGGATACAAATGCAAGGTCCAGGCAGCTGCTGTAGGTAGTCCCGCGTAGAAATGTCGGCGTGCCATCATTGAGCAAAACGAGACCTGCATTGTTCATGAACGTGGCGATATCCCGTCCTCGAACGTTCGTAACGGCGCTTCCCCAGCCGTGGTGATGCGCATTGAAATCTCCTACTATTATATGGGGTTCCAAAACGCTGTCAAGTAGCGATTGTAGTCGTAGGGCATCAAATCGACCCCTTGGTGGTATGTAGACACCTATAATAGAGATTGTGCGCCCATTCAAAGTCACAGTGATTGCTACATACTCGTTGCTACTGCCCCCAGGAATTTGATGCCGAACGTAAGTGAGGTCACGACGGACGCATAGTAGTACCTTGCTCAAATGCCCAGCCGCTTCAGAGAGGAAACTTTCATAACCGGACAGTCGAAAAGGAGATGTGATATTAGGCTCACATATTACAAGCACCGGAAATCGGTATTTGAAGATCCTCTGCCTGAGATCTGCTAGGCGGCCTCGCAGACCTCGAGCATTCCATTGTAATACTGCCGATCGAGAGATTCTCTCCTGCAGTGAGGGTGCTGACGACGGTAGAGCCATAATTTTGACTGCTATTAAAGGGTGGCAAGCACCGGTTCAATAGCGTCTAAAATTTGGACAGCAGCCTTAGCAATTGGCGTGTCCACTCCAGCAATTATCAGCCGTAAGGTGCCTATCAGCTGTTTCAGCATCGCCCTGATTTGATCATCTGTTGTCGACACAGCCGGCGGACGCACAGGCGGACGTGTCACAGAGCTTACAGTACGCGATGGTAGAAGTGGCCACTCTGCGGGGTCCTCCTGGGGGGTTGTCAGTCTTGGCTCTTGCGGAGCTGGAGGCAGTGGCTTTTGCGCGGCAGAGCGGTCTCGGTCCTCCTGATGTGTTGACACGTCATTTACTGAGCTCAATTTCTTCTGCCGACTTCGTGTCCTCCTCCTGGAGCGACGTACTGCGATTGCTGCTTCTCGGTGAGTAGAATGGTCTCTCACCATTTTCTTCAAGATCTTCATCTCTGTTTTCACCTTCGGACATTCCCTAGATGTTGCCTCATGAGGACCTTTGCAGTTGGCACAAACTGGAGACTCAATCGTACATGTAGGTCCATCGTGCACGCCACCACAACGCGGACATGTTGTCGTGCTCGTACACGCAGCACTTACATGTCCAATCTTCTGGCATTTTCGGCACTGCACCGGTCGGGGCACATAAGGACGCACTGGGTGCCTCACAAAACCCACTTTCACATGCGATGGTAAAGTAGTACCCTCAAACACTAGTTTGACACACCGTGATTTGCCGAAACGATGGATGTCAGTTATGCGAACAGAACTTGATAGCAGTTGCACCAAGTCCATATCCGTGATCTCTATGTCCACATCAGAAATCACACCAGTAGTAGTGTTAAGTCCATGAGCGAAGAACGAGCGGACTCGTATGTTGCCAAGGACAGACACGGTCTTCAACTTATCCAGGGTTGCCCGGCTAGAGACATCAACAGAGAGGATATTCCTTCTTGCGTTAATACGCACTTCTTTGACTTGGCCCGGAACCAGTCGTTCAAGAAGAAGAGTCAAAGTCTGCCTTTTGATGGAGTTGAGATTCTCTTCCTCAACAGGCATGTATGAAATTGTGTAAGTGAGAGATTGCTCACTTACATTGGCCTCGTTGGTTGTTTTCTTGCTCACACTGGATTGGTGAGGCATCTTCGCTGGCACAATGGACTTGTTAGCCCGCTTCGTACACGCACTGGGCCCACACTCAGTCGGGGTTTTGGAAAGCTTCCTCTTCAGGCGCCGACTCACAATCTCGGTGTAGCCTCCGTCGAACTCCATGTCATCCGAGTCAGAGAAACTGGACGATCCCGGGAGCTCTGAGGGGAGATCCATACTGCATCCAGGCTGATCTGTGCAGTTTACACTGCTAGCCACAGAAGGCAGCAGAGGCGGCGGGTCATCCGCCATCGCCTGGGACGATGACCGCCAGCTAGATTTTTTTTTTCTGGCTACTCCAGAAAAAAAATAATCTAGCTGGCGGTCATCGTGCCTGGTATAACATAGAGAGTATCAGAGGCTGGCTGTTGTCCTTTTTTTCACGGGTGCCGCGTGTTTCGGTCGCACGGGTCGCGGACACCAAAACTTCCTGCTCGATTTGACTCCGCTGTGTTGTTAGCTATATCGCGAAAGCGTTGCCATTTTGTCAAGTGCATGCGAAATGCGACAACATGTCGGCGTCTAGAATCGATAACTTAATCTGCCCAGGCAGAACCCCTACACATGCTGAGGTCTCTGCGGAGGTTCGGGTAAATGTTAGCAAGTGTTTAACATGCTATGCAGCGTAGCGTGCTCAACTCAGCGGAAGGTGCTCCAGGGCTCTTTTTCTTTATTAACGACTAACACCCGAAGTGAAGTGAAAATTGACGGACCAAAAAAGACCGCGTGGTCATGTGCACGGCGTTGGGCACGTGGCTCGTGCAGGTCACGTGACCAGTTAACTTGACGCTGAGTCCGTGATGGTCGCTTGGCCGCTTGATGGTCTACGCGTAGATCGTCAAGAGAGATCAATGCAACAGCTTTCGCTGTAACTACATGAAATAAATGTTTAGTCTATTTGCTCTACTAAACTGCTCCATAAAAAGACTAACAAGGTTTGGTTTCAATTAGGGGATGTTCAACATTCAAGTGCTGCAAGTGGGCTGCGGGGCATGCCTTAGAGGAAAGCTGGAAATTAATTTTGATCACCCGCGCCTTACTGTTCTGCTCCAAAGCCTCGGCACAAATGGGCTTTTGCACCTCACCTTCTTTGAAGTGTGCCCGCAACGACCGGCATCGAATATGCAGACTCTCGTGCCCAGCTGCAGTACTCAAAAGCCACTGCGCCATTCAGGCGGGTAGCAAACAAGATCACCGGCCAGGAGGCATTATTGGCTTTAAGGCTATAATGGTTCGCTGGAACGGGCTACTTGCCGTTTTTTTCATTTTAGTTCCTTTCATTTTTTTTTCCTGCAGGCAAATTTTATGGGGGCAAAAAGGCAAGTCTCGCGGTCGCTCCAGGTAGCGACTCGGTTTTATCTTTTTCAGACGGTACAGTTCGCAAATAATGATTGGGTGGCTCTTTTTGTGGAGCGCAGATCTTGGGCGCCCGTTCCTGTATTCCACGTCGTAGCCGTAGTTGTCGGCCTCGGCTTTGTCGGCGTAGTCGGCGCAACATGCTAACTGAATGGTCAACCTGTCACCTGACAGGTGACAGGTGATAGCAGAGCGAAGCGCCACCTGTCACGGAGAGAGCGGAGGAATGGACAACCGGAAGGTGGCTGCCGCGGGAAGATCCCGAACGATGTCTACCCTTACAAAAATGTCTTTAGACAGTCTATAGACTGTCCACAGACTTGTGTCTACAAAGTCTACAGACTGTATAGACAAACCCTAGAGAACCGTCTATAAGCAATGAAAATCCTATAGACAGTCTATAGACAATCAATAGATTTATGGCCATACACTTTAAAACTTTTGTCTATAGATAGCCTACGGACTATGAATAGACAAAACGAAATATCTAAAGGAAGGCAATAGAGTCTATATGGAGTCTATAAACTGTCTAATGACCATTTTTGCAAGAGTAGCAGCGTAACGCACCACCTACAAGCCGTGGCACGAAAATAAGTGAAGAGCTGCGCCCGAACTTCGCATTACAGTTGGTGGTAACCGTCTACAATTGTTTTTTCATTTGCGGAGTTGCAGTGCTATGAAATAATGAAATCTAAAAGTGAGGGGGTTTAGAAACGTAGGCGTATTTTGTTTGTTGCTTGTATGCTCACAAAAAACAAAACAAAATATCAGCCATACTGCAGTACAGTTGGCGTATAAACATATGTACCGGATCATTCGTTGGCCCAGTGGCATTTCGTAACAGCTCAAAAGAAGGGCAAGCGAAGAGAAGAGAATCTGAAGAGATTGCTTGTCAGCGTAGCTGTTTTCTTGAACGTGGTTCAAATGAAGCTCGCCAAGCGCAAATAATTAGAGGAATCGGTAAGCGCATGAACTATAATTGATGAAGTGGTTAGTGCAAGCGTAAAAATTATTTTTACAACTGCGACAGGAAATAGAGAGAAGGGATATTGGAAGGTGGACCGCTCATCAGCTGCACGTCAAAAGAAAACTAAAAAAACAAAAACTGAAAGAATAAAAATTGCAAGACACGTTAAAACTGCAACCAGTAGGCACGGAAAGAAACTGTCATCTGCAGTGGTCGCCCGGGTCTTTAGTATATGTGCTAATTATGAAGATGACGTAACTGCAGTAATTAAAATTTTAATTAGCATAATCTGACCTTTACGAAAATCAGACCAGTTCGAAGCCGTGACGGCAACGTCCTACCAGCTTTTAAACAAAGAAAAAGTAGTTCTGTTAAGCCCTGCTGCGCAAGGAAATTTGGTGCTTTAAACGTAACGTCTGGTAGTGACGTTACCGCGCCATGAAGTTTCTTTTCCTCTGGAGCTCGGCGAAACGACGGAACAAAAATAAGCGCATGGCGCGATAAAATAGCGCCGACTGAAAAAGTTTCTTTTCTGGCCCCCTATTTTTAGTACTGTTGTAAATTGTTCAGAGAAACACCCGGTATACGCGGTGTTCATAACTTCAGTTTTCAGCAAACGATAAGCAGTGACCGAAAGCCGTATTTGCACGCATTTTATGTTACTAGGTGGACAATAAGTTAGCGAGAATGCTGATATGGCATACTTTAAGGTATTCGTACTTCAAGACTGCAGTATTGAATGCAGTATGATGCAGTATTGAATTTTCTCACCAAGGACGGCCTTCGAAATATTCGTTTTCAAGTTCCCCACACAATTTGCACATTTAGCGTGCCTAGTTTGGCCTGGTTCTTCTTAGTTACGACATAACGAGTCCCATGGAATATCAAATCGGCAAAAAGTGCAACATTGCATTGATAACGCCACTGCGGCCGTGGCCGCTGACCATTTCGCCGTGGCTCAGGCCGCTACCCTTTGCGTTGGGGAGCCAGAGGCGCTATAAAGTTTCGAGATATCCTGATAATTTCATCCCGAAAAATTTTACAGATATGCGGTGGCAAACACGTTGTACCTTGAGGAGCGCACTGTGCCTCATTAAAGAGGAATAAAATTTATTTTGAAAGGCTTGTCGGTGGGCGCACTTTTGGCCACCCCGGAATTCTTTCTTCCAGTCCAAGACTTGTAATAAGGGAGCAATTACTCTTTGGCATCCACCCAAGCGCAACAATGCGGCTACAAAGACTTGTAGACTCTAAGACTTGTAGATGCGCGGTCTATAAATGCAAGCTTGTCGTCCAAGTCTGTGCAAGACAAGGCCGAATCATACTGCTTCAAAGTCGGACATTTGTGTGAAGGCAATGCCTGGTTACGTTGGCATGTCCGCATGGTGTGGAAAATGTAGACCTATTCTCGCATTGTCGACAGGTATCCTAATACGAGGTGTTATGAATTTTGCTCAGTATGTATATGCACGGAAAGGTACCTGTCTGAAGCGGGTGCAAGCGTGTCACCTTCTATTTGCTGAGCTTAGGGTGAGGCGGAAGGTATCCTTTACAACTGCCCCTGAGGAGCCCCTATATTACGCTATTCCGTTGGGGAGCCTCACTTCAGCCTCGCTCGATAAGTGCTGCCTCGAGCAATGGTGCCAGCCGTGCGGTTTCCAGAGATCTCCGCGTGCCTTTAGCCTTGATTCCGAGGCTTGGCACCCATGCTGATAAACCAGTCACCTGGTCGTCTTGCCTAGTTTCCCGCTGAGGTAATCCTGCAAGCAAGCTTCCCATCGGCAACGCGCGGGAAGTCTCTGTCCATAACCACTGATTCGCAGCCAGCCTAGTTAAAACTTTGCTCTTTACCGGCACACCTAGATATGCCAGTTGGCTTTAACGAGAATTCAAAGCAGCTTTCTCTGAGGGCCCTTCCCACTGAGGACCTCGTTCACATGCGCATATATACGTTCCCCATGAGACATTAGGTAGCTTAAGGCTGCCCCAGAAAGACTGAAAAATAATAAGGCCCAGCCTGCTGCCTCTTATACAGAAAGAACATGGCGTTAGGAGCCGCGGGACGCTCCTTTGTCTTAGGGCTGTCATCACGGCTTTTTTTCTTTCCGCTCCAGGGGCTTTGATCAGTGGCTTGGTTCTTCTCGAAACCATTACGCGCTTCGCCGCCTCTGTTCTGGGCCCCTTTTCAAGCCCAACAGCAGCTGGACACCTGGGTCTATTTCCGCTTTATCACCACTTTAACACGCAGGTTCCGGGGTAAAGCAGTGTGCTTGGAGCAAAAAAATATAAAACGAACCTTGACAATACCGCTACTTCTCGAGCAGTGCGAAAGCCAGGAACAAGCTTCTTTCATTTCCAGGCGCCGTTCGCTTTTGCCGCCGGGAGTGCGGTCGCCTAAGCAGATTTCACAATTTCGCCCACCGGAGTTAGAAATGCCATTGCAGGATCCCGTTCACGTCAGGCCCTTGTTTCAGATTGAATTGGCTAACGCGGAATAACCGCCAAGTTTTTATCTTAAAGTAAACAAACACACAGAAAGATTGTAGAGCGCTGGTTCTTTATTTGATACGGAAACTTCTGCATGCTGAAAGCGTATGGCGTGTTTCAAATTATTCAGTAGAGAATTTTCTTATAAAGTCGTGAAAGATACGTCGGTGCGGTCTTTGCACTTGGGTGGTACGGGAAGGAAGACATTTTTATTGGCGTTGGAGTGCTCTAAAAAGACCAATGATTAAGTAATTTTACCAATACTTTTTTAATTCTAGGTTTCAGGGTGTTGTATTGTACTGCGAATTTGAAAGCTTCCAACATCGACGGCGAGACTATTTTATAACATTTCGAATGGACATCGTGGTTCGAAATACCGAACCAGAAAAATACGCTTTTGATACACACCAAATTGGCTTCGTCGCATTGCAGTTCTAAAATGGCGTCACCTGTGCGTGGTATCACCGAGGAAATTGGCAAGAGCTTAAACGTTATAAAAAGCATAAACACGCGTAAGACAAAAGACGTAAGACAAGCGCTAGTAAGTGTCACCAACACAAAAATGTTTATCGATGCTTAAATAAAAATCTGGTAGCTCTTTCGCCTTTACATGACCTGCAAAATAGATCATACGTAATATTTGAAAAATATATTTTATACTTGTTTTATGCTTGATACCTGTCTTATCTTTTACTTTGGGTTTCTAATTTGTGTGTGCTTTATCTTTACACCGACTCTGTTGCGACCAGGGTCGGGCAACTTGCTGAACCCATTTGAGAGAATGTAAACCACTATTAAAAGAAGGTGGAGGGACGGGATGCGGAGGCAGACACACCGAACATAACATAATCACGAACCTGCCCTTATCTGCCTGACTCATTTTACTCTGCGTCTGCGTGTATTGCTTACCTTCACGATCAAATTCGCTTGCTGCTGGTGATCATGCTCGATGTGAGCCAGCTGGTTGCTCGCTACCAGCCACTTGCTTCCATCACTGATACCATGCTCTCATTGTTATAAAGTCGCACAGCCCGCGTATCACCTACGTCGAGCATTAACGCAATTCCGGAGTTCATCGCTTCCAACACACACACACACACACACACACACACACACACACACACACACACACACACACACACACACACACACACACACACACACACACACACACACACACACACACACACACACACACACACACACACACACACACACACACACACACACACACACACACACACACACACGCACACGCACACGCACACGCACACGCACACGCGCACGCACGCACGCACGCACGCACGCACGCACGCACGCACGCACGCACGCACGCACGCACGCACACACACACACACACACACACACACACACACACACACACACACACACACACACACACACACACACACACACACACACACACACACACACACACACACACACACACACACACACACACACACACACACACACACACGCACACACACACACACGCACACACACACACACACACACACACGCACACGCACACGCACACACTCTCTTCTTAAATATATTTTTATTGTGAATACTTTTTGAAACAGACTGCAGAAAATAGGAGGTGGTTGCAGTCTTCACCACTTTTTGGCAGAAAGGAGCAAACCGTGGTCATCCGTCAGAGCGAAACACAAACTCACCATCAATGCTTGGAGACAGGTGTTTCTGCTGTAAAGGTGGGTTATGTAGTTTCAATGGGTTATGACAGAACATGTTACTAAAGACGCAATCATGATTTGCATCCGTTTATTTAGAACGTGGGAGGTAGAATTTCTTTCTTTTTTCAGAGAACAATGTGTGAGTGCGTGCGTATTGGTTGATACGAACCAAGCTGGAATATTTTGAATACATTTTATGTATCAATGGCGCTAAATTTTACGATATTTCAACTGAAGGAGTCGCACGCATTGAAAGCTCAGGACGTACTGTGTTCGATGAAGCAGCAGTTTAGGCGACTATGAAATCATTACAAATGAAGTGACGGAAATAGGCCAGCGTCCAGTTAGCATTTTCAGCAAAGTATGGTTAATGGTTCGACAAACTACGAGGTATATTACTCTGAACCCACATCCTCCTTTCAGTCAGTATTAGTTCTGCGGCTTAATGATGGTTATAGACTGTTGCGTCTCATATTTCTTGTCTAGCATGCACGCATGAATAAGTTTACACACACAGACACACACACGCACGGACACACACATTGTATTTCTCTCTCTCTCTCTCTCTCAGACACACACACACGCGGACAGTACTGGCAGCCCATGCCTGAAACTGACGTGTGCTCAGAAGCTCGTAGAGCTGTCCAGAAAGGCTTCCTCTAGATTTCTTGTTTATAAGCTCTTGAGTGTTCTATACGGTGGCTGGTAGCCAATGGTGGCCACGCGTGGAGAGCCTCTGCATGCAGCGCTGTTGCTTCACGCTGGAAGACGGCTTCCTCCGTTCTCGCTTCACCGGCTTTCACCGATGGTTTCGCTCTCCTGGGGGCCATTACACGCATCGGCGCTTTGATGATAGCCTACAAGCTAAGCAGGCAGGCACAAGGTTCTTCTTTTAACCCCTTCAACAAACTGGGGACCGAAACCAGGCTGTGGCCGGCCATGCCATCACAGAGCAGGAAAAAAGGGTTGACAAGACCAGCTGTCTTCGCTCATTTTCCGGTTTTGCTCCTATCTTGAACAGCGTTTGCCGTCTCGTAAACTTGTTCCGCGTGTTCGTCCTGAGCTGCTGTAGCAATAATGTCTCCATCTTGTAAGGTTTCGATTGCGTGCCATGCTTACGGAAGTTTTGGACATGCAGAAATGAAATCAATATTTTCATGCTCACAGGAAAATGAGGGGATGAGAGAAAAATGCTTCTGCTTTAAGCATTGGGACGAGTTTCCATATGAGTACTCGGATTCATTGATATATCTTCAGTGCCGTCCTGTTGTCCTGCCTTGTCTCGTGCAGTTTGCGGAGCTCTATTTCTTGAAGTGTAACATGCATATCAAACAAGCCCAGGAAGAAACGTTACGAGGTAATTGACAGAGAAATGCGCGGAAGAGGACCTACATGTGAAAAACGCCTAAAAGAGCAGTGTTCAAGGGAATACACTGAAATCCTATGCTTAACGATAGACTGAAAAAAAAAGCAAGAAACATCATGGTATTAAAAACGCGCAAGGCATCCATGTTTTCCGCCTATTAGCATACAATGAGGTTTGCAAGCCGATGGCTTTTTCAAGATAGGAAGTGCTGTGAAGAATATTGCCTCCCATTCATCATCCGGGTGATGCAGCACTCTTAGTGAAACTCGGACCATTGAAACTACGGAAGATTGCCGCAACGAGCGTTTTCAATTATTGGGCGTGCAAGCAATTTCATACGGGTGATTTAGGGGTTGCTGTTTCTTTTTTTTTGCTCGCAATGAACTGCTTTGTTGCAACCGAGCGAGCTCGATTTCCCGACGGAACTAGTACAAACCTAGAAAAGCTGAAAACGAGAGTAAGTATTTTATTAATGCCCTTCTAAAGCAGATAAATATCTTGAGAAGCTACAAAACAAGCTGCCTTCCTGTGGTGCGATGAAAAACATTTCATACTGGGCTTCTAAAAAATTTCAACAGGGTGACTCCCTAGGCGTTTTGGCATGTCGCTGTGAAAATAGAATGTTAAATGTACGAAACCAATGGCGGAAGCAACTTAGTAATTCAATTAATATGTAAAATGCGTGGTATTATGCTAAAGAACAGACTCCGGACACAACACTCTTATCGCTCGAATGCTCCGCGCCGTCCCTTGTGCAAAAACGTTTCAATTAGAAGTAGTGCTGAACCGCCTCTTTTTTTTTCTTGTGTGAAAGAAAGCAGCCCCACATACGCGAACTGACAGAGCCGCCAGTTTTCGTAAATTCAGTGCGGCGTTTACGCCGCAGATTGAGTTGGAATGCTCAGCCAGCAACGCACTCCACTGGGCACCACCATGTTAGCGGTACGAATAAAAGAATGCTTGCCTACTTACGTAGCGTGCCGGCCGACTTTAACTCTCTGTTGACTCTTGAGAGAAGAACATTCACATGAAGAAAAAATTCCTACATCTTGGGCCATCGATGAGAAGGACAATATTATTTTGTTTCATCTGGCGCTGAATAAATAAGTGTGTAGTAAGTTTTTAACTAACTCTTGTGCAATCGAACATATATAGCTGGGTGTTTAGACAGAATTACTGGAAAAATGTTGAATAGTCGTGTAAGAATATGGTGAAATTAGTTGATGGAATTGAGTTACAGAGATTAAAATGTACGACACCTAATGGGAAGACAGCAGAGGTCGAGAAACATTGGCTGGAAATTCCGATCAACGTTTGCTTTGAGAAGATGCATCAAATTGTTAGACAAAGCCACTTGTTCCTGGGCCACTCAGCAGCAGTTATACGCTAAACCCGCCACATGGATACACACAACGTACCTTTTGAAGGGTGCGCTTCTTCTATGAAACAGCTAATAGCGACGAAACCTTCTGATAACTAAATCTTCGTTACTCACACACATGAAGTGTCTCTCCAGAATTTGTACAAGACAACAATGAGAGGTGCAATTATTATTTCTTGGAATAAATGTTTTTGCATTCGGATGGGCGAAAGAAATTACGCCGATTAAAAACAAACTATGAACTTTTTTATCGTGCTTCATAGGAATATTATACCAGATGTTTCAGCGCGCACTCTAAAGAATTCCTTATGATAGGGTTGTTTAAACAGAAAGAAAATTTTATCAAGAACAAAGTGTCAACCCTGGCGAATGTGAAATAAATTAAATCTGCTAATTAAATTCATTCATTAATTATCATAGTCTGGTGATAATTTCCTAGACCTACAAACTCACTATTGACATTAACACTAGTCTGTGTGAGTTTAAATAGGTGATTATTCAGTCTTAGTTAATTCGCTAGCTGCTCTATATATTTTTTATTAACCTGACGTCCACCTATACTAACAGTCTGTTCCTGATAAAAGTTTTCTTTCTGTTTTAACTACCCTATTTTTGGGAATTTTTAAAGCGTTCGTTGGAACTCCCCGTATGTCTTTAGTATAATTTTCTCCCCTCTCACTTCCTCACTAGTTCTTTAAGAAGTTAGAGTACTTTAGCGGACGTTGAAATCCGGTCTGTGTGAAGGCCCGCTTGAGACGTGGCTTTATACCGGTGCTAATGTACGCTACTGATAATTCCGGTCAGTCGGCGGCGGTGAACGCACTAATTATACGCACGTGTGAGTGTGCCATTTCTTGGCTTCGCATGCACAGCCACGTGGCAACGCTTACGACAGGTAGGCTTGTGCAAATGCTATGTCCCTTGCTAACGCACCAAAATGCCGCCGCACGGCAACGAAGACTACGAGCAACGTTAACACGATTATCTCTGCCTGACGGCGTGCGGCTGCGAGTGGCTGACGAAAATTAGCGCTGCAGACAGCCCAGAACCTCTGGCTCTGATTGGGTACAATTGTTTCGGGACAGATAGTGGCTATGTATAGTGCTGTCCTCCTCGCTGTCTTGTTTTTCTTTACTTTGTGATCGCAAACGGTAACTTTGTGACAGGAAGTGCCAATACCTACTCTTCCACAGAAGAGTTGAAAAACTGTAGTCTGTATCCCACGACTTTTACCTAACATAGAGAAGGCAGCACTTTTTCCAGTGGCGTCATGCCATCGTGTATGTGTACACAGGTAATGAACATTGCAGACGAAACTAGGAGCCTGGTGTTTCTCAATGCAGTAGAAGGGAAGGTGGTAAGAACACACAAAAAGGGCCACTCGTATGATGGGTTTCTCACACCAAATTCAGCCATAGCGAAGAAAAACCTTAGCTTCGTCGCGCTATGCTTGATCGCGGGAGAAAATTTAGCTTGTTTATTGCGTGCCGCATCTCAGATTATAGGTATGTTAATAGAAGACGGCATGTGCAACATTTGCCATGTTTAAATTTCCCGCTGGGAAATAAAGGGTCCGCCCCTGACCGCGTTTAAGTAGAAAATCTTTGCAATATACCGGCTGGTGTGTAAAGCATAGTCGTTGGAGCTTGCGGCTTTAAATATGTTTTATAGCGAGAGTTGTTTGTGGGGCATTTTCCGCCAATGATCACGCGTGGCTATTGTTTTTTTTTTTAAAGCGATGTTTATTGTCTCAGGGCATAAAGGTTATGAAATGAGAGATGAGTAAGATGCTTAAATAAATGAAAAAAGGTGGGCTGATTTAATGGAATCAAGTAGTGAACGATGATATGGACCCTGTGTCCAGGCAATATAGCAATCCGGAATGTCCGGTGAGAGTCCCACTGCCGCCAGGTGCCGAATTCTCGTCGGCTTCAGCGCCGGGCAGTCCCACAACAGGTGGTGGATATCTGCCTCACAGTCTCTGATCTTGCAGACCGGACACTCGAGGCGGGGATATAAATCTTTGCAATGCGGCCACTTGCGTGTCCCAGCTGGAGTTAGGGCAACGCCGACCCGTATCCTCCGAAGCGCAACCTCATCTGCACGGGTAAGACCACGGGGGAGGGTTACCGCACACGGAGGGATTAGAGCATGTGTGCGGCGCCGGAGGTGTTCCGTTCTTGTTAAAAGGACGGTGGTGTCATCCAGAGTGAGGACTCGAGGCAAAGACGAGGTTGGGGTCGAAAGGCGGGTCGCAGAATGTGCGCGGTTTTGTGCGTTCAGGAGGTCACGCGGGACCCACTCAATACGGATTTAGCTCTTCTTTCCACTGCGAGTAAGAGAAATGACAGGGTGAGAGGAAGGGGATGATGTGGGTGAGGGAAACCACGATGGGAACAAGAAGAGGCGGGGAATTCGCAGGAACTGTGCTTTGCGTGCTCGCTGTATACAGCAAGTGTCACGTGAAGTCGCATACTATATACAGCGCACGCAAGTCTCACATCTCTCACCGAGTCTAGTGCTTCACACGACACAGCGTAGACGTCAACTTTTATGTAGTAGCAACAGCGGTGTTGTAGCTGTTGCAGCTAAACAACCCCTGTCCTCTTCGCAAGCGATTTCTCTTGCAAATCGGCCACTTTGGCTGCATAAAAGCGAATTTTCTCTTTTTATTCTCTGCTGGGAAAACTGCGGGAAGTGCACGTCATACGGGCTGTCCAAATGGTGGAATTAAGGTGCCTGTTTCCACTCTTCCTGTGGACGCGTAGAGACGCTAAAGTGGAGCGCTAATTGCGTTATGCTAACGCAGGATTATCACATAGATGAGCTGCGTAGATGACGGCAGCGCGCGGGTACCGGGTCTGAAGTGACGTTAATTGCCCACAGATTGGAGATGGTTGGGCAGGAAGCCAGCTATGAAGCTGTAGTGCACAAAAAAAAGGCGGAGAGAAAGGACGCCACATAATGTACACCCCTCACAGAAACGAAAAACCGACCAGAGCAGGAATCTAACATTCTTCCCTTTGTGTCCAAACAAGAACCGCTCCTCCAAACAGAGCGGTCCGGTCACCGCGCAAGCGATCAGACGCAAGACAATTCATCAGCCTTCATTAAGGATGACAGACCAGCGAAATGATGGATGTGTTTTACGTACAGGGCACAGCGCTATCGTCCCCGGCGTGGGCGAAGGAATTGATTATCTTGATAGGGAAAGCGTTGTGTTGCGTGAGGTTTTATTGCCCGTCAGCAGCTGAGGCTATTTTTCGCCAAAGGGAAGCGAACAGCCGTTAGTCCCGCCTTCTACCCCCTCTTACTACGAGAAAGGCTTTAATATTTTGTAAAGACGATCACAACTTCCTGAGTTGTCCATATCGTTTATTTACTTCAACCGTCAAAAATAACAGAGGGCACAGAGTCGGAATAAAGGTTGTTTTATCTAAGCGTTTAGACAGTTTTTGAAAGAAGGCTTTTTCAGTTAGAACATCGCTTTTTTGTTTTATTTTGGTGTAGCATTTTCAGTTGTATAGTACATCAGGATACAGCTATGACGTGCTAACTAGCAGGCTGGTTAACTAATAATGAATGTTTAAGTTTTTAACAACTACTGTTAGGCTCCTTAATATTTTACAGGCATGTAGCCTACTTTAAGCAATACACATAGCAGTTTTTTACAATTTCGAAAACACGATTACTCTCGGAGCTGGGGCCCTACAAATTTTGGCTATTTCGATGAGTTCAGAGCACTGGAGAGGTTGCTTCGCCTGCAAGCTTCTCGAAATCGCGTGTATTTTGGCGCCATGTAGCCAAATTTCTTGGGCTACAGTGGCGAGGGTAACCGCGTTTTCGAAATCTCAAATGTTGAGACTGATCTTACTTGCGGTGGGTAACGCGCCTCTCAGTAATTAGGGAGCCTAAACGGGAATATTTAAAAAGCTTACTATTCAACATTGGCTAACCAGCCTGCTAGTTAGCCCGTCTTTGCTCTATTCTGATGTACTACACCCCTGACAATGCTATGCCGAAAAAAGCTCTCTTCAAACTAAACAAACCCTACTTTTAAAAATTGTGGAAAGCCTTGGGTGAAACACCCTGTACGACACATCATAGCTACTAGTTTACTTTTTCAACAGACCTCGTAATAGTCACTTCTCGATGTTCACCGATCTGTTACAGCACAGAGGACGAGGTGCCAGGTGCATTTTCAACGCCTTATGTAACACATTACATTCAATCTTTTGTCAGGAAAGCGGCCTTTCAAACTTTCAGGAATGTGACCTTTTACCACCGCCAGCTGAGTGCGACACGAGGGGGATACGTACGAGCTTGGCTGAACTATGTTCGGCATGATGGGACCTTATATAATGATATAAAAAACGAAACCAGCTTTTGGCGTTGAACCTCGTTTTGAAGAATGATGTTGCTACCCAACGGCTCGCGGTCTAGTGCCTCTATTTATAGCCTCTGCAGCTATGAAATCTAAGCAACGCCGGCGTTGAGATTTTAGCCTGTATATTCATGCGGTACAGAGGCGTGCAACCAAACTTTGGGTTACGAAAATAATTTTAAACTGAAGAAATATATTCTATTTTGCCGGTAGCATGCTAAAAATCTGAGCCCTGTCCCCTGCCACGGACATTCGGAAAGCAAGACCACATCTCATCGATCAGCCACTCTGTCACCAGACACAGTCTTGGGATCTCCCTGCCACCTGTGCGAGAGTGCTTAGCGAATAGCGTGCTTTCGCCTGCCGATATCGTTATATCAGACTCGTGAGAATGGAGCTTCTCTAGGTGTGTCTAGCACCGCCGTCTCAGGACACGGATCTTGAAGGTGTCGAGAGAAATAGATTTTTTTTTGTGAAGCCAGGCAACCGCGGTCATTTCTTTTTTCTCCTTTCAATCTGACAAAATGGTTATTCCACGTTTAATCAACGGAACAGAAAAATGGAGGCAGTTATTCGTTGCAAGAAAAGAAGACCCGCAGATTCTCTCCATTTCTTGTGCGTCGATAACCCTGTTCGATTAACCCTCTAACCCCCTCCCCCTCCACCTATTTTCTTTCTTTGAAAAAGGATGAAAGAAGAAACAAACAAACAAACAAACGAACAATATATATATATATATATATATATATATATATATATATATATATATATATATATATATATATATATATATATATATATATATATATATATATATATACATTTACTCCTTACCTTGGTGTGCAGCCTTCGTGTTTCGATCCGAGTGCTATTTTAGTGCTTGGAGTCCACTGAAAAGTAAAAAGAGAAAAGTAACAAAAGGTAAGCAATACACAAGAGAGAAAGCGAAAGATAAAGGCTGTAAGGCTGACAAAGGCTTTCGCTCTGCACAAAGTTTGGTGGACGCGAGCATACACAGAAAGAATGCGCACTTGCACGAATGAGACGTATACTGTAGGTGGCGTCCCCAGGCTCGCTTGACAGTTTTCAGCCAGAACTTCATGAGCCAAGGTAGCACTGCATGCTACGAAGCAAGCAGCAACAGAGTTCTGGAAATCCGTTTCAACAGCTTGGGGTTCTTTGATGAGAACCGTAAATATGAATACAGAGGAGTTTGAGCATTCCGCTTCTGCAGACACACGGCCGCCTCGGCCGTGTTCATATCCGCCAATTAGGACTCAGCGGTCAGACGGCATTGACAAATGGGCCAGAGCAGAACAGTTGGAGGTGTTGCCACAGCTTACAGCCGGGGAATTTGTGCCGCTGCGTGCTCTCCGGGGTGTCTGGATGGACGGATATGTGGATGCCAGGAACGTCGCCCTTGAAACGGGGTGGTGACGGGTGCAGGCCGGCTCAGTGTTTTATTCTTCTATAGCACTAGATGCTACGCTAGCGAAAAAGTCGTTCTGTCTGCAGATGAACAGGAGAAAACGGTGGCCCACCTGCCACCTAGGCCACGTGACCCTGTGAGGTCATCACAACCTGCCCGTTGTAGCACGTGGCAACCTGACCATCGGAGTGTGAGTAAATTGTCCACTGTGGCAGGTCGAAGTTAATGATTGGTCGCGAGAGGTTGTTCGGGGGAGTAACGTGGGTCTCACAAGCCCCACCGCTGGCTGTATTTGAAGCAGCCACTTGCCTGGACAGCGGCGAATCGCTTAGCCGCTGTATTACAGCTCCAGGAGTGGCACAAAGACTCCTCGCGCTCTATGAATATAGGGAGTAACCGATTCCGCATAAATGCGCTTGCAGGTAGAACCAATCAAACTGATAAGTGAAAATGGCTAAGCAAGGTCGAGCGTGCTAGTGTACCAAAGTCACATTTAGCTTAAAGAGGTAAATCAGAGCATAATTGTTTCGCTTCATATATTTTAATTTATTATTAGATGCTTGACAAGAGCTATCTTGAAACTCAGTCTTTTTGAATACAGATTCCACTGACTTTTCACTGCACTGACTTTGAATTATGAAGTTCAGTGCAAGATAGAAGGTTGTCGGCCGAGCTTGTAGCTCAAAGTAGAAAAAGAAATTGCCGACGTTTTTTTTTTCACAAGAAAAATATATTATGATTGCATGAGCGGAATTTTGTAAAATGCGTCTTTTTCCAAATAAAACCAGTAGGAATTCCGCTATTGCCTCGTCCTCTGTCCAGTCCAAGTCTTTACGCGCAGTGTCTTTCTAAACGCTCAACCTTTACATTTAGGTTACCGTCCTGCTTTTAAAGACGCCATTCATCCAACCGCGTAGTACTAATTTGTACCGCGCTACTAATAACTGTCACAGCCAGCGGCTCACGGCGTCTAAGAGCGAATTCTAGCACTGTTTTTAGCAAACTTCTGCGGATTTTGGAAGCCAAAATATCCAGCGCATGGCTGTTAATCTTCTAGATTTTTGCCGGGGGACAGCTGTAGTAGGTTAAGTGTAAAAAATAAGGCAGCAGCAGCCCACAAAACTGGTGGCCTACAGTCCGCTCTACTACTCTGCCACCCATTCACAGCAGAAAATGACATCAACGTTGCAATGCATCTTTCGACTAAAGAAATCTGCGATGGAAAGTACCTACACCCGCATTTTAATCATTGGGTCGACTTTTTGTTTAGGTGGCAAGAAAAGCTTTTAGCGGTGGTCTATTCATAGATAGCGGAGGAATAATGGGTGGTGGTAATCAATGTTGGCAGCGCTTCTTTGCATTTTTGCATACTTAAGTTGCTTCCTGCTGTGGTGCAGTCACCGGCAGCATAGTACTGAGTGTATGTAGAAGCCGTACGTAAATACATGGTGTTGCTATCGCAGCAACTATGCCCGGCTAGGCGTTAGAAGAAGATGTCGGGTGCTGCGGCGCAGATGGATAAGCCTACCTCCTTACCGAGCCAGTGGGAAATATATCTGTACATACAAAGCTGATAATTAAACTGGCACTGAGGTAACGCAATAAAGATTATACGCACAAGAAATAATCAGATAATTTCATAAAATGACGCAGTCCAAAGAAAGGGCTGTGCCCCTTATTACAGATTAAGAGGAATAAAAATTTACGACAAAATGAAAGTGGCCCGTAAGATTTGATAGATGTGGCTGGAGGATTAAGGAGATAGGCAAGGATATGAATAAGTCGCCCTGGTTTATATGACCTGTGCAAAACAGCGAGCGATCCGCTTTTGTCACCTGTCAATGCGAGCTTCTAGGAGGTGCAACCTGCGTATGCGCAAATGGCGCTAAGGAACCAGGCTCGAGAATATACACTTGTCACAGCGAAGATAAATTTGGGTACCCGTACAAGCGAATCACTGTATTGGATCCCGCTTTTATGAAGCTCTTTAGAGTACTGAGAGGACACCCTGATAAACGACAGTGGCCGCAATTGCTACGTTTACATGAACTCGACATAGGTCGAGTCGATTTTTTCAGGGAAAGTGAAAAACATCGAGGGAAAGGGTAGAGAAGTATTCATGCTTTTTCTTCTCGAAAGTCATTTTTCTCTGGAATATTCAACTTCATCCGCATTTTGTCGAGCTCACGTATACGGCGTTAATGAAAACGTCCAGCCGTGTGGACAAGTTTTCAGACCTGCTTTCGCGCCGAGACTAAACTGCTTGTAAAAAGACAACACATTAAAATTTAAAGGTTTACGATGAGAAAAGGTGTTCTGCACCCCAGGCGAAAGTAACCCCAACCACCACATGATAATTCAAGTTAATGTTCGCCGTATCTTCAGGGCTCCTGGATCTTGTTTTATCTCTTATCTTTTGACTTGAAAGACGGGTCTGCGAGGCGAAACACGCCGATATGAAGGAAACGAAAACGAACATGACGTATTGATGAGAGTATGAGCTTCGACATGAATGAACCCAAAAACAAAGTAAAGGCAAAGTGAAAACAGCTAAGGAAATGATTCTTGCGAGTCACTTGAACTAACGTATATCAGAGGCGAGTCCCAACAAAAGCGCACTCGGAAAAGTGGGCAAGACGCTGTAGGCCACTCGATGACAAGCAATTCGTTCTGTGTGATCGCACCGACTGCCTTGATTGGGATGCGCCAGGTAAGTCCAGCTGCCTCATTTCGAGTCTCATTTCTATGTTTGGCTTTGACAAGACCAAGGGGAACCCATCGATGTACTCGTTCCTTGTACGAATGTTCATGGCTTTAGAGTTGTGTATAGTGAAGTACACTCACAGTAGAAAGACCCTCCTCAGAGCTCAGAGAAATGTCGATGCATTGATATCAGGCCCGTGCAATCACAACAGCAATGTTCTCTGCTCGTTTAGTTCAGTGAGGACCAGCGAACTGCGCAGTAGCATTGCTGATGAGTTTCCGCCAAAATTAATTTTAGACGAGTGCATGTCTTGTGAGCGAGGTCATGTTACTCTCTCCTTTTTGTAAGGAATTCCTTTTTGTGTATGCACATAAATAGTTTCTTTTGTTCCCAATATGCCACTAGCTTTGTTGACAAAAACTTTTGACTGGTATGGGAAGTTAAAAAGTAACAGCTCTCTGCTCATTAGGTAGTAATATGGCAGAAAATAGCGCAGAAAAAGGCCACTAAGCAAGGCTACAGGGTAGCTGTTTGACGAGAGTACGGTTGGCGCCACTACAGGGGAGAGAACAAGATTGTCAACAACGCATGGTCTGATTTTCAACTTTAATGCAGAAAAGTGTCCTGTAAAGCATCTTTCATGCACCGCTGGAAAGAGCCTCGACATCAAAGTAATTCTGCAGAAAGACTCCAAAAAATACGGACACCTGTATGCAATAAAGGGTGGAGAGGACAAAAAGTTTACAACGTTTAGTTTTGATTTTGGTGAATGCACGTGGCTACTGAGAAAAATTCAAGTAGTAAAGCTGGAAAACAAAAGAAATTGAAGGTGGCAACTGAAGTTCATAAAATCATCAATAGAGCCGAAATAGGCCCGTGTGGGATAACGAAACAAAAAGAATAAAAGACAGTCGGAGCACAGCCACTTTTTTTAACTATTAACTGGACGACATAATTTAAACTTTCATGGACTCTTTTTTGTTAGTTAACAAAAATATTTGAAATAGCAAAAGAACATCATTGTTAGGGAGAGAATCCAGTTGAGCCAGGCGGTCTCTCGTTATTTTACGGGACCGAAATTTTACAAAAGACGGAAAAGAATTTCAGAGTGGCTAGACATTTCTATTAGCGAAGTAGTCGCGACTCGAAGCAGTTGTCGATTTCCTAGTTTTCGATTCACCGCTGAAAGTAATGTTCTCCAGAAGCGAGAGAAAAGCAACTACAATCTAAGACTAGCTATTCATATTCGAGGCTCCACGTAGCAAGTCTATTCGCGTCTTTCCCAATGGCAAAAAGGAATATAGCGGCACTCTGAATTTATAATGCCGAATTAAAAATTCTTTTGGTTACATTAATCGGCCGATTATTGGCGAGTGTGGAGAAGCATTTATCTTCCCCATGCAGTCTATTTGTCATGGCGCTCCTGCAAAACAAGTTTTACACCTTTTTCATTCGGCTTTCCGCTGCAGCTTGGACGCTTTTCAACGCACTCATCTGCACAGCTCATAAAGCGTTATCTTCTCTCTGAGCTCTACGATGCATCTGGAAATCTTTTTAACCAGCAGAGGTCTGCTCATTGCGTCTGTGATTCGCCTATGCGATTATTAAGGAGATGTATCGAAGAGAAACAACGTGAGACAAACGGGACACAGCAAGGCATGAACGAGCGCTAAGCCTACTCAACTTTTTATTTTGTATATTCTTGGGTGGAAACGTGGAGCCCGACAAAGGACGTGGTTTGTCAGGGTGCGAGAAAAACAACTACAGCAAAAAACTGAGCAAAACAAAAAGAAACATCAATAGCGCGAAGCAAAACCCAACACAATAGGCGCTTCGCCTCAAAGTCCTGCTGCGAAAGAATGTAGCCTAAGCACCAGCCCTACGAGAAAAAGTGCTTCTCCTGTGGGGTTTCGCCCCTCGTTTCTGATATTTTTTGGTTCGTTTGGTTCTGTATTTTGTTGGTGTCGTTTTCTTATCGCACTCTGCGCAGACGCGTTCTTTGTCGCCGGTCTCCCCGTTTCCGCCCATGAAAGTACTGAATAAAAGTCCAGTAGGAAGCCGGTGCTCATCCGTGTCTCTCAGTGTACCCTGTCTCTCCCGCGTGGCATTTATATATATCGCACAAACCACCCCAAAGTGCCACCTTAGTGAAATAAAGAGACCCAAGGATGCAGCAACGGCATAGCGAATGGAGAGTTTTTTTTTTTACTGTGGTGGCAGTATAGTTCTCTTTGGGCGAAACAGGCGTTGTGTTCGTGCGTACGCCTACGCTCGCGTGTGTGAGTGCGTGCGTGTGTGTGTGTATAGCTTCCAACCTCCGGAGGCATCATCCGGAAAAAACACCTCCTGGCACCCATCAGTAAAAATGGATTTTCCCACCTACGCGATTCCGCCCATCACCTACCAGAAACCCACGCAACACGGGAGTGGAAAAGTTACGGCGAATTCAAGTCTCCATCCACCATCCTCCACCTCCGCTTTCCAAAAGCTCTACCCCCCCCCCCCCCCCCTACTATCGCCCACCTCCACCGTCCAAAGTGCCTCCAACCATCAGATGCTCGAACAGCAGCGGAGCGAAAAAGCGACGGAGACATCAAAATTAAAGATAGAATCGGAGGCGATTATTGCAAAAACGAAAATAAAGAAGCGAAATGTCAAATCAATACTGCTAACGCCGATTTGTGGCAGCACATTGTATGATTGCCCAACAAGTTTTTGTTTTTGTATAACGGTTTTAACCGCGTACCATCAGGGTCATAGTATTTTTACTTCATTTATTTTGATACCAGATTCATGACGAATCTCTAACAGCACCAGGAAAGTTGGCCTCGGGATGCAATTAAGTACTGTCACGAAGTGGTGACTGCAGTGTCTAAGCAATACTCTTTATTTGGGCTGACTTGCGCCCACAATGGACCGAATCACTCGGCGGCGGCGTAGCAACAAGCGTGCACGGCCGGTCGTCGAATAGAATACCCGCCGCTGTCGGCCGTGTTCAATTTAAAGCTGATAGCGAACTTTCAAGATAAAGCGTGCAAAGTTACTAGAACATTCTGGAACAACGTAGAATCAGCTCTGCCTGGATGCGATCAATCGAGATAAATCTAGTCTCGTCTTGCATCGCAAACAAAGCGATAAAGCGGCGTGCCTGCAGCTTTGATGAATGAACAAGAAAACACTGCAGAGATTCGCGGCAGTGCACTCTCTGTCTCCCTAGTAGTGAATCGGGCGCCTCTTGGCGCTCCGTTTTAATCGCCAAGTGGCGGGCAAAACATGCGCGCTGCGCGCGTTAGCCCCCGATTCATTTGGCGCTATTGATAAAATATTCAACTTAGCAGCCACAAGAGCTGACCGCTGCCTTGGTCAGTTGCTCCGCAGCCGCTGGGGATTGAGGGCCGTGGGCTAATTGGGTTGATCATAGAAAGTTATGTCCAACTACTACACCAGGGTGGCCAAGCCCTGTTTTGGTGAGGGAGTGCGTTGTCGGTTCCGGTCACCGAGTTCAGGCCGCACCCCAGGCCTGCTGATGCAGTTCCATAGACACGCGGAGTTTTTTTTTTTTTAAACCCGGTGGAGAATTGCGCGGCACCAGGATTCGAACCCCGGTATTCTTGCATGCGAGGCGGACGCTCTACCTCTACGCAATCGCTGCATCGATTTACCATCTTAACTATATTATATGTGCGAAAATGCCAGAGAAAGTGTACCCAGGGCGTTGAATTGTGTATAAAAGGCGTCTACATTTCTGTGCGGGGAAGGTACTAGTCGCGCAGGACAAACTGAAGCACCTTGAGCGGGAAGAAGGATATCAGTAATATTGCAACGAATAGACTATAGTGCAGTACAACGAGCTAAGAAATAGTCCACTCCTGACTTCACTGGAAGGGGTGTCGGCTTTCCCGTCGCCCCTTGAATAATGCATGTAGCTGCAGGACGTTCCCCAACCAGCCCGAATGTCCTCCCTTATGCGATGCACGTGTCGGTTTGCCTAACTACGGTAAGCTGTCGACGTCTCGGGTTCGTTTCTTATCGGTGATGGATGCTCAGGATATGCAAGAGCGAGAACCGTTCTGCGGCGTCGTTGAGAGGAAAAAGAAGACAAGATAGAAAAAGTGAAGCTTTTTAGCTCTGCACCTAGTGTTAACTGATAATAAAAGAGATGAAAGGAAGACAAAAGAATAAACAAAGTGTAAGATTGCAGTTGCAGTAAACATTGAGTAGCCATTCGCGTGACGTCACGGGCGCCATTTTTTTGGTACAGCACGCACCTTCAGCACTGCAAGCAGGAACCGGAGGCGATAAGCCGATTAAATATGCCTGCATCCGCATGAATATGGTCTACACACTAAGACTTCGAACAGACTCTATTGATTTATTATAGATAACTTCTTTTCTCTATTTATGGTCTATTGAATGTCATAGGAAAAATATACTAAATGTCTGTGGCCATAAATCTATAGATTGTCTAAGGACTGTCTACTGGATTTGTAGTGCCTATAGACTAGTCTATAGGATTTCTTTATAGAAACGCAATAGACTTTATAGACATATGTCAATGAACAGTCTATGGAATGTGTAAATGAATTTTGTAGGGGCAGCCTTTTGTCGTGCTATCTGCACCACAAAATGGCGGCCACTGTCATGTCCGTTCATACTCCCTATGCGTCTGAGCGTTGTCCTTTATTTTTTCAGGAATAGAGCAAAGCGAAAAGAAGTCATTTCGAGAGGCAGCAGCGCAAAACTATGTCTTCATCTTAAAGCGTTATGCTAGCTAGACGGTAACAGTGAAACGTTTACACCTCTTTCTACCCCTTTTTTCTCTCGCTTCGTCCACGCCTGCTCCAAAAGAAAGAGCCTGCATGTGACACTAATTACCGAAAGCAAGCAATTTGGACGAACCGCACACCCGTATATCCCGTATGTCATTCGCTTTTCGACAAATTAAACGGAACGTAACGCGCATGATCAATTAAACGTTCTGATTGCGAGCACTAAATTGTGAGTAATTTGGTTTCCTTGGAAATTTGAACATCTGAGAAAACATGTGTCTGATTTCGGCTCTACAACCGGTAGTAGGCTGAGTCTTTTGCCTGTACGTTCGCAAGAAGTGCCAGAGAGATAATGCCGACGCAGACTCATACAATGTTTGCAAAGATGACGCCGGTTTAAGAGAATAGCTCAAAGAGACGGTCGCGGAACATATCTGTTTCGTGCAGTGGCTGTGAGCAAATGTGCAGCACTTACTCAGTGATGGTTGCACTAAAGAGAGACAGAGAAAAAAAAAGTAAAAAATTGACGGAGACACGAAACAATGCTGCGACGGAAAGAGACACGGAATCATTGCAGCCATCCAAATGAAAACTGTTCATTCCCTGTCCTGTAGTCGGAAAGCTCAAAGGTACACCAAGGATGAACTGAAATGAACCCGTGTCCGGAAGTTGCCCTAATATAGTGACAAAGATGCTATTTTCACCCAAAATACAGGTTTTATAAGTTAGAAAAGACCAAGATACGGAATGCGGCTATTGTCACCGTGGATCATTTTCGCAAATTAAGGCGACGACACGAGATTTTTTTCGTGCTTGGATCTATGACTGTAGAGTGAACCGTTAATCACTTCAAAATGGTGACCACGATGTTTTTTTTTAGTCATGACCTCATAAGTTTGAATTAAGCGGCGGGAAAATTTTTAAATACAATTTTCTTAACAGTAAATGCTTCTGTTCCTGCCGTAAAAACCTTGAAAAAATTCTAAATTCTGAGCTTTAAATTTTCCAAGCGACACAAGGTATTTGAGAGACGTTGTAGCGCTGGGAGGTGGAGGGCTGCAGATTTATGCTGCCTGAGATTCTTTATCGTGTGCTCACATCCCACAGAACACAAGCGTTTTTTTATTTCGCTTCTATAAAAATATGGCCACCACGGCCAGGATTGAACACTCATGAACACCGTGGCGGGCTTGGCAAACATTAACATAGCCAGAAATAAACATAAAATCGGTTTTTGGTAAGGACCAACTTCTGATACAGCTGTCCTCAATGATGCTTTAACGCTTATAGAATATCTTAACATTTTCACTGCTGAGGGCATGCGACGATAGGTGCGCAAGAGTAGCAACGTAATTAAACTTCAATTCCTTGTCATGCTGCCGAATCAATAGAAAGCCGTAAAAGTAAATGTAGCTATGCATTGTTTGACGTCCTATCTTTGAAAATTTCAAGTAACAAAAGAATTTTTGAATGAAAAAAATGTGATCAAAATATGTACAATGAGCCTACCTCCAGGAAGGGATATTCAATAAAGTAACCAATACAGTGCCCTGCCTGCACTGCCTATGACACAATAGGCTAAGAGCAGAATGGGCGAGAAAAGGAACTAAAACAAAAAATGCTCGGCGCGCATCCGGGAAGACACAGACTTTAGAGTGGGCGGTAAAGAGAATAAAATTAATGGTGCCCTGCCCGCACCGCCTGGGAGACAAAGAAAGTAATGAAAGTTTTGTCTTGAAAACATTCTGAATGAGGCATGGGGGTCCCTGGCTACTGGTGCTTCACGAAATGCCGCCGTTAAGAACATTATTGATGAGCTAGAGCTCGGTTCCTGGCATTTGTACGCGGCATTTGACGATTTAAAGAATTTCCCACCTCTACATTTGGTTTTCATGTTGTATTTTTATTTTACGTTCTCTAAAATTGTTCGAACTCTGTGTATGGCTTACATCCTTCGAAAAGCAATGTAACTCAATAAATTCTTTCTCCATGCTCGAGTGCGTGAGTTATTACGGCGCCTTCCGATGTCGCTGCAGATCCTGAACGCGCTAGTATTGAACCGATGTTGCGTGTGTGTTCATTCCTAGTTTCTTACCATTCAGCCAGGAAATTAAAACCATCTATTTCCTCAAACGAGGTGCTAAAATCTGTTCTCCTCGGCGGGCTGTACCGTCGATATTGGTGCTAAAAAAAGTAGACAACGAAATTCAAATTCTGGAAGGAACAGTCTAACGAACAAAATATGTGTAGGTAATATTGGAAAGCTGGACTTTACTTTCAAACTATGAGACAGAATGTCTGCAGCGAATGTTGGAAAACTGGTTTCTACTTTATAACGCTTTCCTGTGATGCTGATAGCATTACCTTATATTAATTTATACTCCACTTGACGACAGTCCTTAATGCAGAGAGATATAAAAGAGATAATTTGAGAGCTGCCTCACAAAGCTAAACAGCGCGACGAACTACATGATCCTGTCTGCGCTGCCGAAGCGAATTTTCATTTCCTATAATTTTAATGTTTACCGTTTTACGCCCCGTAGGTAAAAAAAAAAGTATCCGTTCTATAACTCTCCTCTATGCACTAAATTATTTTCCGGTGCCCCACATGAGAAGGGGGGGGGGGGGAGGGGGCTGGCTGTGGCGGCAACTGGTTTAGTTAGCGCCACTTAAAAATGGAGTTAGTTTGTAAATGTTCCACTATAATTGCTCTCCTCTTTCAAGATGATAACCGAACGAAATAAAATTGGCGAGTGAAAGCAACACAAGCAATGTTAGCAAAGCAACATGATGACGCGCTAGTTGTCGTCAATATCATAGAAAATGATTAACTTGAGTCCAGGCGGTTTGACAATGGTCACGAACAGAGCTTTCAAACTTGGTTGCACCCAGATTGCTGATGTGCAGTCACTAGAAAAGCTGGCTTAGGGTGCGTGCGATGCAAACAGGCATAGATACTAGCATTAATTGTTGAATCTTCTTCGTTTCTCTGCGGCTCTGAGTGGCTGTTTTGTAAGCTTATATAATGTAACTATTATCACCCTCCCGTTTTGCTCTTCTTATGCTTTACTACAAGACAGAGTCACTATGTCCCTTTCATGTTCAACAAACCTTTAAGCCTACTGCATTTACGTGTATTCTACCCTAACCCATGCCAGGTTATTTACGTAGCTATTTGTCTAGCGCATTCCCGGACATTGGAATGCTATCGTTATTTCATTTAAATCCTTCTTCACCCTCCCTCCCTCCCTCCCTCCCTCCCTCCCTCCCTCCCTCCCTCCCTCCCTCCCTCCCTCCCTCCCTCCCTCCCTCCCTCCCTCTTTCTCTTCTTTCTTCCTTTATTTTTCTCATTTCCTTTTTTTTCGTGCAATTTTCTGTCTTTATTCCTTCTTTTTCCCTTCATTCATTTCTCTCTTTTCTTCTTCTGTTTCAATCTCCCACGTCCTCCTGCTGTGGCCTTTCATTTCCTCATCCGGACATTTTTTTCCCAGCTTTCTGCTGATCGAGATATATATCTACATATTTTATAGGTATTTATGCCTATTCTCTGACATTGTGCGTATCGGGCCGTCTACCGTGACAGAAGGCATTAGTCCTATCCTCGGCAGACAGAACACCGGTACATAATGCAGCGAAGAGTTAGGAGCCGTGCCAAGGTTCTGTACTGTAATAAAGGGGCCTGTGTTGTGTTGACTCCTGCAGTGCTCCGTACTAAATAACCAGCGCGGTCAGGTCTAAGCAGACTAATATGTTCGGGGAAATTCACTGTAATGCCGATGCAAGGCCATATGCGCGTACAAGCTAACGCGCTGATGATTATCAACCTGCAGATGTTTGTCTTCATTGCGTGCAGAGTAGGCCGATTAATCCGATGTCTAGTTAGAAAGACGCGCAGCAGCAGGGTGGATAATTTGCTTCATTTTTTATCCTGTACAGCTATGTTCGAATTGCGAACTCTGGTTTTCTGCTTTTTGGGCGTTCTGCTGATCAGTCCCAGCTCTCCTATAGTTTCGCGTCGAGGAAAAGAGAACGAGTTTCGCCAGGGTTTCATCAATTTTTGTTTGTGCACAATCTTCCGTGAGCACCTGTTTTAAGAGTAGGTTTTTTCATGGCGCCACGCAGCAGGTCGACCAGGAAACTAATCAACAACAAAAGCAAGCATATGGACTGCACAGCTCGTGTTTTCAAATCGTAGTGCTAGACTAAATATTCCTGGCTCTAGCTGACGGCTAGGATGTTTTATGAGCCTTTGCATTTCATACGAATATGAACAACTTTTCCTGAATCGCACTGTCATAGAACACACTGGAAAAATTATCTCCTTTTAAGAAGTAGGCAGAACTGCAGTGCACCGCCTTTTCCGCGGGTTGCACTGGTTTCTATGTTTCATCGAAGAGAAATATAATCATGTGCGGAGCTCTTGCATGTGTGAGATTTTTCATCCTCTTTTGTTTACTTGAAGGAGCATTTTACTTCGTTTCAAGATTTTTCTCTCAGTTAAGTGCGCCTAATAAACTAAGCTCGTTCGTATTTAAAACGTTTATTAGCATTGCCCGTGCGAAGGTGTTTTGCACACTTTACGAAAACAAATGATTTCGAAGCAATTTCTTTATGAATTTATGTTCTACGCCGCATGGACCTAGAAGATCATGTAACATGGACTCCATAGGAATAAAGTCGGATTGTGCAGTGAAATAAAGCTTGTGTTCGGTTCGCGCCGCAGATGGAATTTGATGAACACGACGATGTCCAATGCTCAGAGCAAGAGTGCGTTGCAGTTTAGCACGAGGAATGATCGGCTTTGGCGGTAGCATATGTATATGAGTTAGTAACAGATGAGGCCGATCAGGCTGCTCTAACTCAGATTGATCGTGCAAAAGCCTTTGCTTAAGGACGTTAGACTACGCTACAAACAGTACCATACAAGGTTGATCGTAAATCATGAACTTGCCAAACCAATTCAACTAATCTCGTCTGTCGGGCAGGGTTGCCCATTATCACCTCTGCTATTTGCTTTGTTTCTTGAACCGTTGTGCATTGGTATCATCATATCCCAAGCTATGCGAGGATTCTCAATTTATCAGTCGCAAATTAGCATTCTAGCCAATGCTGATGACGTCGTCCTTTTCTGTTCTGATGAAATGAATGTGCATGAAGCTTTGCATGTATAAGGCAGTTCTGTAACGTCTCTGCCTCGGCTATAAATATGCAAATATTTAAAGGATTCTGGTTGGGTTGCTGTGGTTCGAAACCTATTTGTTTTGATGGCATACGATAGGACTAATTCCTTGCAATATATCGTGGTTCCCCTTCATCAGACTCGGAGTAATGGGTTTTGTTGGGAGTCATAAATTATTTCTGTGAGGCGTCAAACGCAGGCGTGGATGGGTCGGGAGCTCTCGATTTTTGCTCGTGCACAAGAATGTGACATCCTCTTGGTTGCAAAGCTCGAATATGCATTGCAAATGATGCACTGTGCGAAGAGGAAGGTACAAGCGCTGCACAGATTATTCACGACCTTTGTTTGGCGCTCTCAATGGGGGCTAATGCGTAGAGACAATTGGATTCTTTCTCTCGAGTCTGGACGGGCTGGCGTTGTTCACTTGTGTCTTCACCGCCTGATTTCACGGTTTTTCTTCTTCAAAGCTGCAAGCCATCCATTCTGCTAGCGGTAATTAGAAAGCGACTGAGTTGTCGTCTGCCTTATCTGTTTGCATTGACTGGTCATGGCCGTTAGGGAGATCTGTGGGATTTCATTACGGAAGTTGCTCATACCTTTGATTTCCTGACTGTGCGCTTCTCTCTGCAATATTTATTTTACCTGTCAAGAAGGCAGATGACAAAGGTACTAGTAGAATCTCTTTTCCCTGTGCCCGCGTATTGGCAGCCTTACCTTGGTTTTGTGGATTCTAGTGTATTGAGGCAAGTTCAGCGAATAAGTTAGAATTGAATCAGCTGCAAAACCGCTTTTTTTTTAACACTCCACACTTCGACTCTATCTCTCAAGGCCTGGCTTCCCACAAAAGGTACTTTTGTGCCATGGTCGGTGAACTGCTGCCTTAGTGGCCAACTACCGAAGATCGATGATTGTTTTTTGATGTGCCGTGATGCAGTATTTACCTGGGACATACAGTCTAAAAGGACATTGAGATATCGCCGTACACTATAAGGTTCTTGCCTGTTCTGAAAGACTCCGGGATTCCGCTCGATCTGTTAATGCTGATTGGACTTTTTAAGCCGCCAGGAAGAGCCGCATGATTGATCGACACGCCGAACCACCCCGTTCATCTAAGTCTCTTTTCAGTGAACAGTGCGCCTTGGTGCGGGTGGTTTATGCTGCGCAGGACCGGCCATCTGAATTCCCGGTTCTTGAGACATGTGTATGTCTCCAGCAATTTTGATGTGCATGTGGAGTGCAGTGTACAGACATGAGAGTGTCTGTCTGCATTGCACAATAGCGTGTGTGTACGTAAAGCATTTGGCAGCTCAGCGGGATTGATTTCCGTGCAATAAAGGGGAAAACTGCGGCGATAGCTTAGAGATCTGGTGCACTGGTCAGCGAAGCTCATCTGTTCGCGCCGCCGCGGGTTCGAATCCAAGTCGCGACAATATTTATTTTATTTATTTCACACACAAGAAACTTGACGGGGCGTTGCTATGGCTAGGCAAGGGCTCAAGACCGCAAGATCGGTTGACAAGATTGATGGTCGGGGTTGGTGAGCGTATGAGTGTTTTCGCGCTAAAATGCGCCTCAAGAAAGGCCTAACACATTCATGGTGGGTGAACATTGCAACAAAGGCGGGACAAAGGCAAGACAAGCGCTGACTAGCAACTGAGTTTATTGAAGAACGAAAAGTGGTAATATATAGCGAACGCAAACAATAAAATATAAAATAGAAAAAAAAATGACAAAAGAGGGCCAATCAACCTATGCCATGTGCGAGTCCACATATTGGATTTCCTTGTCACTTGATGGCACCGAAGGAATGCTGACGCACTTTTCTCCTAGATTATGAATGTGATACGCTTCCATGATTTCTGGGGTCATCTTGTACTTATGGTGGAGCAGCACTGCTGCCTTCTTGTACAGTGGTTCGCATTTGCATTGTTTGCAGCGAAACTTTGTCCCAGGAGCCGGGCCATCTTTTCCTGGTTTTCTCTTATGTTCTTTTTCTTTTTTGTGTTCGCACTTGCAATTAGCGCAATGAGCGGCAACATGGCAAAGAGGGTCATTTTTTCTTCTACATTCGTGCTCCATTAACCTCTTATTCAGGCATCTGCCTGTTTGCCCAACATAGGCGGCACCGCACTTGAAGGGTATCTGGTATACCACGTTTTCTTTGCAGCCAACAGAGGGTGACACATGTCGAACCTGGCAACCGACCTTCTTTGTTTGTTGTGCTTGCGAGACTAGTTTGCACATGGCGCTCAGTTTTCTAGAGGCAGAAAATACGACATCGACGTCGTACCTGCCTGCAACCTTCTTGAGGCCGTGCGACATGCCATGCTTGTAAGGGACTACAGCCAGTCTTCTTTTCTCCTTCTTTTCATTGGAGTTACCGCTCCTAAAACTTTTAAGCAGCTTTTCTGAAGCCCTATAGATGACACGATCTGTGCAACCATTAGCGCGTAACCTGCTCACCTGTGCAGTAATGCCGTCAGCAATCCTTTCGTGACATGACTTCTTCAGAGCAGATTTCAGGCACTATAGTGCTATGCCTTTTTTGATTAGCAGATCCCAAAGCAACCATAATAAGCCGTAATTTGTTCAGATCTGCACCAAACTCTGGCCAATCTTCCAGCGTGGGTATGTGCATTCGCTACAGAGGCAACAGCAACAACAACAACACTTTGCGTGAGATATTCCTGCGATGAATGCATGCTCGACGGCACCAGGAAATAAAGCTGCTTTGCTTGCGCTGGCGCTGTTCCAATCTTTCAAAGGGCTGGAATGTGTTCTGCTGGATACCGTTAGGTAGGAAGCTTTCAGAATTACTCGGAAATGTTTGCTTTCACGTTCGGCCTTACATTAGGTTTAATGTTCGGCTTAATGTTCGGCTTCATGTTCGACCTCAGGTTCACCTCGGTTTATGGGCGTCTGAATTTACAAATAATGGTAGCTAAAAGCGTTTCACGTTTAAGGGCAACAACACTGCACAGCGTTGTCTTCAAAACATTCAAGTAACTAGGAAAAATCAAAGAAGGTGAAATGTGTTTCTGTAAGGATGAAACATTACGCAGCATTTACGCCATGTCGCGTGATGCACTTAACTTAGCGAGAACTAAGCTGCGTGCGGGTTGAATGGGTTTTCGCGGCTTCGCGTGACATTTGCGAATGCCACTTCAGCAAGAACGAAGGCTGAATAACTTCGCCCATCCTTCCTTTCCCCACCCGCTCTCTAGTAGAAAATTCGAGCACGTCGACTCCCAGAATTCCTCTCCCCTCTCAGCTTCCACCGCCACACACGGGTAAACTAGCGTGTATCTCGGGGGACGCCGCAAACAACAATGGGCGTGCCGACTAGGAGTTTGGAAGCGGATGTCAGCTTCTGACGCATTCTTATTGACGGCGTGAGCAAGCACGCATACGAATGGATCATTATTTTCTCACCCACTTTTCCTCACCGACGCGGAAGGCCTGAATTTGCTGTCCCCTTCATGCTTCTACCCTTACTCTGACGAGCTTTGCGTGTCGTGCGGACACACTTTCGCGTGTCTTTCAGGGGGCGCCGCATATAGAGCTCTCGCTGTAAAACAGTGGTGAAATTGAACGCGATCTCGTTTTTATGATGTTTCTGGTCGGGCACTTAATGGCCTCTTATGCATAACAGCCCCCTTTCGAGACAACTTCGGCGACAAGGTTGCAAGAGCCAACGGAAGAAGGCACACGGAGACAGGGCCCGAGTCTTAATAACAACTTATCGTGATTCGGCCGTACTGAGATAAAAAAAGTAAAATTCTACGATTGTGGGAGTGGATGAGAACACGTAATGCAGCGCGGTCACGAGATAACAGTAGTCAACGTCACAGGCTTCAAAAATCTTAACAAAAAGAAACAACACACGTCTAAAATCCAGGAGGTGCAAGGAGCCAACACGGAAGGAACATTAAAAGCGATGAAAGCTAAAGTCGAGGTATGGAAACATGGTCAAAGAAATATAAGTTGTTAGTGAACCTCGCGTTCTGTCCGCGCTCTGTCTGGCGTCTTCCGTTGGCTGTTGTTGCATTTGCGCTATGAACCAATTAACTAAGATACAGATTATTCTTCTTTGGTGACAAGGCAACAAAAAGTTTTCCGGGAGGTTATCTTGGTGCCTTTTGTTTCTGGGGAAAATAACAAGGTAGAGTGCTTAATGCTAAAGACAGGAATTATAATTCATTAATGCCTCAAAAGTGCAAGGCTCAGAGCACTATGATGCTTGATCCAGTGCCAGTTTGAAGGATGTGTTTAAAAACATATATGTATCAAGATTGATTTGTCTGTAACGCGCCAAAATTAAGCCGCCGAAATATTTGAAGCCTAAACCTCACTTTTGCTCTTCATGCCACGATATCTGCTTTAAATACCACCATGCAAGATGAAGGTGTGCCAGTCACTAAAACCAGAAATATAAAGGAAGAGAAAAAATTCTCACTTCTTCTTGAAATCGCAGTTTGGTCGGTAGGGCAAGCAGGACTTCTTATTTATATTTTTTACTGAAAAAAAAACTGGAGGGAACACCTAACCTTCGCCTTGAGGGTATGACTCCAAAGCGTTAAAGAGTAACGCGTATATATGCGGGATTAATAATTACCTACTTTACATTCACGGATCACTGGTAGTCATCATACACTCTTGGCGCAGTGGTGCAGTGGTTAAGCGATGTGCCACTGCCCTGCGATGGCAGGTGCTGCCAACGGTGGGGCTTGTCTTACCTAGATTGATGTTCGCGAGCGACTTCTCCCGATCAGTTATTAATTTAGCTGCCACCTGGTACGATGCATCGCGCCAGGTGGCTTGTATGGAATTCTGAGATTATGAAGTCCATATGATACGAAATATATATGAAAATCTTATGTCTGTACGCAGTCTATAAGCATTTCACATAATTTCCATACGACTTCCATACAGTGTATGTGACATCATATGGAATGCAAGTTTCCATACGCATTTCCATATAGCCCATTCCGACTCCATATACTCTATACTGACTCCTTAAAATGTCTTATGGAAACGTATGAAAAAACCAAGGTAACGGAGACCCACGTGGCCCATCTTCCATCTAGCGGTAGGGTGGCCGTGTGCTCCACCATACCCTGACCAATTTTTCGTTAACAGCACCGACGACAACGGCGCCATATTTTCTCCAGAACGCGTGGCTTAATGCTGTCGCATTAATAGATTTCCCTGTCATTTATTTTTGCTGTACAAAGCGAATGCGACCACTAAGTATACGCCGACGGATCCAGATTAGACCAATTTACGTACCGGGGGATATGATAATTAAAATCATTTTTTTGTTATTAATAAAGCGCGAATGAAGAGGTTTTAGAATCCGACGAGTTTGAAAGCAATCCATCGTGTGAACCTTGCGGTAAAGAATGCAAAGACTTGACTTGCAAGAGTTTAGAACTATGACGCAATCTCTGAATAAAGTCGCGAGGGCTTTCATACTTTTCCTCTGCGCGCAGTTCAGCGTGGGGGCTCATAATAATGTAACCTACGGGGGTGGTGAATTTTCTACACAGAGTCGCTTGCTCTTCCTCCTTACCCGGCGGACACCGCCCTCAAAAAAATTTCTTTAGACAATCAGTAGACTGTCCATAGACGTCTGTCTATAGAGTCTATAAAATTTCTATAGACAAACCCTAGAGAACACTCTATAGGCAGTCTGTAGACAATTTATAGATATATGGCCATACACATTTACTAGACTTGTCTATAGAAAGTCTATAGACTATGAATAGACAAAAAGAAATATCTATAGGAAGGCAAGAGAGTCGATAAGAAGTCTAAACTCTGTCTGTAGACCATTTTTGTAAGGACGCGCAGCTTTTTCAGACCCCTATGCGCAGGCGCAGCTCGTCTAACTACAGCCGCACAACGTTACAACATTTCGTGATTGCAATGCGATAGCATTGAAAACTGTTGATGCCATTACATCGGGTTTTGTGTCATTCTTTCATGGTTGTGTTTGCGGGTACCCCTACACGTCTGTCTGCGAACAACCAGAGACCGCTTCGGGTCTTCTAGGTGGTGTTTAGATGTTTCCCCAAATGCCTCACAGGTGGCGTCACGGACGCAATGAAGATACATCGGAACATATAGTTGACACTTCCGGTAATTTACAGACCTGGAAGTTACGTGACAGCCGGCGCATTTCTTTTCTGATGATGCTTCTAATGCAATTGAATTAAAAAAAAGCATTGCCATGATTTCTCTACAGGTTTCATTTGTTCAAATCCGTGAATCTTATGTAATTCTCAAGAAAACGGTTCAGGTTACCTTTTGGACTCTTAACAGCACAAACTAAATGCTTGAAAAGAGCAGGAAGTTGGGCCAGTTTGTTAATATGCATAGCAGACAATAGCGCGTAAGGACGGACAGACAAGTAATAGCGCTTGTTTTCATGGTTCCTTGTTTGGTTTTCGCCTTCAGGCGATATTTTTTAACATAAATGCCTGTAGATTTAATAATGTAACTGTGTTCATCCTGATATGAGAAGCTGGCATCTTCAACTAGATCTCTTCAGGCTGCCTCCTACCACTACCCTAGAATCCGCCCCGATAGTCACCAGTATAGATGACCTCTTGCAAGCATGTACAACCCATACGGGTGTAGAATATACACTGATTTGATGCAAGTATACGCACAATAAGTACATGTCGTATTTCTGTACAACTCAGCGATGATGTGCTTGAGGCTCTTACCAAACTTCCTTCTCACGTTGTCACGCTGATGTGGATTTGTGGTGATTCTAGGGTCCCAGGCAATAAGGTTGCGTAGCGTCTCGTCCGCCAGCTTCAACAACGGGCGCCTATAATCCCTTCGAATAATCTATAAACGTGGGACACTACTCTCAGTTACAAATATGAAGTAAATCTTCACTACGACAGCATTATGCAAACGCTTCGTGCCCTTGCTGTTCGTGAGAAATCTGTCGCCAGCCCCAGCTACGAATTATACAGCGCATCCACTCAAATACTTTCTTCCCCTCTGCGCGTTATTTTCTCCACCCCCTCCGACTCTGCTCAGCATGCTCTAAATGCCCCGAACCCTATGCTAATCTGTAACATTTCCTGTATGCCCCGTTGCCATTGAACCCCCTATTACCCCTACCCATCTCACTCAACATGGCAGGCCTGTCTAGCCTCTGACCAGTTGACGGATCACTTCACTTTAGTGATACTGGCGTAGGATATTGTCGGCACTTAATGCTGCTGCGTAATACAGCTATCTCTCGCCTTAGGCTATTTCCTGACCAAAGGGCCTTCTTGGAAAATGTCTGTGAGGGAGTATTGAGTCTCGAACGGTCTTGCTTGTTCGTGCGGTTGGTTTATTATTTTATCAGAGTGCACCAGGCCGTTTGAAGCTCAGCCAGATCAGAATGGCAATTCATATTTGAAAAGAAAAGACAATTTTATAGGATCATTGCGCCAATGTTACAATGTTGAAGCAGTGGCATACACTGTGTTTTTCAAGCTAATATTGTTTTAGCTTGACATGCACGCCTTCATTTCAACTTTCATAACATGAACATGTCACCATCAGGCAAAATGCAGCCCTGTAATATGGCCGACAGCTTTAATGAATTACATGAAAGATAAATTATTCCTCCACAGCAATTAAATGGGGAAGCAGATTTGGAATGTGTAATGCTGTGTAGATTTTTAGGAGACTGAAGAAAATTCGGCAAGTGAAAATTATGAAGAATCCTGGCTTTTCTGGCCAATTAGAGCGTATACAGCCGTTGTGAAAATTGGATGGCGAGGAACATATAAGAAAAGAACCGTAAGAAAACGACGCTGAAACTCAGCTCATTCCACTCATTTTGGAAAACACTTCGTCAGATCAGGCCACGTCTGCACACACGGATACATATTCCCCCGCCCCGCCTCCTTCACAATGTCCCCGAAAACAAAAGAAAATAGATACCTAATAGCTATCACACTACCTCCGCAGAAACAAAAGGCACCTTTCACTATTCACCTTGAAAAAGCTAGAGTTCTTTCTTGGATGAAATTATCTTCTCAGAATATGAAAAGCGGGAGTTGTATAATACATTCCGTGGGAGGCTTTCCGCTGTGTCTTACCGGTACTCACGTATGGGGATGAAACGTGGAGGCTAACGAAAATGGTTCAATTTAAACTGAGGACATCGTTGCGAGCTACGGAAAGGAAATTGATTGATGTAACTTTCAAGGACAAGAAGAGGGCCGAGTGGGTCTGAAAACAAGCACGAGGTAATGCCATCCTAGTCCAAATCAAGAAAAAATAAATGGGCTTGTACAAGGCATGTAATACGAAAGCAAGATAATCGATGGTCGTTAAGGGCAACGGTCTGGATACCAAGAGAAAGCAAGCGTAGCAGGGGGCAGCAGAAGGTAAGGTGGGTGGATAAGATTAAGAACTATGCGGGGATAAGGCGGCCGCAGCTGTCAATGGACAGGGTTGATTAGAGAGGTATGGAAAAGGCCTTTGTCCTGCAGTGGACGTAGGCAGTCTGATGACGGTGATCTTCTCTTCTCTTGCGGTGCGTTTTGAAAATAGGCTTTAATCACTTGAGCTCAAGCTTCGTCCTTGCGTGCTTCTCTTTTTGTGTACGCTTTTTTTTCCGCTAATTTTCTCCGCTGGTAAGGATATACGTCAACGAGCGCATATTGCAGGACCGTTATTGGCTACCCGGCACAATATGTGCAAAAGGTATTTTTTCTGTTTTATTGAAAACCCATTTCCTAACTTGCTTTACTTGAGGTTTTGGCGGCCCATATATAGCCAGAGGGAATTACACATAAAAGTTGGCCCGTTTCGCGGACGTAACGCTTCAGAAACCACGTCCGCACGGAGGGCTTTGTTCGGAGGCCTGCTTTTATTACGTCACGAATGTGTCCTAAACCCCAAATCTCGGCTTACCCTGCCTACCGGCACAGGCCACTAAGAGCTTAGTAGTGCAAAGAGGTGCGCGCTGCCTGGATTTTGATTGCATTTGGGCCAAAGACTTGAGTGCTATTTTTGTGTGAAAAAAAACTAACAACGAATGACGCTTTAGCCTCGTGGCTAAAGCTTGCTAAAGTTAGGACGCGCCATGAATTCTAAAAACGATGTTATGGTCGGTTTTTATAGCAAAGTTTTTTGCCGTAGCACATTTTACTCCGCAGTTTTTGAAGTACTCCAGGCAGAAAGAAGGAAGCAAGAGGTTGGCAAACGCAATATGAAAATTGGAAGCGTAAAATGGGAAGCAGCAAAGTGGCTTTTTGAGAGAGGACGGTGAGCGGAGCGTTTTCGCCATCAGCCGGAGAGCGAGTGTCGACTCAGATGTGCTTACGTGTGAGCGAAACAATGAAGAGACCACAATACATTATACAACGTGAAGATCGTGAAACATTTGTTTGCCAAGAGAACTTCCATCTGACCTTAAGTTTTCGCTGCAGTGACAAACAAGTGCGAGACATTTAGGCGATATTCTGAAGTGCGAACAACAACATACAAAAAATTGAAAAAGTGCAGGTGATATTGCACCATGATCTGACATCTCTGCCTCGGCAGCACGACTTTAATTTTCGTTTGTCTAAATCCACCGTACAACAATTTCGCGCCCTGCCACAGGCGTTGTTGCTACGCACCTCTTTTTCACTCCTATCCTCTCGCACTCCTTCGCTCTGCCCTCCGCTCACACAACCCTCCGGTCACAATGCACACAACAGCAGACTTGGAGGAAACGAGGACCATACTGCGGATGCAGTAGAAAGATGACAAATAAGTTCCACGGATGCAGCGAAGGACAGCGTTCGCATCGTTTAGGTAGGAGCACAGGCCAGATCAATATGCATGATAGAGCGTAATTTCTCTACTTATGGGGTGCGCATGCAGCAGTTCTTTCGTCTTGTTCCCTTTCAGCCACCCGCACACACGGGCATGCACATCAGAGCAGTGTTTTCAGAAACGATATTATAGGGCTACTATATTAGGATGCGAATCTAGCGCGACTACCAAGCGATCAAACTTTTTAATTCGGAAATTAGCACAACCTTACCATGAGCCTGGCTGCAGTGCCATGCGTCAGCTGCTTTTCGACAATGCGACTAAATCAATTGTTGGTGGCACCCTGTTGTTTAATCAATTGTTGTTCGCCCTGCACTTGAACACAGCATCATTTGTTAGTTTACGTATGCTGAAAATTGTATTGCTCAACTGGAAAGCGTTCAGCGGAAAGCGATAAGGTTAACTTACAGCAAACGCCGTCGTTGCGATTCCCCTATAGAACTCTTGCGCATATACGGTCTTCTAAACATTCAAAATTGCGCTAAATTCCGGCGTCTTATAAATTTCTGCTGGTTCTTTTAAACGATGCACTCAGGATTGATAAACAGAAATACCTGACCTTCTCGAACGCTGAAAATTCAAGAACAAAATAAAGTATGCACTTGCACGAATACAGATTTCATAGTGACACGCTCAAATTTTCTTTCTGTCCTTAAACCATCCGAGAGTAGAACCTGCTGCCGAATGATGTCACATGAAAATCTTTAAATGCTTTTTTAGACGGCTTTTCTAACCTATATTGGGAGTGAGTACCATGGTTACGACTTGTTTGCTCTTCGTTAGTTTTAATGTGTGTGTTTGTAAAGGTTTTTCTTCTTGCTTCTGTTTCATATCATACATGCTAACCATAACGTATGCATTTTTTTATCAAGACTAACTGAACTAGAGACCTGCACATTTGCTACTGCCGCCGCGCGCACCTTCTAGTTCATGCCTTTTGCCGCTAGGCAACGGCCTCTACGGGCGGCTTGGCGCTACAATTAACCTGTTGAGCAAGATGACGTCGGTTATTTTAACTTCAAGGATGCAATAATTTTGTCATTTGTCTACATTGTGAGCATTCATCATTCATCCATTGCCTAGCAAAGATGCCAGAAAGTCTCACGCCTGGCATGCGCGCAAACAAAATATTCATCGCTAGGATTTGAAGAAATGTCATATTTGCATTGTTCATTACTAGGTTTCAAAATAATAAGACGGGACAAATGCACAGGGAGGCAGTGAGAGGAGAAAAATCCTTTGTAGAAAGCAGACGATGATGATGATAATGACGAACAGGTCAACCTAGCGCCCTCAACGGCCAAAAAGTTAACGAAAGTTGGCGCCCGTAGTCCCATAGGTCTTCGCCAAATGTGCAGGTCTCTAGTTCCGTAGGTCTTGTTTTTTAGTCGCTTTTCTGCGACAGCCTCCTGCGTGAGGCTAGCAGTATACTGAAAAAAAAAGAAGGTGGCCCATTTGTTTGACTGCACTTTTTGCATTACTTCGTACCTTGAACCGGTTTCGGCAGATGATGAAGTGCCGATAAAAATTCCATAACAGTTGATAACCCTGCATCGCATGGCGCACGTTTATTACAGTAAAGAAGCACGGGCAATCGGACTAAACGCCATAGAGTTAAGACTGCCGTTCTGCGGAAAATCTGGTGTCGTCGTCGGCGTCGGCATTGTCAGCGAAAGATGGTCAATGTTCAACGTATTTAAAACGACTAGACGTGCGAAAGCAGGTGCTCATTCTTCAATTGGAGGGGCACTTAACCTCCGCCTGAAGGGTATGAGGCGATAACTTTAGTGCGTTAATGTCCATAATACATCCAGAATTGGTCATTCTGTACTTCACATTCTTAGATGGCGGCGGGTCCTCATACCACTACCTGTGCCATGGCGCAGCGGTTGAGCGATGCGCCACTGCACGGAAGGTGGCTGCTTTTATCGCAGCCACCGGAAGGAATTTTTTTTTGATAGCGTTGTTTATTGCCTCAGGGCATAAGGGGGTTAGGAAGAAAAGAGAAAAAGAAAGTAAAGGAAAGAGTGGGTGTTTGTTAAATAAAGCAGGAAAGATGTGCCGATCTAATGAAAGCGAGGAGGGAGCGGTGATGGGGCCGCTGCGTCCAATCAATATATGAGGACGGGTTGTCTGGGTGGAGACCCGCTGCTGCCATGTGGCGAATTCTAGTTGGCTTGAGTGCCGGGCAATTCCACAACAAGTGGTGAATGTCAGCCTCTGTGTCTTGTGAGTTGCAGACTGGACATCCTAGGCGGGGATTTAAGTGGCGAAATTGAGGCCACGTCCGAGTTACGGCAGGAGTGAGGGCAACTGCGACCCGTATCCTCCGGAGCACAACCTTCTCTGCACGGGTAAGACCGCGGGGGAAGGTTATCGCACACGGAGGGACGAGAGCACGTGTGCGGCGCCGGAGGTGTTCCTTTCTTGTGAGAAGGAGGGTAGCATCATCCATACTGAGGAATTGAGGCATTGACGTGGGTAGGGTTGGCAAGCGGATTGCAGAATCTGCAGATCTTTGTGAATTGAGTAGGTAACGTGGGACCCACTCAATTCAAATGGCTTGCGGGATGCGAGCCGCCAGTCGATGTATATTCTGGCACATTTCTGGGCTGCGGCGGACGCGTCGGAGTAGACGAGTTGCTTGAAGGGCGTCAGTACGGATGATAATGTGAACTGTAGGGAACAAAGTAACTGCGACCACAGAGCGAAGCGCATCTTGTATGGCAAGCAGCTCAGCACAGAAGGAAGTAGGGGGTTCCTCGAATCGAAACCTGGCCGTCTTGTTAAGTGCCGGCTGGCAGGGACAGTAAAGCGCAGTCGTCGTTACACAGTCCTGGATACTGGCATCAACATATATAATAATTGAGCCGCGGGGTAGGTGACTATCTTGTTCCGAGATTCGGGACAATGCCGCATGAGGTGAGGTTGGGCGATGTATTTCGGTAGGTTTGTTGTCGCTCAACTGCACAAAGTCCCATGGAGGAAGAACTGACGGTGGCGGCGACAGTATAATGTGTGATGAAGCAAAGGTTCGGAGTGCTCGCGGTGAATGCAAAAGGGTGGCCTTAAGGCTACGAGCATTACGGCGCTGCTGCACAAGCTCGTCAAGGGTATTTATCTGAGCATTTTCTTCAAGTTCCACGATCGGCGTGATGCGTGGAAGGCAAGTGATAACTCTCATTGCCTCTCGATTGTCGGAAGGAACGCCGGAAGCTTACCGGAGTAACTCGGGCAAGTGTGCGTGTGTGTTTGTGTGTGCATGTGTGTTTGTGTGTGCATGTGTGTGTGTGTGTGTGTGTGTGTGTGTGTGTGTGTGTGTGTGTGTGTGTGTGTGTGTGTGTGTGTGTGTGTGTGTGTGTGTGTGTGTGTGTGTGTGTGTGTGTGTGTGTGTGTGTGTGTGTGTGTGTGTGTGTGTGTGTGTGTGTGTGCGTGCGTGTGTGCGTGTGTGTGTCTGTAAGGCATCTATGTTAGCTTTTATTTTCAAAAACATTGGCTACAGAAATCAATTTCCCATGCTTTCCAAAGAGAGCCCAAATCTAAGGGAGGCTAGAATACGAAAGAAAATTAAAGAAAAAAGAGTATTTGGGGGAGTTAGGAGCGTTAGGATTGTGATGAAGTAAAACGTGAACCAATCAATGACTACTGTGGTTGCGAGTTGTGCGCAGTAAACTAAACATGGTACGGAATTAGCTCTACAACCCAGGCAGTTAAGGTTGAGAATTTGTTTTAGGAACCTGACGAGTGGTGAAACAAGCCTGATAAGTATATATTGAGAAGAAGGCTTTACACTAAGATATGAACACTCAATTTTTGACTGAAGGAGTAATTTGTCTTGCGGACACTGGAGACAAAAAGTGGCAGATAACGACAATGATTTGTGCTGAGGAAAGAATTATGGCACCCGAAAACCCTCCATCTCCTCTTGAGCAGACAAGGAAAGGGAGTTGAGGGGATCGTTATGGACACGCATGGCAAGGATAGGAGATGTTTTTTTTTTAATTCATGGAGTTGATCTGTGAAATTAGAAGGTGAGATTCGAAGGCCGAGGGATTGGATCCGACCATCGGCATCCACTTGCTTTTTCATCTGCTTTCTAATCAATTATCTGTAACAAATTTACCGTCTTAATCTTCCATTGGTGCACATCACAAATTGAAAGAAAAAGCATCCCCTGTGCTCTTTCGTTTCGCTAAATGTTAGCTACTGTCATGTTCCTCCTCTTAAAGCCGAAAGAGGGAATAAGCCTTATGAGCTATGAATGTGTACATGGCTCTGCAATGCTGTTCTTTATGGTACCGTGATTGTATGGATTATTTCATAGTTGAGTTGCTTGATTGAATGATGCATTACATTGTGTAATAATTTACCATTATGACGTGCAAAAGTGTAGCAGAGATTTTACATCGCGTTTTTGCTTACTTTCAGAGCCATAGAAATATGTGTTCGCCTGCATGGCGGTGAATTACGCCGTGCGTTACGCCATGGCAGGGTGTTAATACAGAGGATAGCAGACATAAGTTTTCGTCGGAGGTGGCAGAATAAATTCGGTTTGAATGATCAACCAACTGTCCAAAGACTTGAAACATCAGAGAAAAAAAGTTTTTCAAGCCCGCTTATTCCGTGCCAAGGAGCACTTAAAGTGTTCCAGAAAACGGTGCCTGAAGTTGGAAAAAAAATACTTGCATTATGTAGAGCACAGGCCCCTGAACGTTCATGCCGCGAACCATACCTCAAAAGCGCGCCCATAATTTAAAATACAGCTTCAAAAATTATCCCTCCCGAGCCCCGCGGCGACCAGCGGTGTTGAAATTCCGCCCTAATCCGTGCTCATTGCGTCATTTAGCGCTGGTTACGTAACCAGCGCAGGACTTTTATTGGGTCGCCGTGCCAACGTGAAATCAAGAATTTAACAAACTAAAAGCTCTAGATACTCTTTTCGAAAACTTTTCTCATTTCCGCAAGGTAAGCGGTCGTTTATATGCATATTTGCGCGATTTTTGTGTGCTCGGTGCCAGAAATTAGTGCTGCACTTGTGGTTTACAATGCTGCCGTCTGCTCGTATTCCTTGCGGCACTCCACCGGCGCCGCCGTCGAATCGGAAACTACACGAAGTGCAATTCGAAAGTTCTGAAGCGGAGTCACCGTGCTACTGATTTTGTACTCCGTCGCATGCGCAATCAAAATGGATCGGTCGTGCTATGTCAATGGTTGCAAATCCAGAGACCGGCAAGATGTTGCCCTTTGGCACTGGCTACCGAAAGAAGCTATTCCGTAATCTGTGTGATAAGTGAACGTTCCTCATGCGAGAAAAGTCCACATCCACTTGTCAGAAAGAAAAATCTAACAGGTGCATTATTTTCTGCCCATGGGTCCACGCTTGGCACTGCGGCTGATCCTTGGACTACTCGGTAGCATTCCTTGTCCCTCAGCAAAGCCTCTTCCGAACTTTGGGCGTGTTCCAGGACGGAAGCGCATCAAGCACGTAGCTTTATGTGTGTATATTTGTGTATTATGCGTGGCTCTGTTCTCTCCTGTGTACGTGCTGAGTATATGCGCCTCAGCAGATCTCTCATCCATCCAAATAAGCGTGCGCTGCCAATGTCCAGGTTAATTTTGCACCTAACGCTCAAGTATTCAGCCCTCTCTATAAATACGTGGAGAATATTTGTGACATATCAACTCATATTGTTATTATGGTAGTGTCACCTGAAGCAGTCGGACCAGAGGATTGTGCTTGCTGAGAAGATAACGCGATTGTGCTGTTTACTTGAAGCGATCAATTAGCATATCTAGGCATAGGAAGATATTGGTTGTTGCATGTGGCTATCGTGTCCATATAATGCTTGTACACATTGTGGTGAGGCTTCAGGAATTGCCACCCCTTGAAACATGACCGCAATACCTTTCTTGTGCTAGCCCATGAAATGGGCCGCCAATCCATACTAATGTTGCTTTTTAGCGTGGAAATTACGTAAAAAAAATTACATACCATGAAAAGAAGGCATAGTTTGTAGCTTTGCAGCTGTTTGCCCTAAAATATAATTGTGGCTATGAGCCCTCTACAGAATAAACTTAGGGCACAAGCCCGCTTTGTTGCACTTAGTGAGCACGTGTAATGCTTTTGATCCTTTTTTGAAATATGTATTCATATGGTGTTAGAAGCTGTCATGTCCGAAAATTAGGCGAGTTGCTCAAGAAGTCAAAATATTGATGCACCCTAGGCAAAAATTAGATCATACACTGCTCTTGTTTCCTTATAGCTCCTGCTGTTTTTAGAGGTGCCTTCGGTCTTCGTGGTGTTCCCTTACGCGATATGGTTTCAAACAAATGTCCGTCAGTCTCGTCAACGTAGAGTCATGGCGCTTTAGAACAAAGGTGACCTTATATCTGGAGCTACTTAAAAAGCAGCATAAAAAAAAAGGTGTCTTCAAGTAACCAAACATAGAGGGCACCCATCACAACCCAAGTAGTTCCATTTGCATTCAGGCGATGTCAGTGCTGACGCCATGGCCCAAAACTCAGGCGACTTGGGAGTCATAGGCAGCTTCGCTTTTCCGCCGTGAGACTAGGATTCAATTTAGGAGATATTCCGTCTGCACCCCACGTTTCTGCAAGGCGTCGATCTCATCGACGTGCCATGGCACACTCCGTCTGACAGGAGATAGGATGCGGAAGAGAGATGAGTTTCACGGCACACATAGTCTCTCTCCCCAGACCTCAGTCAGGGTAAGGCTGGATGCTATGCCTATGGCATCCATCGAGAGGAAAACTGTACCACTCGTTCCCGCTGCTGCCGCACATTAAAACGCATAAGAAAACCGGTGGCATCTGACATCAGTGCGCCTGCAGAAGAGGACGGTAGTGCATTCCTCTGATGAAAAGGGAGGTAAAAAAAAAGTAGTTGAGCAGGCAACGTGGAGAAACAGTGCTACCGAACCTCGCTACCTCCGTTAGTGGAATGCGTGATTTTTGGGACGGATTCTCCGAGACTGGGCCAAGTTGATTCGTTTTTCACTTATCTCAGTGAACCACTGCCGCCGGTAAATCAAGTTATTTTCGGTGCGGGCTCCGAATATCCCGGCAGGCTATCACTGCTCGTCAACTGGAGTTGGTGTCACACTTTCGCCGGCAGGCTAGATTTGCCCAGCTTCCTGCCATGAAGATACATGGCAAAAGGGACAAATAAAAACAAAAACAAATACGCAATCTCTTCTTCGTTTTGTGCTATGTTTATTGTTATTGCTATGTTTATTGTTTATTGAGCACTCTTTTTCTCATACATAACTTCCCCTTTCATGCATTTTGTCTTTACTACACTTGCGCATTTTCACCTGTATTGTTTTCTTTCTCCTTAATTGTTCATCACGTCTACTTGTTTTCATTAATATTATTTCTTTAATACTGTGTACTCATGCCTGATTGTAACGCGTTAACTAATTACGTTTCTTATTGTGTATGATTGTATTTAGAGCTTGTATTTCAGAGTTTTCATATTCGTTCATATTAGTATTGGCTTTATTCTTGTTTGTATTTTGCTATATGCTGTATTTGGCTGTTATCGGTCATTCTTGTGTTCATTCTCTTTGTTTATTGTTTCATTAGTTATTTACATGTTTGTTGCCTGTTCTAGGTGCTTTCATTTACCGCTGTTCTCGCTGTTTTCTTGTTTTCGCTTTTTTGCTTTATGCTTGCTGTCACGCCTAGTTTATATCTTTTTTTTCTATCGCCTTGACGGCTGCATTACCTCCCCTGAGTGTCTTCCTTTGTGGTGAAACAAATTTACATTTTGTGCGTGTGAATGGTGTACCAGCACCAAGACCTTTGGGTTGTTCCTGGGCACCAAAAAATAAAGATTGAATCATTGATTGATTGATTCATTGATTGATTGATTGATTACCGAAAGCATCCATAAAAAAGGCAGGGTGCGGAATCGGACCGATCAAGGGCCTTGGCTTTTGCAGTTCTTTTCTGAAGCCCATCTTCAGCGACTTTTAAGTACTGCGTACAGGAAAATCTAAATTAAGCTATCGCAATTTTTGTGAAGTCAAACGAACAGGAGCACAAGAGAGATGTTCTTGAGAGTAGGTTATCGGACCATGTGCACACAAAGAGGGTTGTCACTCTCGATATCGTGGTCAACTAAAATCAATTCTTAAACGTTTTAGTCACCACTCTGAGCATTCTTGTTTATACTGCAAACTTCGAAGCGGGCTTATTTGCCCTATTGATTTGGTTGAATTATCGCAGTTCGCCCATGCTCTGATATATGTGCCTCCAAGCTTGAGATCAATCCGCGTGCAATTACTCAAGCAAAACTGTGAGGATAGGCGCAAAGCTCGTCCCCAGTGCCGCGTAGCTGCTCAAACTGTGAAACAGAAAAACCCGGGCCAATGTTTGCACGAAGAATGCTTCAAGTATTTTTTCGAGCTAAAAGGAAACTGACGCACAACGATGCCGAAGTGAATCTTAGGGTTTACTCGGAAGGTCAAGTTAACGTCTGGAATCAATCTGCAGCCTCCTGGCTAATAAAAGGTTAATGAGATCGTCCGTCCGTCTGTCATTTATATCAACAGAGATATATATGAGGAATAAGACCTGTGTTAAAGAGCCCTTTGGTCCTTTTCTGACCTGTCATTGTTCTTATCAATTGCATGGTGACATTCAGAGGTAGCCTTATAAAAATCGTATATAATTATACTAAATATTCTAATATAATTCTTGATATTCGCACTTGATATTCCCAAGAATAAAAAGATTGAGGTAAAGCCTTTTTTTACGCTACTAACAGTGATAACAAGGATATTGACAACTTTTACTGGTGACAAGATTGTTCTTTAAAAGTCAGCGTACGAGACCCTAGCAAATGCTTTTAAGTTCTTACTCTTCCCAGGAACAGCTGAAATACGAAAATTGTTCGGTTATGAAGTAATTTCTCTACCTAAAAATTGTGGTGTTTGCACTCCTCTTTTTTTCCAAATTTCAGTCGACGAAACGTAGTAAATCTCGTATTGCTTTCTACGTAATGACTTTCTTGTTCATGGTTGCTAATGTATTTCCTCTTATGTAAATACCCACCTAAATAGGCAGCAGTGACCAATGGGAGGTGCAGGTAATCTAATAAATAAATAAATAAATAAATAAATAAATAAATGTAAGTTGCGGAATCGATTGGCCGCGCTTCCACAAAACAAGCCCTGGGGAGGGACACTATGGACGAGTGCATTCAAATGAAACAGCAAAAAAGTTGTTTTGAAGGGATCCATTTCCTGTTTCTTTCACGAACATCGACCGCGATTATAAGCTGTGGATACTCCTGCGAACAATGTGGGCGTATTCATGCAAGCGCAATAGGGCGACGTGTTGCTCTGTCCTACCGTATAGCGCTCGATCGCGTCCTGCCGTGGAAGGCACGAAATTATTGATCTTCGGAGTGCTGTGCACAACGCCGTGACGATATGTTGTGCAGCAGCAGAGTTGCGCTGATTTTATATCCAGGCCGAACCGCGACAACTGGTCGATTTTTGCGGACAGGTGAAATAATTAATGAAACGAGAGAAAGCATATTGACATTTGCCAGGGCCTTCGCGAGCGATCGAAGAGAAGAAAATATCGACCCTGTGACTCAGGCAGGAGTTCCACCACACCGCATAACGCGCGGTACCTGAAGGACCGCCTCCTGTGCGCTCACTTTACGGGCCTACGTGCAGAGGAAAGGCATGATGGAAACATATGATTCTGGTTTCGTCATTATGAAAGGCGCGGTCATATAGGTAATGTTTCAGAAATGCAGAAACATAAATGAAACACAAAAATACCTTGCTGTGGTTTGTATCATGGCGAGTTGACACTCAAACGGAGTACACCGCTTGCCCCAGAATATCAGGTATCGAATGCTAACTGACTTCGACCACAAAAGCGAATCGTCACCCATTCTAACCTGTCCTTTAGGCTGCTGCGATAACTAGGAAATGAAAATGCTCACCTGGGACATTTCAGTCTTCAAGCGCTAACAGCTTTCAGGATTCGGCTCGTGGTTTTGGTGCGTAGGATGAAGCGTCCACATCAGTGGTGAAAAGATTTAATGCAGTACTGTAAAAAATGTGTGTGAAATTACAAGCATTTTAACAGAAAATTTCTCTCGTCACACTGAGAATACGTGTTAAAGATCCTTAATGGAAGGTAATTTTGTTTTCGTGCAGCAGCTGCACCTGAAGTGCCGTTGACGTGGGGCTATGCTCCAAAAAAAAAAAAAAACTATAGATATTTTTTTAACTGCTGGCTACTGATTGCGGATCACTTTGCATATTTCAGTTTTGTTCAGTTTTATTTCAGTCATGTAGAATCACTGAGGAGATAGGACATAAGTCGGGCATGTGTCGTGACAAAGTTTGCATCTTCCGTAGCAGTTCGACACAATGTTGGCAGGTTACAGTAAAGAAAAATAAAGAAAAGAAAACATGGATAAGAACTAGACAAATTATAATCAAAATAACTAACTGACAGAGTATTTGTACAGTTTAGATACACATAAAAACCGATAGGTTATTTGACCTTGTTTTCGGACTTTTTTTTCAGGTCGGAATTTATTTATGATCTTGTAGAGACATGCTTCTGATGGTGTTATATGAAGCGGAACGAAAGGATATATTAGTGATTGTGTATCTTTTCAGGTATAACGATAATACGTATCTTAATGTCTGAAAAACGTAATTTGTGCGTACGTATGCAAGGTATGTGCCGGGCTCATTGAGTCCCGTATTGTGGAGAAAGGGTATTTTTCCATTTATTAGCAGGGTCTGTTAAACATGCAGTGTGGCTGAGTGAGATTTGTACAGCTGAACCACCCGGTATTGATGAATGACCCTTGTGTTTGTAATGCAGTATTTTAAAAATAATGGTCTTATATATGCTAAGTACGGAGCCCCTGCTGCTCTTTTCAGTGCATTGTAGTGTAATACTAAAATTCTGAATATTATTTTTCATCATTGTTCCTCAGACCAGATGGCAATATTTAATGCGCGATTGAAACATAGAATGTCAGATTAAATGTTTCCGTTTAGTAGGCAACATCTACTTTAACCTTGGAGTATGCCAATAATGCGATCTAGTTTAACATCTAATTTGTCGATGTGGTTGTCCCATAACATAAATTCATTAGAATGAACGCCTAGTGTCTTTACAATATTATTTATTTTAATCACATTACCACCCAATCCTGAATCTTTTTCTGCAGCACATTTCACGCTCTTAGCTCTGGAAAATATTGCCTTCGTTTTACATGAACTGATAGCATGGAATTTCATCAGACTAACAGTTAAGTTTCCCCAAAACCTGGTTCGCCCTGTCTTTACCGTTGACGATGGTGCCTGTTTGAAATAAAGTTGTGTCGTCAGGACAAATTACATGTTGCCATTCGTAATGTACCGCAAAGAATCATTATTATATACCTTGACTAATAGAGGACCAAGAAGAGTTCCTTGAGGTACACCGCGCTTTGTTTTATTCAACATTGACCAATGATTATCTGTAGAAACACACTAAGGTCGGTGTGTCAAATAGCTAGTACTTAAAACTAGTACTTTGTGTTGAACATTGTGCACAGAAAGTTTCAGAAGTAGAGCGTCTTGATTAATCCTGTAAATTGTTTTGGAGAAATTTATGTAAGATCCCATTGTTATTTATTAACATTATAGATGATTTATAACTATTTTCGTTTGATTCAGGCGAGCCATTTAAGTAAAGGACTCTGGTTCAAGCCAACACTGTCTAGTTGCTGTCGCATTATATTTGAGGAGAAAATTAGAAACTCGAGAATGAATTATTTTGACCAGGCCTTTAGAAAAAAATCGGCAATATGGGCGCTGGTCTATACCTGGTGACAGCGTTTCTGGAACCGCCTTTGTACGTGACTACTGCATTCGCTCTCCTCTTGTCTGAGACAAAAATGCCTGCATTTAGATTTATATTATAGACGTCTGCTAAAATTGGGCAAATGATGACGTACAGCCTCCGTCAAAAGTATACAGCCCAAGGGCTTTGCTTCTAAGCTTCTTAGCGTGACTCCCAAGCACAACTATCAGTCCAAAGCTTGGGAGGATTAAGGACTGGAAGCCATTCCTCTTTCGATAGGTTACGGTCACTGAGGGTGCATAACGAGGCGTACAGAAGGCCTCATAAGCAAACCCGTTGGGCTATGCACTTTTGACGGGGGCTGTACATTACCAGGTTTCATCTTCGATAAAAAAGCGTATTCGCTGCTCGTCATTTTCATAGTTCTGCATATTCTCAGTTCTTCATTTTCATCACAGCACGACAGCGTTACCTTTATTCGTATGGTTACTGATGCAGTCTCACACGCTTAAGTCATGTTCACTGTCGACAGGTGTACTGCAATACCTATAGTGAAATTGTTTGCGTGCGCCTGTCCAGTGCAGTTTAGGCGATAAATTGCAAGACTCAGTTGCATTCGCTGAATTTCGTTTTAACAGTCGTTTAAAATTATTCCAAACTTTCTTTTGATCAGATGCACTTAACATGCTAACGTGATACTCCTCTGTAATTTTCCTTAATGTTGAAGTAACCTTGTTTGCTAGTTATTAAACGTTCACTACGCTTCGAGGCAACGTTTCAGCAAAATAATTATGATAGAGAGTATTTTTTTCGGGCAATCATTTCGAAGAATATGCGAACTAATTAGGAATTTACAAGCTCGTTTAGGTTTATTCCGTCCGTGTGCGGAAAGCCATTGCGATATATGCACGCTAATATCCCCAGAAAAAACAACTAAATGCACTCTCAGCTTTCCAAGCAGTTAGAACTTGATCCCCGTTAACATTAATTTCTTTTTGTCAAAAATATCAACTTCATTGAAAGGATTCGCTACACTTAACGTTTATAGTTTCTCTATTTGACTTGAGCTTAGAAGCCATAGAACGGAATATGTAATCAGACAGGTGCTCTCTAAGTACGCTATTAATAATTCCGATTGAGAACACCTTCGTTGTGTAATTTGTAAAACGAAAATCTAGAACTGTTGTCGCCGTCATGGTTATGCCTGTAGGTACCGTCACAACGTTTACAAGGCAATAAGATTTCATTAGCTTAAATGGCGTATTTTCACGCATGTCAATATTGACATCTCCCCCTATATATACAGTGTAATTAAATCCGCCGGCAAATTATAAGTTGTGCTCTATATCCCTAAAACAGCTCTAAATAAAACGATTTGGGGACAATGCACAACAATGCATAGCGTCCTGATGGAAGAAGTAAAACAGTGAATACCGGTAATTTTTTTTTTCAGGGACGTATCTGTATTCTGTGCTCTACGATCCATTCTTCTGCTTTGATCCTGCGTTCCTGTGGTGCTGCGGGTTTTACCGATCAGAATATTTGCAAACCAAGGTGAGTGGTGCACATTCCTTGTTTCTGGTATACATAATAAAATCACATACTGCATTTTGCGACAGATTTGTTCCCTACCGGTCCGCTGGTGCTGTTGCTCTATATGAAATGGTTGATCCTGCCCGACTGAATTTGTCTTCGCCGGACATTCGACAGCGCCGAGTACCTACATGTGCCCACGCCTGTCGTAGTGGTCGTTATTTTTATGAGATATTTTGTACTGTGAAAACGAGTGCACTCGATTAAGCGGCTGATTTAGAAATGGCGCTACCTGTAAGTACGTGCACTGAAGCGGATCGAAGTCTGTACGAGATATTCTTAAAAGAGCAGAGGATCATGGAAGCGCGTGGAACATTGCGCCAACTACTCGGGTTTTGGAGCACTGACAAGCATCGGGCATGTTAGTGCGGACAGTAGTGTATTATAATTTTACTTCTATAGTGGAACTGTGTAAGCAAGCATTCGCTCCATCCCGAGACGCTCAACTGAGAAAAAAAATTAAAGCGACGTTGAACGAAAAATCACAGGGGCTGTAGGCAGAGCCGAGCGACATGCATAACAGGAAGGCCCAAGTTTCTTCTCACTCCAGTTCCTCAAGAGTTTCAAAATGCACAATGCATGAATATTCATAGCCCGGATCGACGGAAGGAACTCTCAGTAAAGCGCTTCCACTAAAATATAGTTTGCGCTGGCTACAACTTGTACGCGATTTCAAACCGCACTCGAAGATACTGAGAGCGCATCAAGAAAACATCAAGGCATATGGTTTGTGAGCAGCGGCTGTTAGTACATAGCATGGAGGCAACATTATCACCAACTGGGCAACGGCACAGCCGCAGGGCTTCGCCCAAATATGGAGTTCGTGTTAACATTGGTATTCGCGGAACTCCGGATAGAATCAGGGTCACTGGAGGCGCTACTGAACAATACAACCGCAATGTACATTTAAATTTGGTTGGTGTTTATGCTGAAGAAAAATTTGCAATGAGCGGAAAATTGTTCAAAGCTAAACACTGTAGCCGATATGCCGATGGCGATGGCGTCCGCTCTACTACCACCCCGAAGCCTATGGATGCATCGCACGACCCTTGGACTGCCTGGAAAACTTGGAAAAGTGAGTTTCTGCTATTTAAGACTGCTACGCAATTGAACAAGCAGCCAAGAGACGTTCAAGCAGCCACGTTGCTAGTTACCATAGGCGAAGAGGCTCGGAAGTCGTACAGCAAGTTCGAGGAAGCTGAGGACAGAAATGACGTTGAAGTTTTGGTTAAGAAATTTGAGGAGCATTACAAGCCCGCAACAAACTTAACATTCCAAGAATTTCGTTTCGGTTCAAGGAACCAAAATGAAGGCGAGACGCTTAACGAGTGGCTAACAGAACTGCGTGTGTTAGCGAAGAACTGTGTATTTGGGGACCTTGAAGACCGCATGTTGCGTAGCCGAATCATTTTGGGCACTCAGGATAAGAGCCTACAGCAAAGACTGATCGCGGAAAACCCGACGTATCAAAAGATGGTCGACATTTGCCGCGCGCAAGAACAAGACAAAGAGCCCTTTCGTGAGATAAGTGAGGCTACGGGCGCTAGCGAAGGCACCGTAGTATACGCGGTAGCAACAAGAACATATGTTTGCTACAAATGTTGGGGTCAAATGCACCACAGTGACACGTTCCCAGCGAAATAAAAAACATTCCGGAAGTGCGGAAGGCTGAACCATTTCGCTCGAGCGTGCAAGTCATCCAAGTGTCCGTGCAGCGCCAACCAACAAATGCTCGAGTTACGAGCCGAAGACGACGGATTTTTTCTGCCAGCGCTGACTATCGGTGCGATAACCACCTAACACTGGAGCGCAACGGTCTACATTGAGGGCCATCCCATCATGTGCAAATTAGATACTGGCGCCAATTGTTCTGTCATTTCAAGAAGAGACGTTGCAAAGCTGCAAGAAAAGCCTCAAGAAGCCTGCAATGTCAAGCTCACAGCATTTTTTATACACAGAACTGCCGCGCATGCGAAAGTTCAATTGATGCTTTCAGTAAATGACAGAACCAAGGAACAAAGTTTTTTTATTGTCGAACAAGACGTCCCTGCGACTTTGAGTGGTGACGCAGCTGAAAGACTCTGCTTCATATACCGTATGCCAAACATACAGCAGGAACTGTACCCGCCAGCGCAACCTTTTTCAGACGTCTTCGAGGGACTCGGGCATCTAAAAGACTTCGAGTACGACATGAAGCTCAAGCCAGACTCGGTGGGCGTCGTCGTTCCAGCAACACGAGTTCCTGTGGCTCTTCAGGAGAAGGTGTCATATCAAAGGTAACCGAGCCTACGGAGTGGTCTAGCCATATGGTTACAGTTGTTAAGAAGGACAAGGTTAGAATTTGCTTGTACCCTACAGCGCTTAATAAAGTGCTGCTGCGCGAACATTACCCATTGCCAACCATAGAAGACGTAGCCTCGCAGCTGTCCGGTGCTAAGTACTTATCAACGCTCGACGCGGCATCAGGATTTTGGCAAATTAAACTCTCTGAATCAAGCTCTAACCTATGTACTATGAGCACGCCGTATGGGCGCTATCGGTTTCTCCGAACGCCTTTCGGCATTGCGTCAGCTCCAGAAATCTTCCAAGCAGCTATGCATCGCTTGCTGGAAGGCTTACCGTGAGCAGCAGTCGTAATGGATGACATACTACTTTGGGGCCGCACGAAGAAGGAGCATGACCACCACCTGGCGCTTTTGTTGGCACGCTGTCTCGAAAACAACCTCATCCTTAACCTCAAAAAATGCACCTTTTTGCAGCCCGAAGTCCGCTACCTAGGGCACATCCTTAGCACAGAAGGCCTCCGCCTGAACCCAGGTTGAGTGAAGGACATACTGGAAATGAAAGAGCCAAAGAACAGCAAGGGACTCCAAGTCTTTCTAGGCATGATGAATTATGTGCAACGTTTCATTCCTAACATGTCCGTCGTGACTGCCCCACTGAGAACATTGCTGCGTAAGGACATTGCATGGGTTTGGACCGAGGCTCAGAACGAAGTTATGAAATGTTGCGCCAGAGCTTAGTGAACGCACCAATCCTTTCCTTCTTCGATGCAACTAAGCCGGTCACCCTTTCGGTCGACGCGAGCCAAATGGGAGTTGGTGCAGTGCTTATCCAAGACGGCCGCCCCGTCGCTTTCTCGTCACGCTCACTAACACAGGCGAAGCAACGCTACGCACAAATTGAGAAAGAAACTTTGGCAATTGTGCATGGCTGCATCAAGTTTCACGATTACATTTTCGGCCAGGAAAGTGTAACTGTTGAAACTGATCACCGCCCCTTGGTACCGATATTCAGCAAACCACTACATCCGTGTCGACTTCGCCTACAGCGCATGCGTTTGACTTTGGAGCGATGTCCTATTAAGCTGATCTACAAGCCTGGGAAAGAGCTGTTTTTGGCTGATGCCTTATCTTGGTTCCCTAGCAAGCAACTCATCCAAGAAGAAACTGAACAATTTCAAGTAAATGTGCTTGAATACATTTCAGCTTCGCGACAGGGCCTGAAGGGTCTTCTTGCGGCCACCAATGGAGATACTGCTCTCGTAAGCTTCGAGTTTACGCCGAAACAAGCTGGTCAGAAAAAGGCGATGTACCCGAAAATGCGCGTCCATACTGGCCCTACAATGAAGAGCTGCACACGCAAGACGGTCTTCTTTTTCGCAGCAACAAGGTAATCGTACCATCTTCAAAAAAGCGAGAACTTATGCTGCTGCTTCACGCTGCGCAACCGGGAGCGGAAAAGATGAAGCCACGGGCAAGAGACGTCGTGTACTGGCCAAATAGGTCATATGAGATTGAGCAGTTCTTCAAAAATTGCGCTGTTGGCCTGAAATACCAGCCGCGAAACGCGAAAATGCCTCTTTACTGCCACGACATCCCAAAGCTGCCCTGGGAATTCGTTGGCATGGACCTGTTCTTCCATGGGGGTCGTGAATTTTCCGCAATTGTGGACTTTTCTTCCTTCTTTTTTGAGATCCGCGAACTCCGTCAGAGCACTGCTAGCGCTCTGACGTCATGGTGCGCTGAGCTGTTCTCCACACATGGCTTACCGCTTAAGATCTGCAGTGATAACTGCCCACCGTTCAGCAGCCGGCTTTTTAAAGATTTCCTGCAGCAGTTAGGTGTTGCCCATGTTGCGTGAAGTCCGCATCATCCCGGCTCTATTGGTATGACGGAAAGAGCAGTACAAGAGGCCAAAAAGCTTCTAAAGAAATGTTCACGAAACCGTGTTGACTTTCATATGACGTTGTTCGAATGGCGCAACACCCTTAGAGATGATATTCTAAAGCCACCTGCTCAGAGACTCATGGGACGGCAAACCAGGACCTTGCTGCCTGTGTCCACCAGTCACCTAGTACTAGAGGCAGTATCAAGCAAAGCCGTTCATAGCAGGCTCCAGGTGATCCGTCAACGCCAGAAGGTCTACTTTAACCGCGGAACGAGGCACCTACCACCCCTGCCTCCAGGGCAGCCAGTCACTACACACGACACCCTCCAGCGAACCTGGTCGCCTGCTCTTCTTTTGAGGCCAGCCAACACGCCCCGTTCAGCGATCCTGAGAGCGGAAGATGGTCGAGAAATCAGACGCACAAGAGAACACCTCCGGGATTTAACGACCCATCGCGAAGATAGTCCAGCAAAGGCTCCTGAAGACTGCCCCACAGAAGACCACCCCTCTCAAGAGCTGCGCAGAAGCACGAGGACTCGCCACAAGCCCTGTCGATACCCGCAACTTGAAAGGCATAATTAATTTGTGTCCTAGTAAAGAGGAGATGTAGCACGGCTGAATATGCAGTCGTCACCGAGCCCCCGTAATCGCGGGATCTGTTACGTCACATTTGCTTCAGTATAAATGTGACTTGGTCAACCGCAATTAACTTGTTGTTCGCCCAACTGCCGGCGTGGCTTCAAACACGGAACTCTAATACTGGCGCCGTTGACGGCTCACAAAATCAGTACATGAGCTCATTATACGCATCTTATGAAAACGGTTACTACGGTCATGTTCCCGGCCATTTTCTGCGGAGTCAACGCTTCTTCAACATATTGGACGCCACGGACATCGCACCAGGAAAATAATGGAAGCCTTGTCCGCTATCGCTCGGGTAGCGCGGCCTCTTTGGCAGCGTCAGCGAAAACTGTCAGAGCCGGTGCGCATAAAGTCTGCACATGCAAATAATATTGGTGTTTTTACCTGGTTCCTCCTCGAACCTTATTCCAGATTACTGCTTCTAAGCGCCGCCAATGTGCCTCATAGCTTGCCGGCAAACGCGAAAAATTTGAAGCTTCGGTACTGCTTTGTGTCTCGATTAGCATTAATTATTAATTTAAAGCAGTACTCCGCTCAATCGGTAATCAACCTTGCAGTAATTCTCATTCTAATTCTCATGAAATCAGCTACGACCCACTCGTATATGCCCCTGCGCTGAATTTTTAATGTTTTTTTGATGAGAAATAAAATCTATCGCTATCTTTGCGCTGCACAACGTGGGCGCACTGGGTATATCGCAGAAACGAGAGAGAGGTAAAATAGAGAGAGAGAGAGAGAGAGTAGGGCGGCGACAACATGAAAACGTGGTGCCTTTTCAGAGCATGGGGACTCTCGTTGCATAGTTCTCAGAATGCCGCCAATTAGAAGAGCATTGCTGCATGAACGTCTCCCTTACAACACGCCCTACGAGCCTGTATTGAGGCGCTCTTACGCATGTCGCCAGGGCGTGCAGCTCCACTAGTTTGAACAAATCTGGTCGTTCCTTAAATAGGTTCCCGGAAAGCTCTGAGGAAGCTTATGATTAATAGTATTTTGCTTATTCATTCAGTAGCAAAATAATAAACACATCTCTGGCTCTCGTCTAGTTTTCGTATGGCAACTGTTTGACTTGGAAAATATTGGACTAATTCGATTGACGTCTTTGAGAGCTGCTGCTCTGATGCGACGAGTCTTGTGGAGTTTTCTCGAAGACATCTTGAACAGTAGTTTTTTGGGGGTCGACAGGTTGAGCATGGAGGGACGGAAGTAGAAAAAGAAAAACAGGTAGAGCAGATACCTATCCTCTCCAATAATTCCCGATAACATTTTGACAGCGGCCCTGAATCAGAGATACTTTTTTATCACGGCCAGTTGCCTTTTCTAGAGTGCATTTTGCAGGTACAACAGATGATGAATGTCATGTTACTAGTATCCTACTGGACAGAAGTGTGCAACAGCTGTATCTTACCAGTGCTCACCTATGGGGCAGACATGTGGAGGTTAACGAAGAGGGCAGGACTTAAATTAAGGACAACAGAGCGAGCTATAGAAAGGAAAGTGACGGTTGTAACGCTAACAGATAGGAAGAGACCACAGTGGGTTAGGTAAGAAATGGTAGTTAATGACATCCTAGTCGAAATCAAGAAGAAATAGACATGGAAGGGACATGTACGCGAAAGTAAGACAATCGATGCCCGTCAAGACTAACGAACTGGATTCCAAGACAAAACAAGCGTAGCAGGGTTAGCAGAAAGTCACGTGAAAGGATGAGATTAGGATGTTTACGGTTATTTGGCCGCTGTTCGCACAACACAGGGTTAATTAGAGATATAGAGACATAAGGAGATATGGTGAGATAGAGGTCATTATTCTTCAAAGGGTGTAGTTAGGCTGACAGTGATTATGATGATGATGCCGCTGGTGATGATCCACCGTTCTGCGTGGCAGAACACTGTTGGGCATTTTGACCTTCTTACAGCCCTCACGAAGAGCGTCTGGCCTGCTTCCTTCTTGCGTTAACATTTCCATGCAGCCTGAACGAAGTATGGTAGGTAGCTTGCGTGGCCAGAACAGCTTGGTGTTGTAGTGGTCGCGTACCCGCCCGAAGCTCTCGTAATCCTGTGGTGTGGGACAGCACAATAGGGGTAGAGCTTTCCTCGTGGAAAACTCACTTCTACTGCTTGGTGAAGACGATTTGGTGGACGTTTTTCATTACAGACAACAGCAGCTGCAGCAGCAATACGCATCACAGCAACAACAAGACGTACCACTAAATGCACGCTAGAAGAAATAAAAAAAACCTGCCGGACAAACATAGAAAAGAGAGGGAAGTAAGAAGAATGGTACGTGCCTTGGTGCCTTTTGTGCCGGAGCGCTTCTTTTCAGAACGTGTTTCCGGAAGCAGAGCAGCTGCACCTAGATCAGCAGCCATAGAAAGGTGATCAGCCCTCATGTCGCCCAAATTGCCCCATTAGGGCTTTCTCTAGGCTGATGGCAGAGGAGCCATCCGCATCAATTTTTACTTGATATCGGCTGAATAGTTTGGTCTTGTTTATAGATTTCTGTTTGAGCGGGTCCCTATGTTCGCTATTTTCGTTTCGTCGTGAGCAAGAAAATAGCTGTATTTGGCAACACCTGTTCTGACACTCCCGGCTTTCCCGGGAGCACAATAGGTCATTACATAAAGAATGCAGGGTAATTACGCCTAATTCATAAGAAATGAGGAGCTACTCGAAATGTGTTGTTCGAGCCCTAGCACAAAAAAAAAGAGTAGGCCACATCGGTGTTCGTTCGTACTTTAAAGCCTTTCGAAAGAAGCAAAGCTTTTTTCTGCAAATGAACGGACATTGGGGCGAGATGGCTAAAGTCCATTTTAAACGAATAAAACAACGCAATAGCGCTCATCCTGTCTTCACCTTACACTCGTCCCATGCTCCTTCAGCACTGCTTTTTGTCTAAAATGAGCTGTGCTTCTGCTTCCGTCGTGATGTTGTGATGTTGACACCCCGAGCGGAAATGAGCCGCGTGCCGGCGTCCTCTGCACTGAAGCTCTACGGTGGGTTGAACAGTAGTTAATTATTTAGGTTTCATTAGAGTTAGTTCTTGGGCTAGTTGGTATTCTTGAATTAAAGCTTATATTTTTTCTGCGCAACGGCACACAGCCAAAGAAAGGAAGAAGGAAGAGCAGAAAGACATACACAGTGCTAACTGACAACATGTTTCGTTGTGTTTGATAAAGTACATTTAATGAGCTTGCCTCAAAAAGCTGGCTACGCAGATCATAACAAACACTGTGACTATATATAAAAGCTCGCCTTGTTATTGGCGCTTTTGACCCGTGCGGCATCACGTACGTAGCTCATCATACAGAACGTGCTCAGAGCTTCCGTACTTTCCTAGCGATGTCAACACAGAGCATACCATTCTTACAGTATGTAATGAACTGCACCTCGGGGCATTTATGTTGCCTTTTGTTGTCACTTTTACCCAACAATTCTGGACAAAAGCATTTTTGAGCAGGAAACTGTATGTGAACGGAATTTTTTCATATAAGGTGAAACTTCAGTATAACAATCAAAATAGCCGAAAGTCACCCCACAGCAGTCTTGCAATTTTTTTTCCTATTAACGTTTTTGCTATCATCAAAAACGTTCCCCATTGGTTTTCTGTGGCAGGCTTACCTGTTTGATAAGATCGATGGAAAAACTTTTGCAGGGAAATTTTGCTTTATATCAGAAGAATGGAATATTACCTTGAATATACCTTGAATACCTTGAATTACCTTGAATAAAAAAAACAATGTTTATCAAGTTAAGGTGAAACTACCTCTAGTTCCTAAGTCAAACGAAGGAGTGGTTGCCGAACTATGTTTCGCCAGAGACCACAGAACGAGGAAAGAGGTCAAGGTTGACTGTTGTGAAATTAATGTTTGCTCTCTGATTTCTCGCACAGTACTGATAACAATACAGCTGGTGGTGATGCAGAAGCTAGTGCTGCTTTGGGTTGCATTTTTTCATTAACTGCGACCAAGTTACACCTGAAACCTAAGCCTGAGTAGCAAATGAAACCGTGGTAAATACACGGTTACCTGAATACAACTTGCAGTTGCAGCTGCTGCTTCTGCAAAACATGATTTTCTTGGTCACTCATAGCAAAGCAGAAAATTCTTACAATTATTTTTTTCTTCGTATGTTGTCAGGAACTCTTTTTAAAAGTTATATTATTGTAATGGTCAGCATAAACTGCAATTAAACTGCCCACTAAGTACAGGCCTGTTGTTTGGAAACTGAAGCAGTGAAAGGTTTCTGTTACAACTTAAGCGTTACTTCTGGAAAGTTCGACGTACAATATGTGAAAATTTGGCAGTAGAAATGTTCGTACTTTCATTATTGAGGAATTTAGATCGCATATTTTTAGAAGTAAGTGTTTTTTTAAGTGATGATTGCTTCGGATCCACTACGATCGCTTAAGGTATAGACAGAACAAAACCGTCACCGGGAACTTGCCTTTAAGATCAACTCTTATTTTTTCGACTGTAGTGAATTTTACTTAAAATTCCACGGTACGTTCTCGGTAGTCTTTTTATGCGCCAAATTTTGCGACAGGGAGGCCTTTCGTTCAAGCGAAAGTGAGTTTTAAATTTTCTAATTTTGTGGCCTCAATAGGGGGCAATTTCTGCGCATAATTTTGCTTGCGTGACAAGCTGCATGACCGTCAATATTCGGTCTGCGTTTGCTTGTTTAAACTTTGGAGGCTGTTTTCGGTCATTTTCGACAAATAACTATCCAAGCGGTCACTTACAGTCGCCAGTCTAGCCAGTCAACGTGCACGTGCTCGGAAATACTTGTCCTGTGGAAAGCGCTTGTCCTATGTACTTATATTTCTGTGTCCTCGTCTATAGCACTAGTCTTTTTTAATTAATAATGTACAACCAACTAGCCCAGCTTTCTGCCTTGGAACGATAGGCTTAGGCACAACATTCATGACCTCATAGTTTGGTCTGTCCTGAGAGGATTTGGGCAAAACCCCGTTTCGGTCGTTTGTTTTTAGGTTTTTGCTGTTTTAAAATATTTCTGCTCGATATTTTTGCAAAAATGTTCTTTTTTGTACCGGAGAGAAGCAACTCCAAGAATGCAATAAGACAATCGACTAAAATATTTAAAAAGAAACCCAGAGTTGCCTTTTAAGTTAGGCTCATCGCTGTGAGGCGTTTTCAAGCCTGCGTGCAGGTTAAGACTGCGTTAGTGAACCCTGCAGTGCTCTCATCCACACCATTGCCTCAAGATTTTCATTTGTTTTTATTGCGGTTGAGTAGGTAATAGTGAAGCGCTCGCAGTTACGGGCTGAAAAATTAGCATTGAGTTTAGGTGAAAGAGGTTGCTACAGTGACTTAACATTCTTAGTACTTTTCAGCGGACGATTTGATTTAATTTTATTTGATTTTTTTATGTATCACACGTACATCAGAAGATGGGAGAAAAAGCTGCTATCAAGCAGATTGACTGGGCTCCCGTCACCTATACAAGAGCAGAGAATCAGCTACAGATGCACATGATGTCATTTAAAATACATACAGTATTGAACCGCAATGAACACAAAAAAACTTACAAAAATCAAAAACACAAAGAATAGCAAATGCACACAATGAATTGGGAAAAAGACACAGAAATGATCCAACAGCACATTAGTCACGTTAGAGCATGTTCATAATTTTACACATGTGGAGAGAAACATGACAAAAACAACCGCTTCAGCGCTCTCATTGACAAGTCCTCTATGTTCATTCCCTCTTACCATAAAGAATTCAACATATTATAATGGCTGTACACAACATGTGAACACCATAATTGGTTCGTGAAGGAGGAACAGGCCAGAATTGGGGTTACCGCTTTGAGTAATAATGATTCTTAGGTCTTAAACATTCATTGTGTTTTAAAAAGTTTATTTCTTGTTTTGTTGTCTTCTGAATGTTTTTCACAGGCGATATATTGTATAGCTCTGATAAATGCATCAAATGAAACTTTTTCAACAAAAAGCCAGCGTTGTGAGTTGAAGAATTATTATAGATAATTTTACTTAGCGTATTTTGGAGTTTTATTGGCTTGGAGATATTTGTTGCCGTCGTCGGACCCCCCATCAAAAGACAGTACTATATATAGAAAAAAAGGGAATGATAGATGACAAGTCTAGTGTTTATATGTAGTAACTGCCTGTTGCGATATAATATGCCTATTACACGTGCCGATTTACTTACGACATGGCCGACTTGCGTGTCCCATTGCATATCTTCCTGAAAAATACGCCTAGAGTTTTGAAATTATTGAATATTTCTGTAAGTTTATTATTTAACATTAAAGAATAAATAAGGTTCACTTGCTTCCCTCTGGCTCGAAAAATTACAGCCTTAGTTTTTCAGCATTAATGACTAATGCATTACTAGAGGCCCAGTGTTGCAGTTTCTTTAATGCGTAGTTTGCCCGCCGGCAGAGTACCTCGCTGTCATCATCAACTAAAATAGGATGAACAGACCACCCCATTGCTGCATACGAACTTCTGCTGGCGCATTTGTATTAATGAAGAGACAGCGGTCGCGGAAGTAAGGTGACTCATCAAAAACATTCCATATACCATCGGTCCTATTTCGTACATACTGGGGACTTTTATTTACATAAGGCAAAGAACACACAAAAACAAGCAAACTACTGTTTCTTGTGTAAGGACTGAGATTGGCAAGACAAATAATTACACTCAGGTAGCCAGGGCGACGCGTAATCTATTGTTGTTTTGGACGTTTACTATGGAACTCTTATTTCTATTTCGTCTTCGCCATTTGTTCGCGTCGCCTACGGTTCCCTTCGGTCTCCGCGAGCCTACTTCTGCTAGCGAGCGCGCCATCTGTCGTGCCGATAATCCTCTAATCCCGGATTCACGAGGCCTGCCTTTGTATAAAGGAGGCTTAATCGGCCCACGTTAATTCCCCTTTCTGTGCAAGGACACGCAAGTGGTGCTCTAGTGCCTACACCTACTACAGACTCCAGGCATTCAGTGACCGCTTGCCTCAATTTCAATAGCTCGGCAGAAAAGTGGAAGGGAAAATTTTCTCCACTGTTTATCATCGTTATAATTATCAAAGTTCACAGCCTCTTCAAAAAAGATTTAATCATTAGAGAGCATGCAGAGCAGAACTGTATATTCTATACACGTGAGGGACATAGCCATTCATTAACATCTAAGAGACTCAGCAAGGCATGGGGATTTAATGACCGCAAGTTCGACGGTAACGTAATTCGGCACTTTATTCGTCCTATATGTTGTATGTGCTCTTCATTTGGGAAACAGTTTCGTTGAGCATTGCGAAAGCAAGGACAGTGTCATGTAATACGGGAGTTAAGTAACATGATCTAATGCTTGCAGTCCGAACCTCAGGTCACCGTTAGTGCGGTCTCTATTATAAGCCGCATAGCAAAAAATTCGGAGCACGTGGAAACCATTAACCTGCGCCGTAATCTCAGTTCAATGCTAGCCTTGTATTTCGGTTCTGTTCAGATGGCAGCGAGCCAAAATAATTCGCGCTTTAATACGGTTAAAATGGAGTCTCGCTCATTTACGGGCTCATAGAAGGCAGTTATAGAGCCATAGGTACGTGGCTATAAAATTGCTTCTGATTTTCGGGAATGAGTTTCATTTAAAATTGCGAAACGAATAGGTGGTTGGAAGAATGAACGGATATTCATTATTAATGAGTACAAACAAAAAGGCAACGATTCGCAGAAATTACAACCGCATGCTTTTCTTATCTTGTGTTTCTATACGATTCACATTTGTTTGGGACAGCGACCTCGATATGGCTGAACATGAGGCTCATTCCGTTGAGGTGAAGCGCTTTAATTCATAGCTACACAATGCGCTATAAGCTTTTGAGGAAATTAGTTTAACTGCCAGGGTAACAAGCTCTATTTCCTCGTTACTAGGTAAATCTTCGTTTTTTACTGCTGAAAAATCCGAAAGCTAGCGAATGCTCATAATTATTGGGCGTCCACGTTAAAATAATAGTTCGTGCAATACGCATTGAAGCTACCATTATAGACCGTCTACCATTCTTTAAGATGCAGACTGTTGTGGGAACTAGCACTGGTTTTAAAATAATGAATATTTTAATGCGTATGGACCGATGTATTCGCCCCCTGTTCTGTTTGATCTCCACACTTTATTTAAAAAAACAATGTTGGGGACCATTTACGTGACACTGGCTGTAATTGGGGGTTAGACATTTTAGCAATCATAAACTTAGAGAAAGTATAGTTGCCACTTGCACAGGCCGCCATGCAGAGTGGAAAACAAAGGAGCAGGCGGAATGAATAATTAGACAACACGGGCGGTATGGAGGTAATGCACTATTTTTCGAATACCATGCTGACCGAAATTCTGCTGAGTTCCGCTTTAAACTATTTATTATTCATGTGGGTTTGTAAGCGTCCGAATGCATGTTCGTTCATTTAGGTTACTCTTGAAGGCTTATAGGAATGTCGTCGCATATTTACAATCTTAATTGTCTAATTGTCGCATCTTAGTTACTTATAGTTCGAACGTTCTGTGGCAAAATTTGGGTCCTAATTTTAAAGTTCAAAGATGGGTACAATTCACTATATTCTGGTCTAGAAGAACTTCAATTTGGGCTAGATTGTGCGTACTACTTGAAACAGAAAATAATAGTGCTTACAAAGACGAACACAGTTCAAGTCCCGCGTCGTTCTTCCGTAGTGTTCCTCTTTGTAGGATTGTAGGAGCTTTTGTTCCCTGATTCGAGTACTTTCCTGTCTGTTTTTTCCTGCAAAGATTATTCATTAGCAGTCGCATTTTTGTGGTACATAAAATTCCTCGTGTTTCTCTCAAAATTTTTTATAAAACAGATAAATGACCGGTTTCATTAAAAAGTTGTTCCAAGAGATATTTTTTTCTAATCATCTGCACTTATTACCATACCTTTTGATGCACCCCTACGTCTGTGCCAGATCTACTTATATTTGTACAGTGCAAATGCCCTCATTCAATGCGGACTTTCTAAGCGCACATCAACTTTGTATGACCTGCCTACATTTCCTCTCCTCCCTCACTCTGTGCCACAATTGGAGCATGACGTCATCAGCATAGACAGTGCTCATAACGTGGTGCTTATAAGACGCCCGGACAGTACCCGTGTTACGGCTTGTAGCTTCTAAAACATACTTTTTGCACTCATCCTCAGATATAAAAAGCTATTAGTAATATTTTAAGCTTAAATATGATCTTGAATTAATAATTGACCGACACCAGAGCTCAAGACTAAATGTCTTGCACTTTGTCTTGAGCTAAGTGTGCCTTTCGTGCCTTTAGTGTGTCGTGCCTTTGGTTTTGTGCTTTGGCAAAATTAATTTTTTGAATGGGGATTTTCATGAGAAATCTGGATTAACCTGATATTTTAAATCTCCTCGGTGTGCGAGAATCAGATGAAACCGAATTTTACTCGAAGACGAGGGGCACTACGTGTATCATAAGCTGGCCCAATACTTAATCCGCTATCATACACATGATTACATAGATGCAGAAGAATTTCTTGCTGGGCGAGTTGGTGCATAGCTTTCATTGGATGGCGTTGCGCACACGACAAGACGTACAGAGGAAAGACCAGAAGATGACAGATAAAGCGCATCTTCGCCATACCAAGAAAGATTACATAGATCATTGGTGTTTGGTAGGTGTCGCTGTCATTCGATCACTGTGCAGGTTTCGGGATGTTATGCAGGTCTTCATCCTGTCTTCAGTCTTTTCAATGCTTTAAAAAGGACACTTCATGGTCATCTCCCAGGAACAAGAATTGTTGGCCAAACGATTTATGTTCCTGTAGCGAAATAAACTGTGTTCCAATGATATAATTCTAGCGGGTCCGCGAAAATTAGTAGTTTCTTGTCAGGTCCCTCACTGACTAACTTTATTATGCTAATCTGCCTTCAGTGGTTTGTGTTGATGGTGGCAGCTATATAAACCCCAGCGCATCCGGCAATTGAAATGGAAGCCGTCGTCGAGCCACTAGTTTCTAAGGCTGGCAGCGGGTACTAGCGTGACTGTCACTATATGTGCATTTTTGAGAACATAGCGAGACTTCTGACACCCCGTTACAACCGTTTTCTTAGCGATTATAAACAATCTTTAGAGCAAGAACCTGTCATACTTACGTTTAGCAACGCTCTACTCACGCTTGTCTATGCGCTTGGCTGAACCCGCTGAAGCCCACGGGTTTGCTTGAAGCCACTGGAGGCTTCATTTCATGCCTCTCAAGCTCATTTTTTCGTTCTTCTCCTTGTGCTGTCTTCCCTCGAATCTCGATTTGTCTTTACGTAACTTACTCATAAAAATGCTAATAAAGAGCTTCGAGTAATCTTATTAGAACTTGATTTGTCGCTGCTATTAAAAAAATAGACTCAATATATAAACTGCTTACGCGCTTGACTCAAGCGAATTTTTGCGTTCTTTTCAATGACATGAGGGTAAAGTAGTGCCTCTGCGGTTGCGCCGAGCGCATTGTCAATCGACTCGACAGTTACTTGTCACATTTCCGTTCTCGTGTCTCACAGACAACTGGCCGGGTGGTCGTGGCTCTGAAAACTGGGAAGTGTCACCTGCGATGTGCCGTCGCAATTATTGGAGGTTCCGGTTTTGTATAGGCTTTTTAACGCGATAGCTTTCTGGAGCTCTTGTCGCAGAAAATCCGGCGTCGTTGACTGTAAGCAAAAAATCCGGGAAAAATTCCCAGAGAAGCAACCAAGGAAGCAGGTGGGTCTCCCAGGTCTCGTAACCTTGTGGCGTTATCACAACCTGCCCACCAGATTGTGAGCAAACTGTGCATCGTGGCAGTGGCACATATATGAATGTTTAGTGGAGGATGACCAATTCTGCATATTCGGACATTAACCGATTAAAAAGCTGCTGTGTCATACTATTGAGGTGGAGCTTAAGTGTCCCCTCCAATTTTTTTTTTTTTGGGGGGGGGGGGGGGAGGGGCGGAAGCCAGTCACACCGGGGACTTGGAATGCTTCGGCCGAGTCCGTAATCGGAGCCGAGTGGGCAGCTGTGCTGCCCTAATGACTCTTACTGCTTTGCCGAGTGCGTCGCGCTGTTACTGTGAGCGTTTTTCTTCAAAGTCGGCATGCGGGGAAGATAAAACCGCCACCTGCGTCCCGACCTATCTGAGGAGAAGCGTGAAGCAGCCGTACCGGGGTCTCGTAACATTCCAGACATCCCGGCCACTGCTAATGAGAGTCAGCTCTCGCTGATGAATTTGCTTAGCCACTTTGTTTTTTTAAAGAGTATTATTTTGTAGCGATAGCTACATTACTATAGCATTTCGAGCCTCCAGCGTGGAGGCGCCGCCACGCTGTCTCGTGGTCGGTCACGTGGTGCAGAGCAGCTGCAGGCGGCGCGGCGCCGTGGCTGATCACGTGGTTCGTCACCTAGTTGGTCACTTGACCAGCCACGTGGTGCGGAGCAGCTGCTGTTGCCGGCTGCGCGGCGCGCCGGCAAAACCGAGCTTCCACTGCTGTGCGCATGCGCCGCGTCAAGTGGGACGAAGATGACGAAGGAACGCCCAGCGAAACGGAGCGGCGAAAGACTGACTTTGCAATTCAATTGAGCAAGTTCCACTCGACCAGTTGTAGCTATCGCGTCACTCGAGGTTTAACCAGATCTAAACCACCACTATTTTTTTTTCAGGCGTACAGCTCAAACTTTCCTCAGAGGTGAAGTATTAGAAAGGCAGAGCAGTAACATACCTACAGGCTGACTATGGCAAAAGTATTTGCTGACTCATGTTTTAGTGCTTCTTGATTAGCTCATACCCAGCAATTGTGGACAAAAGCATTTTTGAAGTATTTATGAACGTAATTGTTTCATGTAATATAAGATTTCACATTCACAATCAACATATCTGCATATCACCCGATGTCAGTCATGATTTCTTTTTCTTACTAACGTTTTTTATATCGTCAAAAGCCTTTTCCTTTCATTTTCTATGGGAATCTTTACTGTTCAATCATACGGATGGAAACGCTATAAAAGAATGATTTTGCTACATATAAAAAAATGAACAATTACCTTCTATAATACCGTAAAAGTATCTTACTATTTTCTAATTTTCAAAATTTTTGTTGAAATTTCTGGACTGCAAGTTTCTCTAGACCCCGTTATGCATGCTTGATCTTCAAAACGCGCATAATCAGTGCGAAAGCGCCAAGTCCAAAGTAGTACGATTGTATTCTTGATTATTTCCATCAGCAAAGGATTGATAAACAAGTCAATAGTATCCACTTGGATGTTTCTTCGCAGACCTTTGAAAGGCGCCAGAAAAGTCGCTCAATACACCACACTGATTGTTGCAGAAAGCCGACGGCGTGGAATCTTTCAGCTATGACGTCTGTCACCGCAATCATCATCAACGTCAAGCATTTACAGCGTTTTCATTTCGTAAGTTGCGTAGCCACTTTTCTAACCCCGCAAGATTGGTTTGCGAAGACTGGGTTGCGAGCCGAAGGCGCAGCTCTCGAAGTTTTTTTTAGACTATAGTGGTCAAGAAGCGACTACGTAGAACGCGATGGGGTTGAATAATGGAAACTCGTGGAATCACTTAGAGACGTAAATTACGATTACACGCTCGCATGACACAATCGCGGTTGAAAGCGATGCATCACACTCCGCTAGGTGAGTGGCTTACACTGCCCACTGGTGCCATTCTGGAGGCTGCCTTCGTGTAACGCCCAGTCGGCCGAGCGATCGATCAATTTGTGCTTAACGGAATGTATCCCTCATAACAAATCCTGAATAGAATGTTTAGAAAAGAGGTCAAGTCGTCGCCGCACTCAGACCGTCCTCCATCTCACTAGTTCTGCAAGGATTTTGGTGTACAGTAAGATTCATTTTCGTCTGTCTTTTTAAAGGAACCTAGTTTGCGTCAGCTCATTATCTTCGGCTGTTGATCAAAATGCATGCGCTTTTATGATAATTCTCGATTTGCTTCAATTTACCAGCAGTTTCTACAAGATCACAGCCATATTAACTAGCGTTCTAGTGATTTCAGTAGTTAATTTCAAGCAGAATTCTATCTGCAACTCCTCCTCACAATACATAAACACAATGATGAATTCCGCTACCTGCTTCATTTCGTTACAGCCATTAGAGAGAACATGGTACTGGTTTAGTAAAATACATGTTATCCCAATGAAGGAGTGAGACAGCTGAAGAGAAAATTACGGGATGATCAGACACCTAATATGAGAGTAATGTGAAAGCAGTTGGATACTGTCTCGATGATTTTTTGATGCTTTACTCTAATAAATGTTTTCACTGTTGGCTGATGCATCACACACGCCATACGCTCTAAACACGAATACGCCTATAGGGGGGGGAGGTAAAAAGGAAGAAATCTGTCCTTTAGCGCCCTCCATTTCATAAAAGGGAGGGTGCTAAAGGAACGCTTACTCCATCTTTTGCCCTTTCCGTTTAGACTGTAGGATTTCTCGCGAGGGCGGCGGTTGGCTAGGTGGATCCATTGGCAGCCTCTTGCTAGAGAAGTGAGCTGGGGAGGTGGGTGGTGTTTTACACTATTAGAGGGCTTCTAGTTCTCCCAATGCGTCTTTGAAGTTGATTTCGCCGTCGCTTCTTTATTGCTGCTGCGTTGGCTTTTAGTGGGTGGTGGCTTTGCGAAGAGAGGTGGGTGGGTTGGTGATGGGTATTGCTTCTGGAGGGCAGAGTCGGGTCGGTGGATGGATGGATGATAACACTTCCGGAGAGTGAGGGAGGGCGGTGGTGGTGTATGGAGAAGAATCGAGACTGGTGGTGGGTGGAAACCTCTTAGATAAAGGAATATGATAGGAAGGTGGGCCGTGGGTGGTGCCTCTGGAGGGCGGGGCCTTCAACTGACACTTTATTCACGAGGAGAGGGAAGGTGCGGAGGGAGAGCAACTAGTCCCGTTTCTGTAGTAAAAAATGGTGCTACTTCACCATTCATCAAGTAGCATTAAGTATGCTACTTGATTGACGAATCCATCATACGCACACATGAGAAGCTCCGCGTTGCAAAACCACGAAAGCTGGAAAAAAAATGTTGCATTAGCACAGGTTCAATGCCGAAATAAAGCACTGATTGCACCATGTTCAATAAAACAAATAGGAATAAGCAGTTGCACATCACTTTTAACAAAATAACATCATTCCGCAGGCAGTTCGAAACACGGAAATAATTTCCAAGTAAAAATTCCACGAAAAAAAAATTTGTTAAGCTATGCCGACGGCCGTCCAATCTTCAGCTTGCGCTGGTATTTATGTGTAGTATAACCGAACCTAAGAAAGTGTGTTCACCACCGCCTCCCTCGTCCATGGTGGCGGACGTAGTACGTCCTGTATTACCGCGAGTGCTACGTAGGAATGTAATCGAGCAGTGAAAGAGGAAACTGTGAAGGTGAAGTGCTCAACGGTGAGCGCTTCGATTCTGGCTGTCTTGATGCTGTAGGTAGCATAAGAGGGTTCTCGCACAGCTTGCGCCCTCACCGTTCGATCACGTTCTTACGTGGCACTCGCGGTAATATTGGACGTACTACGTCCGCCGCTATGGACGAGGGTGGCGCTGGTGAACACTCAAGGTTCGTTTACACTACACTCAAATACCCCCCCCCCCCCAACCCCCCCCCCCCTCCAACCCCCCCACCCCCCTACAAAGCAAAAGATTGGACGTCGTCGCTGTAGCTCAGTTGATAGAGCCCCGGACGCGAAATTCGGAGGTCGAAGGTTCGGATCCCAACGGCGGCATGTGGTTGTTCTTTACTATCCTATCTAACCAAATGTCTTTACAAATTATTACCCTATTAGGTTCCATTGTTTAACACCACTGATTATTTAAAAGAAAAACATCCTCTATGATCCTTTGTTTCGGTGACTATTGGCTTCAGTCTTGTATGTATAACTAGCGTCTCTTTTCCTTTGCAATAATGCTACGTGTAAGGGTAACTGTGCCGGAACTACTCCTAGAAACTCCTAGGAACTCCTAGAAACAGTAAACGATTCAACATTTCTTCGGGCCAAAAAGTTACATAAAAAAAGGGAAAAAATGAATAGAGTGTTCGCAGAGACCATTTAGGAGTCTGCAGCATAAGTAACGTGATGACGTGCCATAACAAAATTAGTCATCTAGTTTGTCCATTTATTCAATTAACGGCACTGCTCGCTCGTCGCTTCCTTGAGTTTCGAAAGTTTCCTCCCACTCGTGCAAGGAAAAACACGCATTCATGGTGTGCAAACAAGAGCATGCCGGAAACACAAATCTGGACAAAACAGAAAAAGGCGAAACACTGCTAAGCGTCTTGCTTCGGATGCGCAGCATGAAGTCTAAGTGAAGGGACGGGTTGTTTGTTAAAGCGACGACGAAATAGTTACACATCGTCACGGTTCCGCTGAAGTAGGAACATAAGCACACATACGCACGCACGTGCCCAAACACATAAGCACGCACGCACATAACACAACGCAAGCACGTACATTGAGAAAAACAAGTGTGGAATATCTTACGGATGGGCTTGTCTTACATCAGCTATAAATGAACCAGCAAGAGTGCAACAGGGGCAATAAATACTGCAGGAAAGAGATTCGAAGATAAAAGAAGTACTTGCGCGCTCTTTATGCAGCACACGTTTTGCTTTGTTTGCTTCGCGTGATTTTGGAGTAACATGCAGGCTCCTTTCTTCCGGGCGACGCTAATGAAGGCGGCGAGGAAGTTGCTACTTTTGAATGCATTGCACACTGCGGGATTTGCCAAGACTATAAAGGGAGCTGGTACCCACGGCACTACCAAGCGCGAAGAAAGACGAACTCTGTACTCACACCGTTCCTTGGGAACGAATGCAAGAGCCTCGCTGGAATTGCTTAACCCGGTAGTTTGCTTGCAACAGCGGGAAGCGAATTTGAGCCGTTCGCTGGAATGTTTCCACCAGCTTATAGGACGCTGGGGAATCTCGCAATTCACCATCGTTTCTTATTTTACCCTTCATGCAGTTTTCTCTCTCGAGCACGAAAGTAAGGGATGTTCCGGCGGCGGCCTAGAATGAAGGCCTACAAGAGTTTTTCCAATGCCGCCCAGTCCATGATCATCGTAGTGTAACTTCCGCCATGTCAAGAATAACAGCGATGAAGAAGGCGGTAAAATAACGTGGTTGGGTGACGACCTGGACATAGATACCAGCGAGGACTACTTTCTCTTGATGAACGAGCACCTTAAGGCGGAAAAAATTACCCAGACTTCTGAGCATACGAGCAATTTTTTTTACAGACCTGAAGAAAAAATTTCTAAAATGGCACACGATTAATGCATGAACTCACTTTATCTTCATCTGTTAATTAACTTGTTTTCTTCTGCTAATAAGGATGAGGAACTATGTTTGGAGAAACGAAAGTTTAGTAATCAGCATCAACATCATTGTGCGCGAGTGTCCGCGCGAAGTCGAGCTGTACATACGACTCATCAAAGAGTATCAAAGCGTTGCTAAAATGAGAAAGAATGCGAAGGCTGTGTGAACTCTGCAACCTGTGTCTGCAGCCAAGTACTGATCTAGGGTGATGGTATCATTGTTAGAAAGAGCCTACAGCAGAGGCCGGTGCAGCGGACGAGTGTTGCGCACTTTTCTTGGGTCCAACACGGGCACCACTCGTCACTCATCTCGCTGCGGTATCCTATGGCCTCATAAACAGAGACAGGGCTTACGCAGAAAGACTAAGTCGCCGCAGAAGAAGTGCTTGCATCAATGCATTTTCAATCAGACCGTCTCGTGCATGTTATTCAAGATCTTAGTGCATCGATCACAACATTGAGCCACCTCTGTCACGTAGTTCGTGGTGCAATTTTCGTCATATTGTAGATGCATGATCCGCAACCATGCATGGCAAACAGAAGAACACTCTTTGAGCCTACATACAGCCCCTTAACCAATAACCAATACTAGCCAGTTCGCGTGTCCCGATACGACAGACATTGTTTCACATCTATCATCACCACTTTCTGCTTGGACTGTGCGGTACAAGAGGTGGGGAAACATCAGTGATATTTCTATGTCCCCACAAGACAGTGTATCTACTTAGACGTAAGGCGGACGCTTACTTTCTGAGCACTGACCTTTGATGAGGCGGCCAGAGCACTTCATCAGGTGTTTGTATGGCATGCTGTTTTTTTTTTATATTCGCGGAGATTCGTCGTTCGCATGAAGCGATGAGAGGGAGGCGCCTGCTACGACCTTGTTTTCTTTGATATCCGAATATCTGTGCTTTTCACGGAACTTGTGCGGCAATCAGTAACGCAACGAGACGTTTGTGCTCGGAGCACTCAGTTACCCACCTTCTGGGAAGACTGATCCCTACAACATTTGTTTTTCTTTCGTCTCACAAGACATACACGCGCTACTTTCATTTCTCATTCCGTGAACTGAAATCCTATGGGCTTTAAGAACAAATTCTCTAGTATAACCCCATGCATTTTTCTTCGTAAGGATGAGGGCAATAGCATAACATGTTCTCAGAAGACTGACGTCGGAGCGCGATACGGCTCATGTACGAGAGATAAATGGCTTAAAGAGAAGCATGATCTCCCCACAAACACGTTGCCTAATGGTGTGTCTAACTGTGATATATTTTCATTGTTTATCTAGGGCCGTTACTTCTAAGAATGACCGTAGTTTTCTTTGCTTGTAGCTCGTTTTATTGGGCTGACCGTTTGCACGACTGGCTGAGGGTGTTGCGTCTACAAAAATAAGATATGGCAATGCTCTCACAGCCTACCTGCAATCAAAATAGTGTTTTCTAATAAAGTCAATGGGCTTAAGATTAAATAACAAGAAACATCACACCAGCTGAGGATGTCGCGATATGGCGGCAGCGCTCTCTACTAAGCCATCGGGTCATTCAACTTCACATAATGCTCTTAACGTATCTAAGGAGGAACGTTATTACTGTTTCGCCACTTGCGAATAGACGGTTGTCGAGGTCGCTGTGGAGGACGTGTGTTTTACAACACCACGCTCACAAAGTGTTCAGAAAATAACGATAACCCTGGGCTAAGCAACGTTTGCAAACTAAATTACTATTACTAATACAACATGTACATGTAAACCTTCATTTAAATGCTGATGCATTAAAATGAATATACATGGCCATCATTGCATGTTGTATGATAATCTGAGTTTTAGAGCTGAGAAGATGACGTGCTGAAGGCGACCGCTCTGTAAGCGGAGACAAAAAGAATAGCATTTAACACGCCTAACCTGCCGCTGCTATAAAGCGGCTCAGAATCTTCTCAGAGAGTTATTTCTATATAATACTGCGTGCAATTGCATGAACCTCTAGTTTCGAAAGGGTTTCTTCTAGCGGAGGTTCGGTTCGTGACTTCAGCCACGTAGTAGCCCAGATACATACGTTTGCAGCGCTAATAGCAAAACAGGGAAAGCAGGAGCAGGGAAGAGAATGCTAAGTTCCACCACGTTTTTATTGTGGACATTTTTAGCTCTAAAAGGTTATGCTTTTACATGCCAATTAGAAACACAGTAAGCTCTTATGCTCATCTTTCCACGGCAGCCACGGTGGCCAGTTACGCCAAAGAGGCTTCACTGGTACCCCTACTGCACATTGTGCATTACTGTGTGTACTACACACTTCAGTAAAAGCAGTCAGCGTTTAGCGGAAAATAGCTTCCGGGAATCTTTGTTTTTGTTTCTGGGTTCTAAAAGTTAGGATAACTAATCTGGTTTCTTCAAGAAGCTTTTTAAGTGTTAGCGCTGTCAGCGATGCCTAAAACAAATACGGTTGTTCGCGTTATAGCGCCCCAAGGCTTGCAAAAGAGCTTACACGTACCAAGCACCGCGCATATTGTAGAGCGCGCCCGGAAAATGTTTAAAAATTTCCCTGTGGAGACTGGCTGTGTAGCTGAGGTCTTTTCTTGTGCGGATGATTTACGTTTTATATGTGCAACGAGTTTCTTCTTCGAGCATATAGTTTAGGTCTACAAAGCCTCAACCTGGCAAGGTGTATCCTCCTTGTTAATAGGTGCGTGGTCCTCGGGCTAGCTGCATTCGAGTTCTGTACAAACTCGAGTCTCTTGAGTGCGTTTTATATCCGCCGGAAACACAGTCTTAGAACAAAGGAGCGCTTCATCATCCCCTCACTCGCACATTTACCAGCTCGTTCACGTATAATTATACCCACGTGATTACATTTTATTCTTTCCCGAAATTGGGGGAAGTGAAGTACATTAACTTGGCTGTCACAAGATGAATATCGCTAAGTCTCTGTTATGCACAAAGGAAGTTTGTGAGCGTAAGTGCCTCGTTCGTACAACCCTCGTTACAGCCCTTCTTTTGTTTTGCTATTGTTCCGTTTATCTTTCATTCTTACCGTTTGTTCTTTCCCTGTTCGCCCAGAAACTGGCTTTTAGTCATTACAGAATTGGTTTAAAGTCCAGACCGTTGTCTTTTTAATGTATCGCGTTGAAAAAGTGCGAACCGTTACGGCGAGTGCTCCTTTCGTTCCTCCATTTACACTCACGGAACCAGCGGAAAAACGTGTGGGGCTCTTGGAGACTGAAAACCGTAATTAGTCCGCCCCACGTTGAGTGAACACATGGGTTTGAGTGACCGCAGTGCGCGCACACGCGCACACGCGCGCACGCGCACACGCGCACACGCACACACGCACACGCACACGCACACGCACACGCGCGCACACGCACAAAAAAACCTTCCGATGCTTGACAAACTTTTCAATCTAGATGCCTTAACACTTATACTACTCCTAGACTTTCCCTAGCTACGTTGAACTCCCTATTAAAATGGGCAAAAAAACCTCGAGCTTGGCTTTTAAGGATCATTTATCCGCCCCTAATATTTTAAAATGGCTGCTCAAATTTTTTTGTAGTGCCTATAAGTTTTATTGGCGTTTTCGGAGCCTTCTAAAGCTGTGTCATTATTATCATCATTGGCTAAAGTTCCTATTTAAGATTTGTTTTCGTGTTAGCGAACAAAGGGAACAAATATGTCTTCTAACGCTGATTGACTGATCCAAAGTGTTTAATGAGATTTTTGGTAAGGGTGACTGATTGCTTCCTCCGTCCGGGATTGTTGGCTTCGGCTGTCGTCCTAGCTGTGGACCGTCGCTAGATCTCAGAGTCGGAGCTGGACATCGCCGCCACCCAGTCCTCCGTCGTTGGGTTTGTTATCGCGTCTGGTTCTGGGTATTTCTGCCAGTCCCATTCCATATGGTAAAGAGAAGCCACCCTTCCACATAATATACTGTGCGGGCCCGTGTCTTCTGGATACATATCGGCAGTCTAGCTTGGCTTAGGTATGTGTTCGATTGTAGGTCTCTTAATGTTATTTCTTGTTCCCTGACGAAAGAGGGATTGTGGAGCGTATCCTCTCCCACTTAATCTGCGGTGCGGTCACGTCGGAGAAGAGACCTCAAGTCCATATGATAGTTGAGCGCGCGTGTATCCTGCGTTGTTTGAGGACGCAGAGCACATGTTTGTCCAGGCGTCCTCTCCTGTAGTTCGTACGTGCTTCCTGGGAATCCGTGATTATATACTTGTTTGCGTACGGTCTTCTCGTGGAGATGGCGAGCGCCGCCGCTGCCTCCTCGGCTTGGGATATCTGTGCATTTGATGCAGCCTGCGCTTATAAATTTGCTCTCCCAGTCCGTGCAGGCCAGAGTCATGACCCGCCCGATCGGACTGGCTGCGTGTATATATATTGTTCGTTTTTTGGAATCCCAAGTTTCACGGATAAACTTTGCTTTAGCTGTTCTTCTGCTGCTGTGTAACTACGGTTGGATGTTCTTAGGGATCAGCTAGACAGAGGTGGTGTGTAAGATGTCCAAGTCGATCTCGGTCCTGTTTGAGTGCATAGGCTGGTATTTCATGCAGTGGTGTTCGAATACGCGATGACCGCTTTTACTGTTGAATAGTATGGATATCTGAGTCGAGATGTTGCCTTCAATGATTTTGTCGAGGGTGGTGGGAACTTCCATTTTCATGAGTTTAGTGGTGCTGGCGATGGATGGGAGACCTTCTGGTTTCATGACGGCTTTCCATGTAATATTGTCTACGTTTTCTTTGTCGCTCTTCTGCCAGCTAGGTAAGGCGTTGAGTATGCTACTCTACTGGTGATAAAGCCGTGGACTAGTCTGATAAGTTCTTTCTCCTTGACCCCGAATTTCCGGCACGACACCCGGATGATCATGCGTGCTCTTAAATTTATAGTTGTTTTCTTTGTTGTTTGCGATTAGCCTTATTATCTTGATTCTTTCGACTTCGGGGTTATGTTGACTCTACTTGAAAAATGACTCAGTATTTTTCCTTCTTCCCTCTAAAGAGGACGAGTTGACTTCTCAGTGCGCTTTGCAGCCTGCATCAGGTGGCGTATTTGTTGACTTTATGCAGTGACTGGTGCAAGGTTTCTTGTATAGTACCCACGGATCCTGCAGATGCCCAAACTGTGAAGTCGTCTACGTAGACGGCGTGTTTGATATTGAGGAAAATGGTTAGAAAGTACAAGGGTACAAAAACCCTTATTGGAAGTACATTCTACGCGCACCAACAAACTTATTTTACTGGTACCTTTATTAATAAACAACAAAGCAGCGAATAAATTTTCGTAGACATTAAGATGCAGTGATAATCAACTGACTAGAAAGTCAACGTTGATTCACGTGGTGTGGAGAGCAGTGCGCCACTTAGGGATCATCCAGCAAATTCTTAAGAGGCAAGTGTAGGAGTCAACGCAGAGAAGGCAAATTCAGCTCTGTTCGGCAGCCTGCACAGGTGAAAATTCATGTAAATAAAAGCGCTTTCGTTTGCATGTGAAATAACTCAGCGGCAGTCACGTCCGGTAGCTCCAGAACATGTCGCGAAACAATGTACATCAAAATACTAGTGTTCAACCTGAAGAAGCAAAAGAAACGCGTTCGCCAAAGCTCATTATAACGCGATGAGCAAATGCGCCGTAATTTAAGACAGAGATTCGTCCTCGCTATCTCTTCCGCTGTTTCGCTTCACCTTTTGCGGGTGCGGTGTGCTTTTATCTCGTATTTATATCTTCACTTGCCGGGAGACGGCATGACCTGTACAAATTAAGCAGCAGCTGTAGCAGCAAAAGAGCAGTGGTATTCGAATGTGATTTTCGATACTCGTCGTAGTCTGCTTTCGCTTTCTTTTTCTCTTAAACGGTTCTGTGGAGGAATGAAGACGGCTTTGTGAGCTCTGGTTTCGCGCCAGAGTTGAGCGATATTGCGGCCTGCCTAGCAGCCGCGTGGCTCTTTATTAAGCCGCCCGCCCGTCCTCATTTCTGGTGCCCATTCAGCGCTTGGCAATTTACATTCCTTTTTAATTATTCACATATCTTCTGAGCACTTTGTGCCATAGTATTTGCGTGTTTCTATGACAAGTTTAATACCGCTGCTACGCCTCAGGCCTGTAATTACTTATTGCTGTTGCCTCTACTTTTTTACTTATTACTATTTATTTATTTTCTGACCCTAGCTAATCGCTTGGAAAAATCCACTTTCCGGCAGTCTGTTGGAAAGGCTTGGAGGCCCCTATTATAGAGGATGCAAAACAGTAAGAAAAAGTTTCGAAACAAAATGGGAGCTCCGGGAGATACGCAAACGCAGTTTTACAGTGTGCAAAGTACAGCTCCACAATATAGAGCACACAGCACTAGCTCACAGTGATCTAAAATTAGTAAAATTAGCATCGCAGTGACTGGCTTACTTGACCAAGGCTCTGGCCCTGAAGTTCTAATAGTTGCAATCAGGTGCATTAATTAGCTGGCTAGCCAAGTATCTGGCTGAGGGTGGTATTGCTGGGCATTAAAGTGCAGCGGCATTTAAGGAAGAAAGTGCGAGAAAGCTCTTAAATGTCCTTGAATATACAAAAAGCTTGTGGCTCCATTCCACGCTCTGAAGGTGGTGGGACAGCGAAGCTGTGAAATGACACCCAGTTACCCATTGCGACGTCACTTGAAAATTCACACAAGTGGCTCTACAAAAAGTGAAACAAGAGACAAGTAAAATGTACCTATATCACCCATTATTACTTAAAAACGACATTAACGACTGCTTTATGATCAGTATAATATATACTGAGATTTTCAGTTCTAACTGTAGAGATATTTTTTTCTAAGGTTAAATCAATGCATGCACCACGAATGGTGGTTGGTTGAGTTGCATTGGTGAAACACATGAGTGCGAACATGAACGAGGGTGGCGCTGGTCAACACTCTCAACGTTCGCTCACATGCAATTAGCATAAACACCCACGAGAGCAACAGATTGGAGAGCCGTCGCCGTAGCTCAGTTGGTAGAGCACCGGACGCGATATTCGGAGGTCGTGGGTTCGGAAACCACCAGCGGCATGGTTGTATTTCCTGCTGCTTTATAAGTAATTTTCTTTAAACCGATTGGTTGGCACTGCAAATTAAAGAAAAATTAAAAACATTCCCCTATGCACCTTGGTTTCGGTGACTGTTGGCTTCCTGAATATATGTATATATATATATATATATATATATATATATATATATATATATATATATATATATATATATATATATATATATATATATATATATATATATATATATGTGTGTGTGTGTGTGTGTGTGTGTGTGTGTGTGTGTGTGTGTGCGTGCGCGCGTGTGTGTGTGTTTGTGTGTTATTGTTTTTATTTTTATTCTTCTTGTTTTCTTTTTATTTTTTAAACCTTTTATATTACGACTGCTTTATGATCAGGATGATATACGATTTCTAAGCTGTTAGATACTTTTTCACTTAGCGTGGAGGTTACGAAGACGACACGAAAATTTCCTTGGACGGTAGAGGTATACAGCTTCGCTATAAAAGCTTGTTACATAGAAGACACATTGTTTGGAATGCTCGCTAGTTGCGCGTGCGATTTGTTCTTGCGACGGCCGTCTGTCAGTGCGCATCGATTGCAATATACGAGTAGCACCAAATGATGAAATTACTAAATAGCTAAACTAACTAATGGATAAAGAGGAACAGCATAAAAATAACTATTATTGTGCGCTTTATAAACTTCACACCGTATATTTCGCAACATTATGGCTAAGAAAATTTAACTCATGCCAGAAACCCTTCAGCTTTTTTTTTTTTTTTGGAGTGAGGGGTCAAGGCTTCGAGCTCGTTATGTTGGTTCTTTGTACACTTAGGCATACAACCTTGCATTTTTTAATTATATTTTAGAATTATGCACTGTTCAAAGGCTGTTAATGCATACAAAACTTTAGTTTAAATGGGCAACGCTTGCCAACAAAGAAATCATTTTACCTGTGTACTTTGAGCAGCAGTAAACAATTAGACATATTCATGTCTTTGGCCACATGCCCGTCTATCTAAGAATATATTAATAAACCGGTTTTAAAGGAATGTCTCACTGGGACGTTGAAAAACACGGCATATGTGTCTTTGCGTTTCATTCCTGCCTGACTGTACACGCAAGGAGTGATCGACCGGATTTTAAAAGTTCGCGCAAATCTGTTTCAATTTTGCCAATCATGGTCGTGAGCAAGGGTCAGACAATCAACGACTCCTGTTCGCACATGACTTGGTTACTCGAAAATGCTTTACAACTGGCTACAAAGCCACTAGATCAGTCCCACTCTGCTTTACATTAATAACCTCCTAAAAGTGAAGCGTTTGTCAAAAATATGATTCGAGTGCAAGCAATTATAGACGAAGGTGCGTGGGGGGGGGGGGAGGCTGCCTCTTTGCTCCCCCTCCCCCTGCTGCGGGGTGCAAAGACGGGACAAACAAGACCAGAGGACTGCGCACAGTATCAATGGTTCCTTTTTGTTCAGAAACTCTGTGTAACGTACGGAGGAGGGAAAAATGCAAGAAAGAAAAGAAATATTGGGACAGGCACGATAATTTTTTATACTCCAAGTTGATAGATGGCTTCCGCAGACAATCGTTTGCGTTTCTGTCGTTCTGAAAATATGTAAACCCCTCCGCGTTTTTTTATGTTTTTGGAATTCTTGATGATTTCATACTTTTGGAAGATTGGCGTGCAAGAACATGTTTTGCAATAGTCTGCTGAGTGGCTGTATACAGAACTTTGAAAGCGAAGATCGTGTTCACGCATTCTCATAATAATGGCATACAGGTCTGAACTACGTAACAACGCTCGCAAGATAACAAATTTCATAAACCACAGGCGTGCAGTAAGGTACATTATGAAAATAATTACTTCTCTTCCTCTCTGCGCACATGCTATTTCTTAATCGTTTTACAGAGGTTATCAAGTTTTTATTGCGGGCAGAGCATATCCTCTACACCTCATCAGTCAGGCATACTTTTAACTGTAGCCCGGTGCTGCAACCCGGGGAAAACAAGGGAGAGAATAAGTTGTCCATCCATGCAGGTGCAGGATCATGTGTTAGAGCTGTGTTTTACGTAAAAAAGAGTTTTGAAATACTCTGAAGAAATGGTGACGAAAGAACGTGTGCGCAACGTCCGAAGCGAAATAGCATTCTTTTTTATAATGGGTTATCTTGTGCAAAAGTTTAGGTTATTTCGATCGGCGCGTTCCACTGTAAACTTTCGCAACAGATAGTACTTTGCTGCATCCATGCGGTTTGAAAAATTCTTTATTTGCGGGTGTTATTACATAGGTAAGACAGGCCGACGCATTGTGAGATGACGTAAGCTATGATTCTTCAGTTCAATTTTCTGCGCATTACCATGGGGCCGGCCGCAGCAGAAAAAAAAACAACCCTGAACGTCACTTTTCGAAAACTGCGAAATGATCAGGAATTACAAAGCACAAAAGGCACGGGAGGTGCTTGAAGCTTTTCTGATCGACAAATCGGGGAAAGCTGTGGGAGGCCTCATATTGCCTCGGCGAATACAAAAGTACCGCATGCCAAAATATTTTTGTTTTATGCAGTTTTCTCTGCATGCCTCTGCCTATATTTATGATTTTATTCGTTCTGATACTACAAATCGCCCGTAGGCATTGTTGCGGAGGGGGATGTCACAAAAAGGAAAAACGTGAGCAGTGGTTAATTGAGCAAATAATTATTGCAACTAAACCACATAAACACAACAAGAACGTGATTTATACAATAAAACAAACAGTAGAGAATCAAGTTTCGAGACAAGGAAAAAATTTGTTACACAGGGAAAAAGCGAAATAAGAATAAAATGTGGTAGGCATTAAAAAGTCCCAGTCTATGACTATGCACTATCACAATGATACCGGCTTAACGCATCCCCAAATTGTACATCACTTGTGGACACCACGGCTTGAGGCAGTTTGTTCCATTCGTTAATGCTGCGAGGAAAGAAAGACGACCGGTATACTTTTGTTCGGCAGGCAATTTCGCGTATTTTACTGCTATGGTCATGTCTTAATGATATGAAACTAGGTGCTTTTAAGAAAACGTAGCGGTTAATGGCGATACGATTCCGGTCAATTTGATTTAGTAAGCAACATCTAGCTACGGTACGACGGATTGCAAGTGTGTCCCGGTTGAGCCTGTTCTACAGGGTGGCAACGCTAGTGTTAACCATATACGAGTTCATTACAAATCCTGCTGCACTATTTTGGATTGCTTCCAAACAATTGGCGATGCTTACAGATTCTGAGTTCCAGACCGCGGCTGCATATTCCAAGATAGGGCGCACATTGGAAAAGTATGACACCTCTTTGTCTTCTCGCGATGCTTTCCTGAAGTGTCTTCTAATGAAATTAAGTACGTGGCTAGCTTTCAGTGTTACGCAACCTACGTGGCTATTCCAGGTTCAACTGACGAAAATATAACTCCCAGGTATTTTGCCTCCACAGTTTTTTGATTATCTAAAAGTAGTCGTTTGCTATAGGGTCGCATTTCCTGCTGAACCGTACGTGATAACACTGCAATATTTAGTGCCATATACCATATTTCACACCATGGTGTGAAAAAAAGTTAGTAACTGCAAGCAAAATGTTAGTAGCTGCAGCAGCTACTACTTCTTTGGCACCGTTACTAACTTTTCACTGCCTGTTACTACCTAGGCTCACACTCTCGAAAAAGAAGTTAGTAAACGGGTAGTGAAATAAGTGCCGCAGTTACTTACTCGGACTGCGTTTTACGAACCATTTACTGCCCTCTTCAAGGTATAGTTAGTAAAAGTAGCCCTTGCTACCTTTTTGCTAACTCTGGTCGCTAGTTACTACTTAGTTAGCCACCGTTCCTTCAGCCCTAAAATAAACTAAAAATATATAACTGAGACAGGCTGTCGTGAGAATAAGTTGGCTTTGTAATTAAACATTTCTGCAAGGGCGTGCGGTTAGGTAAACTAAGCTGCTTCTACGATCTCAACTTCATAATTAACACTGGTATCTTAGCTCAACAGGTAAGATCCACTAGCCCGTAACTGAGAGTTAGAATTACGGAGTATATAAGACTGGGAAATGTTTGCCTGTGCAAGCGCAGTGCGCGTGTGTGACTCTTTCTTGTTTGTGCTGTTCATGCATTCTGAACCTTTGTATGCGCTCAGTAAAGTTTTTGCCATCACCTCGATATTTTGCACATGTAGAGCGCAATAAGCCTAAACCCGAGCGTGTGATTTACGGCCAGCACGCTGTGGCATCTCTGACTGGTTCAGAGATTTAGTCAAATTGACTGTGTGGCTACTTTAAATACTACTATCTTCCCTTTACTAAGTGCGGGTAGCAGCCGTTCTAACTCCATGAGTTAGTAAGTGTTCATAACCTTCCCGTTGCTAACTGCAGTTACTAAAAGGGTATTAACAGATGTAACAACCAGTTACTACCCCAGAATTAGTAAGTACTACAACCTTTTTTCTAAGAGTGCATGAAACTAGGTGCTCCAGGTGCGCGTGCAAGGCAACGCTGTATTCGTGATTGTTAATATCTCTATAAATCACGCAGTTATCGGCATATAACCTAATTCTAGATGTTACGTCTAAGCCTATATCATTAATATATGCCAGAAACAGAAGTGGTTCCAGTACGTACCCCCGCGGTACACCTGATGAGACCGGGACTGATTCTGATTCGTTAATCACTACTTTTTGGGTGCGAGTTGTCAGGTAATCTTTAAGGCATTCAGGAACACAATGTGGCGAGCCAAAGTAGGAGAGTTTAAAAAGGAGTAAAGAATTCAAAGTTTAGGAATAAAATGAACGATTGAAAGCGCTGCTTCTTTTATTCATTTGCTCGCACTGTCTCTACGAATCGTTACATGTTGCTGATCAAGCATGCCTAAATAAACCTAGTTTTGATGCAAAATATTCTACAACATGAAAAGTTCCGGAACACACACTGCAGTTTGGAAACCTTCTGAATGCCGTGTGTTTGTCGGTGCATCATTTGATGGCAGTGAACGCTAATTTTTTGTTGTATGGAACGAACTCGCGCTGTGAGAGTAAGCGAAATGGTCCCACACTTAGCAGAGATGTGCCTGAACACTGGATGTGCAAGTGTATACATTAACTGTGACACTATACAGAGCAATAAGTTGCTACATAAAAAAAATCTGTAGGGGACACTTAAGCTCCACCTTAACAGTTCAACGCGATAGTTTTAATGAGTAAAAGTCAATATATGGCGAATTGACCATGCTCTACTTCACATTCGTAGATCGCTTGAAGTCCTCTTGCCACTCCTGGTCCATTGCTGCAGCGATTAAGCGATGCGCCACTGCGCCAGCAGTGGCTGTTTTACGCACAGGCAGGGAAGGGGGGGGGGGGGGGAGGGAGAGAGACTCAGGTTGCTCTTCCTGAGCAATCTCTCACGACCATTCATTCATTTAACTGCCACCTGCCACGGTGGGCAGTTTGCTCATGACTGAATAAACTGTTACTGCGCACAACAAAGAGAAGGACTACGTACGTACACACGTAAGGAGCAGGACAAGCGCTTGTCCTGCTCCTTACGTATGTACGTTTGTCCTGTTCCTTACGTGTCTAGTCCTTCTCTTTGTTGTACAACAAAGAGAAGGACTACGTACGTACACACGTAAGGAGCAGGACAAGCGCTTGTCCTGCTCCTTACGTATGTACGTTTGTCCTGTTCCTTACGTGTCTAGTCCTTCTCTTTGTTGTGCGCATTTATTTAGTCATGAGCCAGTCTTGCTGCTCTAGGGCAGTTTGCTCACAGTCCAGATGTCAGGTGTCCACCTGCACGGTGGACAAGTTGTGATTACGTCAGAAGGTCACATTACCTCTTTGGCAGGCGCCACATTCCATGCGTGCGCTCCGGCCGCTCAGGCTGTGTGGCTTGCAACGGCCGCCAAAGCCGACGTCGGGCAATTTTCTCCGACATGGGGGTACCAGCATTGTCGCGCTAAAAATGTGGCATATAATAATAACAGGCCACTCTCCGACTATGTTAAATGATTATGGATGTGGTACCGCTTAATAATTTGCCTTTATCTTATATGCACAATTAAAACAAGAAAAACCAGGCCCAGGCACAGATGGCTAAGTTTGCTCCACTGTGCAGCTATAAAAACGCTCGTTAAGCTTGATTTCGTTCTTCCTTACGAAAGGCAACGAACAAAGCGTGTGAACTTGCCTCTGCGCTGCCGTGTGCAGAACAGGCAGCAGTGGTTCTCCTTCATGAACACCGTTTTCTAGCTTTGTAAGCCGTACGTCGCTTACAATCTCCCGGCTGCGTAACCGCATGCTCATACTTCGTACAAGAGGCAGCACATTTGCTGCCCGTTGTTTCTAACGTACAAGCGTAGTCGCGGACAAAACAGGAGACAAGGCGGAGGACACAGTGCGTTACGGGCACCGGAAGCGATGAGCAGAATACGGTAACCGGGCGTGACTGAATCGCTTGTATTCAATAGATATACAAGTCTTTAAATGTCCGCAAACTCACAAAGCTTTGCATGCGTGGCTGCATCTCCTCTCCGCTCTAGCTGGAGAAGCCATCCTGCGCAAATGAAGCGATATCTTGAAGAGAAGTCGCTATCTTTGTCGAAGCCGGCCAAGGCTAAGCATGCGAGCGTTGAGCGACGACTCTAAACTTTCAGAATGAGTTAAAGATATGATATATGCTACAGAATTGCGCAATTGCGACAACACAGAAGCAAAAAATTGGAGGACGCTTAAGCTTCGCCTTTAAGAGCAGGACGCGACAGCGTGTTGCAGCATTGCCAAGGAATCCACGGGACGCCATCGTCCTTCGGTGCGACCCCTCGCTCGGACAATTTAAGGAAAGGAAACATGTCTTGGTGGACACCCGAACCGCGCCGTAAGGCAAGGAAAATGAAAATAAAAATTTTTAACGAAAGGAAAGGACGCCTGTCTCACATACCTCGGTGGACACCCGAACCAGACCGTAAGGAAAGGAAATTGAAATGAAAATTGGTTTTAAGCAAAGGAATTGACGCCTGTCTCACAATTATGGCTGGAAGGAAGATCCCTTCCCTTACGGCGCGGTTCAGGTGTCCACAGAGATGCGCCATTTTTCGCTCACGGCCAAAGACGCCGACCACACCGGCTTTTCTACGACACGAGCTCCTTAACGCTATCGCGTTAATACATGGTGATACCACGTTTTGACTACTGGGATTCCCATATATAGTTTGAGATAGTGCAAACAAGCTTCAAGGGTAGGCTAATATATGACACTGAAGCACCGGACAAAAAAAACTGTGCGATAGAAAACCCCTGTGGGCTAGCGGAAAAACTCTTGACCGGCTCCAGGACATCCGGAGGGCCAGTTGGAGCCAGAGAGATGGTGCGCTTCTCCCCGTCGGCGCATCTTCGATCGAAGACTAGAGGGACGCCCTTTTCTACTGCTGCATCTATCGACCGGTGCAAGGGGTGGGTTGAGGAGTTCGTCCTGAATAAGGTACTCCAGCAATGTTTACTGAGATGATTGGTCGACTCGAAAAGGTAGGGGACGGGATGTATAACCGCCAACTTTTGTTTCTCTTCCCCGACGTATATAGATAAATATTTACAAACATTCGCAGAACGTAGTATGGTAGCGTGAGCAAACAATCTAAAAAGCATGCACGAAAGGGCATTCGCGTATGTATGTGAATTCTTGGCGAAATGCACGCATGCCAGTTCTTTTTTAGTCTGAGAACTTCATAGCTCTATTAAAAGATTCCTGCAACTGTGTAGCTCTTTCATGTTCATGGAGAGGGAATAGAACTGTAGTCCAGAATAAAGCGTCCGCTTAGTCACTGAGGCAGGAGGGCAGGCGAGCAGGCGGGCAGGCGGGCAGGCGGGCAGGTGGGCAGGCCAGCAGGATCACAGCAGGATCACTATCCCTACAGTGTTGAAGCGACAGGAATAGGACATAAACTGCCACCTGAAATAAACTAACGGCATTCCTCCAATAGAGGAATAGATGTGTTTGCTTGGAAAGCGCATACGTAGTCATTGCAGTATGCCGTCATTTTGACACAGAGTAGGGGTCATATAGTGGTCTTGTTTACTAAATGCTGGTGGTGTAGGGCCTGTTGAAGCCACG